>NC_140525.1:4113700-4713700 GCF_964339955.1 Pipistrellus hanaki
TCCAAGGAGACACACTAGACCAACTCCCCAATGGGCACCCCAGAACAGTTCTCTTGGAGAAACCACAAAACAGTTCCCACGGAGACACCCAGAACAGTTCCTGTGGATACACCCCAGGCGATTTCCTCTGTAAAAGACCCAGGCGAGCTCCTCTATTCCTGTCCTTTCTGTCCTCTTCCCTGTCCTCCTCTCTGTCCTGTCCTCTCTGTCTTCCTCCCTGTCCTCTTTCCTGTCCACCTCTTTGTCCTGTTCTCTCTTTTCTCTTTCCTGTCCTCCTCCCTCTCCTCCTCTATTCCTACCCTCTCTGTCCTTCTTTCTGTCTTCCTCCCTATCCTCATCTCTATCCTGTTCTTTCTGTCCTCCTCCATGTCCTCTTTTTTGTCCTCCTCCCTGTCCTGTCCTCTCTGTCTTCTTCCCTGTCTTCCTCCCTGTCCTCCTCCCTTTCTTCTTCTGTCCCCTTCCCTGTACTCCTCCCTTTCCTCCTCTCTGTCCTGTCCTCTCTGTCTTCTTCCCTGTCCTCTTTGTATCCTCCTCCCTATCCTCCTCTCTATACTGTCCTTTCTGTCTTCATCCCTGTCCTCTACCCTGTCCTCTCTGTCCTGTTTTCTCTGACCTTTTCCCTGTCGTCTTATATGTTCTCCTCCCTGTCCTCCTCCATGTCCTGTCCTCTCTGTTATCTTTCTTGTCCTCCTCCCTCTCCACCTCTCTTCTTATCCTCTCTGTCTTCTTCCCTGTCCTCCTGTCCTCTCTGTCCTCTTCCCCATCCTCCTCCCAGTCCTCCTCCCTTCCTGTTTTTTCTGTCCTCTTCCCTGTTTTCCTCCCTGTGCTGCTCTCTGTCCTATCCTCTCTGTCCTCTTCCTTGTCCTCCTCCCTGTCCTCCTCTCTGTTCTGTCCTCTCTATCTTTTTACCTTTTCTTTTCCCTGTCGTCCTCTCTGTCCTCCTCACTTTCTGTCCTCTCTGTCCTTCTCCCTGTCCTCCTCCCAGTCATCCTCTCTGTCCTTTCCTCTCTGTACTCTTCCCTGTTCTCCTTGCTGTCCTCCTGCCTGTCCTCTCTTCTAGTCCTCGCTGTCCACTTCCCTGTACTCTTCCCTGTCCTACTCCCTGTCCTCCTCTCTATCTGTCCTCTATGTCCTTTTCTCTTTTCTCCTTTCTGTCCTCCTGCCTGTCCTCCTTTGTTCCTGTCCTCTCTGTCTCCTTCCCTGACCTCTTCCCTGTCTTTTTGTCCTTCTCCTTGTACTCTTTGTCCTTCCTGTCATCTCTGTCCTCCTCCCTGTGATCTTTCTCCTCTTCCATGTCCTCTTTGTCCTCTTCCCGGTTTTCTCTGTTCTCTTCCATGTCATCCTCCCTGTTCTCATCTCTTCTTGTTCGTTCTGTCCTCTTTTCTTCCTCCTCACTTTCTTTCTCTCTTTCCAGGCCTTTCTGTCCTCTTCCCTGGCCTCCTCCATGTCCTCCTTTCTGTCCTGTCCTCTTTTTCCTCTTTCCTGTCCTCTTTCCTGTCCTCCTCCCTGTCCTCCTCCTGTCCTGTCCTCTTTTTCCTCTTCCCTTTCCTCTTCCCTGTCCTCCACCCTGTCCTCCTCCCTGTCCAGTCTTCTCTGTCCTCTATCCTGTCTTCGTTTCTGTCCTCCTTCATGTCCTCTTCAAAGTCCTGTCCTCTCTGTTCTCTTTCCTGTCCTTCTCCTACTCCTCCTCTCTTCCTATCCTCTCTGTCCTCAACCCTGTCCTCCTCCAAGTCCTCCTCTCTTCCTGTTTTCTCTGTCCATTTCCCTGTTTTCCTCCCTGTACTGCTCTCTATCCTACCCTCTCTGTCCTCTTTCTTGTCCTCCTCCTTGTCCTCCTCTCTGTTCTGTCTTCTTTTTCCTCTCCCCTGTCCTCTTACATGTCCTCCTCCCTATCCTCCTCTCTGTCCTGTGCTCTCTGTTCTCTTCCCTGTCCTCTTCCCTGTCCTCCTCTTTGTCCTATCCTCTCTATCCTCCTCCACAACCTGTCCTCTCTGTCCTCTTCTCTGTCCTCCTTCCTGTTCTATCATCTCTGTCCTCTTCCCTGTTCTCCTCCATGACCTGGCCTCTCTTTCTTTTTCCCTATCCATATCCCTGTCCTCCTCTCTTCCTGTCATCCCTGTCCTCCACCCTGTAATCCTCCCTATCTGCCTCCCTTTCCTGTCCTCTCTGTCCTCTTCCCTGTCCTCCTCCTTGTTCTTTCCTGATGTCCTCTTTCCTGTCCTCCTCTCTGTCCTCTCTGTCCTGTCCTCTCTGTCCTGTCCTCTCTGTCCTCTTCCCTGTACTCCTCCCTGTCCTCTCTTCTTGACCTCTCTGATCTCTTCCTTGTCCTCCTCCGTGTGCTGTCCTCTCTTTCCTCTTCCCTGTCGTCCTCTCTGTCCTGTCCTCTCTGTTCTGTCCTCTCAGTCCTCTTCCCTTTCCACCTCCCTGTGTTCTTTCCTTCCTGTCCTCTCTGTCCTCACCCCTGTCCTCTTCTCTCTTCTCTCTGTCCTCCTCTCTGTCCTGTCCTCATGTCCTCTTCCCTGTCTATTCACCCAGTCCTCTTCCCGGTCCTCCTCTCTGTCCTGTCCTTTATGTCCTCCTCTCTCCTGTGCTTTCTGTCCTCTTCCCTGTCCTCCTCCCTGTCCTGTCCTCTCTGTCCTCCTCCCTGTCTTCTTCCCAGTCCTCCTCTTTGTCCTGTTCTCTCTTTTCTCTTTCCTGTCCTCCTCCCTCTCCTCTTCTATTCCTACCCTCTCTCCTTCTTTCTGTATTTCTCCCTGTCCTCATCTCTATCCTGTTCTTTCTGTCCTCCTCCATGTCCTCTTTTTTGTCCTCCTCCCTGTCCTGTCCTCTCTGTTTTCTTCCCTGTCTTCCTCCCTGTTGTCCTCCCTTTCTTCCCCTGTTCCTGTCCTCTCTGTCCCCTTCCCTGTACTCCTCCCTTTCCTCCTCTCTATCCTGTCCTTTCTGTCTTCATCCCTGTTCTCCTCCCTGTCCTCCTCCATGTCCTGTCCTCTCTGTTATCTTTCTTGTCCTCCTCCCTCTCCTCCTCTCTTCTTATCCTCTCTGTCTATTTCCCTGTCCTCCTGTCCTCTCTGTCCTCTTCCCCATCCTCCTCCCAGTCCTCCTCCCTTCCTGTTTTCTCTGTCCTCTTCCCTGTTTTCCTCCCTGTGCTGCTCTCTGTCCTATCCTCTCTGTCCTCTTCCTTGTCCTCCTCCCTGTCCTCCTCTCTGTTCTGTCCTCTCTATCTTTTTACCTTTTCTTTTCCCTGTCGTCCTCTCTGTCCTCCTCACTTTCTGTCCTCTCTGTCCTTCTCCCTGTCCTCCTCCCAGTCATCCTCTCTGTCCTTTCCTCTCTGTACTCTTCCCTGTTCTCCTTGCTGTCCTCCTGCCTGTCCTCCTCTCTTCTAGTCCTCGCTGTCCACTTCCCTGTACTCTTCCCTGTCCTACTCCCTGTCCTCCTCTCTATCTGTCCTCTATGTCCTTTTCTCTTTTCTCCTCCCTGACCTCCTGCCTGTCCTCCTTTGTTCCTGTCCTCTCTGTCTCCTTCCCTGACCTCTTCCCTGTCTTTTTCTCCTTCTCCTTGTACTCTTTCTCCTTCCTGTCATCTCTGTCCTCCTCCCTGTGATCTTTCTCCTCTTCCCTGTCCCCTTTGTCCTCTTCCCGGTTTTCTCTGTCCTCTTCCATGTCATCCTCCCTGTTCTCATCTCTTCTTGTTCGTTCTGTCCTCTTTTCTTCCTCCTCACTTTCTTCCTCTCTTTCCAGGCCTTTCTGTCCTCTTCCCTGGCCTCCTCCATTTCCTCCTTTCTGTCTTGTCCTCTTTTTCCTCTTCCCATTCCTCTTCCCTGTCCTCCACCCTGTCCTACTCCCTGTCCAGTCTTCTCTGTCTACCCTGTCGTCTTTTCTGTCCTCCTCCATGTCCTCCTCCCAGTCCTGTCCTCTCTGTTCTCTTTCCTGTCCTTCTCCCTCTCCTCCTCTCTTTCTATCCTCTCTGTCCTCTTCCTTGTTTTCCTCCCTGTGCTCCTCTCTGTCCTGTCCTCTCCGTCCTCATCCCTGAACTTTTCCCTGTCCTCTCTGTCCTATCCTCTCTGTCCTATTCCCTGTCCTCTTTTTTGTACTCCTACCCTGTTTATCCTCTGTGTCATTTTCCCTGTCTTCCTCCCTGTCCTCCTCCCTGTCCTCCTCTCTGTTCTGTCCTCTCTATCTTTTTACCTTTTCTTTTCCCTGTCGTCCTCTCTGTCCTCCTCACTTTCTGTCCTCTCTGTCCTTCTCCCTGTCCTCCTCCCAGTCATCCTCTCTGTCCTTTCCTCTCTGTACTCTTCCCTGTTCTCCTTGCTGTCCTCCTGCCTGTCCTCCTCTCTTCTAGTCCTCGCTGTCCACTTCCCTGTACTCTTCCCTGTCCTACTCCCTGTCCTCCTCTCTATCTGTCCTCTATGTCCTTTTCTCTTTTCTCCTCCCTGACCTCCTGCCTGTCCTCCTTTGTTCCTGTCCTCTCTGTCTCCTTCCCTGACCTCTTCCCTGTCTTTTTCTCCTTCTCCTTGTACTCTTTCTCCTTCCTGTCATCTCTGTCCTCCTCCCTGTGATCTTTCTCCTCTTCCCTGTCCCCTTTGTCCTCTTCCCGGTTTTCTCTGTCCTCTTCCATGTCATCCTCCCTGTTCTCATCTCTTCTTGTTCGTTCTGTCCTCTTTTCTTCCTCCTCACTTTCTTCCTCTCTTTCCAGGCCTTTCTGTCCTCTTCCCTGGCCTCCTCCATTTCCTCCTTTCTGTCTTGTCCTCTTTTTCCTCTTCCCATTCCTCTTCCCTGTCCTCCACCCTGTCCTACTCCCTGTCCAGTCTTCTCTGTCTACCCTGTCGTCTTTTCTGTCCTCCTCCATGTCCTCCTCCCAGTCCTGTCCTCTCTGTTCTCTTTCCTGTCCTTCTCCCTCTCCTCCTCTCTTTCTATCCTCTCTGTCCTCTTCCTTGTTTTCCTCCCTGTGCTCCTCTCTGTCCTGTCCTCTCCGTCCTCATCCCTGAACTTTTCCCTGTCCTCTCTGTCCTATCCTCTCTGTCCTATTCCCTGTCCTCTTTTTTGTACTCCTACCCTGTTTATCCTCTGTGTCATTTTCCCTGTCTTCCTCCCTGTCCTCCTCCCTGTCCTCCTCTATTCCTGTCCTCTCTGTCCTCTTCCCTGTCCTCCTTCCTATCCTCCTCCCTGTCTTCCGCTCTGTCCTGTCCACTCTATCCTCTTCCCTGTCCTCCTCTTTGTCCTGTTCTCTCTTTTCTCTTTCCTGTCCTGCTCCCTCTCCTCCTCTATTCCTACCCTCTCTCCTTCTTTCTGTCTTCCTCCCTGTCCGCATCTCTATCCTGTTCTTTCTGTCCTCCTCCATGTCCTCTTTTTGTCCTCCTCCCTGTCCTGTCCTCTCTGTCTTCTTCCCTGTCTTCCTCCCTGTTGTCCTCCCTTTCTTCCCCTGTTCCTGTCCTCTCTGTCCCTTTCCCTGTACTCCTCCCTTTCCTCTTCTCTATCCTGTCCTCTCTTTCTTCTTCCCTGTCCTCTCTTCTGTCCTCCTTCCTTTCCTCCTCTCTTCCTGTCCTGTCTGTCTTCTTCCCTATCCCTTCCATGTCCTCCTCCCTGTCCTCTCTTCCTGTCCTCTCTGTCCTCTTCCCTGTCCTTCTCCCTGTCATCACTTCCTGTCCTCTCTGTCCTTCTCCCTTTCCTCCTCCCTGTCATATTCTCTGTCCTTTCCTCTCTGTACTCTTCCCTTTCCCCTCGCTGTCCTCCTCCCTGTCCTCCTCTCTTCCTGTCCTCTGTCCTCTTCTCTTTTCTTCTCCCTGTCCTCCTCCCTATTCTTCTCTCTTCTTGTTATTTATGTCCGCTTTTCTGTCCTCCTCCCTTTCCTCCTCTCTGCCCTGTCCTCTCTGTCCTCTTCCCTGGCCTTCTCCATGTCCTCCTTCCTGTCCTGTCCTCTCCCCTGTCCTCTTCCCTGTCCTCTTCCTGTCCTGTCCCCTTCCTGTCCTCCTTTGCTCCTGTCCTGTCTCCTTCCCTGACCTCTTCCCTGTCCTTTTTGTCCTTCTCCTTGTACTCTTTGTCCTCCTTCCTGTCATCTCTGTCCTCCTCCCTGTTCTCTTTCTCCTCTTCCCTGTCTTCTCCATGTCCTCCTTCCGTTGCCTTCTCCATGTCCTCCTTCCTGTCCTGTCCTCTTCCCTGTCCTCCTCTCTTCATGTCCTGTTTGTCCTCTTCCCTAACCTCCTCCCTTTTCTTTTTGCTGTCCTGCACTCTTCCTATCCTCTCTGTCCTCTTCCCGGTCCTCTTCCCTGTCCTCCTTTCTGTCCTCTTCTCTTCCAGTCCTCTCTGTCCTCCTCCCTGTCATTTCCCCAGTCCTCCTCTCTTTTTATCCTCTCTGTCCTCTTACCTTTCCTTCTTCCTGTCCTCCCGTCTTTCTATCTTCTCGGTCCTCTTCCCTGTCCTCCTCGCTTTCCTCCAGTCTTCCTGTTCTTTTCCCTGTCCTTCTTCTTCTCCTCCTCTCTTTCTATCCTCTCTGTCCTCTTACCTGTTCTCCTTCCTGTCCTCCTGTTCTCCTGTCCTCCTGTCTTCTCTGTCCTCTTCCCTTTCCTCCTCGCTGTCCTCCTCGCTGTCCTCAATTCTTCCTGTTCTTTTCCCTGTCCTCCTCCTTGTCCTCCTCTCTTCCTATCCGGTCTGTCCTCTACCCTAACCTCCTCCCTTTCTTTTTCGCTATCCTCCACTATTCCTGTCCTCTCTGTCCTCTTCCCTGACCACTTCCCTGTCTTCCTTTCTGTCCTCTTCTCTTCCTGTCCTCTCTGTTCTCTTCCCTGTATTCCTCCCTGAGCTCCACCCTATCCTTTTCTCTTTGTCCTCTTCCCTGTCCTCTTCCATATCCTCCTCCCTGTACTCCTTTCCTGTCTTCTCTGCTCTCTTCCCTGTCCTCCTCCTGGTCCTCCTCTCTGTCCTTTTCTCCCTCTTCTCTTCCCTGTCCAACACCCTGTCCTCCTCTCTGTTCTGCTTTCTCTGTCTTCTTCCCTGTCGTCTTCTCTGTCCTCCTCAATGTCCTCCTCCCTGTCCTGTCCTCTCTGTCCTCTTCCCTGTACTTCTCCCTGTCCGCCCCTTTTCCTGTCCTCTCTGTCCTCTTCCATGTCCTCCTCTTTTTGCCCTCCCTGTCCTCCTCTCTGTCCTGTCCTCTCTGTCCTCTTACTTGTCCTCTTCCCTAACTTCCTTCCTCTCCTCCTCCCTGTCCTGTCCTCTCTGTCCTCCTCCATGTCCTTTCTACTTCCTGCCCTCTCTGTCCTCTTTACTGTCCTCCTCCCTGTCCTTTCCTCTTCCTGTCCTCTCTGTCCTCCTCTCTGTCCTCTATGGCCTGTCCTCTCTGTCCTCTTCTCTGTCCTCCTCCCTGTCCTCTCTGTCCTGTCCTCCCTGTCCTCCCTGTACTGTCCTATCTGTCATCTTACCTGTCCTCCTCCCTGTCCTGTCCTCTCTGTCATCCTGTCTGTCCTACTCTATTACAGTCCTCTCTGTCCTCTTCCCTGTCCTCATTTTTGTGCTTCTCCCTGTCCTGCCCTCTCTGTCTTCTTCCCTGTCTTCCTCCTTGTGTTCCTAAATGTTCTGTCCTCTCTGTCCTCTTCCCTGACGTCTTCCCTGTCATCCTCCCTGCCTCCTTCCTTTCTGTCCTGTCAGTCTTCTTTTCTGTCCTCCTCCCTGTCCTCCTCTCTGTCCTGTCCTCTCTGTCCTCTTCCCTGTACTTCTCCCTGTCCGCCCCTTTTCCTGTCCTCTCTGTCCTCTTCCATGTCCTCCTCTTTTTGCCCTCCCTGTCCTCCTCTCTGTCCTGTCCTCTCTGTCCTCTTACTTGTCCTCTTCCCTAACTTCCTTCCTCTCCTCCTCCCTGTCCTGTCCTCTCTGTCCTCCTCCATGTCCTTTCTACTTCCTGCCCTCTCTGTCCTCTTTACTGTCCTCCTCCCTGTCCTTTCCTCTTCCTGTCCTCTCTGTCCTCCTCTCTGTCCTCTATGGCCTGTCCCCTCTGTCCTCTTCTCTGTCGATCTCCCTGTCCTCCTATCTTCCTGTCCTCTCTGCCCTCCTCCCTATCTTCTCTGCCTTGTCCCCTCTGTCCTCTTCCCTGTCCTCTATCCTACTCTTCCATGTCCTCCTCTATTTCCTGTCCTCTATGTCCTCTTTTTTGTCTTCCACCCTGTCCTCTTCCCTGTCCTGCTTTCTGTCCTGTCCTAAATATCCTCCTCCATGTCCTGTCCTCACTGTCCTCTTCCCTGTCCTCTCTGTCCTTTCCTCTCTCTTATTCTCTGTCCTCCACCCTGTCCTGTCCTTTCTGTCCTCTTCCCTATCTCCCTTCCTGTCCTCCTCTCTTCCTATCCTCTCTGTCCTGTGCTCTCTGTCCTCTTCCCGGTCCTCCTCCCTGTCCTACTTTCTATCCTCTCTGTCCGGTGCTCTCTGTCCTCTTCTCTGTTCTTCACCTTGTCCTACTCCCTGTCCTCCTCTCTGTCTTGTCCTCTCTATCAACTTCCATGTCCTGCTTTCTGTCCTCCTTTCTTCCTGTCCTTTCTGTCCTCTTCCCTGTCGTCTTCCCTTTTCACCTCCCTGGAAACCTCTATATCCTGTCCTCTTCCCTGTCCTCCTCTTCATCCTACTCCCTGTCCTCCTTGCTGTCCTCCATTTCCCCAGTCCTCAATTCTTTTCCTCTCTGTCCTCTTCCCTGTCCTCTCTGGCCTGTACTCTCTGTCCTCTTTTCTGTCTTCCTCCCTGTTCTCCTATCTTCCTGTCCTCTCTGTTCTCCTCCCTGTTCTCTTCCATGTCCTCCTCTCTTCTTGTCCTCTCTGTCCTCTTCTCTTTACTTCTCCTTGTCTTCCTCTCTGTCCTCCTCTCTGTCCTGTTCTCTCTGTCCTCTTCCCTATCCTTCACCCTGTCCTCTCTTCCTATCATCTCTGTCCTGTGCTCTTTTCCCTCTTCCCTGTCCTACTCCCTGTCATAATCCCTGTCCTCCTCGCTGTCCTGTCCTCTCTATCCTCTTCCGTCTCCTCCTTTCTGTCCTCCTCTCTTCCAGTCCTCTCTGTTTCTTCCCTGTCCTCCTACCTTTTCTCCTCCCTGTCCACCTCTCTATCCTGTCATCTTCCCTGACCTCCTCCTGTCCTCCTCCCTGTCCTCCTCTCTTTCCTGTCCTCTCTGTCCTCTTTCCTATCCTCCTCCCTGTTCTCTTCTCTCCCTGTCCTCTCTGTCATCTTCCCTTTAAGCCTCCCTATCCTCTTTCCTGTACTCCTCTCTGACCTGTCCTTTCTATCCTCCCTGTACTGTTCACTCTGTCATCTACCCTGTCCTTTTCCCTGTCCTGTCCTTCTGTCCTCCTACTTATCTTCCTCCCTGTGCTATCATCCCTGTCCTCTTCCCTGTCCTCTTCCCTTTCCTGTCCTTTCTCTCCTGTTTCCTCTCTCCTGTCCTCTCTGTCCACTTCCCGGTCTTCCTCCCTGTCCTGTTCTCTCTGTCCTCCACCCTGTCCACCTCCCTGTCCTCCTTTCTATCCTCCAATCTGTCCTGTCCTCTCTGTTCTCTACCCTCTCCTCCTCTCTGTCCTGTCCTCTCTATCCTCCTCCACATCCTGTCTTCTCTGTCCTCCTTCCTGTTCTATTGTCTCTGTCCTCTTCATTGTTCTCCTCCATGTCCTGTCCTCTCTTTCTTTTTCCCTATCCATCTACCTGTCCTCCTCTCTTCCTGTCATCCCTGTCCTCCATCCTGTAATCCTGCCTGTCTACCTCCCTTTCCTGTCCTCTCTGTCCTCTTGCCTGTCCTCCTCCTTGTTCTTTCCTCTTTGTCCTATTCCCTGTCCTCCTCCCTGTCCTCTTTTCTATCCTCCAATCTGTCCTGTCCTCTCTGTTCTCTACCCTGTCCTCCTCTCTGTCCTGTCCTCTCTATCGTCCTCCACATCCTGTCTTCTCTGTCCTCCTTACTGTTCTATTGTCTCTGTCCTCTTCATTGTTCTCCTCCATGTCCTGTCCTCTCTTTCTTTTTCCCTATCCATCTACCTGTCCTCCTCTCTTCCTGTCATCCCTGTCCTCCATCCTGTAATCCTGCCTGTCTCCCTCCCTTTCCTGTCCCCTCTGTCCTCTTCCCTGTCCTCCTCCTTGTTCTTTCCTCTCTGTCCTCTTCCCTGTCATCCTCCATGTCCTGTCCTTTTTGTCCTGTCCTCTCTGTCCTGTCCTCTCTGTCCTCTTCCCTGTACTCCTCCCTGTCCTCCTCTCTTCTTGACTTCTCTGTTCTCTTCCTGGTCCTCTTCCCTGTGCTGTCCTCTCTTTCCTCTTCCGTGTCATCCTTCCTGTCCTGTCCTCTCTGTCCTCTCCTCTGCTACCTGTCCTCTCTGTTCTGTCCTCTCAGTCCTCTTCCCTTTCCATCTCCCTGGGTTCTTCTCTTTCTGTTCTCTCTGTCCTCACCCCTGTTCTCTTCTCTCTTCTCCTCCCTGTCCTCCTCTCTGTCCTGTCCTCATGTCCTCTTCCCTGTCTTCCTCCCGGTTCTCTTCCTGGTCCTCCTCCCTGTCCTGTGCTCTATGTCCTCCTCTCTGTCCTGTGCTTTCTGTACTCTTCCCTGCCCTCCTCCCTGTCCTGTCCTCTCTGTCCTTTTCCTTATCCTCCCCTTGTCCTATCCTCTCTTTCCACTTCCCTATCCTCCTCTCTGTCCTCCTCTCTTCCTATCCTCTCTGTCCTATTCTCTCTGTCCTTTTCCCTGTTCTTCTCCCAGTCCTCCTCCCAATCCTCCTCTCTGTCCTGTCCTCTCTGTACTCCTCCCTTTTCTCCTCCCTGTCCTGCTCTCTTCCTGTCCCCTCTGTCCTGTCTTGTCTGTCCTTTTCACTGTCCTCCTCTATCCTCCTCTCTTCCAGTCCTCTCTGTCCTCTTCCCTGTCCTCCTCTCTTTCCTATCCTCTCTGTCTTCTTCCCTAGCCTCCTCCCTGTCCTCTTCTCTTCCTGTCCTCTCCGTCCTCTTGCCTTTATGGCTCCCTGTCCTCTTCACTGTTCTCCTCTCTTTACTGTCCTTTCTGTCCTCCTCCCTGTCCTCCTTGCTATCTTCCTCTCTGTCCTGTCCTCTCTGTCCTCTTCCCTATTCTCCCCTTGTCCTATCCTCTCTTTCACTTCCCTATCCTCCTCTCTGTCCTCCTCTCTTCCTATCCTCTCTGTCCTATTCTCTCTGTCCATTTACCTGTTCTTCTACAAAACCTCCTCCCTGTCCTCTTCTCTGTCCTGCCCTCTCTGTACTCCTCCCGTTTCTCCTCCCTGTCCTGCTCTCTTCCTGTCCTCTCTGTCCTCCTTCCTGTCCTCTCTGTCCTGTCCTGTCTATCCTCTTCCCTGTTCTCTTCTCTGTCCTGTCCTCTCTATCCTCCCTGTACTGTCCTCTCTGTCATCTTCCCTGTCCTCCTCCCTGTCCTGTCCTTTATGTCTTCCTCCCAGTCCTGTCTTTTATGTCCTCCTATCTGTCTTCCTCCATATCCTCCCCCTGAGCTGTCCTCCCTGTCCTCTTCCCTGTCCTCCTCCCTCTCCTATCCTTTCTGTACAGTCCTCTCTGTACTGTCCTTTCTGTCCTCCTCCTTATCCTCCTCCCTGTCCTTCCTATCCTCCTCTCTTCCTGTCCTCTCTGTCCTCTTCCCTATTCTCCTTCCTGTCCTCCTTTCTTCTTGTCCTTTATGTCGTCTTTCCTTTCCTCCTCTCTGTCCTTTCCTTTTCCTGTCCTCTCTGTCCTCCTCTCTGTACTCTCTGGCCTGTACTCTCTGTCCTATTTTCTGTCGTCCTCCCTGTCCTCCTATCTTCCTTTCCTCTCTGTCCTCCACCTTCTCCTCTGCCAGGTCCCTCTTTCCTCTTCCCTATCCTCCTTCCTGTCCTCCTCTCTTCCTGTCATCCCTGTCCTCCACCCATTCATTCTCCCTATCCGCCTCCCTTTCCTTTCCTATCTGTCCTCACCCCTGTCCTCTTCTCTCTTCTCCTCCCTGTCCTCCTCTCTGTCCTGTCCTCATGTCCTCTTCCCTGTCTTCCTCCCTGTCCTCTTCCCGGTTCTCTTCTCTGTCCTGTCCTCTATGTCCTCTCTGTCCTGTGCCTTCTGTCCTCTTCCCTGACCTCCTCCCTGTCCTGTCCTCTCAGTCCTCTTCCCTACTCTCCCCTTGTCCTATTCTCTCTTTCCACTTCTCTATTCTCCTCTCTGTCCTCCTCTCTTCCTATCCTCTCTGTCCTATTCTCTCTGTCCATTTCCCTGTTCTTCTCCCAGTCCTCATCCCTGTCCTCCTCTCTGTACTGTCCTCTCTGTACTCCTCCCTTTTCTCCTCCCTGTCCTGCTCTCTTCCTGTCCTCTCTGTCCTCCTTCCTGTCCTCTCTTTCCTGTCCTGTCTGTCCTCTTCCCTGTCCTCCTCTATGTCCTCCTCTCTTCCAGTCCTCTCTGTCCTCTTCCATGTCCTTCTCTCTTTCATATACTCTCTGTCTTCTTCCCTATCCTCCTCCCTGTCCTCTTCTCTTCCTGTCCTCTCCGTCCTCTTGCCTTTACCCTTCCCTGTCCTCTTCCTGGTTCTCCTCTATGTCCTGTCCTCTCTATCCTGCTGTACTGTCCTCTCTGTCATCTTCCCTGTCCTCCTTCCTGTCCTGTCCTTTATGTCCTCCTCCCACTCCTGTCCTTTATGTCCTCCTGTCTGTCTTCCTTCATATCCTCTCCCTGTGCTGTCTTCCCTGTCCTCTTCCCTGTCCTCCTCCCTGTCCTGTCCTTTATGTCTTCCTCCCAGTCCTGTCTTTTATGTCCTGTCCTCTCTATCCTGTCCTTTCTGTCCTCCTCCCTGTCCTCCTCTCTGTCCTCTTCCCTATCCTCCTTCCTGTCCTCCTCTATTCCTGTCCTTTATGTCTTGTTTCCTTTCCTCCTCTCTGTCTTTTCTCTTCCTGTCCTCTCTGTCCTCCTCTCTGTCCTATCTGGCCTGTCCTCTCTGTCCTATTGTCTGTCATCCTCCCAGTCCTCCTAACTTCCTTTCCTCTCTGTCCTCCACCCTCTTCTCTCTGCCTTGTCCACTCTGTCCTCTTCACTGTCCTCTTCCATGTCCTACCCTCTCTTCCTGTCCTCTCTATCCTCTTCCCTGTACTCCTCCCTATCCTCTTCCCTGTCCTCCTCCCTGTCCTGTCCTCTCTTCCTATCCTCTCTGTCCTGTCCTCTCTGTCCTCTTCCCTGTCCTTCCCTTTGTCCTCCTCTCTTCCTGACCTCTCTTATATCTTCCCTGTACTCCTCCCTGTGCTGTCCTCCCTTTCCTCTTCCCTGTCATCCTCCCTGTCCTGTCCTCTCTGTCCTGTCCTCTCAGTCCTCTTCCCTATCCTCCTTCCTGTCCTCCTCTCTTCCTGTCTTTATGTCCACTTTCCTTTCCTCCTCTCTGTCCTTTCCTCTTCCTGTCCTCTCTGTCCACCTCTCTGTCCTCTCTGGCCTGTCCACTCTGTCCTCTTCCCTGTCCTCTTTCATGTCCTACTCTCTTCCTTTCCTCTCTGTCCTCTTCTCTGTCCTCCTCCCTGTCTTCTCTGTCCTGTCCTCCCTGTCCTCCCTGTACTGTCCTATCTGTCATCTTACCTGTCCTCCTCCCTGTCCTGTCCTCTCTGTCATCCTGTCTGTCCTACTCTATTACAGTCCTCTCTGTCCTCTTCCCTGTCCTCATTTTTGTGCTTCTCCCTGTCCTGCCCTCTCTGTCTTCTTCCCTGTCTTCCTCCTTGTGTTCCTAAATGTTCTGTCCTCTCTGTCCTCTTCCCTGACCTCTTCCCTGCCATCCTCCCTGCCTCCTCCCTTTCTGTCCTGTCAGTCTTCTTTTCTGTCCTCCTCCCTGTCCTCCTCTCTGTCCTGTCCTCTCTGTCCTCTTCCCTATCATCCTCTCTTCCTGTCGTCTCTATCCTCTTCGCTGTCGTCTTCCCTGTCCTCCCTGTGCTCTTCTATTCCTGTCCTCTCTGTCCTCCTTTCTGTGCTCCTCCCTTTCCTCTTTCCTTCCTCCTCTCTGTCCTGTCCTCTTTGTCTTCATTCCTGTCCTCCTCACTGTCCCCTTCCATCTACTGTCCTGTCTGTCCTCTTCCCTAACCTCTTCCCTGCCATCCTCCATGCCTCCTCCCTTTCTGTCCTCTCAGTCTTCTTTTCTGTCCTCCTCCTTGTCCTCCTCTCTGTCCTGTCCTCTCTGTCCTCTTCCCCATCCTTCTCTCTTCCTGTCTTCTCTGTCCTCTTCCCTGTACTCCTCCCTGTCCTCCTCTCTTCTTGACCTCTCTGATCTCTTCCTTGTCCTCCTCCCTGTGCTGTTCTCTATTTCCTCTTCCCTGTCATCCTCCCTGTCCTGTCCTCTCTGTCCTCTCTGTTCTGTCCCCTCAGTCCTCTTCCCTTTCCAACTCCCTGTGTTCTCTTCCTGTCCTCTCTGTCCGCACCCCTGTCCTTTTCTCTATTCTCCTCCCAGTCTTCCTCTCTGTCCTGTCCTCATGTCCTCTTCCCTGTCTTCCTCCCTGTCCTCTTCCCGGTCCTCCTCCCTGTCCTGTCCTCTATGTCTTCCTCTCTGTCCTGTGCCTTCTGTCCTCTTCCCTGTCCTCCTCCTTGTCCTGTCCTTTCTGTTCTGTCCTCTCTGTCCTGTCCTTTCTGTCCTCTTCCTGGTCCTCCATCCTATACTATTCTCTCTGTCCTCTTCCTTGTCCTCCTCCCTGTCCTCTTCTCTTCCTGTCCTCTCTGTCTCTTCCCTATCCTCCTTCCTGTCCTCCTTTCTTCCTGTCCTTTATGTACTGTTTCCATTCCTCCTCTCTGTCCTTTCCTCTTCCTGTCCTCTCTGTCCTCCTCTCTGTCCTCTCTAGCCTGTCCTCTTTGTCCTATTTTCTGTCATCCTCCCTGTCCTCCTATCTTACCTGTACTCCTTGTCCTCTACCTTATCCTCCTTCCTGTCCTCTTCCTGTCCTCTCAGTCCTCTTCCCTATCCTCCTTCCTGTCCTCCTCTCTTCCTGTCTTTATGTCCACTTTCCTTTCCTCCTTTCTGTCCTTTCCTCTTCCTGTCCTCTCTGTCCACCTCTCTGTCCTCTCTGGCCTGTCCACTCTGTCCTCTTCCCTGTCCTCTTTCATGTCCTACTCTCTTCCTTTCCTCTCTGTCCTCTTCACTGTCCTTCCCCTTTCCCTTCTCTCTTCCTTTCCTCTCTGATCTCTTCCCTGTCATCTTCCCTGTCCTGTCCCCTCTGTCCTGTCCTCTCATTCCTCTTCCCTTTACACCTCCCCGTGCTCTTCTCTCCCTGTCCTCTCTGTCCTCATCCCTGTCCCCTTCTCTCTTCTCCTCCCTGTCCTACTCTCTTTCCTGTCCTCTCTGTCCTCATCCCCTGTCCTCCTCCCTATCCTCCTTTTGTCTTGTCATCTTCTTCCTCTTCCCTGTCCTCAACCCTGTCCGCTTCCCTGTCCTCCTCTCTATCCTGTCCTCTATGTCCTACTTTCTGTCTTGTGCTTTCTTTCCTCTTCCCTGTCCTCCTCCCTGTCTTGTACTCTGTCCTCTTCCCTATTCTCCCTATGTTCTATCCTCTCTGTCTGCTTCCCTATCCTTCACCCTGTCCTCCTCTCTTCCTATCCTCCCTGTGCTGTCTTCTCTGTCCTCTTCCCTGTCCTCCTCACTGTCCAGTCCTTTCTGTCCTGTCCTCTCTATTTCAACCTCTCCGTCCTCTTCCCTATCCTCCGCACTGTACTGTCCTTTCTGTCCTGTCCTCTCTATTTTGTCCTCTCTGTCCTCTTCCCGGTCCTCCTCCCTGTCCTGTTCTTTCTGTTCTGTCCTCTCTGTCCTGTCCTTTCTGTCCTCTTCCTGGTCCTTCACCCTATCCTGTTCTCTCTGTCCTCTCCCCTGTCCTCCTCACGGTCCTCCTCTCTTCATGTCCTCTCTGTCCTCTTCCCTATCCTCCTTCCTGTCCTCCTCTATTCCTGTCCTTTATATCTTGTTTCCTTTCCTCCTCTCTGTCTTTCCTCTTCCTGTCCTCTCTGTCCTCCTCTCTGTCCTATCTGGCCTGTCCTCTCTGTCCTATTGTCTGTCATCCTCCCAGTCCTCCTAACTTCCTTTCCTCTCTGTCCTCCACCCTCTCCTCTCTGCCTTGTCCACTCTGTCCTCTTCACTGTCCTCTTCCATGTCCTACCCTCTCTTCCTGTCCTCTCTATCCTCTTCCCTGTACTCCTCCCTATCCTCTTCCCTGTCCTCCTCCCTGTCCTGTCCTCTCTTCCTATCCTCTCTGTCCTCTTCCCTGTCCTTCCCCTTGTCCTCCTCTCTTCCTTACCTCTATTATATCTTCCCTGTACTCCTCCCTGTGCTGTCCTCCCTTTCCTCTTCCCTGTCATCCTCCCTGTCCTGTCCTCTCTGTCCTGTCCTCTCAGTCCTCTTCCCTTTATACCTTCCAGTGCTCTTCTATGTGCTGTCCCCTCTGTCCTCCTCTCTTTCTGTCCTCTCTGTCCTCTTCCCTATCCTCCTTCCAGTCCTCCTCTCTTCCTGTCCTTTATGTCCACTTTCCTTTCCTCCTCTCTGTCCTTTCCTCTTCCTGTCCTCTCTGTCCTCCTCTCTGTCCTCTCTGGCCTGTCCACTCTGTCCTCTTCCCTGTCCTCTTCCATGTCCTCCTCTCTTCCTTTCCTCTCTGTCCTCTTCCCTATCCTCCTCCCTGTCCTGTCCTCTCTTCCTATCCTCTCTGTCCTGTCCTCTCTGTCCTCTTCACTGTCCTTCCCCTTTTCCTCCTCTCTTCCTTACCTCTCTGATCTCTTCCCTGTCCTCCTCCTTGTGTTGTCCTCCCTTTCCTCTTCACTGTCATCCTCCCTGTCCTGTCTTCTCTGTCCTGTCCTCTCATTCCTCTTCCCTTTACACCTCCCCGTGCTCTTCTCTTCCTGTTCTCTCTGTCCTCATCCCTGTCCCCTTCTCTCCTCTCCTCCCTGTCCTCCTCTCTGTCCTGTCCTCTCTGTCCTCATCACCTGTCCTCCTCCCTATCCTCCTTTTGTCCTTCATCTTCTTCCTCTTCCTGTACTCCACCCTGTCCTCTTCCCTATCCTCCTCTCTGTCCTGTCCTCTATGTCCTACTTTCTGTCCTGTGCTTTCTGTCCTCTTCCCTGTCCTCCTCCCTGTCTTGTCCTCTCTGTCCTCTTCCCTATTCTCCCCCTGTTCTATCCTCTCTGTCCGCTTCCCTATCCTTCACCCTGTCCTCCTCTCTTCCTATCCTCCCTGTGCTGTCCTCTCTGTCCTTGTACTTGTCCTCCTTCCTATCCTCATCCCTTCCTGTCTTCTCTATCCTCTTCCCTATTCTCCTCTCTGTCCTATCCTCTCTATCCTCCCTGTGCTGTCTTCTCTGTCCTCTTCCCTGTCCTCCTCATTGTCCAGTCCTTTCTGCCCTGTCTTCTCTATTTTGTCCTCTCTGTCCTCTTCCTGGTCCTCCTCCCTGTCTTGTTCTCTCTGTCCTCCTCCCTGTCCTGTTCTTTTCCTCCTCCCTGTCCTCCTCTTTGTGCTGTCCTCTCTGTCCCCTTCTCTGTCCTCCTCCTTGTCAACTCAATGTGCTCATATCTTCCAGTCTTTTCTGTCCTCCTCCCTGTCCTCTTCCCTGTCCTTTCTTTCTTCCTCTCTTCCTGTGCTCTCTGTCCTCTTCCTTCTCCTCCCAGTCCTCTTACTGTCTTCTTTCCTGTCCTCTTCCCTTTCCTCCTCCCTGTCCTGTCCTTTCTGTCCTTATTTCTCTGTCCTGTCCTCTCTGTTCTCCTCCCTGTCATCCTCCCTGAAATGTCCTCCATGTCCTCGTCCTTGTCTTCCTCCCTGTTCTCCTCTCTTCGCTTACTTTGTCCTCTTCCCTGTTTTCATCCCTGTGCTCCTCTCTGTCCGGTCCTCTCTGTCCTCTTCCTTGTCCTCATCCCTGGACTCCTCTTTGTCCTGTCCTCTCTGTCCTTTTCCCTTTCTCTTCCATGTCCTCCTTTCTTCCTGTCCTCTCTGTCTTCATTCCTGTCCTCCTCCCTGTACTTTTCTCTTCCTGTCCACTCTGTCCTCTTCCCTGTCCTTCCCCTTTCCTCTTTTCCTCCTGTCCTGTCTGTCCTCCTTCTTGTCCTCCTCACTTTCTGTCCTCTCTGTCCTCGTACCTGTCCTCCTTCCTGTCCTCATCACTTGCTGTCTTCTCTGCCCTCTTCCCTGTTCTCCTCTCTGTCCTATCCTCTCTGTCCTCCCTGTACTGTCCTGTCATCTTGCCTGTTTTCCTCCTTGTCCTGTCCTTTATGTCCTCATGTCTGTCTTCCTCCATATCCTCTCCCTGTGCTGTCCTCCCTGTCTTCTTCCCTCTCATCCTCCCTGTCCTGTCCTTTCTGTCCTGTCCTCTCTGTCCTCTTCCTGGTCCTCCTCCCTGTCCTGACTCTCGGTACTTCACCTGTCCTCCTCCCTGTTCTACTTCCTATCCTCCTCTCTGTTTTGTACTCTCTGTCCTCTTCCCTGTCCTCCTCTCTCCTCCTCTCTTCCTGTCCTCTCTGCCTTCTTCCCAGTACTCCTCCCTGTCCTCCGTGTCCTCCTCTCTGTTCTGTCCTCTATGTCCTCTTTCCTGTCCTCCTCCATGTCCTTTACCCAGTCCTCCTCTCTGTCCTGTGCTCTCTGTCCTCTTCCAAGTCCTTCTACTTGTCCTACTCCCTGTCCTCCTCTCTGTCCTGTCCTCTTTATCCTTTTCCATGTACTCCTCTCTGTTCTCCTCTCTTCATGTCCTCTCTCCTCCTCCCTGTCCTCTTCCTTATCCTCCTCTCTTCCTGTCCTCTCTGTCCTCTTACCTGTCCTCCTCTCTGTCCTCTTCCCTTTCTATCTTCTTTGTCCTCTCTCCGCCTCCCTGTCTTGTTCCTTGTCCTCCTCTCTTCCTGTCCTCTCTGTCATCTTACCTGTCCTCCTCCCTGTCCTGTCCTCTCTGTCCTCCTGTCTGTCCTACTCTATTTCAGTCCTTTCTGTCCTCTTCCCTGTCCTCATTTTTGTGCTTCTCCCTGTCCTGTCCTCTCTGTCTTCATCACTGTCTTCCTCACTGTGTTCCTAAATGTTCTGTCCTCTCTGTCCTCTTCCCTGACCTCTTCCCCGTCATCCTCCCTGCCTCCTCCCTTTCTGTCCTGTCAGTCTTCTTTTCTGACCTCCTCCCTGTCCTCCTCTCTGTCCTGTCCTTTCTGTCCTCTTCCCTATCATCCTCTCTTCCTGTCGTCTCTATGCTCTTCGCTGTCCTCTTCCCTGTCCTCCTCCCTGTGCTCTTCTATTCCTGTCCTCTCTGTCCTCTTTTCTGTCCTCCTCCCTTTCCTCTTTCCTTCCTCCTCACTGTCCTGTCCTCTCTGCCTTCATTCCTGTCCTCCTCACTGTCCCCCTCCATCTCCTGTCCTCTCTGTCCTCTTCCCTGCCATCCTCCATGCCTCCTCCCTTTCTGTCCTCTCAGTCTTCTTTTCTGTCCTCCTCCTTGTCCTCCTCTCTGTCCTGTCCTCTCTGTCCTCTTCCCTATCCTCCTCTCTTCCTGTCGTCTCTGTCCTCTTCCCTGTACTCCTCCCTGTCCTCCTCTCTTCTTGACCTCTCTGATCTCTTTCTTGCCCTCCTCCCTGTACTGTCCTCTCTTTCCTCTTCCCTGTCTTCCTCCCTATCCTGTCCTCACTGTCCTGTCCTCTCTGCCCTCTTCGTTGTCCTCGTCCCTGGCCTCCGCTTTGTCCTGTTCTCTCTGTCCATTTACCTTTCCTCTACCCTGTATTCCTCTTTATCATGTCCTCTCTGTCTTCATTCCTGTCCTCCTCCCTGTCCTCATCTCTGTTCTGTCCTCTATGTCCTCTTTCCTGTCCTCCTCCATGTCCTTTACCCAGTCCTCCTCTCTGTCCTGTGCTCTCTGACGAATTCACAGTCCTTCTCCTGGTCTTACTCCCTGTGCACCTCTCTGTCCTGTCCTCTTTATCCTTTTCCATTTCCTCCTCTCTATCCTCTCTTCATGTCCTCTCTGCCCTCTTCCCTGTCCTCCTTCTTATCTTACTCCCTGTTCTCCTCTCTGTCCTGTCCTCTCTATCGTCCTCCCTGTCCTCTTCTCTGTCCTCCTCTTTGTCCTGTCCTCTCTGCTTTCTTCCGTCCTCTGCCCAGTCCTCTTCCCTTTCCAGTCCTCCATGTCCTCTTCCTTATCTTCCTCCCTGTCCTCCTCTCTTCCTGTTTACTCTGTCCTCTTCCCTGTTTTCATCCCTGTGCTCCTCTCTGTCCTGTCCTCTCTGTCCTCTTCCTTGTCCTCATCCCTGGCCTCCTCTTTGTCCTATCCTCTCTGTCCTTTTCCCTTTCCTCTTCCCTGTCCTCCTCTGTATCCTGTCCTCTCTGTCTTCATTCCTGTCCTCCTCCCTGTCCTCTTCTCTTCGTATCAACTCTGTCCTCATCCCTGTCCTTCCCCCTACCTCTACTCTACCTGTCCTCTCTGTCCTCTTCGAAGTCCTCCTCGATGTTCAACTCTTCCTGTGCTCTCTCCTCCTCCCTGTCCTCTTCCTTGTCCTCCTCTCTTCCGTCTTCTCTGTCCTCTTACCTGTCCTCCTCTCTGTCCTCTTCCCTACCTGTCTTCTCTGTCCTCTTCCCTGACTTCCTCTCTGTCCTGTCCTCCCTGTCCTCGCTGTACTGTCCTCTCTAGCATCTTACCTATCTTCCCCCCTATCCTGTCTTCTCTATCCTCCTGTCTGTCTTTCCCTATTTCAGTCCTCTCTATCCTCTTTCCTGTCCTCTTTTTTGTACTTCTCTCTGTCCTGTCCTCTCTATCTTCTTCCCTGTCTTCCTCCCTGTATTGCTCCATGTTTTGTCCTCGCTTCCTCTTCGCTGTCCTCTTCCCAGTCCTGCTCCCTGTGCTCCTCAATTCCTGTCCTCTCTGTCCTCTTTTCTGTCCTCTTCCCTTTCCTCTTTCCTTCCTTCTCTCTGTCCTGACCTCACTGTCTTCATTCCTGTCCTCCTCACTGTCCCCCTCCCTCTGCTGTCCTCTCTGTCCTCTACCCTGACCTCTTCCCTGTCATCCTCCCTGCCTCCTCCCTTTCTGTTCTCTCAGTCTTCCTTTCTGTCCTCCTCCTTGTCCTCCTCTCTATCCTGTCCTCTCTGTCCTCCTTCCTGTCCTCCTCTCTTCATGTCCTCTCTGCCCTTTTCCCTGTCCTTTTTCTTATCCTACTTCCTGTTCTCCTCTCTGTCCTGTCCTCTCTGCCCTCCTCCCTGTCCTCTTCTCTGTCCTCCTCTTTGTCCTGTCCTCTCTGCTTTCTTCCGTCCTCTGCCCAGTCCTCTTCCCTTTCCAGTCCTCCATGTCCTCTTCCTTGTCTTCCTCCCTGTCCTCCTCTCTTCCTGTTTACTCTGTCCTCTTCCCTGTTTACGTCCCTGTGCTCCTCTCTGTCCTGTCCTCTCTGTCCTCTTCTTTGTCCTCATCCCTGGCCTCCTCTTTCTCCAGTACACTCTGTCCTTTTCTCTTTCCTCTTCCCTGTCCTCCTCTGTATCCTGTCCTCTATGTCTTCATTCCTATCCTCCTCCTTGTCTTCTTCTCTTCATGTCCACTCTGTCCTCGTCCCTGTCCTTCCCCCTACCTCTACTCTACCTGTCCTCTCTGTCCTCTTCCATGTCCTCCTCGATGTCCAACTCTTCCTGAGCTCTCTCCTCCTCCCTGTCCTCTTCCTTGTCCTCCTCTTTTCCGTCTTCTCTGTCCTCTTACCTGTCCTCCTCTCTGTCCTCTTCCCTACCTGTCTTCTCTGTACTCTTCCCTGACTTCCTCACTGTCCTGTCCTCCCTGTCCTCGCTGTACTGTCCTATCTAGCATCTTTCCTATCCTCCCCCCTATCCTGTCTTCTCTGTCCTCCTGTCTGTCTTTCCCTATTTCAGTCCTCTCTGTCCTCTTTCCTGTCCTCTTTTTTGTACTTCTCTCTTTCCTGTCCTCTCTATCTTCTTCCCTGTCTTCCTCCCTGTATTACTCCATGTTTTGTCCTCTCTTCCTCTTCGCTGTCCTCTTCCCAGTCCTGCTACCTGTGCTCTTCTATTCCTGTCCTCTCTGTCCTCTTTTCTGTCCTCCTCCCTTTCCTCTTTCCTTCCTCCTCTCTGTCCTGTCCTCACTGTCTTCATTCCTGTCCTCCTAACTTTCCCTCTTTCTCTCCTGTCCTCTCTGACCTCTTCCCTGACCTCTTCCCTGTCATCCTCTCTGCCTCCTACCTTTCTGTCCTCTCAGTCTTCTTTTCTTTCCTCCTCCTTGTCCACCTCTCTGTCCTGTCCTCTCTGTCCTCCTCCCTGTCCTCTTCTATTCCTGTCCTCTCTGTCCTCCTCCCTTTCCTCTTTCCTTACTCCTCTCTGTCCTGTCCTCACTGTCTTCATTCCTGTCCTCCTAACTTTCCCTCTCCCTCTCCTGTCCTCTCTGACCTCTTCCCTGACCTCTTCCCTGTCATCCTCTCTGCCTCCTACCTTTCTGTCCTCTCAGTCTTCTTTTCTTTCCTCCTCCTTGTCCACCTCTCTGTCCTGTCCTCTCTGTCCTCCTCCCTGTCCTCTTCTATTCCTGTCCTCTCTGTCCTCCTCCCTTTCCTCTTTCCTTACTCCTCTCTGTCCTGTCCTCACTGTCTTCATTCCTGTCCTCCTAACTTTCCCTCTCCCTCTCCTGTCCTCTCTGACCTCTTCCCTGACCTCTTCCCTGTCATCCTCTCTGCCTCCTACCTTTCTGTCCTCTCAGTCTTCTTTTCTTTCCTCCTCCTTGTCCACCTCTCTGTCCTGTCCTCTCTGTCCTCCTCCCTGTCCTCTTCTATTCCTGTCCTCTCTGTCCTCCTTCCTTTCCTCTTTCCTTCCTCCTCTCTGTCCTGTCGTCACTGTCTTCATTCCTGTCCTCCTCACCATCCCCCTCCCTCTCCTGTCCTCTCTGTCCTCTTCCCTGTCCTCTTCCCTGTCATCCTCCCTGCCTCCTCCCTTTCTGTTCTCTCAGTCTTCCTTTCTGTCCTCCTCCTTGTCCTCCTCTCAGTCCTGTCCTCTCTGTCCTCCTCCCTGTCCTCCTCTCTTCATGTCCTTTCTGCCCTTCTCCCTGTCCTTTTTCTTATCCTACTTCCTGTTCTCCTCTCTGTCCTGTCCTCTCTGTCCTCCTCCCTGTCCTCTTCTCTGTCCTTCTCTTTGTCCTATCCTCTGTTTTCTTCCCTGTCCTCCGCCCAGTCCTCTTCCCTGTCCAGTCCTCCATGTCCTCTTCCTTGTCTTCCTCCCTGTCCTCCTCTCTTTCTATTTCCTCTGTCCTCTTCCCTGCTTTCATCCCTGTGCTCCTCTCTGTCCTCTTCCTTGTCCTCATCCCTGGCCTTCTCTTTGTCCTGTCCTCTCTGTCCTTTTCCCTTTCCTCTTCCCTGTCCTCCTCTGTATCCTGTCCTCTCTGTCTTCATTCCTGTTCTCCTCCCTGTCCTCTTCTCTTCTTGTCCACTCTGTCCTCGTCCCTCTCCTTCCAACTACCTCTACTCTACCTGTCCTCTCTATCTTCTTCCACCGTTTTTCCTGTCCTCTCTCCTCCTCCCTGTCCTCTTCCTTGTTCTCCTCTCTTCCGTCTTCTCTGTCCTCTTACCTGTCCTCCTCTCTGTCCTCTACCCTACCTGTCTTCTCTGTCCTCTTCCCTGACTTCCTCTCTGTCCTGTCCTCCCTGTCCTCGCTGTACTGTCCTCTCTGTCATCTTACCTGTCCTCCTCCCTACCCTGTCCTCTCTGCCCTCCTGTCTGTCCTCCTCTATTCCAATCCTCTCTGTCCTCTTCCCTGTCCTCATTTTTGAGCTTCTCACTGTCCTGTCCTCTCTGGCTTCTTCCCAGACTTCCTCCCCGTATTCGTCCATGTTTTGTCCTCTCTTCCTCTTCGCTGTCCTCTTTCCTGTCCTCCTCCCTGTGCTCTTCTATTCCTGTCCTCTCTGTCCTCCTTTCTGTCCTCCTCCCTTTCCTCTTTCCTTCCTCCTCTCTGTCCTGTCCTCTCTGTCTTCATTTCTGTCCTCCTCACTGTTCACCTCCCTCTCCTATCCTCTCTGTCCTCTTCCCTGACCTCTTCCCTGTCATCCTCCCTGCCTCCTACCTTTCTGTCCTCACAGTCTTCTTTTCTTTCCTCCTCCTTGTCCTCCTCTCTGTCCTGTCCTCTCTGTCCTCTTCCCTATCCTCCACACTTCATGTCGTCTCTGTCTTCTTCGCTGTCCTCTTCCCTGTCCTCCTTCCTGTCCTCTTCTATTCCTGTCCTCTCTGTCCTCTTTTCTGTCCTCCTTTCTTTCCATTTTCCTTCCTCCTCTCTGTCCTGTCTTCTCTGTCTTCATTCCTGTCCTCCTCACTGTCCCGCTCCCTCTCCTGTCCTCTCTGTTCTCTTTCCTGTCCTCTTCCCTGTGGTCCTCCCTGTCCTCCTCTGTTTCTGTCCTCTCAGTCCACTTTTTTGTCCTCCTCCCTGTCCTCCTCTATTCCTGTCCTCTCTGTCCTCTTTCCTGTCCTCCCTTTCCAATTCCCTGTCCTCCTCTCTGTCCTGTCCTCTCTGCCTTCATTCCTGTCCTTCTCACTCTCCCCCTACCTACCCTGTCCTCTGTGTCCTCTTCCATATCCTCTTCTCTGTCCTCCTCCCTGTCCTCCTCTCTTTCTGTCCTCTCAGTCCTCTCTTCTGTCCTCCTCCCTGTCCACCTCTATTTCTATCCACTTCCCTGTCCTCTTCACTGTCCTTCTACCTGTCCTCCACTTTGTCCTGTCTTATCTCTCCTCTACACTGTACTCCTTACTGTCCTCCTCTCTGTCCATTCTTCTCTGTCCTCTTACCTGACATCTTTTCTGTACTGCTCCCTCTCCTCCTCTCTGTCCTTTCCTCTGTTCTCTTTCCTGTCCTCCTCCCTATCCTCCTCTCGTCCTATCCTTTCCGTCCTCTTCCTTGATTTCCTCCCTGTGCCCCTCTCTGTCCTGTCCTCTCTGTTCTCTTCCTGTCCTCCTTCTTATCCTACTCCCTGTTCCCCTCTCTCTCCTGTCCTCTCTGTCCTCCTCCTTGTCCTCTTCTCTGTCCTCCTCTTTGTCCTGTCCTTTCTGTTTCATTCCCTGTGCAGTCCTCCATATCCTCTTTCTTGTCTTCCTCCCAGTCCTCCTCTCTTCCTGTTTACTCTGTCCTCTTCCCTCTTTTCATCACTGTGATCCTCTCTGTCTGTCCTCTCTGCCCTCTTCGTTGTCCTCGTCCCTGGCCTCCGCTTTGTCCTGTCCTCTCTTTCCATTTACCTTTCCTCTTCCCTGTATTCCTCTTTATCATGTCCTCTCGGTCTTCATTCCTGTCCTCCTCTCTGTCCTCATCTCTGTTCTGTCCTCTATATCCTCTTTCCTGTCCTCCTCCATGTCCTTTACCTAGTCCTCCTCTCTGTCCTGTGCTCTCTGTCCAATTCACAGTCCTTCTCCTGGTCCTACTCCCTGTGCTCCTCTCTGTCCTGTCCTTTTTATCCTTTTCCATTTCCTCCTCCCTATCCTCTCTTCATGTCCTCTCTGCCCTCTTCCCTGTCCTCCTTCTTATCTTACTCCCTGTTTTCCTCTCTGTCCTGTCCTCTCTGTCCTCCTTCCTGTCCTCTTCTCTGTCCTCCTCTTTGTCCTGTCCTCTCTGCTTTCTTCCATCCTCTGCCCAGTCCTCTTCTCTTTCCAGTCCTCCATGTCCTCTTCCTTGTCTTCCTACCTGTCCTCCTCTCTTCCTGTTTACTCTGTCCTCTTCCCTGTTTTCATCCCTGTGCTCCTCTCTGTCCTGTTCTCTCTGTCCTCTTCCTTGCCCTCATCCCTGGCCTCCTCTTTGCCCTGTCCTCTCTGTCCTTTTCCCTTTCCTCTTCCCTGTCCTCCTCTGTATCCTGTCCTCTCTGTCTTCATTCCTGTCCTCCTCCCTGTCCTCTTCTCGTCCTGTCCACTCTGTCCTCGTCCCTGTCCTTTCCCCTACCTCTACTCTACCTGTCCTCTCTGTCCTTTTCCATGTCCTCCTCGATGTCCAACTGTTCCTGTGCTCTCTCCTCCTCCCGGTCCTCTTCCTTGTCCTCCTCTCTTCCGTCTTCTCTGTCCTCTTACCTGTCATCCTCTCTGTCCTCTTCCCTACCTATCTTCTCTGTCCTCTTCCCTGACTTCCTCTCTGTCCTGTCCTCCCTGTCCTCACTATACTGTCCTCTCTAGCATCTTACCTATCCTCCTCCCTATCCTGTCCTCTCGGTCCTCCTGTCTGTCCTTCCCTATTTCACTCCTCTCTGTCCTCTTTCCTGTCCTCTTTTATGTACTTCTCTCTGTCCTGTCCTCTCTATCTTCTTCCCTGTCTTCCTCCCGGTATTATTCCATGTTTTGTCCTCTCTTCCTCTTCGCTGTCCTCTTCCCAGTCCTGCTCCATGTGCTCTTCTATTCCTGTCCTCTCTGTCCTCTTTTCTGTCCTCCTCCCTTTCCTCTTTCCTTCCTCCTTTCTGTCCTGTCCTCTCTGTTTTCATTCCTGTCCTCATCCCTGTACTCTTCTCTTCATGTCCACTCTGTCCGCGTCCCTGTCCTTCACCCTACCTCTACTCTACCTGTCCTGTCTGTCCTCTTCCATGTCCTCCTTGATGTCCAACTCTTCCTGTGCTCTCTCCTCCTCCCTGTCCTCTTCCTTGTCCTCCTCTCTACCGTCTTCTCGGTCCTCTTACCTGTCCTCTTCTCTGTCCTCTTCCCTACCTGTCTTCTCTGTCCTCTTCCCTGACTTCCTCTCTGTCCTGTCCTCACTGTCCTCGCTATACTGTCCTCTATAGCATCTTACCTATCCTCCTCCCTATCCTGTCTTCTCTGTCCTCCTGTCTGCCTTCCCGATTTCAGTCCTCTCTGTCCTCTTTCCTGTCCTCATTTTTGTGCTTCTCTCGGACCTATCCTCTCTGTCTTCTTCCCTGTCTTCCTCCCTGTATTCCTCCATGTTTTGTCCTCTCTTCGTCTTCACTGTCCTCTTCCCTGTCCTCCTCCCTGTGCTCTTCAATTCCTGTCCTCTCTGTCCTCTTTTCTGTCCTCCTCCCTTTCCTCTTTCCTTCCTCCTCTCTGTCCTGTCCAAACTGTCTTCATTCCTGTCCTCCTCACTGTCCCCCTCCCTCTCCTGTCCTCTCTGTTCTCTTCCCTGACCTCTTCCCTGTCATCCTCTCTGCCTCCTACCTTTCTGTCCTCTCAGTCTTCTTTTCTGTCCTCCTCCTTGTCCTCCTCTCTGTCCTGTCCTCTCTGTCCTCCTCCCTGTCCTCTTCTATTCCTGTCCTCTCTGTCCTCTTTTCTGTCCTCCTCCCTTTCCTCTTTCCTTCCTCCTCTCTGTCCTGACCTCACTGTCTTCATTCCTGTCCTCCTCACTGTCCCCCTCCCTCTCCTGTCCTCTCTGTCCTCTTCCCTGTCCTCTTCCCTGTCATCCTCCCTGCCTCCTCCCTTTCTGTTCTCTCAGTCTTCCTTTCTGTCCTCCTCCTTGTCCTCCTCTCTGTCCTGTGCTCTCTGTCCTCCTCCCTGTCCTCCTCTCTTCATGTCCTTTCTGCCCTTTTCCCTGTCCTTTTTCTTATCCTACTTCCTGTTCTCCTCTCTGTCCTGTCCTCTCTGCCCTCCTCCCTGTCCTCTTCTCTGTCCTTCTCTTTCTCTTATCCTCTCTGTTTTCTTCCCTGTCCTCCGCCCAGTCCTCTTCCCTGTCCAGTCCTCCATGTCCTCTTCCTTGTCTTTCTCCCTGTCCTCCTCTCTTCCTGTTTCCTCTGTCCTCTTCCCTGCTTTCATCCCTGTGCTACTCTCTGTCCTGTGCTCTCTGTCCTCTTCCTTGTCCTCATCCCTGGCCTCCTCATTGTCCTGTCCTCTCTGTCCTTTTCCATTTCCTCTTCCCTGTCCTCCTCTGTATCCTGTCCTCTCTGTCTTCATTCCTGTCCTCCTCCCTGTCCTCTTCTCTTCTTGTCCACTCTGTCCTCGTCCCTCTCCTTCCAACTACCTCTACTCTACCTGTCCTCTCTATCCTCTTCCATGTCTTCCTCGATGTCCACCTTTCTTCCTGTCCTCTCTCCTCCTCCCTGTCCTCTTCCTTGTTCTCCTCTCTTCCTTCTCTGTCCTCTTACCTGTCCTCCTCTCTGTCCTCTGCCCTACCTGTCCTCTCTGTCCTCTTCCCTGACTTCCTCTCTGTCCTGTCCTCCCTGTCCTCGCTGTACTGTCCTCTCTGTCATCTTACCTGTCCTCCTCCCTACCCTGTCCTCTCTGTCCTCCTGTCTGTCCTCCTCTATTCCAGTCCTCTCTGTCCTCTTCCCTGTCCTCATTTTTGAGCTTCTCACTGTCCTGTCCTCTCTGGCTTCTTCCCAGACTTCCTCCCTGTATTCCTCCATGTTTTGTCCTCTCTTCCTCTTCGCTGTCCTCTTTCCTGTCCTCCTCCCTGTGCTCTTCTATACCTGTCCTCTCTGTCCTCCTTTCTGTTTTCCTCCCTTTCCTCTTTCCTTCCTCCTCTCTGTCCTGTCCTCTCTGTCTTCATTTCTGTCCTCCTCCCTGTTCACCTCCCTCTCCTCTCCTCTCTGTCCTCTTCCCTGAAGTCTTCCCTGTCATCCTCCCTGCCTCCTCCATTTGTGTCCTCACAGTCTTCTTTTCCATCCTCCTCCTTGTCCTCCTCTCTGTCCTGTCCTCTCTGTCCTCTTCCCTAACCTCCACACTTCATGTCGTCTCTGTCCTCTTCACTGTCCTCTTCTATTCCTGTCCTCTCTGTCCTCTTTTCTCTCCTCCTTTCTTTCCTTTTTCCTTCCTCCTCTCTGTCCTGTCTTCTCTGTCTTCATTCCTGTCCTCCTCACTGTCCCGCTCCCTCTCCTGTCCTCTCTGTCCTCTTTCCTGTCCTCTTCCCTGTGTTCCTCACTGTCCTCCTCTGTTTCTGTCTTCTCAGTCTACTTTTTTTGTCCTCCTTCCTGTCCTCCTCTATTCCTGTCCTCTCTGTCCTCTTTCCTGTCCTCCATTTCCTATTCCCTGTCCTCCTCTCTGTCCTGTCCTCTCTGCCTTCATTCCTGTCCTTCTCACTCTCCCCCTACCTACCCTGTCCTCTGTGTCCTCTTCCATATCCTCTTCTCTGTCCTCCTCCTTGTCCTCCTCTCTTTCTGTCCTCTCAGTCCTCTCTTCTGTCCTCCTCCCTGTCCACCTCTATTTCTATCCACTTCCCTGTCCTCTTCACTGTCCTTCTACCTGTCCTCCACTTTGTCCTGTCTTATCTCTCCTCTACACTGTACTCCTTACTGTCCTCCTCTCTGTCCATTCTTCTCTGTCCTTTCCTCTGTTCTCTTTCCTGTCCTCCTCCCTATCCTCCTCTCGTCCTATCCTCTCTGTCCTCTTACTTGATTTCCTCCCTGTGCCCCTCTCTGTCCTGTCCTCTCTGTTCTCTTCCTGTCCTCCTTCTTATCCTACTCCTTGTTCCCCTCTCTCTCCAGTCCTCTCTGTCCTCCTCCTTGTCCTCTTCTCTGTCCTCCTCTTTGTCCTGTCCTCTCTGTTTCATTCCCTGTGCAGTCCTCCATATCCTCTTTCTTGTCTTCCTCCCAGTCCTCCTCTCTTCCTGTTTACTCTGTCCTCTTCCCTCTTTTCATCACTGTGATCCTCTCTGTCTGTCCTCTCTGCCCTCTTCGTTGTCCTCGTCCCTGGCCTCCGCTTTGTCCTGTCCTCTCTGTCCATTTACCTTTCCTCTTCCCTGTATTCCTCTGTATCATGTCCTCTCTGTCTTCATTCCTGTCCTCCTCTCTGTCCTCATCTCTGTTCTGTCCTCTATGTCCTCTTTCCTGTCCTCCTCCATGTCCTTTACCTAGTCCTCCTCTCTGTCCTGTGCTCTCTGTCCAATTCACAGTCCTTCTCCTGGTCCTACTCCCTGTGCTCCTCTCTGTCCTGTCCTCTTTATCCTTTTCCATTTCCTCCTCCCTATTCTCTCTTCATGTCCTCTCTGCCATCTTCCCTGTCCTCCTTCTTATCTTACTCCCTGTTCTCCTCTCTGTCCTGTCCTCTCTGTCCTCCTTCCTGTCCTCTTCTCTGTCCTCCTCTTTGTCCTGTCCTCTCTGCTTTCTTCCGTCCTCTGCCCAGTCCTCTTCCCTTTCCAGTCCTCCATGTCCTCTTCCTTGTCTTGCTCCCTGTCCTCCTCTCTTGCTGTTTACTCTGTCCTCTTCCCTGTTTTCATCCCTGTGCTCCTCTCTGTCCTGTTCTCTCTGTCCTCTTCCTTGCCCTCATCCCTGGCCTCCTCTTTGTCCTGTCCTCTCTGTCCTTTTCCCTTTCCTCTTCCCTGTCCTCCTCTGTATCCTGTCCTCTCTGTCTTCATTCCTATCCTCCTCCCTGTCCTCTTCTCTTCCTGTCCACTCTGTCCTCGTCCCTGTCCTTCGCCCTACCTCTACTCTACCTGTCCTCTCTGTCCTCTTCCATGTCCTCCTCGATGTCCAACTGTTCCTGTGCTCTCTCCTCCTCCCTGTCCTCTTCCTTGTCCTCCTCTCTTCCGTCTTCTCTGTCCTCTTACCTGTCCTCCTCTCTGTCCTCTTCCCTACCTGTCTTCTCTGTCCTCTTCCCTGACTTCCTCTCTGTCCTGTCCTCCCTGTCCTCGCTATACTGTCCTCTCTAGCATCTTACCTATCCTCCTCCCTATCCTGTCCTCTCTGTCCTCCTGTCTGTCCTTCCCTATTTCAGTCCTCTCTGTCCTCTTTCCTGTCCTCTTTTATGTACTTCTCTCTGTCCTGTCCTCTCTGTCTTCTTCCCTGTCTTCCTGCCTGTATTACTCCATGTCTTGTCCTCTCTTCCTCTTCGCTGTCCTCTTCCCAGTCCTGCTCCCTGTGCTCTTCTATTCCTGTCCTCTCTGTCCTCTTTTCTGTCCTCCTCCCTTTCCTCTTTCCTTCCTCCTTTCTGTCCTGTCCTCTCTGTTTTCATTCCTGTCCTCATCCCTGTACTCTTCTCTTCATGTCCACTCTGTCCTCGTCCCTGTCCTTTCCCCTACCTCTACTCTACCTGTCCTCTCTGTCCTCTTCCATGTCCTCCTCGATGTCCAACTCTTCCTGTGCTCTCTCCTCCTCCCTGTCCTCTTCCTTGTCCTCCTCTCTACCGTCTTCTCGGTCCTCTTACCTGTCCTCCTCTCTGTCCTCTTCCCTACCTGTCTTCTCTGTCCTCTTCCCTGACTTCCTCTCTGTCCTGTCCTCCCTGTCCTCGCTATACTGTCCTCTCTAGCATCTTACCTATCCTCCTCCCTATCCTGTCCTCTCTGTCCTCCTGTCTGCCTTCCCGATTTCAGTCCTCTCTGTCCTCTTTCCTGTCCTCATTTTTTTTTTTTTTTTTTATTTTATTTTTTTAATATATTTTATTGATTTTTTTTTACCCCCTCCCTCCCTCCCACACAACCCTTCCCTCCCCAGAGTTTTGTGTCCATTGGTTGCACTTATATGCATGTATACAAGTCCTTCGGTTGATCTATTATCTCCCCCAGATCTTCCTCCCGTCCCCGCTGTAACTTGACAGTCTACTTGTTGATATACTGTCTCTATATCTATCTTATGGTTCACCAGATTATAATGTTCTTTATTATCCACAAATGAGTGAGGTCATGTGGTGTTTCTCTTTCATTGATTGGCTTATTTCACTCAGCATGATGTTCTCCAATTCCATCCAGGATGCTGCAAATGATGAGAAATCCTTCTTTTTTATGGCAGCATAGTATTCCTGTCCTCATTTTTGTGCTTCTCTCGGACCTATCCTCTCTGTCTTCTTCCCTGTCTTCCTCCCTGTATTCCTCCATGTTTTATGCTCTCTTCGTCTTCGCTGTCCTCTTCCCTGTCCTCCTCCCTGTGCTCTTCAATTCCTGTCCTCTCTGTCCTCTTTTCTGTCCTCCTCCCTTTCCTCTTTCCTTCCTCCTCTCTGTCCTGTCCACACTGTCTTCATTCCTGTCCTCCTCACTGTCCCCCTCCCTCTCCTGTCCTCTCTGTTCTCTTCCCTGACCTCTTCCCTGTCATCCTCTCTGCCTCCTACCTTTCTGTCCTCTCAGTCTTCTTTTCTGTCCTCCTTCTTGTCCTCCTCTCTGTCCTGTCCTCTCTGTCCTCCTCCCTGTCCTCTTCTATTCCTGTCCTCTCTGTCCTCTTTTCTGTCCTCCTCCCTTTCCTCTTTCCTTCCTCCTCTCTGTCCTGTCCTAACTGTCTTCATTCCTGTCCTCCTCACTGTCCCCCTCCCTCTCCTGTCCTCTCTGTCCTCTTCCCTGTCCTCTTCCCTGTCATCCTCCCTGCCTCCTCCCTTTCTGTTCTCTCAGTCTTCCTTTCTGTCCTCCTCCTTGTCCTCCTCTCTATCCTGTCCTCTCTGTCCTCCTCCCTGTCCTCCTCTCTTCATGTTTACTCTGTCCTCTTCCCTCTTTCCATCACTGTGATCCTCTCTGTCCTGTCCTCTCTGCCCTCTTCGTTGTCCTCGTCCTTGGCCTCCGCTTTGTCCTGTTCTCTCAGTCTTCCTTTCTGTCCTCCTCCTTGTCCTCCTCTCAGTCCTGTCCTCTCTGTCCTCCTCCCTGTCCTCCTCTCTTCATGTCCTTTCTGCCCTTCTCCCTGTCCTTTTTCTTATCCTACTTCCTGTTCTCCTCTCTGTCCTGTCCTCTCTACCCTCCTCCCTGTCCTCTTCTCTGTCCTCCTCTTTGTCCTATCCTCTCTGTTTTCTTCCCTGTCCTCCGCCCAGTCCTCTTCCCTGTCCAGTCCTCCATGTCCTCTTCCTTGTCTTCCTCCCTGTCCTCCTCTCTTCCTGTTTCCTCTGTCCTCTTCCCTGCTTTCATCCCTGTGCTCCTCTCTGTCCTGTCCTCTCTGTCCTCTTCCTTGTCCTCATCCCTGGCCTCCTCATTGTCCTGTCCTCTCTGTCCTTTTCCATTTCCTCTTCCCTGTCCTCCTCTGTATCCTGTCCTCTCTGTCTTCATTCCTGTCCTCCTCCCTGTCCTCTTCTCTTCTTGTCCACTCTGTCCTCGTCCCTCTCCTTCCAACTACCTCTACTCTACCTGTCCTCTCTATCCTCTTCCATGTCCTCCTCGATGTCCACCTTTCTTCCTGTCCTCTCTCCTCTTCCCTGTCCTCTTCCTTGTTCTCCTCTCTTCCATCTTCTCTGTCCTCTTACCTGTCCTCCTCTCTGTCCTCTGCCCTACCTGTCCTCTCTGTCCTCTTCCCTGACTTCCTCTCTGTCCTGTCCTCCCTGTCCTCGCTGTACTGTCCTCTCTGTCATCTTACCTGTCCTCCTCCCTACCCTGTCCTCTCTGTCCTCCTGTCTGTCCTCCTCTATTCCAGTCCTCTCTGTCCTCTTCCCTGTCCTCATTTTTGAGCTTCTCACTGTCCTGTCCTCTCTGGCTTCTTCCCAGACTTCCTCCCTGTATTCCTCCATGTTTTGTCCTCTCTTCCTCTTCGCTGTCCTCTTTCCTGTCCTCCTCCCTGAGCTCTTCTATAGCTGTCCTCTCTGTCCTCCTTTCTGTTTTCCTCCCTTTCCTCTTTCCTTCCTCCTCTCTGTCCTGTCCTCTCTGTCTTCATTTCTGTCCTCCTCACTGTTCACCTCCCTCTCCTGTCCTCTCTGTCCTCTTCCCTGAAGTCTTCTCTGTCATCCTCCCTGCCTCCTCCTTTTCTGTCCTCACAGTCTTCTTTTCCGTCCTCCTGCTTGTCCTCCTCTCTGTCCTGTCCTCTCTGTCCTATTCCCTAACCTCCACACTTCATGTCGTCTCTGTCCTCTTAACTGTCCTCTTCTATTCCTGTCCTCTCTGTCCTCTTTTCTCTCCTCCTTTCTTTCCTTTTTCCTTCCTCCTCTCTGTCCTGTCTTCTCTGTCTTCATTCCTGTCCTCCTCACTGTCCCGCTCCCTCTCCTGTCCTCTCTGTCCTCTTTCCTGTCCTCTTCCCTGTGTTCCTCCCTGTCCTCCTCTGTTTCTGTCTTCTCAGTCTACTTTTTTTGTCCTCCTCCCTGTCCTCCTCTATTCCTGTCCTCTCTGTCCTCTTTCCTGTCCTCCCTTTCCTATTCCTTGTCCTCCTCTCTGTCCTGTACTCTCTGTCTTCATTACTGTCCTTCTCACTGTCCACCTACCTATCCTGTCCTCTGTGTCCTCTTCCATATCCTCTTCTCTGTCCTCCTCCCTGTCCTCCTCTCTTTCTGTCCTCTCAGTCCTTTCTTCTGTCCTCCTCCCTGTCCACTTCTATTTCTGTCCACTTCCCTGTCCTCTTCACTGTCCTTCTACCTGTCCTCCACTTTGTCCTGTCTTATCTCTCCTCTACACTGTACTCCTTACTGTCCACCTCTCTGTCCATTCCTCTCTGTCCTCTTACCTGACATCTTTTCTGTACTGCTCCCTCTCCTCCTCTCTGTCCTTTCCTCTGTTCTCTTTCCTCTCCTCCTCCCTATCCTCCTCTCGTCCTATCCTCTCTGTCCTCTTACTTGATTTCCTCCCTGTGCACCTCTCTGTCCTGTCCTCTCTGTCCTCTTCCTGTCCTCCTTCTTATCCTACTCCTTGTTCCCCTCTCTCTCCAGTCTTCTCTGTCCTCCTCCTTGTCCTCTTCTCTGTCCTCCTCTTTGTCCTGTCCTCTCTGTCTCATTCCCTGTGCAGTCCTCCATGTCCTCTTCCTTGTGTTCCTCCCTGTCCTCCTCTCTTCCTGTTTACTCTGTCCTCTTCCCTCTTTCCATCACTGTGATCCTCTCTGTCCTGTCCTCTCTGCCCTCTTCGTTGTCCTCGTCCTTGGCCTCCGCTTTGTCCTGTCCTCTCTGTCCATTTACCTTTCCTCTTCCCTGTATTCCTCTTTATCATGTCCTCTATGTCTTCATTCCTGTCCTCCTCCCTGTCCTCATCTCTGTTATGACCTCTATGTCCCCTTTCCTGTCCTCCTCCTTGTCCTTTACCCAGTCCTACTCTCTGTCCTGTGCTCTCCTTCCAACTCACAGTCCTTCTCCTGGTCCTACTCCCTGTGCTCCTCTCTGCCCTGTCCTCTTTATCCTTTTCCATTTCCTCCTCTCTATCCTCTCTTCATGTCCTCTCTGCCCTCTTCCCTGTCCTCCTTCTTATCTTACTCCCTGTTCTCCTCTCTGTCCTGTGCTCTCTGTCTTCCTCCCTGTCCTCTTCTCTGTCCTCCTCTTTGTCCTATCCTCTCTGTTTTCTTCCCTGTCCTCCGCCCAGTCCTCTTCCCTGTCCAGTCCTCCATGTCCTCTTCCTTGTCTTCCTCCCTGTCCTCCTCTCTTCCTGTTTCCTCTGTCCTCTTCCCTGCTTTCATCCCTGTGCTCCTCTCTGTCCTGTCCTCTCTGTCCTCTTCCTTGTCCTCATCCCTGGCCTCCTCATTGTCCTGTCCTCTCTGTCCTTTTCCATTTCCTCTTCCCTGTCCTCCTCTGTATCCTGTCCTCTCTGTCTTCATTCCTGTCCTCCTCCCTGTCCTCTTCTCTTCTTGTCCACTCTGTCCTCGTCCCTCTCCTTCCAACTACCTCTACTCTACCTGTCCTCTCTATCCTCTTCCATGTCCTCCTCGATGTCCACCTTTCTTCCTGTCCTCTCTCCTCCTCCCTGTCCTCTTCCTTGTTCTCCTCTCTTCCGTCTTCTCTGTCCTCTTACCTGTCCTCCTCTCTGTCCTCTGCCCTACCTGTCCTCTCTGTCCTCTTCCCTGACTTCCTCTCTGTCCTGTCCTCCCTGTCCTCGCTGTACTGTCCTCTCTGTCATCTTACCTGTCCTCCTCCCTACCCTGTCCTCTCTGTCCTCCTGTCTGTCCTCCTCTATTCCAGTCCTCTCTGTCCTCTTCCCTGTCCTCATTTTTGAGCTTCTCACTGTCCTGTCCTCTCTGGCTTCTTCCCAGACTTCCTCCCTGTATTCCTCCATGTTTTGTCCTCTCTTCCTCTTCGCTGTCCTCTTTCCTGTCCTCCTCCCTGTGCTCTTCTATACCTGTCCTCTCTGTCCTCCTTTCTGTTTTCCTCCCTTTCCTCTTTCCTTCCTCCTCTCTGTCCTGTCCTCTGTGTCTTCATTTCTGTCCTCCTCACTGTTCACCTCCCTCTCCTGTCCTCTCTGTCCTCTTCCCTGAAGTCTTCCCTGTCATCCTCCCTGCCTCCTCCTTTTCTGTCCTCACAGTCTTCTTTTCCGTCCTCCTCCTTGTCCTCCTCTCTGTCCTGTCCTCTCTGTCCTATTCCCTAACCTCCACACTTCATGTCGTCTCTGTCCTCTTAACTGTCCTCTTCTATTCCTGTCCTCTCTGTCCTCTTTTCTCTCCTCCTTTCTTTCCTTTTTCCTTCCTCCTCTCTGTCCTGTCTTCTCTGTCTTCATTCCTGTCCTCCTCACTGTCCCGCTCCCTCTCCTGTCCTCTCTGTCCTCTTTCCTGTCCTCTTCCCTGTGTTCCTCCCTGTCCTCCTCTGTTTCTGTCTTCTCAGTCTACTTTTTTTGTCCTCCTCCCTGTCCTCCTCTATTCCTGTCCTCTCTGTCCTCTTTCCTGTCCTCCCTTTCCTATTCCCTGTCCTCCTCTCTGTCCTGTACTCTCTGTCTTCATTCCTGTCCTTCTCACTGTCCACCTACCTATCCTGTCCTCTGTGTCCTCTTCCATATCCTCTTCTCTGTCCTCCTCCCTGTCCTCCTCTCTTTCTGTCCTCTCAGTCCTCTCTTCTGTCCTCCTCCCTGTCCACCTCTATTTCTGTCCACTTCCCTGTCCTCTTCACTGTCCTTCTACCTGTCCTCCACTTTGTCCTGTCTTATCTCTCCTCTACACTGTACTCCTTACTGTCCACCTCTCTGTCCATTCCTCTCTGTCCTCTTACCTGACATCTTTTCTGTACTGCTCCCTCTCCTCCTCTCTGTCCTTTCCTCTGTTCTCTTTCCTCTCCTCCTCCCTATCCTCCTCTCGTCCTATCCTCTCTGTCCTCTTACTTGATTTCCTCTCTGTGCACCTCTCTGTCCTGTCCTCTCTGTCCTCTTCCTGTCCTCCTTCTTATCCTACTCCTTGTTCCCCTCTCTCTCCAGTCTTCTCTGTCCTCCTCCTTGTCCTCTTCTCTGTCCTCCTCTTTGTCCTGTCCTCTCTGTCTCATTCCCTGTGCAGTCCTCCATATCCTCTTTCTTGTGTTCCTCCCTGTCCTCCTCTCTTCCTGTTTACTCTGTCCTCTTCCCTCTTTCCATCACTGTGATCCTCTCTGTCCTGTCCTCTCTGCCCTCTTCGTTGTCCTCGTCCTTGGCCTCCGCTTTGTCCTGTCCTCTCTGTCCATTTACCTTTCCTCTTCCCTGTATTCCTCTTTATCATGTCCTCTATGTCTTCATTCCTGTCCTCCTCCCTGTCCTCATCTCTGTTATGACCTCTATGTCCCCTTTCCTGTCCTCCTCCTTGTCCTTTACCCAGTCCTACTCTCTGTCCTGTGCTCTCCTTCCAACTCACAGTCCTTCTCCTGGTCCTACTCCCTGTGCTCCTCTCTGCCCTGTCCTCTTTATCCTTTTCCATTTCCTCCTCTCTATCCTCTCTTCATGTCCTCTCTGCCCTCTTCCCTGTCCTCCTTCTTATCTTACTCCCTGTTCTCCTCTCTGTCCTGTGCTCTCTGTCTTCCTCCCTGTCCTCTTCTCTGTCCTCCTCTTTGTCCTATCCTCTCTGTTTTCTTCCCTGTCCTCCGCCCAGTCCTCTTCCCTGTCCAGTCCTCCATGTCCTCTTCCTTGTCTTCCTCCCTGTCCTCCTCTCTTCCTGTTTCCTCTGTCCTCTTCCCTGCTTTCATCCCTGTGCTCCTCTCTGTCCTGTCCTCTCTGTCCTCTTCCTTGTCCTCATCCCTGGCCTCCTCATTGTCCTGTCCTCTCTGTCCTTTTCCATTTCCTCTTCCCTGTCCTCCTCTGTATCCTGTCCTCTCTGTCTTCATTCCTGTCCTCCTCCCTGTCCTCTTCTCTTCTTGTCCACTCTGTCCTCGTCCCTCTCCTTCCAACTACCTCTACTCTACCTGTCCTCTCTATCCTCTTCCATGTCCTCCTCGATGTCCACCTTTCTTCCTGTCCTCTCTCCTCCTCCCTGTCCTCTTCCTTGTTCTCCTCTCTTCCGTCTTCTCTGTCCTCTTACCTGTCCTCCTCTCTGTCCTCTGCCCTACCTGTCCTCTCTGTCCTCTTCCCTGACTTCCTCTCTGTCCTGTCCTCCCTGTCCTCGCTGTACTGTCCTCTCTGTCATCTTACCTGTCCTCCTCCCTACCCTGTCCTCTCTGTCCTCCTGTCTGTCCTCCTCTATTCCAGTCCTCTCTGTCCTCTTCCCTGTCCTCATTTTTGAGCTTCTCACTGTCCTGTCCTCTCTGGCTTCTTCCCAGACTTCCTCCCTGTATTCCTCCATGTTTTGTCCTCTCTTCCTCTTCGCTGTCCTCTTTCCTGTCCTCCTCCCTGTGCTCTTCTATAGCTGTCCTCTCTGTCCTCCTTTCTGTTTTCCTCCCTTTCCTCTTTCCTTCCTCCTCTCTGTCCTGTCCTCTCTGTCTTCATTTCTGTCCTCCTCACTGTTCACCTCCCTCTCCTGTCCTCTCTGTCCTCTTCCCTGAAGTCTTCTCTGTCATCCTCCCTGCCTCCTCCTTTTCTGTCCTCACAGTCTTCTTTTCCGTCCTCCTCCTTGTCCTCCTCTCTGTCCTGTCCTCTCTGTCCTATTCCCTAACCTCCACACTTCATGTCGTCTCTGTCCTCTTAACTGTCCTCTTCTATTCCTGTCCTCTCTGTCCTCTTTTCTCTCCTCCTTTCTTTCCTTTTTCCTTCCTCCTCTCTGTCCTGTCTTCTCTGTCTTCATTCCTGTCCTCCTCACTGTCCCGCTCCCTCTCCTGTCCTCTCTGTCCTCTTTCCTGTCCTCTTCCCTGTGTTCCTCCCTGTCCTCCTCTGTTTCTGTCTTCTCAGTCTACTTTTTTTGTCCTCCTCCCTGTCCTCCTCTATTCCTGTCCTCTCTGTCCTCTTTCCTGTCCTCCCTTTCCTATTCCCTGTCCTCCTCTCTGTCCTGTACTCTCTGTCTTCATTCCTGTCCTTCTCACTGTCCACCTACCTATCCTGTCCTCTGTGTCCTCTTCCATATCCTCTTCTCTGTCCTCCTCCCTGTCCTCCTCTCTTTCTGTCCTCTCAGTCCTCTCTTCTGTCCTCCTCCTTGTCCACCTCTATTTCTGTCCACTTCCCTGTCCTCTTCACTGTCCTTCTACCTGTCCTCCACTTTGTCCTGTCTTATCTCTCCTCTACACTGTACTCCTTACTGTCCACCTCTCTGTCCATTCCTCTCTGTCCTCTTACCTGACATCTTTTCTGTACTGCTCCCTCTCCTCCTCTCTGTCCTTTCCTCTGTTCTCTTTCCTCTCCTCCTCCCTATCCTCCTCTCGTCCTATCCTCTCTGTCCTCTTACTTGATTTCCTCTCTGTGCACCTCTCTGTCCTGTCCTCTCTGTCCTCTTCCTGTCCTCCTTCTTATCCTACTCCTTGTTCCCCTCTCTCTCCAGTCTTCTCTGTCCTCCTCCTTGTCCTCTTCTCTGTCCTCCTCTTTGTCCTGTCCTCTCTGTCTCATTCCCTGTGCAGTCCTCCATATCCTCTTTCTTGTCTTCCTCCCTGTCCTCCTCTCTTCCTGTTTACTCTGTCCTCTTCCCTCTTTCCATCACTGTGATCCTCTCTGTCCTGTCCTCTCTGCCCTCTTCGTTGTCCTCGTCCTTGGCCTCCGCTTTGTCCTGTCCTCTCTGTCCATTTACCTTTCCTCTTCCCTGTATTCCTCTTTATCATGTCCTCTATGTCTTCATTCCTGTCCTCCTCCCTGTCCTCATCTCTGTTATGACCTCTATGTCCCCTTTCCTGTCCTCCTCCTTGTCCTTTACCCAGTCCTACTCTCTGTCCTGTGCTCTCCTTCCAACTCACAGTCCTTCTCCTGGTCCTACTCCCTGTGCTCCTCTCTGCCCTGTCCTCTTTATCCTTTTCCATTTCCTCCTCTCTATCCTCTCTTCATGTCCTCTCTGCCCTCTTCCCTGTCCTCCTTCTTATCTTACTCCCTGTTCTCCTCTCTGTCCTGTGCTCTCTGTCTTCCTCCCTGTCCTCTTCTCTGTCCTCCTCTTTGTCCTATCCTCTCTGTTTTCTTCCCTGTCCTCCGCCCAGTCCTCTTCCCTGTCCAGTCCTCCATGTCCTCTTCCTTGTCTTCCTCCCTGTCCTCCTCTCTTCCTGTTTCCTCTGTCCTCTTCCCTGCTTTCATCCCTGTGCTCCTCTCTGTCCTGTCCTCTCTGTCCTCTTCCTTGTCCTCATCCCTGGCCTCCTCATTGTCCTGTCCTCTCTGTCCTTTTCCATTTCCTCTTCCCTGTCCTCCTCTGTATCCTGTCCTCTCTGTCTTCATTCCTGTCCTCCTCCCTGTCCTCTTCTCTTCTTGTCCACTCTGTCCTCGTCCCTCTCCTTCCAACTACCTCTACTCTACCTGTCCTCTCTATCCTCTTCCATGTCCTCCTCGATGTCCACCTTTCTTCCTGTCCTCTCTCCTCCTCCCTGTCCTCTTCCTTGTTCTCCTCTCTTCCGTCTTCTCTGTCCTCTTACCTGTCCTCCTCTCTGTCCTCTGCCCTACCTGTCCTCTCTGTCCTCTTCCCTGACTTCCTCTCTGTCCTGTCCTCCCTGTCCTCGCTGTACTGTCCTCTCTGTCATCTTACCTGTCCTCCTCCCTACCCTGTCCTCTCTGTCCTCCTGTCTGTCCTCCTCTATTCCAGTCCTCTCTGTCCTCTTCCCTGTCCTCATTTTTGAGCTTCTCACTGTCCTGTCCTCTCTGGCTTCTTCCCAGACTTCCTCCCTGTATTCCTCCATGTTTTGTCCTCTCTTCCTCTTCGCTGTCCTCTTTCCTGTCCTCCTCCCTGTGCTCTTCTATAGCTGTCCTCTCTGTCCTCCTTTCTGTTTTCCTCCCTTTCCTCTTTCCTTCCTCCTCTCTGTCCTGTCCTCTCTGTCTTCATTTCTGTCCTCCTCACTGTTCACCTCCCTCTCCTGTCCTCTCTGTCCTCTTCCCTGAAGTCTTCTCTGTCATCCTCCCTGCCTCCTCCTTTTCTGTCCTCACAGTCTTCTTTTCCGTCCTCCTCCTTGTCCTCCTCTCTGTCCTGTCCTCTCTGTCCTATTCCCTAACCTCCACACTTCATGTCGTCTCTGTCCTCTTAACTGTCCTCTTCTATTCCTGTCCTCTCTGTCCTCTTTTCTCTCCTCCTTTCTTTCCTTTTTCCTTCCTCCTCTCTGTCCTGTCTTCTCTGTCTTCATTCCTGTCCTCCTCACTGTCCCGCTCCCTCTCCTGTCCTCTCTGTCCTCTTTCCTGTCCTCTTCCCTGTGTTCCTCCCTGTCCTCCTCTGTTTCTGTCTTCTCAGTCTACTTTTTTTGTCCTCCTCCCTGTCCTCCTCTATTCCTGTCCTCTCTGTCCTCTTTCCTGTCCTCCCTTTCCTATTCCCTGTCCTCCTCTCTGTCCTGTACTCTCTGTCTTCATTCCTGTCCTTCTCACTGTCCACCTACCTATCCTGTCCTCTGTGTCCTCTTCCATATCCTCTTCTCTGTCCTCCTCCCTGTCCTCCTCTCTTTCTGTCCTCTCAGTCCTCTCTTCTGTCCTCCTCCCTGTCCACCTCTATTTCTGTCCACTTCCCTGTCCTCTTCACTGTCCTTCTACCTGTCCTCCACTTTGTCCTGTCTTATCTCTCCTCTACACTGTACTCCTTACTGTCCACCTCTCTGTCCATTCCTCTCTGTCCTCTTACCTGACATCTTTTCTGTACTGCTCCCTCTCCTCCTCTCTGTCCTTTCCTCTGTTCTCTTTCCTCTCCTCCTCCCTATCCTCCTCTCGTCCTATCCTCTCTGTCCTCTTACTTGATTTCCTCTCTGTGCACCTCTCTGTCCTGTCCTCTCTGTCCTCTTCCTGTCCTCCTTCTTATCCTACTCCTTGTTCCCCTCTCTCTCCAGTCTTCTCTGTCCTCCTCCTTGTCCTCTTCTCTGTCCTCCTCTTTGTCCTGTCCTCTCTGTCTCATTCCCTGTGCAGTCCTCCATATCCTCTTTCTTGTCTTCCTCCCTGTCCTCCTCTCTTCCTGTTTACTCTGTCCTCTTCCCTCTTTCCATCACTGTGATCCTCTCTGTCCTGTCCTCTCTGCCCTCTTCGTTGTCCTCGTCCTTGGCCTCCGCTTTGTCCTGTCCTCTCTGTCCATTTACCTTTCCTCTTCCCTGTATTCCTCTTTATCATGTCCTCTATGTCTTCATTCCTGTCCTCCTCCCTGTCCTCATCTCTGTTATGACCTCTATGTCCCCTTTCCTGTCCTCCTCCTTGTCCTTTACCCAGTCCTACTCTCTGTCCTGTGCTCTCCTTCCAACTCACAGTCCTTCTCCTGGTCCTACTCCCTGTGCTCCTCTCTGCCCTGTCCTCTTTATCCTTTTCCATTTCCTCCTCTCTATCCTCTCTTCATGTCCTCTCTGCCCTCTTCCCTGTCCTCCTTCTTATCTTACTCCCTGTTCTCCTCTCTGTCCTGTGCTCTCTGTCTTCCTCCCTGTCCTCTTCTCTGTCCTCCTCTTTGTCCTATCCTCTCTGTTTTCTTCCCTGTCCTCCGCCCAGTCCTCTTCCCTGTCCAGTCCTCCATGTCCTCTTCCTTGTCTTCCTCCCTGTCCTCCTCTCTTCCTGTTTCCTCTGTCCTCTTCCCTGCTTTCATCCCTGTGCTCCTCTCTGTCCTGTCCTCTCTGTCCTCTTCCTTGTCCTCATCCCTGGCCTCCTCATTGTCCTGTCCTCTCTGTCCTTTTCCATTTCCTCTTCCCTGTCCTCCTCTGTATCCTGTCCTCTCTGTCTTCATTCCTGTCCTCCTCCCTGTCCTCTTCTCTTCTTGTCCACTCTGTCCTCGTCCCTCTCCTTCCAACTACCTCTACTCTACCTGTCCTCTCTATCCTCTTCCATGTCCTCCTCGATGTCCACCTTTCTTCCTGTCCTCTCTCCTCCTCCCTGTCCTCTTCCTTGTTCTCCTCTCTTCCGTCTTCTCTGTCCTCTTACCTGTCCTCCTCTCTGTCCTCTGCCCTACCTGTCCTCTCTGTCCTCTTCCCTGACTTCCTCTCTGTCCTGTCCTCCCTGTCCTCGCTGTACTGTCCTCTCTGTCATCTTACCTGTCCTCCTCCCTACCCTGTCCTCTCTGTCCTCCTGTCTGTCCTCCTCTATTCCAGTCCTCTCTGTCCTCTTCCCTGTCCTCATTTTTGAGCTTCTCACTGTCCTGTCCTCTCTGGCTTCTTCCCAGACTTCCTCCCTGTATTCCTCCATGTTTTGTCCTCTCTTCCTCTTCGCTGTCCTCTTTCCTGTCCTCCTCCCTGTGCTCTTCTATAGCTGTCCTCTCTGTCCTCCTTTCTGTTTTCCTCCCTTTCCTCTTTCCTTCCTCCTCTCTGTCCTGTCCTCTCTGTCTTCATTTCTGTCCTCCTCACTGTTCACCTCCCTCTCCTGTCCTCTCTGTCCTCTTCCCTGAAGTCTTCTCTGTCATCCTCCCTGCCTCCTCCTTTTCTGTCCTCACAGTCTTCTTTTCCGTCCTCCTCCTTGTCCTCCTCTCTGTCCTGTCCTCTCTGTCCTATTCCCTAACCTCCACACTTCATGTCGTCTCTGTCCTCTTAACTGTCCTCTTCTATTCCTGTCCTCTCTGTCCTCTTTTCTCTCCTCCTTTCTTTCCTTTTTCCTTCCTCCTCTCTGTCCTGTCTTCTCTGTCTTCATTCCTGTCCTCCTCACTGTCCCGCTCCCTCTCCTGTCCTCTCTATCCTCTTTCCTGTCCTCTTCCCTGTGTTCCTCCCTGTCCTCCTCTGTTTCTGTCTTCTCAGTCTACTTTTTTTGTCCTCCTCCCTGTCCTCCTCTATTCCTGTCCTCTCTGTCCTCTTTCCTGTCCTCCCTTTCCTATTCCCTGTCCTCCTCTCTGTCCTGTACTCTCTGTCTTCATTCCTGTCCTTCTCACTGTCCACCTACCTATCCTGTCCTCTGTGTCCTCTTCCATATCCTCTTCTCTGTCCTCCTCCCTGTCCTCCTCTCTTTCTGTCCTCTCAGTCCTCTCTTCTGTCCTCCTCCCTGTCCACCTCTATTTCTGTCCACTTCCCTGTCCTCTTCACTGTCCTTCTACCTGTCCTCCACTTTGTCCTGTCTTATCTCTCCTCTACACTGTACTCCTTACTGTCCACCTCTCTGTCCATTCCTCTCTGTCCTCTTACCTGACATCTTTTCTGTACTGCTCCCTCTCCTCCTCTCTGTCCTTTCCTCTGTTCTCTTTCCTCTCCTCCTCCCTATCCTCCTCTCGTCCTATCCTCTCTGTCCTCTTACTTGATTTCCTCTCTGTGCACCTCTCTGTCCTGTCCTCTCTGTCCTCTTCCTGTCCTCCTTCTTATCCTACTCCTTGTTCCCCTCTCTCTCCAGTCTTCTCTGTCCTCCTCCTTGTCCTCTTCTCTGTCCTCCTCTTTGTCCTGTCCTCTCTGTCTCATTCCCTGTGCAGTCCTCCATATCCTCTTTCTTGTCTTCCTCCCTGTCCTCCTCTCTTCCTGTTTACTCTGTCCTCTTCCCTCTTTCCATCACTGTGATCCTCTCTGTCCTGTCCTCTCTGCCCTCTTCGTTGTCCTCGTCCTTGGCCTCCGCTTTGTCCTGTCCTCTCTGTCCATTTACCTTTCCTCTTCCCTGTATTCCTCTTTATCATGTCCTCTATGTCTTCATTCCTGTCCTCCTCCCTGTCCTCATCTCTGTTATGACCTCTATGTCCCCTTTCCTGTCCTCCTCCTTGTCCTTTACCCAGTCCTACTCTCTGTCCTGTGCTCTCCTTCCAACTCACAGTCCTTCTCCTGGTCCTACTCCCTGTGCTCCTCTCTGCCCTGTCCTCTTTATCCTTTTCCATTTCCTCCTCTCTATCCTCTCTTCATGTCCTCTCTGCCCTCTTCCCTGTCCTCCTTCTTATCTTACTCCCTGTTCTCCTCTCTGTCCTGTGCTCTCTGTCTTCCTCCCTGTCCTCTTCTCTGTCCTCCTCTTTGTCCTATCCTCTCTGTTTTCTTCCCTGTCCTCCGCCCAGTCCTCTTCCCTGTCCAGTCCTCCATGTCCTCTTCCTTGTCTTCCTCCCTGTCCTCCTCTCTTCCTGTTTCCTCTGTCCTCTTCCCTGCTTTCATCCCTGTGCTCCTCTCTGTCCTGTCCTCTCTGTCCTCTTCCTTGTCCTCATCCCTGGCCTCCTCATTGTCCTGTCCTCTCTGTCCTTTTCCATTTCCTCTTCCCTGTCCTCCTCTGTATCCTGTCCTCTCTGTCTTCATTCCTGTCCTCCTCCCTGTCCTCTTCTCTTCTTGTCCACTCTGTCCTCGTCCCTCTCCTTCCAACTACCTCTACTCTACCTGTCCTCTCTATCCTCTTCCATGTCCTCCTCGATGTCCACCTTTCTTCCTGTCCTCTCTCCTCCTCCCTGTCCTCTTCCTTGTTCTCCTCTCTTCCGTCTTCTCTGTCCTCTTACCTGTCCTCCTCTCTGTCCTCTGCCCTACCTGTCCTCTCTGTCCTCTTCCCTGACTTCCTCTCTGTCCTGTCCTCCCTGTCCTCGCTGTACTGTCCTCTCTGTCATCTTACCTGTCCTCCTCCCTACCCTGTCCTCTCTGTCCTCCTGTCTGTCCTCCTCTATTCCAGTCCTCTCTGTCCTCTTCCCTGTCCTCATTTTTGAGCTTCTCACTGTCCTGTCCTCTCTGGCTTCTTCCCAGACTTCCTCCCTGTATTCCTCCATGTTTTGTCCTCTCTTCCTCTTCGCTGTCCTCTTTCCTGTCCTCCTCCCTGTGCTCTTCTATAGCTGTCCTCTCTGTCCTCCTTTCTGTTTTCCTCCCTTTCCTCTTTCCTTCCTCCTCTCTGTCCTGTCCTCTCTGTCTTCATTTCTGTCCTCCTCACTGTTCACCTCCCTCTCCTGTCCTCTCTGTCCTCTTCCCTGAAGTCTTCTCTGTCATCCTCCCTGCCTCCTCCTTTTCTGTCCTCACAGTCTTCTTTTCCGTCCTCCTCCTTGTCCTCCTCTCTGTCCTGTCCTCTCTGTCCTATTCCCTAACCTCCACACTTCATGTCGTCTCTGTCCTCTTAACTGTCCTCTTCTATTCCTGTCCTCTCTGTCCTCTTTTCTCTCCTCCTTTCTTTCCTTTTTCCTTCCTCCTCTCTGTCCTGTCTTCTCTGTCTTCATTCCTGTCCTCCTCACTGTCCCGCTCCCTCTCCTGTCCTCTCTGTCCTCTTTCCTGTCCTCTTCCCTGTGTTCCTCCCTGTCCTCCTCTGTTTCTGTCTTCTCAGTCTACTTTTTTTGTCCTCCTCCCTGTCCTCCTCTATTCCTGTCCTCTCTGTCCTCTTTCCTGTCCTCCCTTTCCTATTCCCTGTCCTCCTCTCTGTCCTGTACTCTCTGTCTTCATTCCTGTCCTTCTCACTGTCCACCTACCTATCCTGTCCTCTGTGTCCTCTTCCATATCCTCTTCTCTGTCCTCCTCCCTGTCCTCCTCTCTTTCTGTCCTCTCAGTCCTCTCTTCTGTCCTCCTCCCTGTCCACCTCCATCTGTCCACTTCCCTGTCCTCTTCACTGTCCTTCTACCTGTCCTCCACTTTGTTCTGTCTTATCTCTCCTCTACACTGTACTCCTTACTGTCCACCTCTCTGTCCATTCCTCTCTGTCCTCTTACCTGACATCTTTTCTGTACTGCTCCCTCTCCTCCTCTCTGTCCTTTCCTCTGTTCTCTTTCCTCTCCTCCTCCCTATCCTCCTCTCGTCCTATCCTCTCTGTCCTCTTACTTGATTTCCTCCCTGTGCACCTCTCTGTCCTGTCCTCTCTGTCCTCTTCCTGTCCTCCTTCTTATCCTACTCCTTGTTCCCCTCTCTCTCCAGTCTTCTCTGTCCTCCTCCTTGTCCTCTTCTCTGTCCTCCTCTTTGTCCTGTCCTCTCTGTCTCATTCCCTGTGCAGTCCTCCATATCCTCTTTCTTGTCTTCCTCCCTGTCCTCCTCTCTTCCTGTTTACTCTGTCCTCTTCCCTCTTTCCATCACTGTGATCCTCTCTGTCCTGTCCTCTCTGCCCTCTTCGTTGTCCTCGTCCTTGGCCTCCGCTTTGTCCTGTCCTCTCTGTCCATTTACCTTTCCTCTTCCCTGTATTCCTCTTTATCATGTCCTCTATGTCTTCATTCCTGTCCTCCTCCCTGTCCTCATCTCTGTTATGACCTCTATGTCCCCTTTCCTGTCCTCCTCCTTGTCCTTTACCCAGTCCTACTCTCTGTCCTGTGCTCTCCTTCCAACTCACAGTCCTTCTCCTGGTCCTACTCCCTGTGCTCCTCTCTGTCCTGTCCTCTTTATCCTTTTCCATTTCCTCCTCTCTATCCTCTCTTCATGTCCTCTCTGCCCTCTTCCCTGTCCTCCTTCTTATCTTACTCCCTGTTCTCCTCTCTGTCCTGTGCTCTCTGTTCTCCTCCCTGTCCTCTTCTCTGTCCTCCTCTTTGTCCTGTCCTCTCTGCTTTCTTCCGTCCTCTGCCCAGTCCTCTTCCCTTTCCAGTCCTCCATGTCCTCTTCCTTGTCTTCCTCCCTGTCCTCCTCTCTTCCTGTTTACTCTGTCCTCTTCCCTGTTTTCATACCTGTGCTCCTCTCTGTCCTGTCCTTTCTGTACTCTTCCTTGTCCTCATCCCTGGCCTCCACTTTGTCCTGTCCTCTCTGTCCTTTTCCCTTTCCTCTTTACTGTCCTCCTCTGTATCCTGTCCTCTCTGTCTTCATTCTGTCCTCCTACCTGTCCTCTACTCTTCGTGTCCACTCCGTCCTCGTCCCAGTCCTTCCCCCTACATCTACTCTACCTGTCCTCTCTGTCCTCTTCCATGTCCTCCTCGATGTCCAACTCTTCCTGTGCTCTCTCCTCCTCCCTGTCCTCTTCCTTGTCCTCCTCTCTTCCGTCTTCTCTGTCCTCTTACATGTCCTCCTCTCTGTCCTCTTCCCTACCTGTCTTCTCTGTCCTCTTCCCTGACTTACTCTCTGTCCTTTCCTCCCTGTCCTCGCTGTACTATCCACTCTAGAATCTTACCTATCCTACTCCCTATCCTGTCTTCTCTGTCTTCCTGTCTGTCTTTCCCTATTTCAGTCCTCTCTGTCCTCTTTCCTGTCCTTATTTTTATGCTTCTCTCTGTCCTGTCCTCTCTGTCTTCTTTCCTGTCTTCCTCCCTGTATTCCTCCATGTTTTCTCCTCTCTTCGTCTTCGCTGTCCTCTTCCCTGTCCTCCTCCCTGTGCTCTTCTATTCCTGTCCTCCCTGTCCTCTTTTCTGTCCTCCTCCCTTTCCTCTTTTCGTCCTCCTCTCTGTCCTGTCCGCACTGTCTTCATTCCTGTCCTCCTCACTGTCCCCCTCCCTCTCCTGTCCTCTCTGTCCTCTTCCCTGACCTCTTCCCTGTCATCCTCCCTGCCTTCTCCCTTTCTGTTCTCTCAGTCTTCCTTTCTGTCCTCCTCCTTGTCCTCCTCTCTGTCCTGTCCTCTCTGTCCTCCTCCCTGTCCTTCTCTCTTCATGTCCTCTCTGCCCTTTTCCCTGTCCTTTTTCTTATCCTACTTCCTGTTCTCTCTCTGTCCTGTCCTCTCTGCCCTCCTCCCTGTCCTCTTCTCTGTCCTCCTCTTTGTCCTATCCTCTCAGTTTTCTTCCCTATCCTCGGCCCGGTCCTCTTTCCAGTCCAGTCCTCCATGTCCTCTTCCTTGTCTTCCTCCCTGTCCTCATCTCTTCCTGTTTCCTCTGTCCTCTTCCCTGCTTTCATCCCTGTGCTCCTCTCTGTCCTGTCCTCTCTGTCCTCTTCCTTGTCCTTATCCCTGGCCTCCTCTTTCTCCTGTCCTCTCTGTCCTTTTCCCTTTCCTCTTCCCTGTCCTCCTCTGTATCCTGTCCTCTCTGTCTTCATTCCTGTCCTCCTCCCTGTCCTCTTCTCTTCTTGTCCACTCTGTCCTGGTCCCTCTCCTTCCAACTACCTCTACTCTACCTGTCCTCTCAATCTCTTCCATGTCCTCCTCGATGTCCACCTTTCTTCCTGTCCTCTCTCCTCCTCCCTGTCCTCTTTCTTGTTCTCCTCTCTTCTGTCTTCTCTGTCCTCTTACCTGTCCTCCTCTCTGTCCTCTGCCCTATCTGTCTTCTCTGTCCTCTTCCCTGACTTCCTCTCTGTCCTGTCCTCCCTGTCCTCGCTGTACTGTCCTGTCATCTTAACTGTCCTCCTCCCTACCCTGTCCTCTCTGTCCCTCTGTCTGTCCTCCTCTATTCCAGTCCTCTCTGTCCTCTTCCCTGTCCTCATTTTTGAGCTTCTCACTGTCCTGTCCTCTCCGGCTTCTTCCCAGACTTCCTCCCTGTATTCCTCCATGTTTTGTCCTCTCTTCCTATTCGCTGTCCTCTTTCCTATCCTCCTCCCTGTGCTCTTCTATTCCTGTCCTCTCTGTCCTCCTTTTTTTCCTCCTCCCTTTCCTCTTTCCTTCCTCTTCTCTGTCCTGTCCTCTCTGTCCTCATTCCTGTCCTTCTCACTGTTCTCCTCCCTCTCCTGTCCTCTCTGTACTCTTCCCTGACCTCTTCCCTGTCATCCTCCCTGCCTCCTCCCTTTCTGTCCTCACAGTCTTCTTTTCTGTCCTCCTCCTTGTCCTCCTCTCTGTCCTGTCCTCTCTGTCCTCTTCCCTATCCTCCACACTTCATGTCGTCTCTGTCCTCTTCGCTGTCCTCTTCCCTGTCCTCCTCCCTGTCCTCTTCTATTCCTGTCCTCTCTGTCCTCTTTTCTGTCCTCCTTTCTTTCCTTTTTCCTTCCTCCTCTCTGTCCTGTCTTCTCTGTCTTCATTCCTGTCCTCCTCACTGTCCCGCTCCCTCTCCTGTCCACGCTATCCTATTTCCTGTCCTCTTCCCTGTGTTCCACCTGTCCTCCTCTGTTTCTGTCCTCTCAGTCCACTTTTTGTCCTCCTCAATGTCCTCCTCTATTCCTGTCCTCTCTGTCCTCTTTTCTGACCTCCCTTTCCTATTCCCTGTCCACCTCTCTGTCCTGTCCTCTCTGTCTTCATTCCTGTCCTTCTCACTGTCCCCCTACCTATCCTGTCCTCTGTGTCCTCTTCCATATCCTCTTCTCTGTCCTCCTCCCTGTCCTCCTCTCTTTCTGTCCTCTCAGTCCATTCTTCTGTCCTCCTCCCTGTCCACCTCTATTTCTGTCCACTTCTCTGTCCTCTTCACTGTCCTTCTACCTGTCCTCCACTTTGTCCTGTCTTATCACTCCTCTACACTGTACCCCTTACTGTCCACCTCTCTGTCCATTCCTCTCTGTCCTCCTCCCTGTCCTCTTCTCTGACCTCCTCTTTGTCCTGTCCTCTCTGCTTTCTTCCGTCCTCTACCCAGTCCTCTTCCCTTTCCAGTCCTCCATGTCCTCTTCCTTGTTTCCTCCCTGTCCTCCTCTCTTCCTGTTTACTCTGTCCTCTTCCCTGTTTTCATCCCTGTGCTCCTCTCTGTCCTGTCCTCTCTGGCCCCTTCCTTGTCCTCATCCCTGGCCTCCTCTTTGTCCTGTCCTCTCTGTCTTTTTGCCTTTCGTCTTCCCTGTCCTCCTCTGTATCCTGTCCTCTCTGTCTTCATTCCTGTCCTCCTCCATGTCCTCTTCTCTTCTTGTCCACTCTGTCCTCGTCCCTGTCCTTCCCCCTACCTCTACTCTACCTGTCCTCTCTGTCCTCTTCCATGTCCTCCTCAATGTCCAACTCTTCCTGTGCTCTCTCCTCCTCCCTGTCCTCTTCCTTGTCCTCCTCTCTACCGTCTTCTCTGTCCTCTTACCTGTCCTCCTCTCTGTCCTCTTCCCTACCTGTCTTCTCTGTCCTCTTCCCTGACTTCCTCCCTGTCCTGTCCTCCCTGTCCTCGCTGTACTGTCCACTCTAGCATCTTACCTATCCTCCTCCCTATCCTGTCTTCTCTGTCCTCCTGTCTGTCTTTCCCTATTTCAGTCCTCTCTGTCCTCTTTCCTGTCCTCATTTTTGTGCTTCTCTCTGTCCTGTCCTCTCTGTCTTCTTCCCTGTCTTCCTCCCTGTATTCCTCCATGTTATGTCCTCTCTTCATATTCGCTATCCTCTTCGCTGTCCTCCTCCCTGTGCTCTTCAATTCCTGTCCTCTCTGTCCTCTTTTCTGTCCTCCTCCCTTTCCTCTTTCCTTCCTCCTCTCTGTCCTGTCCTCACTGTCTTCATTCCTGTCCTCCTCACTGTCCCCCTCCCTCTCCTGTCCTCTCTGTCCGCTTCCCTGACCTCTTCCCTGTCATCCTCCCTGCCTCCTCCCTTTCTGTTCTCTCAGTCTTCCTTTCTGTCCTCCTCCTTGTCCTCCTCTCTGTCCTGTCCTCTCTGTCCTCCTCCCTGTCCTCCTCTCTTCATGTCCTCTCTGCCCTTTTCCCTGTCCTTTTTCTTATCCTACTTCCTGTTCTCCTCTCTGTCCTGTCCTCTCTGCCCTCATCCCTGACCTCTTCTCTGTCCTCCTCTTTGTCCTATCCTCTCTGTTTTCTTCCCTGTCCTCCTCCCTGTCCTCTTCCCTGTCCAGTCCTCCATGTCCTCTTCCTTGTCTTCCTCCCTGTCCTCCTCTCTTCCTGTTTCCTCTGTCCTCTTCCCTGCTTCCATCCCTGTGCTCCTCTCTGTCCTGTCCACTCTGGCCCCTTCCTTGTCCTCATCCCTGGCCTCCTCTTTGTCCTGTCCTCTCTGTCTTTTTGCCTTTCGTCTTCCCTGTCCTCCTCGGTATCCTGTCCTCTCTGTCTTCATTCCTGTCCTCCTCCCTGTCCTCTTCTCTTCTTGTCCACTCTGTCCTCGTCCCTGTCCTTCCCCCTACCTCTACTCTACCTGTCCTCTCTGTCCTCTTCCATGTCCTCCTCGATGTCAAACTCTTCCTGTGCTCTCTCCTCCTACGTGTCCTCTTCCTTGTCCTCCTCTCTTCCGTCTTCTCTGTGCTCTTACCTGTCCTCCTCTCTGTCCTCTGCCCTACCTGTCCTCTCTGTCCTCTTCCCTGACTTCCTCTCTGTCCTGTCCTCTCTGTCCTCGCTGTACTGTCCTATCTAGCACCTTACCTATCCTCGTCCCTATCCTGTCCTCTCGGTCCTCCTGTCTGTCCTTCCCTATTTCACTCCTCTCTGTCCTCTTTCCTGTCCTCTTTTTTGTACTTCTCTCTGTCCTGTCCTCTCTATCTTCTTCCCTGTCTTCCTCCCTGTATTGCTCCATGTTTTGTCCTCGCTTCCTCTTCGCTGTCCTCTTCCCAGTCCTGCTCCCTGTGATCCTCAATTCCTGTCCTCTCTGTCCTCTTTTCTGTCCTCCTCCCTTTCCTCTTTCCTTCCTTCTCTCTGTCCTGTCCTCTCTGTCTTCATTCCTGTCCTCATCCCTGTACTCTTCTCTTCATGTCCACTCTGTCCTAGTCCCTGTCCTTCCCCCTACCTCTACTCTACCTGTCCTCTCTGTCCTTTTCCATGTCCTCCTCGATGTCCAACTCTTCCTGTGCTCTCTCCTCCTCCCTGTCCTCTTCCTTGTCCTCCTCTCTTCCGTCTTCTCTGTCCTCTTACCTGTCCTCCTCTCTGTCCTCTTCCCTACCTGTCTTCTCTGTCCTCTTCCCTGACTTCCTCCCTGTCCTGTCCTCCCTGTCCTCGCTGTACTGTCCACTATAGTATCTTACCTATCCTCCTCCCTATCCTGTCTTCTCTGTCCTCCTTTCTGTCTTTCCCTATTTCAGTCCTATCTGTCCTCTTTCCTGTCCTCATTTTTGTGCTTCTCTCTGTCCTGTCCTCTCTGTCTTCTTCCCTGTCTTCCTCCCTGTATTCCTCCATGTTAGGTCCTCTCTTCATATTCGCTATCCTCTTCGCTGTCCTCCTCCCTGTGCTCTTCAATTCCTGTCCTCTCTGTCCTCTTTTCTGTCCTCCTCCCTTTCCTCTTTCCTTCCTCCTCTCTGTCCTGTCCTCACTGTCTTCATTCCTGTCCTCCTCACTGTCCCCATCCCTCTCCTGTCCTCTCTGTCATCTTCCCTGACCTCTTCCCTGTCATCCTCTCTGCCTCCTACCTTTCTGTCCTCTCAGTCTTCTTTTCTGTCCTCCTCCTTGTCCTCCTCTCTGTCCTGTACTCTCTGTCCTCCTCCCTGTCCTCTTCTATTCCTGTTCTCTCTGTCCTTTTTTCTGTCCTCCTCCCTTTCCTCTTTCCTTCCTCCTCTCTGTCCTGTCCGCACTGTCTTCATTCCTGTCCTCCTCACTGTCCCCCTCACTCTCCTGTCCTCTCTGTCCGCTTCCCTGACCTCTTCCCTGTTATCCTCCCTGCCTCCTCCCTTTCTGTTCTCTCAGTCTTCCTTTCTGTCCTCCTCCTTGTCCTCCTCTCTGTCCTGTCCTCTCTGTCCTCCTCCCTGTCCTCCTCTCTTCATGTCCTCTCTGCCCTTTTCCCTGTCCTTTTTCTTATCCTACTTCCTGTTCTCCTCTCTGTCCTGTCCTCTCTGCCCTCATCACTGACCTCTTCTCTGTCCTCTTTGTCCTATCCTCTGTTTTCTTCCCTGTCCTCTTCCCTGTCCTCTTCCCTGTCCAGTCCTCCATGTCCTCCTCCTTGTCTTCCTCCCTGTCCTCCTCTCTTCCTGTTTCCTCTGTCCTCTTCCCTGCTTTCATCCCTGTCCTCGTCTCTGTCCTCTCCTCTCTGTCCTCTTCCTTGTCCTCATGCCTGGCCTCCTCTTTGTCCTGTCCTCTCTGTCCTTTTCCCTTTCCTCTTCCCTGTCCTCCTCTGTATCCTGTCCTCTCTGTCTTCATTGCTGTCCTCCTCCCTGTCCTCTTCTCTTCTTCTCCACTCTGTCGTCGTCCCTCTCCTTCCATCTACCTCTACTCTACCTGTCCTCTCTATCCTCTTCCATGTCCTACTCGATGTCCACCTTTCTTCCTGCCTCTCTCCTCCTCCCTGTCCTCTTCCGTGTTCTCCTCTCTTCCTTCTTCTCTGTCCTCTTACCTGTCCTCCTCTCTGTCCTCTGCCCTACCTGTCTTCTCTGTCCTCTTCCCTGACTTCCTCTCTGTCCTGTCCTCCCTGTCCTCGCTGTACTGTCCTCTCTGTCATCTTAACTGTCCTCCTCCCTACCCTGTCCTCTCTGTCCTCCTGTCTGTCCTCCTCTATTCCAGTCCACTCTGTCCTCTTCCCTGTCCTCATTTTTGAGCTTCTCACTGTCCTGTCCTCTCTGGCTTCTTCCCAGACTTCCTCCCTGTATTCCTCCATGTTTTGTCTTCTCTTCCTCTTCGCTGTCCTCTTTCCTGTCCTCCTCCCTGTGCTCTTCTATTCCTGTCCTCTCTGTCCTCCTTTCTGTCCTCCTCCCTTCCTCTTTCCTTCCTCCTCTCTGTCCTGTCCTCTCTGTCTTCATTCCTGTCCTCCTCACTGTCCCCTCCCTCTCTTGTCCTCTCTGTCCTCTTCCCTGACCTCTTCCCTGTCATCCTCCCTGCCTCCTCCCTTTCTGTTCTCTCAGTCTTCCTTTCTGTCCTCCTCCTTGTCCTCCTCTCTGTCCTGTCCTCTCTGCCCTCCTCCCTGTCCTCTTCTCTGTCCTCCTCTTTGTCCTATCCTCTCTGTTTTCTTCCCTGTCCTCCACCCAGTCCTCTTCCCTGTCCAGTCCTCCATGTCCTCTTCCTTGTTTTCCTCCTTGTCCTCCTCTCTTCCTGTTTCCTCTGTACTCTTCCCTGCTTTCATCCCTGTGCTCCTCTCTGTCCCCTTCCTTGTCCTCTCTGTCCTCTTCCCTATCCTCCACACTTCATGTCGTCTCTGTCCTCTTCGCTGTCCTCTTCCCTGTCCTCCTCCCTGTCCTCTTCTATTCCTATCCTCTCTGTCCTCTTTTCTGTCCTCCTTTCTTTCTTTTTCCTTCCTCCTCTCTGTCCTGTCTTCTCTGTCTTCATTCCTGTCCTCCTCACTGTCCCGCTCCCTCTCCTGTCCTCTCTATCCTCTTTTCTGTCCTCTTCCCTGTGTTCCTCCCTGTTCTCCTCATTTTCTGTCCTCTAAGTCCACTTTTTTGTCCTCCTCCCTGTCCTCCTCTATTTCTGTCCTCTCTGTCCTCTTTCCTGTCCTCGCTTTCCTATTCCCTGTCCTCCTCTCTGTCCTTTCCTCTCTATCTTCATTCCTGTCCTTCTCACTCTCCCCTTACGTATCCTGTCCTCTGTGTCCTCTTCCATATCCTCTTCTCTGTCCTCCTCCCTGTTCTCCTCTCTTTCTTTCCTCTCAGTCCTCTCTTCTGTCCTCCTCCCTGTCCACCTCTATTTCTGGCCACTTCCCTGTCCTCTTCACTGTCCTTCTACCTGTCCTCCACTTTGTCCTGTCTTATCTCTCCTCTACACTGTACTCCTTACTGTCCTCCTCTCTGTCCATTCTTCTCTGTCCTCTTACCTGACATCTTTTCTGTCCTCCTCCCTATCCTCCTCTCGTCTTATCCTCTCTGTCCTCTTCCTTGATTTCCTCCCTGTGCACCTCTCTATCCTGTCCTCTGTCCTCTTCCTGTCCTCCTTCTTATCCTACTCCCTGTTCCCCTCTCTCTCCTGTCCTCTCTGTCCTCCTCCTTGTCCTCTTCTCTATCCTCCTCTCTGTCCTGTGTTCTCTGTCCAACTCACAGTCCTTCTCCTGGTCCTAATCCCTGTGCACCTCTCTGTCCTGTCCTCTTTATCCTTTTCCATTTCCTCCTCTCTATACTCTCTTCATGTCTTCTCTGCCCTCTTCCCTGTCCTCCTTCTTATCTTACTCCCTGTTCTCCTCTCTGTCCTGTCCTCTCTGTCCTCCTCCCTGTCCTCTTCTCTGTCCTCCTCTTTGTACTGTCCTCTCTGCTTTCTTCCGTCCTCTGCCCAGTCCTCTTCCCTTTCCAGTCCTCCATGTCCTCTTCCTTGTGTTCCTCCCTGTCCTCCTCTCTTCCTGTTTACTCTGTCCTCTTCCCTGTTTTCATCCCTGTGCTCCTCTCTGTCCTGTCCTCTCTGTCCCCTTCCTTGTCCTCATCTCTGGCCTCCTCTTTGTCCTGTCCTCTCTGTCTATTTTCCCTTTCCTCTTCTCTGTCCTCCTTTGTATCCTGTCCTCTCTGTCTTCATTCCTGTCCTCCTCCCTGTCCTCTTCTCTTCTTCTCCACTCTGTCCTTGTCCCTCTGTTTCCATCTACCTCTACTCTACCTGTCCTCTCTATCCTCTTCCATGTCCTACTCGATGTCCACCTTTCTTCCTGTCCTCTCTCCTCCTCCCTGTCCTCTTCCTTGTCCTCCTCTCTTCCGTCTTCTCTGTCCTCTTACCTGTCATCCTCTCTGTCCTCTTCCCGACCTGTCTTCTCTGTCCTCTTCCCTGACTTCCTCTCTGTCCTGTCCTCCCTGTCCTCGCTATACTGTCCTCTCTAGCATCTTACCTATCCTCCTTCCTATCCTGTCCTCTCTGTCCTCCTGTCTGTCCTCCTCTATTCCCGTCCTCTCTGTCCTCTTCCCTGTCCTCATTTTTGAGCTTCTCACTGTCCTGTCCTCTCTGGCTTCTTCCCAGACTTCCTCCCTGTACTCCTCTATGTTTTGTCCTCTCTTCCTCTTCGCTGTCCTCTTTCCTGTCCTCCTCCCTGTGCTCTTCTATTCCTGTCCTCTCTGTCCTCCTTTCTGTCCTCCTCCCTTCCTCTTTCCTTCTTCCTCTCTGTCCTGTCCTCTCTGTCTTCATTCCTGTCCTCACTGTTCACCTCCCTCTCCTGTCCTCTCTGTCTTCTTCCGTGACCTCTTCCCTGTCATCCTCCCTGCCTCCTCCCTTTCTGTCCTCACAGTCTTCTTTTCTGTCCTCCTCCTTGTCGTCGTCTCTGTCCTGTCCTCTCTGTCCTCTTCCCTATCCTCCACACTTCATGTCGTCTCTGTCCTCTTCACTGTCCTCTTCCCTGTCCTCCTCCCTGTCCTCTTCTATTCCTGTCCTCTCTGTCCTCTTTTCTGTCCTCCTTTCTTTCCTTTTTCCTTCCTCCTCTCTGTCCTGTCTTCTCTGTCTTCATTCCTGTCCTCCTCACTGTCCCGCTCCCTCTCCTGTCCTCTCTGTCCTCTTTCCTGTCCTCTTCCCTGTGTTCCTTCCTGTCCTCCTCTGTTTCTGTCCTCTCAGTCCACTTTTTTTGTCCTCCTCCCTGTCCTCCTCTATTCCTGTCTTCTTTGCTCTCTTTCCTGTCCTCCCTTTCCTATTCCCTGTCCTCCTCTCTGTCATGTCCTCTGTGTCTTCATTCCTGTCCTTCTCACTGTCCACCTACCTATCCTGTCCTCTGTGTCCTCTTCCATATCCTCTTCACTGTCCTCCTCCCTGTCCTCCTCTCTTTCTGTCCTCTCAGTCCTCCCTTCTGTCCTCCTCCCTGTCCACCTCTATTTCTGTCCACTTCCCTGTCCTCTTCACTGTCCTTCTACCTGTCCTCCACTTTGTCCTGTCTTATCTCTCCTCTACACTGTACTCCTTACTGTCCTCCTCTCTGTCCATTCTTCTCTGTCCTCTTACCTGACATCTTTTCTGTACTGCTCCCTCTCCTCCTCTCTGTCCTTTCCTCTGTTCTCTTTTCTGTCCTCCTCCCTATCCTCCTCTCGACCTATCCTTTCTGTCCTCTTCCTTGATTTCCTCCCTGTGCACCTCTCTGTCCTGTCCTCTCTGTCCTCTTGCTGTCCTCCTTCTTATCCTACTCCCTGTTCCCCTCTCTCTCCTGTCCTCTCGGTCCTCCTCCTTGTCCTCTTCTCTGTCCTCCTCTTTGTCCTGTCCTCTCTGTTTCATTCCCTGTGCAGTCCTCCATATCCTCTTTCTTGTCTTCCTCCCTGTCCTCCTCTCTTCCTGTTTACTCTGTCCTCTTCCCTCTTTTCATCACTGTGATCCTCTCTGTCCTGTCCTCTCTGCCCTCTTTGTTGTCCTCGTCCCTGGCCTCCGCTTTGTCCTGTCCTCTCTGTCCATTTACCTTTCCTCTTCCCTGTATTCCTCTTTATCATGTCCTCTCTGTCTTCATTCCTGTCCTCATCTCTGTTCTGTCCTCTATGTCCTCTTTCCTGTCCTCCTCCATGTCCTTTACCCAGTATTCCTCTTTGTCCTGTGCTCTCTGTCAATTCACAGTCATTCTCCTGGTCCTACTCCCTGTGTTCCTCTCTGTCCTGTCCTCTTTATCCTTTTCCATGTCCTCCTCTCGATCACCTCTGCATGTCCTCTCTGCCCTCTTCCCTGTCCTCCTTCTTATCTTACTCCCTGTTCTCCTCTCTGTCCTGTCCTCTCTGTCCTCCTCCCTGTCCTCTTCTCTGTCCTCCTCTTTGTCCTGTCCTCTCTGTTTTCTTCCGTCCTCTGCCCAGTCCTCTTCCCTTTCCAGTCCTCCATGTCCTCTTCCTTGTCTTCCTCCCTGTCATCCTCTCTTCCTGTTTACTCTGTGCTAACCCCTCCTGACCCTACTTAGCTTCCGAGATCAGATGTGACTAGGCACTTTCAGGGTGCTATGGCCATAGATCCTCTCCACATCTATATCCTGTCCACTTCCCTGTCCTCCTCCTTTCGACCTTCCTGTCCTCCTCTCTTTCCTGTCCTCTTTGTCCTCTTCCTTATCCTCCATCCTCTCCTCTTCTCTACCTGTCCTCTCTGTCCTCTTCCCTGTCCTCCTCTTTGTCCTGTTCTGTCTTTTCTCTTTCCTGTCCTCCTCCATCTCCTCCTCTATTCCTACCCTCTCTGTCCTTCTTTCTGTCTTTCTCCCTGTCCTCATCTCTATCTTGTTCTTTCTGTCCTCCTCCATGTCCTCGTTTTTGTCCTTCTCCCTGTCCTGTCCTCTCTGTCTTCTTCCCTGTCTTCCTCCCTGTCCTCCTCCCTTTCTTCCTCTGTTCCTGTCCTCTCTGTCCCCTTCCCTGTACTCCTCCCTTTCCTCCTCTCTGTCCTGTCCTCTCTGTCTTCTTCCCTGTCCTCTTTTCTGTCCTCGTCCCTTTCCTCCTCTCTTCCTGTCCTGTCTGTCTTCTTCCCTATCCCTTCCATGTCCTCCTTCCTGTCCTCTCTTCCCGTCCTCTCTGTCCTTCTCCCTTTCTTCCTCCCTGTCCTCATCACTTCTGTCCTCTCTGTCCTTCTCCCTTTCCTCCTCCCTGTCATAGTCTCTGTCCTTTCCTCTCTGTACTCTTCCCTGTCCTCCTCCCTGTCCTCCTCTCTTCCTGTCCTCTCTGTCCTCTTCTCTTTTCTTCTCCGTGTCCTCCTCCCTGTCCTTCTCTCTTCTTGTTATTTTTGTCCGCTTTTCTGTCCTCCTCCCTTTCCTCCTCTATTCCTGTCCTCTTTCTCCTCTTCCCTGACTTTCGCCCTGTACTCCTCACTTCCTGTCATTTCTGTATTTCTCCCCATCCTCCTCCCTGTCATCCTCTCTGTCCTTTCCTCTCTGTACTATTCTCTGTACTCCTTGCTGTCCTCCTTTCTGTCATCCTCTCTTCTTTACCTCTCTGTCCTCTTCCCAGTACTCTTCCCTGTCCTCCTCCCTGTCCTCCTCTCTATCTGACTTCTGTGTTCACTTCTCTTTTCTTCCCCCTGTCCTCCTGCATATCCTTCTCTATGCTTGTTTTTCTGTCCGCTTTTCTGTCCTCCTCTATTTCCTCCTGTCTTTCCTGTTCTCTCTGTCCTCTTTCCTGGCCTCCTCCATGTCTTCCTTACTGTCCTGTCTTCTTTGTCTCTTCCCTGTCCTCCTCTCTTCCTGTCTTGATTGTCCTCTTCCCTAACCTCCTCCCTTTAATTTTTGCTGTCCTGCACTCTTCCTGTCCTCTCTGTCCTCTTTCCCGACCTCTTCCCTGTTCTTTTCCATATCCTCCTCCCTGTCCTCCTCTCTGTCCTGTCCTCTTTTTCCTCTTTTCTGTCCCCCTCCATGTCCTCCTCTATTCCTGTCCTTTATGTCTTCTTCCCTGTCCTCCTCCCAGTCCTCCTTTCTGTCCTGTCCTCTCTGTCCTCTTCCCTGTGCTCCTCCAAGTCCTCCTCCCTTCCGGTTTTCTCTGTCCACTTCCCTGTTTTCCTCCCTGTACTGCTCTCTGTCCTATCCTCTCTGTCCTCTTTCTTGTCCTCCTCCTTGTCCTCCTCTCTGTTCTGTCTTCTTTTTCCTCTTCCCTGTCCTCTTACATGTCCTCCTCCCTATCCTCCTCTCTGTCCTGTCCTCTCTGTTCTCTTCACTGTCCTGTCCTCTCTATCCTCCTCCACATCCTGTCCTCTCTGTCCTCTTCTCTGTCCTCCTTCCTGTTCTATCGTCTCTGTCCTCTTCCCTGTTCTCCTCCATGACCTGTCCTCTATCTTTTTCCCTATCCATCTCCCTGTCCTCCTCTCTTCCTGTCATCCCTGTCCTCCACCCTGTAATTCTCCCTATCTGCCTCCCTTTCCTGTCCTCTCTGTCCTCTTCCCTGTCCTCCTCCTTGTTCTTTCCTCTCTGTCCTCTTCCCTGTCCTCCTCCCTGTCCTCTCTGTCCTGTCCTCTCTGTCCTGTCCTCTCTGTCCTCTTCCCTATACTCCTCCCTGTCCTCCTCTATTCTTGATCTCTCTGATCTCTTCCTTGTCCTCCTCCCTGTGCTGTCCTCTCTGTCCTCTCCTCTCTGACCTGTCCTCTCAGTCCTCTTCCCTTTCCAGCTCCCTGTGTTCTTCTCTTCCTGTCCGCTCTGTCCTCACCACTGTCCACTTCTCTCTTCTCCTCCCTGTCCTCCTCTCTGTCCTGTCCTCATGTCCACTTCCCTGTCTATCCACCCTGTCCTCTTCCCGGTCCTCCTCTCTGTCCTGTCCTTTATGTGCTCCTCTCTCCTGTGCTTTCTGTCCTCTTCCCTGTCCTCCTCCCTGTCCTCTCTGTCCTCTTCCCTATTCTCCCCTTGTCCTATCCTCTCTTTCCACTTTCCTATCCTTCTCTCTGTCCTCCTCTCTTCCTATCCTCTCTGTCCTATTCTCTCGGTACATTTCCCTGTTCTACCTCCAGTCCTCCTCCCTGTCCTCCTCTCTGTCCTGTCCTCTGTCCTCCTCCCTGTCCTCTTCCCAGTCCTCCTCTTTGTCCTGTTCTCTCTTTTCTCTTTCCTGTCCTCCTCCCTCTCCTCCTCTATTCCTACCCTCTCTCCTTCTTTCTGTCTTCCTCCCTGTCCTCATCTCTATCCTGTTCTTTCAGTCCTCCTCCATGTCCTCTTTTTTGTCCTCCTCCCTGTCCTATCCTCTCTGTCTCCTTCCCTGTCTTCCTCCCTGTCCTCCTCCCTTTCTTCCTCTGTTCCTGTCCTCTCTGTCCCCTTCCCTGTACTACTCCCTTTCCTCCTCTCTGTCCTGTCCTTTCTGTCTTCAACCCTGTTCTCCTCCCTGTCCTCCTCCATGTCCTGTCCTCTCTGTTCTCTTTCTTGTCCTCCTCCCTCTCCTCCTCTCTTCTTATCCTCTCTGTCTTCTTCCCTGTCCTCCTGTCCTCTCTGTCCTCTTCCCTATCCTCCTCCCAGTCCTCCTCCCTTCCTGTTTGCTCTGTCCTCTTCCCTGTTTTCCTCCCTGTGCTGCTCTCTGTCCTATCCTCTCTGTCCTCTTCCTTGTCCTCCCCCTGTCCTCCTCTCTGTTCTGTCCTCTCTATCTTTTTACCTTTTCTTTTCCCTGTGGTCCTCTCTGTCCTCACTTTCTGTCCTCTCTGTCCTTCTCCCTGTCCTCCTCCCAGTCATCCTCTCTGTCCTTTCCTCTCTGTACTCTTCCCTGTTCTCCTTGCTGTCCTCCTGCCTGTCCTCCTCTCTTCTTGTCCTCGCTGTCCACTTCCCTGTACTCTTCCCTGTCCTACTCCCTGTCCTCCTCTCTATCTGTCCTCTACTGTATGTCCTTTTCTCTTTTCTCCTCCCTGTCCTTCTGCCTGTCTTCCTTTGTTCCTGTCCTCTCTGTCTCCTTCCCTGACCTCTTCCCTGTCTTTTTGTCCTTCTCCTTGTATTCTTTGTCCTTCCTGTCATCTCTGTCCTCCTCCCTGTGATCTTTCTCCTCTTCCATGTCTTCTTTGTCCTCTTCCCGGTTTTCTCTGTCCTCTTCCATGTCATCCTCCCTGTTCTCATCTCTTCTTGTTCGTTCTGTCCTCTTTTCTTCCTCCTCACTTTCTTCCTCTCTTTCCAGGCCTTTCTGTCCTCTTCCCTGGCCTCCTCCATGTCCTCCTTTCTGTCCTGTCCTCTTTTTCCTCTTTCCTGTCCTCCTCCCTGTCCTCCTCTCTGTCCTGTACTCTTTGTCCTCTTCCCTTTCCTCTTCCCTGTCCTCCACCCTGTCCTCCTCCCTGTCCAGTCTTCTCTGTCCTCTACCCTGTCATCTTTTCTGTCCTCCTCCATGTCCTCCTCCCAGTCCTGTCCTCTCTGTTCTCTTTCCTGTCCTCCTCCCTCTCCTCCTCTCTTCCTATCCTCTCTGTCCTCTTCCTTGTTTTCCTCCCTGTGCTCCTCTCTGTCCTGTCCTCTCCGTCCTCATCCCTGAGTTTTTCCCTGTCCTCTCTGTCCTATCCTCTCTGTCCTATTCCCTGTCCTCTTTTTTGTACTCCTGCCCTGTTTTTCCTCTGTGTCTTTTTCCCTGTCTTCCTCCCTTTCCTCCTCCCTGTCCTCCTCTATTCCTGTCCTCTCTGTCCTCTTTCCTGTCCTCCTTCCTGTCCTCCCGTCTGTCTTCCGCTCTGTCCTGTCCTCTCTATCCTCCTCCCTGTCCTCTTCCAAGTCCTCCTCTTTGTCCTGTTCTCTCTTTTCTCTTTCCTGTCCTGCTCCCTCTCCTCCTCTATTCCTACCCTCTCTCCTTCATTCTGTCTTCCTCCCTGTCCTCATCTCTATCCTGTTCTTTCAGTCCTCCTCCATGTCCTCTTTTTTGTCCTCCTCCCTGTCCTATCCTCTCTGTCTCCTTCCCTGTCTTCCTCCCTGTCCTCCTCCCTTTTTTCCTCTGTTCCTGTCCTCTCTGTCCCCTTCCCTGTACTACTCCCTTTCCTCCTCTCTGTCCTGTCCTTTCTGTCTTCAACCCTGTTCTCCTCCCTGTCCTCCTCCATGTCCTGTCCTCTCTGTTCTCTTTCTTGTCCTCCTCCCTCTCCTCCTCTCTTCTTATCCTCTCTGTCTTCTTCCCTGTCCTCCTGTCCTCTCTGTCCTCTTCCCTATCCTCCTCCCAGTCCTCCTCCCTTCCTGTTTGCTCTGTCCTCTTCCCTGTTTTCCTCCCTGTGCTGCTCTCTGTCCTATCCTCTCTGTCCTCTTCCTTGTCCTCCCCGTCCTCCTCTCTGTTCTGTCCTCTCTATCTTTTTACCTTTTCTTTTCCCTGTCGTCCTCTCTGTCCTCACTTTCTGTCCTCTCTGTCCTTCTCCCTGTCCTCCTCCCAGTCATCCTCTCTGTCCTTTCCTCTCTGTACTCTTCCCTGTTCTCCTTGCTGTCCTCCTGCCTGTCCTCCTCTCTTCTTGTCCTCGCTGTCCACTTCCCTGTACTCTTCCCTGTCCTACTCCCTGTCCTCCTCTCTATCTGTCCTCTACTGTATGTCCTTTTCTCTTTTCTCCTCCCTGTCCTTCTGCCTGTCTTCCTTTGTTCCTGTCCTCTCTGTCTCCTTCCCTGACCTCTTCCCTGTCTTTTTGTCCTTCTCCTTGTATTCTTTGTCCTTCCTGTCATCTCTGTCCTCCTCCCTGTGATCTTTCTCCTCTTCCATGTCCTCTTTGTCCTCTTCCCGGTTTTCTCTGTCCTCTTCCATGTCATCCTCCCTGTTCTCATCTCTTCTTGTTCGTTCTGTCCTCTTTTCTTCCTCCTCACTTTCTTCCTCTCTTTCCAGGCCTTTCTGTCCTCTTCCCTGGCCTCCTCCATGTCCTCCTTTCTGTCCTGTCCTCTTTTTCCTCTTTCCTGTCCTCCTCCCTGTCCTCCTCTCTGTCCTGTCCTCTTTGTCCTCTTCCCTTTCCTCTTCCCTGTCCTCCACCCTGTCCTCCTCCCTGTCCAGTCTTCTCTGTCCTCTACCCTGTCATCTTTTCTGTCCTCCTCCATGTCCTCCTCCCAGTCCTGTCCTCTCTGTTCTCTTTCCTGTCCTCCTCCCTCTCCTCCTCTCTTCCTATCCTCTCTGTCCTCTTCCTTGTTTTCCTCCCTGTGCTCCTCTCTGTCCTGTCCTCTCCGTCCTCATCCCTGAACTTTTCCCTGTCCTCTCTGTCCTATCCTCTCTGTCCTATTCCCTGTCCTCTTTTTTGTACTCCTGCCCTGTTTTTCTTCTGTGTCTTTTTCCCTGTCTTCTTCCCTGTCCTCCTCTATTCCTGTCCTCTCTGTCCTCTTCCCTGTCCTCCTTCCTGTCCTCCTCCCTGTCCTCCTCTCTGTCCTGTCCTCTCTATCCTCCTCCCTGTCCTCTTCCCTGTCCTCCTCTTTGTCCTGTTCTCTCTTTTCTCTTTCCTGTCCTGCTCCCTCTCCTCCTCTATTCCTACCCTCTCTCCTTCTTTCTGTCTTCCTCCCTGTCCTCATCTCTATCCTGTTCTTTCTGTCCTCCTCCATGTCCTCTTTTTTGTCCTCCTCCCTGTCCTGTCCTCTCTGTCTTCTTCCCTGTCTTTCTCCCTGTTGTTCTCCCTTTCTTCCTCTGTTCCTGTCCTCTCTGTCCCCTTCCCTGTACTCCTCCCTTACCTCTTCTCTATCCTGTCCTCTCTTTTTTCTTCCCTGTCCTGTCTTCTGTCCTCCTCCCTTTCCTCTTCTCTTCCTGTCCTGTCTGTCTTCTTCCCTATCCCTTCCACGTCCTCCTCCCTGTCCTCTCTTCCTGTCCTCTCTGTCCTCTTCCCTGTCCTCATCACTTCCTGTCCTCTCTGTCCTTCTCCCTTTCCTCCTCCCTGCCATAGTCTCTGTCCTTTCCTCTCTGTACTCTTCCCTTTCCCCTCGCTGTCCTCCTCCCTGTCCTCCTCTCTTCCTGTCCTCTGTCCTCTTCTCTTTTCTTCTCCCTGTCCTCCTCCCTATTCTTCTCTCTTCCTGTTATTTATGTCCGCTTTTCTGTCCTCCTCCCTTTCCTCCGCTCTGTCCTGTCCTCTCTGTCCTCTTCCCTGGCCTTCTCCATGTCCTACTTCCTGGCCTGTCCTCTTCCCTGTCCTCTTCCTGTCCTGTCCCCTTCCTGGTCCTCCTTTGTTCTTGTCCTGTCTGTCTCCTTCCCTGACCTCTTCCCTGTCCTTTTTGTCCTTCTCCTTGTACTCTTTGTCTTCCTTCCTGTCATCTCTGTCCTCCTCCCTGTTCTCTTTCTCCTCTTCCCTATCTTCTCCACGTCCTCCTTCCTTTGCCTTCTCCATGGCCTCCTTCCTGTCCTGTCCTCTTCCCTGTCCTCTTCCCTGTCCTCCTCTCTTCATGTCCTGTGTGCCCTCTTCCCTAACCTCCTCCCTTTTCTTTTTGCTGTCCTGCACTCTTCCTGTCCTCTCTGTCCTCTTCCCGGTCCTCTTCCCTGTCCTCCTTTCTGTCCTCCTCTCTTCCAGTCCTCTCTGTCCTCCTCCCTGTCCTCCTTTCTATCCTCCAATCTGTCCTTTCCTCTCTGTTCTCTTCCCTGTCCTCCTCTCTGTCCTGTCATCTCTATCCTCCTCCACATCCTGTCCTCTCTGTCCTCCTTCCTGTTCTATCGTCTCTGTCCTCTTCCCTGTTCTCCTCCATGACCTGCCCTCTCTTTCTTTTTCCCTATCCATCTCCCTGTCCTCCTCTCTTCCTGTCATCCCTGTCCTCCATCCTGTAATCCTGCCTGTCTGCCTCCCTTTCCTGTCCTCTCTGTCCTCTTCCCTGTCCTCCTCCTTGTTCTTTCCTCTCTGTCCTCTTCCCTGTCATCCTCCATGCCCTGTCCTTTTTGTCCTGTCCTCTCTGTCCTCTTCCCTGTACTTCTCCCTGTCCTCTCTTCTTGACCTCTCTGTTCTCTTCCTTGTCCTCCTCCCTGTGCTGTCCTCTCTTTCCTCTTCCGTGTCATCCTTCCTGTCCTGTCCTCTCTGTCCTCTCCTCTGCTACTTGTGCTCTCTGTTCTGTCCTCTCAGTCCTCTTCCCTTTCCACCTCCCTGGGTTCTTCTCTTCCTGTTCTCTCTGTCCTCACCCCTGTCCTCTTCTCTCTTCTCCTCCCTCTCCTCCTCTCTGTCCTGTCCTCATGTCCTCTTCCCTGTCTTCCTCCCGGTCCTCTTCCCGGTCCTCCTCCCTGACCTGTCCTCTATGTCCTCCTCTCTGTCCTGTGCTTTCTGTACTCTTCCCTGCCCTCCTCTCTGTCCTGTCCTCTCTGTCCTTTTCCCTATCCTCCCCTTGTTCTATCCTCTCTTTCCACTTCCCTATCCTCCTCTCTGTCCTCCTCTCTTCCTATCCTCTCTTTCCTATTCTCTCTGTCCTTTTCCCTGTTCTTCTCCCAGTCCTCCTCCCTGTCCTCCTCTCTGTCCTGTCCTCTCTGTACTCCTCCCTTTTCTCCTCCCTGTCCTGCTCTCTTCCTGTCCCCTCTGTCCTGTCTTGTCTGTCATTTTCACTGTCCTCCTCTATGTCCTCCTCTCTTCCAGTCCTCTCTGTCCTCTTCCCTGTCCTCCTCTCTTTCCTATCCTCTCTGTCTTCTTCCCTAGCCTCCTCCCTGACCTCTACTCTTTTTGTCCTCTCCGTCCTCTTGCCTTTATGGCTCCCTGTCCTCTTCCCTGTTCTCCTCTCTTTACTGTCCTTTCTGTCCTCCTCCCTGTCCTCCTTGCTATCCTCCTCTCTGTCCTGTCCTCTCTGTCCTCTTCCCTGACCTCCTCTCTGTCCTCTTCTATTCCTGTCCTCTCTGTCCTCTTCCCTATTCTCCCCTTGTCCTATCTTCTCTTTCACTTCCCTATCCTCCTCTGGGTCCTCCTCTCTTCCTATCCTCTCTGTCCTATTCTCTCTCTCCATTTACCTGTTCTTCTCCAAAACCTCCTCCCTGTCCTCCTCTCTGTCCTGCCCTCTCTGTACTCCTCCCGTTTCTCCTCCCTGTCCTGCTCTCTTCCTGTCCTCACTGTCCTCCTTCCTATCCTCTCTGTCCTGTCCTGTCTATCCTCTTCCCTGTTCTCTTCTCTGTCCTGTCCTCTCTATCCTCCCTGTACTGTCCTCTCTGTCATTTTCCCTGTCCTCCTGCCTGTCCTGTCCTTTATGTCTTCCTCCCAGTCCTGTCTTTTATGTCCTCCTATCTGTCTTTCTCCATTTCTTCCCCCGTGCTGTCCTCCCTGTCCTCTTTCCAGTTCTACTCACTGTCCTATCCTTTCTGTACAGTCCTCTCTGTACTGTCCTTTCTGTCCTCCTTCTTATCCTCTTCCCTGTCCTCCCCTCTGTCCTCCTCTCTTCCTGTCCTCTCTGTCCTCTTCCCTATCCTCCTTCCTGTCTTCCTCTCTTATTGTCCTTTATGTCATCTTTCCTTTCCTCCTCTCTGTCCTTTACTTTTCCTGTCCTCTCTGTCCTCCTCTCTGTACTCTCTGGCCTGTCCTCTCTGTCCTATTTTATGTCGTCCTCCCTGTCCTCCTAACTTCCATTCCTCTCTGTCCTCCACCCTCTCCTCTCTGACAGGTCCCTCTTTCCTCTTCCCTATTCTCCTTCCTGTCCTCCTCTCTTCCTGTCATCCCTGTCCTCCACCCATTCATCCTCCCTATCCGCCTCCCTTTCCTTTCCTCTCTGTCCTCACCCCTGTCCTCTTCTCTCTTCTCCTCCCTGTCTTCCTCTCTGTCCTGTCCTCATGTCCTCTTCCCTGTTTTCCTCACTGTCCTCTTCCTTGTCCTCCTTTCTTCCTGTCCTCTCTGTCCCCTTACCTATCTTCCTCTCTGTCCACTTCCCTACCTCTCTTCTCTGTCCTCTTCCCTGACCTCCTCTCTATCCTGTCCTCCCTGTCCTTACTGTACTGTCCTCTCTGTCATCTTACCTGTCCTCCTCCCTGTCCTGTCCTCTCTGTCCTCCTATCTGTCCTCCTCTATTTCAGTCCTCTCTGTCCTCTTCCCTGTCCTCATTTTTGTGCTTCTCCCTGTCCTGTCCTCTATGTCTTCTTCCCTGTATTCCTCCATGTTTTGTCCTCTCTGTCCTCTTCGCTGTCATCTTCCCTGTCCTCCTCCCTGTCCTTTTCTATTCCTGTTCTCTCTGTCCTCTTTCCATCCTCCTGTCAGTCCTGTCCTCTCTGTCTTAATTCCTGTCCTTCTCCCTGTCCCCCTCTATCTCCTGTCCTCTCTGTTCTCTTCCCTGACCTCCTCCCTGCCTCCTCCCTTTCTGTCCTCTCAGTCTTCCTTTCTGTCCTCTCTGTCCTCCTCTCTGTCCTGTCCTCTCTGTCCTCTTCCCTATCCTCCTCTCTTCCTGTCGTCTCTATCCTCTTCGCTGTCTTCATTCCTGTCCTCCTCCCTGTCCTCTTCTATTCCTGTCCTCTCTGTCCTTTTTTCTGTCCTCCTTCCTTTCCTCTTTCCTTCCCCTCTCTGTCCTGTCCTCTCTGTCTTCATTCCTACCCCCCACACTGTCCCACTCCCTCTCCTGTCCTCTCTATCCTCTTCCCTGTCCTCTTCCATCTACTCCTCCCGGTCTTCCTCTGATTCTGTCCTCTCAGCCCTCTTTTTTGTCCTCCTCACTGTCCTCCTCTATTCCTGCCCAGTCTGTCCTCTTTCCTGTCCTCCCTTTCCTATTCCCTGTCCTCCTCTCTATCCTGTCCTCTCTGTCTACATTCCTGTCCTTATAAATCTCCCCCACCTATCCTGTCCTCTGTGTCCTCTTCCCTATCCTCTTCCCTATCCTCTTACCTGTCCTCCTCTGTTTCTGTCCTCTCAGTCCTCCTTTATGTCCTCCTCCCTGTCCACCTCTATTTCTGTCCACTTCCCTGTCCTCTTCACTGTCATTCTACCTGTCCTCCACTCTGTCCTACCTTCTCTGTCCTCTACCCTGTCCTCCTTACTGTCCTCCTCTCTGTTCATTCTCTATCCCTTTACCTGTCGTCCTCTCTGTACTCCTCCCTGTACTCCTCTCTGTCCTTTCCTCTGTACTCTTTCCTGTCCTCCTCCCTATCTTCCTCTCGTCCTATCCTCTCCATCCTCTTCCTTGATTTCCTCCCTGTTCTCCTCACTGTCCTTTCCTCTCTGCCCTCTTCGTTGTCCTCGTCCCTGGCCTCCGCTTTGTCCTGTCCTCTCTGTCCATTTACCTTTCCTCTTCCCTGTATTCCTCTTTATCATGTCCTCTCTGTCTTCATTCCTGTCCTCCTCCCTGTCCTCATCTCTGTTCTGTCCTCTATGTCCTCTTTCCTGTCCTCCTCCATGTCCTTTACCCAGTCCTCCTCTCTGTCCTGTGCTCTCTGTCCAATTCACAGTCCTTCTTCTGGTCCTACTCCCTGTGCTCCTCTCTGTCCTGTCCTCTTTATCCTTTTCCATTTCCTCCTCTCTATCCTCTCTTCATGTCCTCTCTGCCCTCTTCCCTGTCCTCCTTCTTATCTTACTCACTGTTCTCCTCTCTGTCCTGTCCTCTCTGTCCTCCTCCCTGTCCTCTTCTCTGTTCTCCTATTTGTCCTGTCCCCTCTGCTTTCTTCCGTCCTCTGCCCAGTCCTCTTCCCTGTCCAGTCCTCCATGTCCTCTTCCTTGTCTTCCTCCCTGTCCTCCTCTCTTCCTATTTACTCTGTCCTCTTCCCTGTTTTCATCCCTATGCTACTCTCTGTCCTGTCCTCTCTGTCCTTTTTCCTTTCCTCTTCCCTGTCCTCCTCTGTATCCTGTCCTCTCTGTCTTCATTCCTGTCCTCCTCCCTGTCCTCTTCTCTTCGTGTCCACTCTGTCCTCGTCCCTGCCTTCCCCCTACCTCTACTCTACCTGTCCTCTCTGTCCTCTTCCATGTCCTCCTCAATGTCCAACTCTTCCTGTGCTCTCTCCTCCTCCCTGTCCTCTTCCTTGTCCTCCTCTCTTCCGTCTTCTCTGTCCTCTTACCTGTCCTCCTCTCTGTCCTCTTCCCTACCTGTCTTCTCTGTCCTCTTCCCTGACTTCCTCTCTGTCCGGTCCTCCCTGTCCTCGCTGCACTGTCCTCTCTAGCATCTTACCTATCCTCCTCCCTATCATGTCCTCTCTGTCCTCCGTCTGTCCTTCCCTATTTCAGTCCTCTCTGTCCTCTTTCCTGTCTTCCTTTTTGTACTTCTCTCTGTCCTGTCCTCTCTATCTTCTTCCCTGTCTTCCTCCCTGTATTACTCCATGTTTTGTCCTCTCTTCCTCTTCGCTGTCCTCTTCCCAGTCCTGCTCCCTGTGCTCTTTTATTCCTGTCCTCTCTGTCCTCTTTTCTGTCCTCCTCCCTTTCCTCTTTCCTTTCTCCTCAATCTCCTGTCATCTCTGTCTTCATTCCTGTCCTCCTCACTGTCCCCCTCCCTCTCCTGTCCTCTCTGTCCTCTTCTCTTTTCTTCTCCGTGTCCTCCTCCCTGTCCTTCTCTCTTCTTATTTTTGTCCGCTTTTCTGTCCTCCTCCCTTTCCTCCTCTCTTTCTGTCCTCTCAGTCCTTTTTTCTGTCCTCCTCCCTGTCCTCCTCTATTCCTGTCCTCTTTGTCCTCTTCCCTGACTTTCGCCCTGTACTCCTCACTTCCTGTCATTTCTGTATTTCTCCCCATCCTCCTCCCTGTCATCCTCTCTGTCCTTTCCTCTCTGTACTATTCTCTGTACTCCTTGCTGTCCTCCTTTCTGTCATCCTCTCTTCTTTACCTCTCTGTCCTCTTCCCAGTACTCTTCCCTGTCCTCCTCCCTGTCCTCTCTATCTGACTTCTGTGTTCACTTCTCTTTTCTTCCCCCTGTCCTCCTGCATATCCTTCTCTATGCTTGTTTTTCTGTCCGCTTTTCTGTCCTCCTCTATTTCCTCCTGTCTTTCCTGTTCTCTCTGTCCTCTTTCCTGGCCTCCTCCATGTCTTCCTTACTGTCCTGTCTTCTTTGTCCTCTTGCCTGTCTCTTTCCTGTCTTCCTCTCTTCCTGTCTTGACTGTCCTCTTCCCTAACCTCCTCCCTTTCCTTTTTGCTGTCCTGCACTCTTCCTGTCCTCTCTGTCCTCTTTCCCGACCTCTTCCCTGTTCTTTTCCATATCCTCCTCCCTGTCCTCCTCTCTGTCCTGTCCTCTTTTCCTCTTCCCTGTCCTCTTCCGTGTCCTCCTCCCTGTCCTCCTTTCTGTCCTGTCCTTTCTGTCTTCTTCCCTGTCCTCTACCCTGTCCTCCTCTCTGTCCTGTCTTCTCGGACCTCTTCCCTGTCGTCTTATCTGTCCTCCTCCATGTCCTGTGCTCTCTGTTCTCTTTCTTGTCCTCCTCCCTCTCCTCCTCTCTTCCTATCCTCTCTGTCCTCTTCCTTGTTCTTCTCCATGTACTCCTCCCTGTCCTGTCCTCTCTGTCCTCTTCCCTGTCCTTTTTCCTGTCCTCCTCCCTGTCCTGTCATCTCTGTCCTCTTCCTGTCCTCTTTTCTGTCCCCCTCCCTGTCCTCCTCTATTCCTGTCCTTTATGTCTTCTTCCCTGTCCTCCTCCCAGTCCTCCTTTCTGTCCTGTCCTCTCTGTCCTCTTCCCTGTGCTCCTCCAAGTCCTCCTCTCTTCCTGTTTTCTCTGTCCACTTCCCTGTTTTCCTCCCTGTACTGCTCTCTGTCCTATTCTCTCTGTCCTCTTTCTTGTCCTCCTATTGTCCTCCTCTCTGTTCTGTCTTCTTTTTCCTCTTCCCTGTCCTCTTACATGTCCTCCTCCCTATCCTCCTCTCTGTCCTGTCCTCTCTGTTCTCTTCACTGTCCTCTCTGTCCTGTCCTCTCTATCCTCCTCCACATCCTGTCCTCTCTGTCCTCTTCTCTGTCCTCCTTCCTGTTCTATCGTCTCTGTCCTCTTCCCTGTTCTCCTCCATGACCTGTCCTCTATCTTTTTCCCTATCCATCTCCCTGTCCTCCTCTCTTCCTGTCACCCCTGTCCTCCACCCTGTAATTCTCCCTATCTGCCTCCCTTTCCTGTCCTCCCTGTCCTCTTTCCTGTCCTCCTCCCTGTCCTCTCTGTCCTGTCCTCTCTGTCCTGTCCTCTCTGTCCTCTTCCCTATACTCCTCCCTGTCCTCCTCTCTTCTTGATCTCTCTGATCTCTTCCTTGTCCTCCTCCCTGTGCTGTCCTCTCTGTCCTCTCCTCTCTGACCTGTCCTCTCTGTTCTATCCTCTCAGTCCTCTTCCCTTTCCACCTCCCTGTGTTCTTCTCTTCCTGTCCTCTCTGTCCTCACCACTGTCCACTTCTCTCTTCTCCTCCCTGTCCTCCTCTCTGTCCTGTCCTCATGTCCTCTTACCTGTCTATCCACCCTGTCCTCTTCCCGGTCCTCCTCTCTGTCCTGTCCTTTATGTGCTCCTCTCTCCTGTGCTTTCTGTCCTCTTCCCTGTCCTCCTCCCTGTCCTGTCCTCTCTGTCCTCTTCCCTATTCTCCCCTTGTCCTATCCTCTCCACTTTCCTATCCTTCTCTCTGTCCTCCTCTCTTCCTATCCTCTCTGTCCTATTCTCTCGGTACATTTCCCTGTTCTACCTCCAGTCCTCCTCCCTGTCCTCCTCTCTGTCCTGTCCTCTGTCCTCCTCCCTGTCCTCTTCCCAGTCCTCCTCTTTGTCCTGTTCTCTCTTTTCTCTTTCCTGTCCTCCTCCCTCTCCTCCTCTATTCCTACCCTCTCTCCTTCTTTCTGTCTTTCTCCCTGTCCTCATCTCTATCCTGTTCTTTCAGTCCTCCTCCATGTCCTCTTTTTTGTCCTCCTCCCTGTCCTATCCTCTCTGTCTCCTTCCCTGTCTTCCTCCCTGTCCTCCTCCCTTTCTTCCTCTGTTCCTGTCCTCTCTGTCCCCTTCCCTGTACTACTCCCTTTCCTCCTCTCTGTCCTGTCCTTTCTGTCTTCAACCCTGTTCTCCTCCCTGTCCTCCTCCATGTCCTGTCCTCTCTGTTCTCTTTCTTGTCCTCCTCCCTCTCCTCCTCTCTTCTTATCCTCTCTGTCTTCTTCCCTGTCCTCCTGTCCTCTCTGTCCTCTTCCCTATCCTCCTCCCAGTCCTCCTCCCTTCCTGTTTGCTCTGTCCTCTTCCCTGTTTTCCTCCCTGTGCTGCTCTCTGTCCTATCCTCTCTGTCCTCTTCCTTGTCCTCCCCCTGTCCTCCTCTCTGTTCTGTCCTCTCTATCTTTTTACCTTTTCTTTTCCCTGTGGTCCTCTCTGTCCTCACTTTCTGTCCTCTCTGTCCTTCTCCCTGTCCTCCTCCCAGTCATCCTCTCTGTCCTTTCCTCTCTGTACTCTTCCCTGTTCTCCTTGCTGTCCTCCTGCCTGTCCTCCTCTCTTCTTGTCCTCGCTGTCCACTTCCCTGTACTCTTCCCTGTCCTACTCCCTGTCCTCCTCTCTATCTGTCCTCTACTGTATGTCCTTTTCTCTTTTCTCCTCCCTGTCCTTCTGCCTGTCTTCCTTTGTTCCTGTCCTCTCTGTCTCCTTCCCTGACCTCTTCCCTGTCTTTTTGTCCTTCTCCTTGTATTCTTTGTCCTTCCTGTCATCTCTGTCCTCCTCCCTGTGATCTTTCTCCTCTTCCATGTCCTCTTTGTCCTCTTCCCGGTTTTCTCTGTCCTCTTCCATGTCATCCTCCCTGTTCTCATCTCTTCTTATTCGTTCTGTCCTCTTTTCTTCCTCCTCACTTTCTTCCTCTCTTTCCAGGCCTTTCTGTCCTCTTCCCTGGCCTCCTCCATGTCCTCCTTTCTGTCCTGTCCTCTTTTTCCTCTTTCCTGTCCTCCTCCCTGTCCTCCTCTCTGTCCTGTCCTCTTTTTCCTCTTCCCTTTCCTCTTCCCTGTCCTCCACCCTGTCCTCCTCCCTGTCCAGTCTTCTCTGTCCTCTACCCTGTCATCTTTTCTGTCCTCCTCCATGTCCTCCTCCCAGTCCTGTCCTCTCTGTTCTCTTTCCTGTCCTCCCTCTCCTCCTCTCTTCCTATCCTCTCTGTCTTCTTCCTTGTTTTCCTCCCTGTGCTCCTCCCTGTCCTCCTCTATTCCTGTCCTCTCTGTCCTCTTCCCTGTCCTCCTTCCTGTCCTCCCTCCTGTCTTCCGCTCTGTCCTGTCCTCTGTATCCTCCTCCCTGTCCTCTTCCCTGTCGTCCTCTTTGTCCTGTTCTCTCTTTTCTCTTTCCTGTCCTGCTCCCTCTTCTCCTCTATTCCTACCCTCTCTCCTTCTTTCTGTCTTCCTCCCTGTCCTCATCTCTATCCTGTTCTTTCTGTCCTCCTCCATGTCCTCTTTTTTGTCCTCCTCCCTGTCCTGTCCTCTCTGTCTTCTTCCCTGTCTTTCTCCCTGTTGTCCTCCCTTTCTTCCTCTGTTCCTGTCCTCTCTGTCCCCTTCCCTGTACTCCTCCCTTACCTCTTCTCTATCCTGTCCTTTCTTTTTTCTTCCCTGTCCTCTCTTCTGTCCTCCTCCCTTTCCTCTTCTCTTCCTGTCCTGTCTGTCTTCTTCCCTATCCCTTCCATGTCCTCCTCCCTGTCCTCTCTTCCTGTCCTCTCTGTCCTCTTCCCTGTCCTCCTCCCTGTCCTCATCACTTCCTGTCCTCTCTGTCCTTCTCCCTTTCCTCCTCCCTGCCATAGTCTCTGTCCTTTCCTCTCTGTACTCTTCCCTTTCCCCTCGCTGTCCTCCTCCCTGTCCTCCTCTCTTCCTGTCCTCTGTCCTCTTCTCTTTTCTTCTCCCTGTCCTCCTCCCTATTCTTCTCTCTTCTTGTTATTTATGTCCGCTTTTCTGTCCTCCTTCCTTTCCTCCTCTCTGTCCTGTCCTCTCTGTCCTCTTCCCTGGCCTTCTCCATGTCCTACTTCCTGGCCTGTCCTCTCCCCTGTCCTCTTCCCTGTCCTCTTCCTGTCCTGTCCCCTTTCTGTCCTCCTTTGTTCCTGTCCTGTCTCCTTCCCTGACCTCTTCCCTATCCTTTTTGTCCTTCTCCTCGTACTCTTTGTCCTCCTTCCTGTCATCTCTGTCCTCCTCCCTGTTCTCTTTCTCCTCTTCCCTATCTTCTCCACGTCCTCCTTCCCTTGCCTTCTCCATGGCCTCCTTCCTGTCCTGTCCTCTTCCCTGTCCTCCTCTCTTCATGTCCTGTGTGCCCTCTTCCCTAACCTCCTCCCTTTTCTTTTTGCTGTCCAGCACTCTTCCTGTCCTCTCTGTCCTCTTCCCGGTCCTCTTCCCTGTCCTCCTTTCTGTCCTTCTCTCTTCAAGTCCTCTCTGTCCTTCTCCCTGTCCTCCTTTCTATCCTCCAATCTGTCCTGTCCTCTCTGTTCTCTTCCCTGTCCTCCTCTCTGTCCTGTCATCTCTATCCTCCTCCACATCCTGTCCTCTCTGTCCTCCTTCCTGTTCTATCGTCTCTGTCCTCTTCCCTGTTCTCCTCCTTGACCTGTCCTCTCTTTCTTTTTCCCTATCTATCTCCCTGTCCTCCTCTCTTCCTGTCATCCCTGTCCTCCATCCTGTAATCCTGCCTGTCTGCCTCCTTTTCCTGTCCTCTCTGTCCTCTTCCCTGTCCTCCTCCTTGTTCTTTCCTCTCTGTCCTCTTCCCTGTCATCCTCCATGCCCTGTCCTTTTTGTCCTGTCTTCTCTGTCCTCTTCCCTGTACTCCTCCCTGTCCTCCTCTCTTCTTGACCTCTCTGTTCTCTTCCTTGTCCTCCTCCCTGTGCTGTCCTCTCTTTCCTCTTCCGTGTCATCCTTCCTGTCCTGTCCTCTCTGTCCTTTCCTCTGTTACCTGTCCTCTCTGTTCTGTGCTCTCAGTCCTCTTCCCTTTCCACCTCCCTGGGTTCTTCTCTTCCTGTTCGCTCTGTCCTCACCCCTGTCCTCTTCTCTCTTCTCCACCCTGTCCTCCTCTCTGTCCTGTCCTCATGTCCTCCTCTCTGTCCTGTGCTTTCTGTACTCTTCCCTGCCCTCCTCTCTGTCCTGTCCTCTCTGTCCTTTTCCCTATCCTCCCCTTGTCCTATCCTCTCTTTCCACTTCCCTATCCTCCTCTCTGTCCTCCTCTCTTCCTATCCTCTCTGTCCTATTCTCTCTGTCCTTTTCCCTGTTCTTCTCCCAGTCCTCCTCCCTGTCCTCCTCTCTGTCCTGTCCTCTCTGTACTCCCTTTTCTCCTCCCTGTCCTGCTCTCTTCCTGTCCCCTCTGTCCTGTCTTGTCTGTCATTTTCACTGTCCTCCTCTATGTCCTCCTCTCTTCCAGTCCTCTCTGTCCTCTTCCCTGTCCTCCTCTCTTTCCTATCCTGTCTTCTTCCCTAGCCTCCTCCCTGACCTCTACTCTTCCTGTCTTCTCCGTTCTCTTGCCTTTATGGCTCCCTGTCCTCTTCCCTGTTCTCCTCTCTTTACTGTCCTTTCTGTCCTCCTCCCTGTCCTCCTTGCTATCCTCCTCTCTGTCCTGTCCTCTCTGTCCTCTTCCCTAACCTCCTCTCTGTCCTCCTCTATTCCTGTCCTCTTCCCTATTCTCCCCTTGTCCTATCCTCTTTTTCACTTCCCTATCCTCCTCTCTGTCCTCCTCTCTTCCTATCCTCTCTGTCCTATTCTCTCTCTCCATTTACCTGTTCTCCAAAACCTCCTCCCTGTCCTCCTCTCTGTCCTGCCCTCTCTGTACTCCTCCCGTTTCTCCTCCCGGTCCTGCTCTCTTCATGTCCTCACTGTCCTCCTTCCTATCCTCTCTGTCCTGTCCTGTCTATCCTCTTCCCTGTTCTCTTCTCTGTCCTGTCCTCTCTATCCTCCCTGTACTGTCCTCTCTGTCATCTTCCCTGTCCTCCTGCCTGTCCTGTCCTTTATGTCTTCCTCCCAGTCCTGTCTTTTATGTCCTCCTATCTGTCTTCCTCCATTTCCTCCCCCTGTGCTGTCCTCCCTGTCCTCATTCCAGTCCTCCTCCCTGTCCTATCCTTTCTGTACAGTCCTCTCTGTACTGTCCTTTCTGTCCTCCTTCTTATCCTCTTCCCTGTCCTCCCCTCTGTCCTCCTCTCTTCCTGTCCTCTCTGTCCTCTTCCCTATCCTCCTTCCTGTCCTCCTCTCTTATTGTCCTTTATGTCATCTTTCCTTTCCTCCTCTCTGTCCTTTACTTTTCCTGTCCTCTCTGTCCTCCTCTCTGTCCTCTCTGGCCTGTCCTCTCTGTCCTATTTTCTGTCGTCCTCCCTGTCCTCCTAACATCCTTTCCTCTCTGTCCTCCACCCTCTCCTCTCTGACAGGTCCCTCTTTCCTCTTCCCTATCCTCCTTCCTGTCCTCCTCTCTTCCTGTCATCCCTGTCCTCCACCCATTCATCCTCCCTATCCGCCTCCCTTTCCTTTCCTCTCTGTCCTCACCCCTGTCCTCTTCTCTCTTCTCCTCCCTGTCTTCCTCTCTGTCCTGTCCTCATGTCCTCTTCCCTGTCTTCCTCACTGTCCTCTTCCTTGTCCTCCTTTCTTCCTGTCCTCTCTGTCCCCTTACCTATCTTCCTCTCTGTCCACTTCCCTACCTCTCTTCTCTGTCCTCTTCCCTGACCTCCTCTCTATCCTGTCCTCCCTGTCCTCACTGTACTGTCCTCTCTGTCATCTTACCTGTCCTCCTCCCTGTCCTGTCCTCTCTGTCCTCCTATCTGTCCTCCTCTATTTCAGTCCTCTCTGTCCTCTTCCCTGTCCTCATTTTTGTGCTTCTCCCTGTCCTGTCCTCTATGTCTTCTTCCCTGTATTCCTCCATGTTTTGTCCTCTCTGTCCTCTTCGCTGTCATCTTCCCTGTCCTCCTCCCTGTCCTTTTCTATTCCTGTTCTCTCTGTCCTCTTTCCATCCTCCTGTCTGTCCTTTCCTCTCTGTCTTAATTCCTGTCCTTCTCCCTGTCCCCCTCTATCTCCTGTCCTCTCTGTCCTCTTCCCGGACCACCTTTCTGTCATCCTCCCAGCCTCCTCCCTTTCTGTCCTCTCAGTCTTCTATACTGTCCTCCTCTCTGTCCTCCTCTCTGTCCTGTCCTCTCTGTCCTCTTCCCTGTCCTCCTCTCTTCCTGTCGTCTCTATCCTCTTCGCTGTCCTCATTCCTGTCCTCCTCCCTGTCCTCTTCTATTCCTGTCCTCTCTGTCCTCTTTTCTGTCCTCCTTCCTTTCCTCTTTCCTTCCCCTCTCTGTCCTGTCCTCTCTGTCTTCATTCCTACCCCACCCCCCACACTGTCCCACTCCCTCTCCTGTCCTCTCTGTCCTCTTCCCTGTCCTCTTCCCTCTACTCCTCCCTGTCTTCCTCTGATTCTGTCCTCTCAGCCCTCTTTTTTGTCCTCCTCCCTGACCTCCTCTATTCCTGCCCTCTCTGTCCTCTTTCCTGTCCTCCCTTTCCTATTCCCTGTCCTCCTCTCTATTCTGTCCTTCTAAATCTCCCCCAACCTATCCTGTCCTCTGTGTCCTCTTCCCTATCCTCTTCCCTATCCTCTTCCCTGTCTTCCCCTTTCTGTCCTCTCAGTCCTCTCTTCTGTCCTCCTCCCTGTCCACCTCTATTTCTGTCCCCTTCCCTGTCCTCTTCACTGTCCTTCTACCTGTCCTCCACTTTGTCCTGTCTTATCTCTCCTCTACACTGTACTCCTTACTGTCCTCCTCTCTGTCCATTCTTCTCTGTCCTCTTACCTGACATCTTTTCTGTCCTCCTCCCTATCCTCCTCTCGTCCTATCCTCTCTGTCCTCTTCCTTGATTTCCACCCTGTGCACCTCTCTGTCCTGTCCTCTCTGTCCTCTGCCTGTCCTCCTTCTTATCCTACTCCCTGTTCCCCTCTCTCTCCTGTCCTCTCTGTCCTCCTCCGTGTCCTCTTCTCTGTCCTCCTCTTTGTCCTGTCCTCTCTGTCTCATTCCCTGTGCAGTCCTCCATATCCTCTTTCTTGTCTTCCTCCCTGTCCTCCTCTCTTCCTGTTTACTCTGTCCTCTTTCCTGTTTTCATCACTGTGATCCTCTCTGTCCTGTCCTCTCTGTCCTCTTCGTTGTCCTTGTCCCTGGCCTCCTCTTTGTGCTGTCCTCTCTGTCCTTTTACCTTTCCTCTTCCATGTCCAGCTCTCTTTCTGTCCTCTCTGTCTTCGTTCCTGTCCTCCTCCCTATGCTCATCTCTGTTCTGTCCTCTATGTCCTCTTTCCTGTCCTCCTACATCTCCTTTACCCAGTCCTCCTCTCTGTCCTGTGCTCTCTGTCCTATTCACAGTCCTTCTCCTGGTCCTACTCCCTGTGCTCCTCTCTGTCCTGTAGTCTTTATCCTTTTCCATGTCCTCCTCTCAGTCCTCTCTTCATGTCCTCTCTGCCCTCTTCCCTGTCCTCCTTCTTATCCTACTCCCTGTTCTCCTCTCTGTCCTCCTCACTGTCCTCTTCTCTGTCCTCCTCTTTGTCCTGTCCTCTCTGTTTTCTTCCCTGTCCTCAGCCCAGTCCTCTTCCTTTTCCAGTCCTCCATGTCCTCTTCCTTGTCTTCCTCCCTGTCCTCTCTTCCTGTTTACTCTGTCCTCTTCCCTGTTTTCATCCCTGTGCTCCTCTCTGTCCTGTCCTCTCTATCCTCTTCCTGTCCTCATCCCTGGCCTCCTCTTTTTCCTGTCCTCTCTGTCCTTTTCCCTTTCCCCTTCCCTGTCCTCCTCTGTATCCTGTCCTCTCTGTCTTCATTCCTGTCCTCCTCCCTGTCCTCTTATCTTCGTGTCCACTCTGTCCTCGTCCCTGTCCTTCCCCCGACCTCTACTGTACCTGTCCACTCTGTCCTCTTCCATGTCCTCCTCGATGTCCAACTCTTCCTGTCCACTCTCCTTCTCTCCGTCCTCTTCCTTGTCCTCCTCTCTTCCGTCTTCTATGTCCTCTTACCTGTCCTCCTCTCTGTCCTCTTCCCTACCTGTCTTCTCTGTCCTCTTCCCTGACCTCCTCTCTGTCCTGTCCTCCCTGCCATCGCTGTACTTTCCTCTCTAGCATTTTACCTGTCCTCCTTCCTATCCTGTCCTCTCTGTCCTCCTGTCTGTCCTCCTCTATTTCAGTCCTCTTTGTCCTCTTTCCTGTCCTCATTTTTGTGCTTCTCTCTGTCCTACCCTCTCTGTCTTCTTCCCTGTCTTCCTCCCTATATTCCTTCATGTTTTGTCCTCTCTTTCTATTCACTGTCCTCTTCCCTGTCCTGCTCCCTGTGCTCTTCTATTCCTGTCCTCTCTGTCCTCTTTTCTGTCCTCCTCCTTTTCCTCTTTCCTTCCTCCTCTCTGTCCTGTCCTCTCTGTCTTCATTCCTGCCCTTCTCACTCTCCCCCTACCTTTCCTGTCCTCTGTGTCCTCTTCCCTATACTCTTCCATGTCCTCCTCCCGATCCTCCTCTCTTAATGTCCTCTCAGTCCTCTTTTCTTTCCTCCTCCCTGTCCACCTCTCTTTCTGTCCTCTCAGTCTTCTTCTCTGTCCTCCTCCCTGTCCTCCTCTCCTTCTGTCCTCTCAGTCCTCTTTTCTTTCCTCCTCCCTGTCCACCTCCATTTCTGTCCACTTCCCTGTCCTCTTCACTGTCCTTCTTCCTGTCCTCCACTCTGTCCTGTCTTCTCTATCGTCTACCCTGTCCTCCTTACTGTCCTCCTCTCTGTCCATTCTTCTCTGTCCTCTTACATGTCGTCTTTTCTGTACTCCTTACTGTCCTCTCTGTCCTTTCCTCTGTTCTCTGTCCTGTCCTCCTCCCTATCCTCCTCTCGTCCTATCCTTTCTGTCCTCTTCATTTCCTCCCTGTGCACCTCTCTGTCCTGTACTCTCTGTCCTCTTCCCTGTCCTCCTACTTATCCTACTCCCTGTTCCCCTCTCTCTCTTGTCCTCTCTGTCCTCCTCCTTGTCCTCTTCTCTGTCCTCCTCTTTGTCCTGTCTTCTCTGTCTCATTCCCTGTGCAGTCCTCCATATCCTCTTCCTTGTCTTCCAACTGTCCTCCTCTCTTCCTGTTTACTCTGTCCTCTTCCCAATTTTCATCACTGTAATCCTCTCTGTCCTGTCCTCTGTCCTCTTCCTTGTCCTCATCCCTGGCCTCCTCTTTGTCCTGTCCTCTCTGTCCTTTTCCCTTTCCTCTTAACTGTTCTCATCTCTATCCTGTCCTCTCTGTCTTCATTCCTGTCCTTCTCCCTGTCCTCTTTTCTTCCTTTCCACTCTATCCTCTTCCTTGTCCTTCCCCTTTCCTCTTCTCTTCCTGTCCTCTCTGTCCCCTTCCATGTCCTCCTCGATGTCCACCTCTCTTCCTGTCCTCTCTCCTCCTCCCTGTCCTCCTTCTTGTCCCCCTCTCTTCCTGTCCTCTCTGTCCTCTTACCTGTCCTCCTTCCTTTCCTCCTCCCTTCCTGTCTTCTCTGTCCTCTTCCCTGTTCTCTTCTCTGTCCTGTCCTCTCTATCCTCCCTGTATTGTCCTCTCTGTCATCTTCCCTGTCCTTCTCCCTGTCCTGTCCTTTATGTTCTGTCCTCTCTGTCTCATCCTTTCTGTCCTCTTCCTGGTGCTCCCTGTCCTGTTCTCTCTGTCCTTCTCCCTGTCCTTCTCCCTGTCCTCCTTCCTATCCTCCTCTCTGTCCTGTCCTCTCTGTCCTCTTCCCTGTCCTCCTCTCTGTTCTCCTCTCTTCCTATCCTCTCTCTACTCATTTCTGTCTTTTCTGTCCTGTCCTCTCTGTCCTCTTCCCTGTCCTCCTCCTGTCTTTCTCCCTGTCCTCCTCTCTGTCTTGTTCCCTCTCTCCTCTTTCCTGTCCTCCTCCCTGTCCTCCCATCTTCCTGTCCTCTCTGTTCTCTTTACTGTCCTCCTCCCTGTCTTTACCTATTCCTTTCCTCTCTGTCCTCCTTCCTGTCCTCTCTAACCTGTCCTCTCAGTCCTCATCCCTGTCCGGCTCCCTATTCTACTCCCTGTCCTCCTCTCTGTCCTATCCTCTCTATCCTTACTGCTATCCTACTCCCTGTCCTCCTCTCTGTCCTCCTCTTTGTCCTGTCCTCTCTGTTTTCTTCCATATACTTTGTCCAGTCCTCCTCCCTGTCCAGTCCTCCATGTCCTTTTCGTTGTCTTCCTCCCTGTCCTCCTCTCTTCCTGTTTACTCTGTCCTCTTCCCTGTTTTCATCCCTGTGCTCCTCTCTGTCCTGTCCTCTCTGTCCTCTTCCTTGCCCTCATCCCTGGCCTGCTCTTTGTCCTGTCCTCTCTATCCTTATCCATGTCCTCCTCCCTGTCCTCTTCTCTGTCCTCCTCTTTGTCCTGTCCTCTCTGTCCTCTTCCCTGTCTTCTGTCCAGTCTTTCTCCCTGTCCAGTCCTCCATGTCCTCTTCCTTGCTTCTTCCCTGTTCTCCTCTCTTCCTGTTTACTCTGTCCTCTTCCCTCTTTTCATCACTGTGCTCCTCTCTGTCCTGTCCTCTCTGTCCTCTTCCTTGCCCTCATCCTTGGCCTGCTCTTTGTCCTGTCCTCTCTATCCTTATCCATGTCCTTCTCCCTGTCCTCTTCTCTGTCCTCCTCTTTGTCCTGTCCTCTCTGTCCTCTTCCCTGTCCTCTGTCCAGTCTTTCTCCCTGTCCAGTCCTCCATGTCCTCTTCCTTGCTTCCTCCCTGTTCTCCTCTCTTCCTGTTTACTCTGTCCTCTTCCCTCTTTTCATCACTGTGCTCCTCTCTGTCCTGTCCTCTCTGTCCTCTTCCTTGTCCTCGTTCCTGGCCTCTTCTTGGTTCTGTAGCCTCTGTCCTTTTCCCTTTCCTCTCCCAATCCTCTCTATCCTGTCCTCTCTGTCTTCATTCCTGTCCTCCTCCCTGTCCCCTTCTCTTCCTGTCCACGCTGTCCTCTTCCCTGTCCTTCCCCCTTTCCTCTTCTCTTCCTGTCCTCTCTGTCCTCTTCCATGTCCTCCTTGATGTCAACCTCTCTTCCTGTCTTCTCTCCTCCTCCCTGTCCTCCTCTTGGTCCTCCTCTCTTCCTGTCCTCTCTGTCCTCTTCCCTGTCCTCCTCCCTGTCCTCCTTCCTATCGTCCTCTCTGTCCTGTCCTCTCTGTCCTCTTCCCTGTCCTCTTCCTATCCTCCTCTCTGTCTTATTCTCTCTGTCCTCTTCCCTGACCTCCCATCTTCCTGTCCTCTCTGTTCTCTTTACTGTCCTCCTCCCTGTCTTTACCTATTCCTTTCCTCTCTGTCCTCTTCCCTGTCCTGCTCCCTATTCTACTCCCTGTCCTCCTCTCTGTCCTGTCTTCTCTATCCTTATCCATGTCCTACTCACTGTCCTCCTCTCTGTCCTGTCCACTCTGTCCTCTGCCCTGTCCTCCACCCTGTCCTCCTTCCTGTCCTCCTCTGTCCTGTCCTCTATGTCCTCTTCCCTGTCCTCCTCTCTGTCCTCCTCAGTTCCTGTCCTCTCTGTCCTCTTTCCTATCCTCCTTCCTGTTCCCTCTCTTCCTGTCCTTTACATCCTTTTTCCTTTCCTCCTCTCTGTCCATTCCTCTTCCTGTCCTTTATGTTCTCTCTGTCCTCCTCTCTGTCCTCTTTGGCCTGTCCTTTCTGTTTTATTTTCTGTTGACCTCCCTGTCCTCCTATCTTCCTTTCCTCTCTGTTCTCCACCCTCTCCTTTCTGCCTTGTCCACTCTGTCCTCTTCCCTGTCCTCTTCCATGTCCTCCTCTCTTCCTGTCCTCTCTGTCCTCTTCCCTGTACTCCTCCCTGTCCTCCTCCCTGTCCTAATCTCTGTCCTGTCCTCTCTGTCCTCTTTCTCATCCTCCTCCATGTGCTTTACCCAGTACTCCTCTCTGTACTGTTCTCTATATCCTCCTCTCTGTCCTGTCCTCTCTTTCCTCTTCTCTGTCCTCCTCTCTGTCCTGTGCTCTCTGTCCTCTTCCCTGTCCTTCTCCCTGTCCTTCTCCCTGTCCTCCTCTCTGTCCTGTCCTCTCTATCCTCTTCCATGTCCTCCTCTCTGTACTCCTCTCTTCCTGTCCTCTCTGTCCTCCTTCCTTACTCCTCCCTGTCCACCTCTCACCGAAAAAAGACCAATAAAATAAATGTGACCTATGAGGATGTGAAAAGGGATCAACTGGAAATAAAAAGGGATCAACTAGAAATAAACATTGTCTGAAATAAAAAATATTACACAGAGTCCTAAAAACAGACTGGAAGATAGCAAGAATCAAGACAAAGATTTAGAACACAAAGAGCCTAAGGACACTCCTCTGCAGAAGCAAGAAGATAAGAGAATCCAGAAAGTTGAAGATAATGTAAGAAACTTCTGGGACAATTTCAAGCAAACCAACATCAGACTTATGGGGATCCCAGAAGAGAGTAAGATACCAAAAGAATACTAGAAGAGCGGAGGATCCAAGATGGCTGCTCGGGTAGACACCTAGCCGCAGCAGCTCACAACAATTTCAATGGAATACAACTAAAATGTAGAGTGGACATTGCCCAGAGCTACAGGTAGTCGACTGACTGAAAACTCTACAATAGGAAGGAGGGAGAAAACCAGAAGGAAAATCAGAGGAGCTGAAAAAAAGCCTAAGGTACGGAGACATGCTGCGCGCTCACACGCATGCGCGCGCAGAAAGGAGGAGAAGGCTGGGTGCTGCCCGGCGTTCCCTAGCAGGAAGGAAATAGAACCCCCAGCCTGGGATGAACCCCCAAACTGGCAGCGCTGAGCCCCAGTTATGGGCCAGACCCTGGGGACCCAGGCTCCGGCAGGGGGAGGCGGGGCTGTGAGGCGGAATCCCGGCGAAAGGCGGGCCCCCGGAGTCGCACGCACATGGCACACAGAGGACTGAATGTTGACTCTGATGCTGGATTACCCTAGCTGGAAGAAACAAAGCCTAAGGCGGCGGCGCTGAGCCTCAGTCCAGACCGCCCCGAACTCCAGGTCTGGGCCAGTCCCTGGGGACCCAGGCTCGGGCAGGGGGAGACGGGGCTGTGAGGTGGAGTCCTGGGAGCGCGGCGAAAGGCCGAGCCCCCGGAGTCGCGCACACTGCGCGCAGAGGACAGTCTGTTGACTCTGATCCTGGACTCCCCTAGTGGGAGGGAGAAAGAGAGCTCCAGTCTGTAGAAAAGCGACAAGGAGCAGGAGCCCCTGCCGGACACCGGCCAGCCGGGCGCCAGCAAGGAGCCGGGCGACGGGGCCCCCAGGGGGGGGGGTTCCCCTGAGCCTTAGACTGCTGAGCGTGGGCAACGGAGCCAAGGACGGGGGCTGCTTCCTGGGCGGTGCCGACCCCGGTAACAGGCTGGAGCAGCGCGGGAGCCCGCAGAGAACAAAGGGGTGCCTCAGGCCAACCTGCTGAGCTCCCAGGACAAGGAGGAAGAAACCAAAGAAGTTCTCAATGTGAAGAAATCAAGTGAGAGCAAATGATAGTAAAATTACTTAAGAAAGAATACAAAGAAGATCTTGAAAAATCAAAGACTAAGTCAGAACTCAACGCACCAGCCAACATTGCAACATAAATGCGTTGTTTTTTTAAAAAAAAAAAAAAAGAAAAAAAAACAGAAAAAAGGGACAGAATGTTGGAACAGTGGCAACCAGGCCTAGAGTGGCCAGGCACAAGGCAGTGGCAGCTGGGCCCGGAACAGCAGTGGCCAGGCCCCAGAGCAGCAGCAGCCAGAACAAGAGCATCAACGGCCAGCACTGGAGCAGCCAGACCTGGGGCAGTGACAGCCAGGCCTGAGGCGGAGGCGGCCAAGCCCAGGGTGGCCAGTCCAGGAACACCCAGACACGGAGTGGCCGGGCCCGGAGAAGCCGGGCCCAGAGCAGCCGGGTTGGGAGCAGCCAGGCCCAGAACAGCAGTAGCCAAGCAAGGAGCATCCAGGCTGGGAGCAGCCAGGCTCGGAGCAGCCGAGTCGGGTGCAGCCAGGCCTGAAGCAGCGGCTGCCAGGCTGGGAGTGGCCAGGCCCGGAGCAGCCGGGTCTGGTGCAGCCAGGCCCGGAGCAGCAGCTGCCAGGCTAGGAGCGGCCAGGCCCGGAGCAGCAGCTGCCAGGCTGGGAGCGGCCAGGCCCAGAGCAGCCGGGTCTGGTGCGGCCAGGCCAGGAGCAGCGGCTGCCAGGCTGGGAGCGGCCAGGCCCGGAGCAGCCGGGTCTGGTGCGGCCAGGCCAGGAGCAGCGGCTGCCAGGCTGGGAGCGGCCAGGCCTGGAGCAGCCGGGTCTGGTGCGGCCAGGCCCAGAGCAGCGGCTGCCAGGCTGGGAGCGGCCAGACCCAGAGCAACAGCTGCCAGGCTGGGAGCGGCCAGGCCCGGAGCAGTGGCTGCCAGGCTGGGAGCGGCCAGGCCTGGAGAAGCGGCTGCCAGGCTGGGAGCGGCCAGGCCCGGAGCAACTGGGTCGGGTGCGGCCAGGCCAGGAGCAGCGGCTGCCAGGCTGGGAGCGGCCAGGCCCGGAGCAGCAGCTGCCGGGCTGGGAGCGGCCAGGCCCGGAGCAGCAGCTGCCGGGCTGGGAGCGGCCAGGCCCGGAGCAGCCGGGTCTGGTGCGGCCAGGCCCGGAGCAGCGGCTAACAGGCTGGGAGTGGCCAGGCCCGGAGCGGCGGGACCGGAGCAACCGGGCCCAGAGCAGCCGGGTCGGGTGCAGCCAGGCCTGTAGCAGCAACAGCCAAGTCCAGAGCAACTAGGTCGGGAGCGGCAGTGACCAGACCCGGAGCAGCTGGTTGTGGAACGAACCAGAGCAACAGAGGCCAGGCCCGGAGCAGCCAGGCCCGGAACAGCTCGCTCCTCGCCTGTCCCTGCCCACAGCTGCCTCTTGGACATGGCTGGAAACTTTTGCGGGAACTTGAGGGTCTGCTGAATCAAGTGATGAATGCTTAGATCTGGATGTGTTGAGTTAGTATAGCGCTGGGGTGTTGATCTGTGAGTGCCTTGGGTGGGGCCTGGATGAGGCTGGTTGACCTATTTGGAAATGTCTTTTGTGTGAAATGTATCATTGGGCATGTGGAGGTATTATTGATATGAGAAAATGCTAAGTAACAGATTTACTATCTGAAAAGGGATTTACTATCGGGGAAAGGGAGGGAGGAAGAGACTGAACATAAACTGTGCACCTATGGATGAGGATAATGGGGGATGGGGAGGGGGCGGAGGGTGGGGTGGGAACCTGGTGGAGGGGGTAAGAAATGAGGAACCTTTGTAATAATATGAACAATAAAGATTGATTTAAAAAAAAAAAAGAATACTAGAAGAAATAGTGACAGAAAACTTCCCCCACCTGGGGAAAGAAATAGACTTACAAATCCAGGAAACAAAAAAAATCCAAAGAGGACCACACCAAGACACATCATAATTAAAATTCTAACAGCAAAAGACAAAGAGAGAATATTAGAAGCAGCAAGAGCAAAGCAGGTAGTTACCTATAAAGGAGCACCACATGATTGTCAACTGATTTCTCAACAGAAACCATGCAGGCCAAATGGGAATGGCAAAAAATATTCAAGGTGATGAATAGCAAGAACCTACAGCCAAAAATAATCTACTCAGCAAAGCTATCACTCAGAATCAAAGGACAGTTAAAGAGCTTCACAAATAAAAAAAACTAAAGGAGTTCATCACCGCCAAACCAGAATTATATGAATTGCTGAAGGGAATTTAGGAAGAGGAAGAAAATAAAGATAAAAATTATGAACAACAAATACATAACTATCAACAAATGAAACTAAAAACCAAGGGAATTAAAAAAATCTGATGAACAATATTAACTGGTGAATATAATAGAATCAGAGATATGGAAGGGAAGTGGACTGACGATTCTCGGGGGAAAAGGGGAGAGGGGGGTGTGAGAAGAGACTGAACATAAACTGTGCACCTATGGATTAAGACAAAGGGGGATGGGGAAAGGACAGAGGGTGGGGTGTGAACCTGGTGGAGGGGAGCAATTGAGGGGGGCAAAAAAAGAGGAACACATTTGTGATAATCTGAACAATAAAGATTTTTTTTTTTTTAAATGAATAGGCCCTAACTGGTTTGGCTCAGTGGATAGAGTGTCATCCTTTGGACTCAAGGGTCCCAGATTCAATTTTCATCAAGGGCATGTACCTTGATTCCTTGATTGTAGGCACATACCCAGTAGGGAGTGTACAGGAGGCAGCTGATAGATGTTTCTTGCTCATTAGTGTTTCTAACTCTCTATCCCTCTCCCTTTCTCTCTGTAAAAAAAAAAAAAAAAAAAAAAAAAAATACATTTTAAGAAAATGAATGGATTATCAAAGCAATCAAATAAGAAATTTAAAATATTCTAGAAACAAATGAAAATGAACACACAACAATCCAAAATCTATGGAGCACAGTGAAAGCAGTCCTGAGAGGGGAGTTCATAGCTCTACAGAGTTACCTAAAAAGAAACAGAAAAACAAGTAAGAAGTTATCTAACTATACAACATAAAGAATTAGAAAGAGAAAAACAATAAATCCAATGGTAAATAAAAGGTAGGAAATAATCAAGATCACAGTGGAAATAAATGACTTAGCAATCCATAAAACAATACCAAAGATAAATAAAGCCAAAGGATGCTTTGAAAGAATAAATAAAATTGATGAACCTCTAGCCATTCTCACCAAGAAACAAATTGAGAGAAACCAAATAAACAAAATCAGAAAAGAAAGAGGTGAAGTAACAACTAACCCTACAGAAATACAAAGGATCATAAAATATATAATAAACAACTTTATTTGAATAAACTTTACAACCTGGACAAAATAGACATATTCCTAGAAAAATATCATCCAAAACTCAATAAGAAAGAATCAGAAAACCTAAATAGGCAATGACTACTGATGAAATGGAAGTAGTAATGACAAGTCCAGAAGGTTTCACACCAAAGTTTCACTATATATTAAAAAAAAACAAAAACAAAACAACAACAACAACAACAAAAAAAAAAACAAAAAAAAAAACTATCATCTATCCTCAAACTTTTCCAAAAAATTCAAGAGGAAGGGACACATCCAAACTCTTCCTATGAAGCCAGCATTACCTTAATCCTAAAATTAGTTAGACATTATGAAGAGAATTACAGGCAATATCCCTGATGAATATCCTACCTTAGAAAAGAGTGATATGCAAATTAACCATCACTCCACTAAACCCACACCCACCAGCCAATCAGGAGCCAATATGCAAATTAACCCAACCAAGATGGCTGCAGCCACTGAGTGAGCAGGACGCTTGGGTTTCCCTGGCAATGGAGGAAGCAAAGCTTTCCATACACCCTGGCCAGCCCAGGCTTCCGCTTAAGGCTACAAAGTTTCAATTATAGAAGATAAATAAATCCCAACAAAAATGGCAGCAGCCACGGAGCTGTAGAGAGCAGGAGGCTTGAGTTTCCCCTGGTGATGGAGGAAGCTAAGCCTCCATTCAAAGCTACAAAGTTTCAATTACAGAAAATAAACAAATTCCAATAAAAATGGGAGCAAGCAGGAGGCTTAGATCTGCTCAAGGCTACAAAGTTTCAATTATAGAAGATAAATAAATATCAGATACTAGGCCTCTGCTTGGATCTTTAGGGGTGTGGCTGGTCTGCAAACCACCCCAAACTCCAAGGGAACCCCCACCCTGATCCCAGACACTCTTCAGGGCAAACCAGCTGGCCCCCACCTGTGTTTCAGGCCTCTATCCTATTTAATAATTATATCTAATAAAAAAATAATATGCAAATTGACCATCAGTCCAACACACAAGATGGCTGCCATAGAGACACAAGATTGCTTGGGAGGAAGAAGACTGCAAGGGAGGGCAGTTGGAAGCAATCAAGCCTGCAGGGGTAGGCAGTTAGGGGTGACCAGACTGGCAGAGGAGGAAAGTTGGGAGGGACCCAGCCTACAGGGGAGAGCAGTTTGGGGAGAACCAGGCCTACAGGGGAGAGCAGTTGGGGGGTTCAGGCCTGAAGGGGAGGGCAGTTAGAGGCAAACAGGCCAGCAGGGAAGCAATTAGACATCACTCAGGCTTGCAGTGGAGTGATTAGGGTGATCAGGCTGGCAGGCAGAAGTGATTAGGGGCAATCAGGAAGGCAGGCAGGTGAGCAGTTGGGAGCCAGCAGTCCTAGATTGTGAGAGGGATGTCGACTGCCTGTTTAGGCCCGATCCTACCGAGATCGGGCCTAAACAAGCAGTCCAACATCCCTCAAGGGGTCCCATATTGGAAAAGGTGCAGGCTGGGCTGAGGGACACACACACACACACCCTGCATGAATTTCATACATCAGGCCTTTAGTAGATGATAAAACCATCAATAAAATATTAGCAAATTGCATCTAGCAATATATTAAAAACATAATATACTATAACCAACTGGACCTATTCCAGGGATGCAAGGCTGGTACAATATTTGCAGATCAATAATGTTAAGCACATTAATATATTGGAACACAAAAATCACATAATCATATCAAATGATGTAAAAAAGTTTTTGATAAAAACTCTCAGCAAAGTGAGAATAGAGAAATCATACCTCAACTTAATAAAAACCTTGTATGACAAACCTCCAGCCAACATCATACTCAGTGGGCAAAAACTAAAACCATTTCCCCTAAGAATAGGAGTAAAACAAGGATGCCCACATTCACCACACTTTGTTCAATATAGTACTGGATGTGCTAGCCATAATGATCAGACAAGATGATTTAAAAAAAAGAAAAAAAAGGCATTCAAGTTATAAAAAAAGAAAACTCTCATTATTCATAGATGACATACATAGAAAACCCTAAAGACGCCATAACAAAACTACTACATTTAATAAAGGATTCGGGAATGTAGCAGGATACAAAACTAATACCCAGAAATCTATGTGCTTAATCAAGGCTCAACTGCAATAGGACAGTGCACACATTCCACACAAGGTTGCACCTACACAGGCAATGACTGGCTAGAAAAGGTCAGTCAACAGGAGAAGAAATGGGACATACTTAATACTGTCAATAATAAAAATTTTAAAAATAAAGTAAGCTGTTTCAACCTTGCTGGTAGAAATATTTCTTTTTGTAACTAACATAGAGCAGAAAATTCTTCACATTTTTCTTGGAGCCTCAGAATTATGATTCCAGCCTCTTTTTTAAGAAATATATTTTTATTGATTTCAGAAAGGAAGGGAGAGTGAAAGAAAAATAGAAACATCAGTGATAAGAGAATCATTGATCCACTTCCTCCTGTACACCCTCTACTGATTAAAAAATAGTAAGTAAAGAATATGCATCTTTTCTTTTATATGAACATATAAAAAATTTGTTTTGTCTTGTTAATCTTCATTTTTCAGTGATTTTTATATTAGAGTGGAAGGCAGAGGTGGGAGAGAAAAGAGAGAAACAATTATCTACACTAAAAAAAGAGAAACATGCAAATTACCTTCATTCAGTAGTATACAAATTAAGCTGAAAACATGATGACAGTCCCATGGCCCTACTGCTCTGGGCCTGTGGGAGTCGGAGAAGTCCGGTGGCAGTGCCTGAGGCTGGCTGCAGCCAAGGAAAACAAGAAGCCACCTGCTCCGTTGTCTACCAGGCTATAGCCAGCCTCAGATGCCTCACGTCTGCCTGCCCCACCTCCTGGGGGAAACTGAGAAATGGTCCCCAGGCTGGGTGCAGCCACGGAGAAGTAGAAGCTGCCTGCTCCGTGATCCCAGGCTGCAGCCAGCTAGAGAAGTCACCCACACTGCATCCTAGGAAAGATAGAGAAGCCATTCACTTGTGGTCCAGGTGCCAGCATCTGCGGCTGGCTATAGCCTGGTAGACAGAGAAGCCCTCCACCCCACAGTCCTGGATAACAGCACCTGCGGCTGGCTGTGGCACAGGAAATAGAGAAGCCAACCACCTTCGGGTCCCAGGAGCCAGCACTTGTAGTTGTCGCCCAGGAGCTACAGCCAGCCTGGCACCTATAGCTGGCCAGAGGGAGAGAAGTCTGGATCCCAGGTGCCTGTGGTTGGCTGGAGGAGGGAATCCTGGGTTCCGGATGCAGGACTGAGACAGAAGCAGTTAGGGGCATCAGTCAGGCAGGTAAGTGGTTAGGAGCCAGCAGTTCTGGATTGTGAGACGGATGTTTGGCTACTGGTTATTCCCTGAGGAGTCCCAGATTGGAGTATGCAGGCCAGGCTGAGGGAAATCCTTCCCCCCCCCCAACCCCCCCCCCCACCCGCTCTACTAGTGAGATAAATCAATTGGTTAACCACCAGATGTACCCTGACTGGTACCATGGATCAAACCTGCAACTTAGGTATGGGTTCTTAACTGAGGATCACACCTGCAGCCCTTCAGTGTCTGGGCCAACAGACTCTTACATTAAGCCACACCAGCCAGGACAAATTGCTTTTGATTTTTTAAAATATACATTTTTTAATTTCATAAAGAAGCGAGATGGAAACAAACATCAATGATGAGAGAGAATCATTGATCATCTGTCTCCTATACTCCCCACAGAAACTGCAACCTGGGCATATGCCCTTACTGGGAATCAACCTATGTAGTCAAAAAGGTCACTTAGGTTTTTATATAGATTCCCTATGCTGTACTTTAAATCCCTCTCTTCAATAATTACCAATTTACTAATCAATTCCTTCACCTTTTCACTCAAACCCCACCCCCCCCCTCTATCCGTATGTTTCTGTTTTGTTTACATTATTTAGATCCCACACATAAGTGAAATCATAGTATTTTTCTCATCATATTCTCTTAATATTGATCTCAAATTTCTATTACTAATTAAATTAGGCAAACATATTTCTAGAGGTGAAGAACTATAGAATCTTTACCTTTAAAATTAGAGATATTGTCTGGGAAGATGACGGCACAGGTAAATACTTGTACTTGCTGCCCCTCACAACCACATCAGAGCTGCAACTGGGGATCTTATCTGAGACCTGAAAAATACAACTGTGGAGACCACCGAGCAGCTGTGGGGCCCCGACTGGTGCGGACATGCAGATTCCACAGAAAGGTTGGATTTTGCCGGGGATAATGTGGGGTGTTTGGGTCCCTGAAGTGGAGGTGGCAGCTGCAGAAGCTGTGGCAGCAGCTGCAGAGACAAAAGCACACGCACTGGGACTGCAGAAATCTGAGTACACAAAAGTCCCCTGCTGTTGGGTCTGGCATGACCCAAGAGAGTGGACGGGGTTCCCCAAGGGTTCCCCAAGGTTGCTAATAGTGGGGTTCTCTAGGGAGCAACCCATTCTGATCAGACATGGACGGAGAACATAGGAATTGGAAAGCAATCTGTTTGTAAGTGCACACAGACTAGCCCATCGCACACCTAGAATGGTTCCCCTGCAACCCTTCCCTTCTGATTCCAAAGGCGAGACCACCCAGATTGGCTGGCCCTGAGAGACGGCAGGGGGAAACTTTTTCTGGAAGCTGGGAAGCAGAGTAGGGAGAGATGGTCTGGGATTCAGCTCTGAGGCAAAATCGGTATTGGGTGCCATAGAGAAAGAAGGCTGGAGCAGCCAAAAAGATGGGGACATCAATCCAGAAACACTGCCACCTAGGGGCTGGAGTACAAACTGATTGTATTTATTACTACTTTTATTTAATCAAAAACCAAGAAACTAAGAGATCGCCATCTTAAAATTAAGGACTAGCTTACAACACTGAGGTGCAGTGGAACGCAGAGAACTGCAATACTGTCTGGACTTATTAACAGGCATGCCAAACAGAATAACAAAGGAAGTGAATGGCCTTCACAACTGCACACTATTTTTGCTAATTTTTAAATTTTTTTATTTTATTTTCATTTTTTGGATCTTTTACTTAAGAAACAAATATTTTCCTTTTTTTTCCACCTTGATTTTACCTTTTTAATTATTACAATTTTAGGTTCAATCAGCATTATTACTACTGCTATTTTAACTTTTTTGTTTCCTTTTTCTTTTCTTTTTTTTAAGGGCCATTTTATTTTCTCTTTATTTTACATTGGAATTAATATTCTTCATTCTATTTTAATTTCTCCTTTACCACCATTTAACCCAATCTCAACATGATCTTTACACCATCACTATCTTCCTAACCTTTTCCCTTTTTCTATCCTGTTTATCTTAACCATTTCCTGCTTTAGATTTTCCCTACTCTTTCTGTCTCCCCCTGCTAAAATTTCTACCCTACTTACATATCTAATTTCCAATCCCCTGTGCCAAGTGCATACATACACCTCTCTGAGCTGTATTAACTAGGGAAAATAAATTGTTTTCCTCTCTGTCCTTTTGAAGCTGTTTGTGTGAATGTTGATTATATTGTAATTTTATGCTTTTTACTAAGATTATTTTGCTTATTCTTTTGTTGTTGCTGTTGCTTGGTATTTTTTTATTTGCTTCGTTTTTGTTTGTTTTTTTGCTTCAGTTTTCCCTTCCTTTGCTAAATTTTAGTGGGTGTTGTAGATTGTATTATTCTCCAGAAACTGTTGCAGGATTTGCTGGGATTAGTGGTTGTTCTATTGAAATTCTCTCCCCATATATATAGTTTGTTCCCCCTTTCTCTCTTAGTCTCTTTCTTGTCTCTTGCTCTCTATTTTTCTCAATGTTTCCCAATTTCATTTTGACAATCCAATTTTTTCTTTTCTTTTTTTTCCCTATCTTTTTATCTCCCTCCATCTTCTCTTTTTATTCTTCTTCTTTCTCTCCTATCCCCTATTTGCCTTTACCTAGTAGTCACCTTTATTGGAGGTTATAAATATTGCAAATACATTTCTTCAGTGCCTTGTGTGTTGTACCTACCCGTGTTGTATTTTGTGCCTTTAAATCAACACAGGAGACAGAGACCTACATAACCAGACATCCTAAAAAGAGAGACCATAGGGAAACAAAGAGTCAGCCGCATATGAAAGAAAAGCAGGCATCACCAGAAAAGGAAGTAAACGAGTTAGAGGCAAGCAACCTACCAGAGCAAGAATTCAGAGTAATATCATAAGATGGTTAAAAAAAAATGGAAGACAACTCTGACAATATGAATAAGAAACAAAGGAAAATGAAGAAGAAACAAGAGAAAATGAAGATGAACCAAGAAGAAATAAAAAATGACATTACTAGTTGAGACTGGTTTGGCTCAGTGGTAGAGCGTCTGTCTGCGGACTGAAAGGTCCCGGGTTTGATTCCAGTCAGGGGGATGTGCGTTGGTTGCGGGCACATCCCCAAATGGGGGTGTGCAAGAGGCAGCTGGTCGATGTTTCTCTCCCATCGACGTTTCTAGCTCTCTATCTTCTCCCCTCCTCTCTTTAAAAAATCAATAAAATATATATTTTTTAAAATGACATCACTACTGTAAAGAACTCAATAGAAAGCATCAAAAATAGACTAGAAGAAGCAGAGGACCATATCAGTAAGCTAGAAGACAAGATGGAAAAAAATACACAATTAGAGCAGCTTCTAGAGAAAAATAAAATAAAAAGCAAGAGGACAGCCTACGGGGACTTTAGGACAATACAAAACAAACAATATTAGAATACTAGGGGTTCCAGAAGAAAAGGAAACTGAGGGAAGGCATTGGAAAACAGTTTCAAGAAATAAGGACAGAAAACTTTCCTAATATAAAGAAGAAAAAACCCACACAAATACAAGAAGCTCACAGAATCTCAAGCAAAATAAATCCCAAAAAAACGACACCAAGGCATATTATAATTAAATTAGCAAACACCAATGACAAAGTAAGAATCTTAAAAGCTGCCAGAGAGAGACAGAAAGTTACATATAAAGGAACCCCCATTAGACTAGCAACTGATTTCTCAACAGAAACTCATCAGGCCAGAAGGGAATGAGATGAAATATACAAAGTTATGCAAGGAATACTGTACCCAGCAAGGCTATCAATCAAAATTGAAGGGGAAATCAGGAGCTTCACAAACAAAAAAAGACTAAAGAAATTTATCCCCACCAAACCAGCAATGCAAAAAATGCAAAAGGGGCTACTGTAAAAATAAGGAAATAGAAAAGGAAGAAGGAACACAGAGGTATAGAATAAAAATGGCGTCAAATAAGTACCTATCAATAACTTTATATGCAAATGGATTAAATGCTCCAATCAAAAGATATAGGGCAACGGATTGGATAAGAAAACAAGACCCATATATCTGTTGTCTACAAGAAACCCACTTCAGAAAAAAAGATGCACACAGACTGAGGGTGAAGGGATGGAAAAAGGTCTTCCAAGTGAATGGAAATGAAAAGAAAGCTGGGGTAGCAATACTTATATCTGACAAATTAGATCTCAGAGTGAAGGACATAACAAGAGATAATGAAGGCCACTTCATAATACTAAAGGGAGCAATCCAACAAGAAGAAATAACCCTGGTAAATATATATATGCACCCAATATGGGAGCACCCAAATACATTAAAAAAAAAAACTGCTGGAGGACATTAGATAGAGATTAATAGCAATACAATCATAGTAGGAGATTTTAATACCCCACTGTCACTTTGGACAAATCCTCTAAACAAAATCAGCAAAGAAATATCAATCCTAAATGACTAACTAGACCAGATGGAATTAATTGACATCTTCAGAATATTCCACCCCAAAGCCACAGAATATACATTCTTCTCATTTCCAAAGATACACTACATGTTGGGACATAGGCAAAGTCTGTTCAAATTCAAGAAGATAGAAATCATATCAAGCATCTTCTCACATCATAGGGGCATAAAACTGGAAATTAAATACAATGAAAATAATCCAAAGAAATCAAACACATGGAGACTAAATAGCATGCTATTAAACGAGGACTGGGTTACCAGAGAAATCAAGAAACAAATTAAAAACATCCTGGAAATAAATGACAATGAAAACACAACAATTCAAAATCTATGGGACATACCAAAAGCAGTTTTGAGAGGGAAGTTCATATCTATACAACCCTATTGCAAAAAAAAACAAGAAAAAAGGTAACAAATTATCTAATTCTACAACTCAAAGAGTTAGATAAAGATCAACAAGAAAAGCAAAAGAAAGGAAATAACAAAAATCAGAGTGGAGATAAATGACACAGAGAACAAAGAAACAATACAAAAGATCAACAAAACCAAGAGCTGGTTCTTGGAAAGGATACACAAGATTGATGAACCTCTAGCCAGGCTAACCAAGAAACAAAGAGAGGATCCAAATAAACAAAATCAGAAATGAAAGAGGTGAAATAACAACAGACCCCGCCAATATACAAAGGATTGTTACAAAATACTACAAACTCTTTTCCAACAAACTGGACATGTTGGAGGAAATGGACATTTTCCTAGAAAAATACAACCTTCCAAAAACTCAATCAGGAAGAATCTAAACAGCTCAATAGGCCAGTAACTATGGAAGAAATTGAAGCAATCATCAAAAAGCTCCCAGAAAACAAAAGCCCAAGGCCAGATGGCTTCACAGGAGAGTTTTACCAAACATTCAAGGAGAACTAAAACCTATCCTCCTCAGACTATTCAAAAAAGTTCAAGAGGAAGGAACACTTCCAAACTCCTTCTATAAGCCAACATCACCCTAATACTAAAACCAGATAAAGACAACTCAATGAAAGAGAATTACAGGCCAATATCCCTCATGAACATAGATGCCAAAATCCTCAACAAAATTCTAGCAAATCGGCTCCAGTAGAACATCACAAAGATCATACACCTCGACCAAGTAGGATTTATTCCAGGAATGCAAGGATGGTACAATATCTGCAAATCAATAAAGGTGATACATCACATAAACAAACTGAGAGATAAAAATCATATAGTGATATCAATTGATGCAGAAAAAGCATTTGATAAAATCCAACACCCTTTCCTGATAAAAACTCTCAACAAGGTGGGAGTACAAGGATCATACCTCAACATAATAAAAGCTATATATGATAAACCCACAGCCAACATCATACTCAATGGGCAAAAACTAAAACCATTCCCTCTAAGAACAGGAACAAGACAGGGATGCCCACTTTCACCACTCCTGTTTGACATAGTACTGGAAGTACTAGCCATTGCAATCAGACAAGAAGAGGAAATAAAAGGCATCCAAATCGGAAAAGAAGAAGTTATCCGTATTTGCAGATGACATGATATTGTACATGAAAAAGACCAAAGGACTCAGTCAACAAACTAATTGATTTAATAAATGAATTTGGCAATTTAGCAGGATACAAAATTAATGCCAAGAAATCCATGACATTTCTATACACAAACAGCGAAATTACAGAAACAGAGACTAAAAAAGCAATCCCATTTACCATCGCACCAAAAAATTAAGATACCTAAGAATAAAGTTAACTGAGGTAAAAGAGCTATACACAGAAAACTACATGACACTGAAAAAAGAGATAGAGGAAGATATAAACAGATGGAAGAACACAGTATGTTCATGGATTGGTAGAATCACATCATGAAAATGTCCATACTTCACATAGCAATTTATAAGTTCAATGCTCTCCCCACTAAAATACCAATGCCATATTTCACTGACCTAGAAAGAACTCTCCAAAAATTCATTTGGAACAACAAAAGACTCCAAATAGCCACAGCAATCCTGAGAAGGAAGAATAAAGTAGAAGGGATCTCAATACCAGATTACAAGCTGTATTACAAAACAACTGTTCTCAAAATAGCCTGGTACTGGCATAAGAACTGATATATAGATCAATGGAATAGACTAGAGAATCCAGTTATCAACCCAAATCACTATGCTCAATTAATATTTGACAAAGGAGGCTGAACATACAATGGAGTCAAGACAGTCTCTTCAATAAATGGTGTTGGGAAAATTAGACAGATATATGCAAAAGAATGAAACTAGATCACCAACTTACACCATATACAAAAATAAACTCAAAATGGATACAGAACTTAAACATAACACTGGAAACCATTAAAATACTAGAGGCATCCACAGGCAGCAAAATCTCAGACATATGCCAAAAGAACTTCTTCACTGATACTGCCCCTAGGGCAATGGAAGCTATAGAGAAAATAAATAAATGGGACTACATCAAAATAAAAAGCTTTTTTATAGCAAAAGAAACCATTCACAAAACAACAAGAAAGCCCACTGAGTGGGAGAACATATTTGCAAATGTTATCACTGATAAACGTTTAATCGCCAAGATCTACAGACGGCTTATACAACTAAATAAAAGAAGGATACATGAGCCAATTAAAAAATGGGCAATGGACCTAAATAGAATCTTTTCAAAAGAAGACAGAACGAAGGCCAAGAGGCACATGAAAACATGCTCAAAGTCACTAATTATCCGAGAGATGCAAATCAAAACGACAATGCGGTACCATCTCACACCTGTCAGAATGGCCAACATCAAGAAATCAATAAACGACAAGTGTTGGCGAGGTTGCGGAGAAAAAGGAAACCTCGTGCACTGCTGGTGGGAATGCAGACTGGTGCAACCACTGTGGAGAACAGTGTGGAGTTTCCTCAAAAAACTGAAAATGGAACTCCCATTTGACTCAGTAATCCCACTCCTTAGGAATATATCCCAAGAAACTAGTAACTCCAATCAGAAAGGATATATGCACCCCCATGTTCATAGCACCATAATCTACAATAGCTAGAATTTGGAAGCAGCCTAGATGCCCGTCAGCAGAGGAGTGGATCAAAAAAACCATGGTATATCTACACAGTGGAATACTATGCTGCCATAAAAAAGGAATTATCGCCGGGATCGGTTTGGCTCAGTGGATAGAGCATCGGCCTGCGGACTGAAAGGTCCCAGTTTCGATTCCAGTCAAAGGCATGTACCTTGGTTGCGGACACATCCGCAGTGGGGGGTGTGCAAGAGGCAGCTGGTCGGTGTTTCTCTCTCATCGATTTTCTAACTTTCTATCCCTCTCAATTCCTCTCTGTGTAAAGTCAATAAAATATATTTAAAAAAAAAGAATTATCATTTGCAGCAACCTGGATGAAATTGGAGAATACCATGCTGAGTGAAATAAGCCAGTCAATGAAAGAGAAATACCACATGACCTCACTCATTTATGGATATTAAAGAACATTATAAACTGATGAACCAAAAGGTAGACATAGAGACAGTAAAGCAACAAGCGGACTGTCAAATTACAGCAGGGAGGGTAGGGAGATCTGGAGGAGATAGGAGTTCAACTGATGAGCAGAAGCCGGTTTGGCTCAGTGGTAGAGTGTCGGTCTGCGGACTGAAAGGTCCCAGGTTCAGTTCCGGTCAGGGGCATGTACATTTGTTGCAGGCACATCCTCGGTGAAGGCTGTGCAGGAGGCAGCTGATCAATGTTTCTCTCTCATCAACGTTTCTAGCTCTCTCTCTCCCTTCCTCTCTGTAAAATATCAATAAAATATATTTAAAAAAAAGAAAAGAGTTCAACCGACGAATTTGTATACATGCATATAAGTACAACCAATGGACACAAAACTCTGGGGAGGGAGGGCATATATGGGAGGAGAGAGCAATAGTAAGATATGTACACAGATAATTTAATAATACAAAAGTGATCATAAACAAACAATGAATTCTTGATGTAATTTTAATTTGCATTTCTTTTGAATGACTAGAACATTTTTTCCATTAAGTTTAATGTTTGATTCTTTTTCTATTTATATTTTTAATCTATTTTTCCATAGGATTATTTCTTATTCTTTTTATTGTAGAGAAATTAGCTCTTTTTCTCTGATCGGAAATGCAAATATTTTGTCTCTGGTTTGTGGTTTTTTGGCCTTGCTCATAAATTTTGACCTAGCAAAATTAAAAAACAAACCTTTTTAAAATAAAATTAATAAAAAATAAAATTAAAGATATATCAAAACTAAATAGAGGTTATTACTGCAGACCATTACCAATGAATTAATGACACTAAACTGTAAGATGATGCCTGTTGTTTAAGTTTTTAAAAATCAAATCCTTACTAGAGGATAGTTTTTAAATTGCATTTTTAGAGAATGGATGGAAGGAGGGGGCAGAGGAGAAAGCAGAAGAGGAAAAAAAAGACAAGGAGGAAGATAGGGCGGGCGGGTGGGAAAGAAAGAAAAAGAGATGTGAATGAGACATATCAATTGATTGCCACCTGCACAAGAACCACACAAGCCCCAAATGGAGCCAGTAATAGAACCTGACACCAAAGTATTTTCCCCTTGACCAGGAATGGAACCAGACATACTTCATTGCACAAGCCCATAGTTACACAAGCCAGGAATGTTTCCTAAATTTTAACTCATTAAACATCTAAATGTCACAATCCTTATTTTAAATATTAATATGGCTTAAATGTTTATGCTCTCCTAAAAATCTTATATAGAAACCTAATTAGGAGGTTAGCCTAAAATCCATATTGAAATATAATTAGATCTGTTGGATGAATAAATAAAACTAGTGACCTCAAAAGAGAACTCAGAAACATTCCACCTTTCTTGTACCAGTGAAGACACAAAAAGAAGGCTGTCCATGAACTAGTAAGTGGGCCCATTATAGACAACGAATCTACTAACAATTTAATCTTGGACTTCACAGCCTCTAGAACTGAGAGACATGTTTGCCAGTATACAGTACAGTTACAGCAGCCCAAATGAACTAAGATAACTCCAAATAACTTTTAGTTAACTTCTGATTTTTTACTTTGGCAATAATCCATTTTATAGTATGTTAATATCCACTACAGTCCTCCCAACTGGTGAAACAGAGATAACTCTAGGAGACGGCATCTTGCTATGGAGATAGTAATTATCATCACTGACTGCTGAATTAACTTAGTGTTGTGTATGAAATGAATATTAAGTGCTAAAAAAAATTATCTACCAATTGGTCCAGCAATCCCTCTTCTGGTATGAACCAAATAAATTTGAAACCACTATTCATAAAGACACATGTATTGCCATGTTCACTGCTGCTATGAAATGAAAACAAACTACGTGCCCTCTGATGAATAATTGATACATACGGACAATGGAATACTACTCAGCTATGAGAAAGGGTAAAATACTGCCATTTGCAACAACATGATGCATCTTAAGAATAGCATGCTAAGTAAAGTAAGTTAAATTGAAAAGGACAAGAGCCATATGATTTCACTCACTGTGGGACATAAAATTGAAAGCAGCAAAGGAACAAACAAGAAAAACCAAAAATCATATCCAGACAACATTATAGTGGTTACCAAAAGGAAGGGGCCTGGGGAAAGAATAAAGAGAGTAAAGAGAGTCAAATATATGTGGATTGAAGGAGACTAGAGTGGTTGATACACAATGCAACATACTGATGATGTATCATAGAAATGTACACTGAAACATATATATTATTACCCAGTATCACGCCAACAAATTTTAAAAATATAAATGTAAAAACATGTAATTATGGGAAATTTATCTCAGAACTAGAGATATTAAATAATACATCCTTTTGTGACGATAAAAATAAAAATGAATTTCAACGAATGATTAAAGGACTTACTAATTTAACTATTCTAAAATGTTACTTGCAAATGGGATTAACATCTACATTAAAGTCACAAAATTAAAAATTAAGCATTTTCATTTCATCCTATTTAATAGTTAATATACAAATTGACCCTCACATCCGTGCATCACATTTTGGCCACTCCCGCATCGTCACAAGATGGGAAGGGAGGGCAGTTGGGGGTGACCAGGCCAGCAGGGGTGGGCAGTTGGGGGTAATTGGGCCAGCCAGAGAGGACAGTTGGTGGGGACCTAGGCTTCAGAGAAAGGCAGTTGGGAGGATCTAGGCTTGCAGTGGAGAACAGTTAGGGGTGACCAGGGCGGTAGAAAAGGGCAATTTAGGGGTGAACAGGTTAGCAGGGGAGGGCAGTTAAGGATGACCAGGCAAGCAGGAAGGGCAGTTACAGGTAATCGGGCTGGCAGGGGAGCAGTTACCATATTTTCCGGCATATAAGATGACCGGGAGTATAAGACGACCCCCTAATTTTACAGTTAAAACATAGGTTTAGGCCTATATTCGCTGTATAAGACTACCCCCCACTTCCGAGGCAACACCAGTTCTTTTTTTAATAGACCGCCTCTCTGACTCTGGCCAATCTGAGCAGGCTTTTTAGTAGAACCCAGTGTAGCTTCGGGTACAGAACGTGTATAATTTGCATGCATAAAAAGCTTGCTTGGATTGGCTGAGTTAGGCGCTCCGAGCAGCCTTGCATTAATTGGTACGGGATCGAGTTGGAAAATTCGTTTAGCGGCATATCCAGACAATTTTCGGGATCGAGTTGGAAAAGTCGCTTAGCGGCATATCGAGACGTTTTTTCAGGATATACTCGGCATATAAGACGACCCCCGATTATCGGTTGACTTTTTCGTTTCAAAAGTGTCTTATACGCCAGTAGATACGGTAAGCATGGATCAGGCTGGCATGCAAGTGGTTAGGGGGTGATCAGGCTGGCAGGGGAGTGGTTAGGGGGTGACCAGGCTGACAGGCAGAAGCGGTTAGGGGCAATCAGGAAGGTAGGCAGGCAAGCAGTTGGGAGTCAGCAGTCCTGGATTGTGAGAGGGATGTCTGGCTGCCCTCTAGGGGTCCCAGACTGGAGAGGGGGCAGGCTGGGCTGAGGGACACACACACAAATTTCATGCAGGGGTTGGGGGGTGCCTCTAGATGTTACATAAAATGAATTTAAAAATTGGGAAAACAAAAATAGTCCACTGCATAGTTTTGGTGTGTGTTTTTTCTTAAGAAAAAGTGTTAATATTGGTATCAAATACACTAAACACTGATAAACAGAAAAATATTCTAACTTTATTTTTGTATGTTATCCTCAAGTACACATTTACAATAGTGTCACAGTTTTCTGTACGAATTTCATATTTTACTTTAAGTATTTTACAATGTGTACAGAGGAAGACAATATTTAATAGGCTATTTCAATAAAACAATAACTTATGTTCTTGTAAAAATCTGCACCTCTTTAAACATTAAACAGAAACATTTTTTTAGCTTTGCTAATTAAATTGTTTTAAAAATTAAAATAGCCTGCAACTAATATCAATACATAACAGTATATATAATTTCACTTGCTTTATAAAAACAAATATTTTACAGTATTAATTACCTTTTAAAGGTTTCAATACTGTGCTAAAAACAAAAGAACTGTGTAACTTCAGTCTATGTGAGAAAATAAAGTATGTAAAGTGTTGTGTTCTTTACATTTTAAAAATATAAATCACTATCTTGTTTTAAAAACTTTTAATGTAAACTTTCATTTAAACGTTTTTACTTTATATTACTAGGGGGGGCGTACAAATTAAAGGAAACTTTTTTTAAATTCTCACACAAAATAATAAGACATTACAAGAATAGAACCAAGATGAACACTAAAAAAGAGGTGAGGACATATATGAAGGCCAAGAAGGCATAAGAGGCACCAAAAACCTTGTGGCTTTGGTTGGCATAAGCTTAAATTACTGTATGTTTAAAGCATTTGATTTAGACCTAAATGAATCTTGCTTTCACAGAGTCTTAAAGCCCTCACATATTTAGATTTCTAACCCTACAAATATAACTTCTGAATATGAATATTAGTGGCAAAAGGTAAAAACTTTACAGCAAGAGTAGAAAGAAGCACTGTAACATAGTTTATCAGTGGGAATAAAAATTTCTAATCTCCCACAATGGGCAATAGCCAATTTAAGTAACCTAAAAAGTTTCTATTTTTGAAAACATGAATTCATAAAACCAAATTCTAATAAACTATTTGAATTAATTTTATATCTATTTTTATGACTCATTGACAGTATAATGTCAATACCTAATGAAGGGCAAAACTGGTGATTCCAAGCCTCTTCAAATTTTTTTTTAATATTAAATATTTGCAACTCTGCTAACTATTAAAAAAGGCAGGCTGAACTATGAACTAGCTAAGTGTTATTAGCACCCATTCTCCGGTACATGAAGCCACTGCCTCTTAAATCCTTCATACTTTGTGAAAAAAACATTTCTCTTATAGGCTTCTGAGGAAGAACCAAGAGATTTATGTCTGGATAGCCATTAGCTTTTCAAAACTCAAGTTATGAGCTAAAATTGTAAGGATATACTCTATTTAGAAATACCTTAACTTCTGTTTTCCAATTACCAAAGAAATTTAAGAGAAAAATAACTTCAGTCTTTAAAAACACTAGTGTCTCTTATTTCCCTAGTTATGCTTTAGCTGAATTTTAATCTCTCTAAATAGTAGCAAGTTTGTGAAATGCTCTTTTGTACATTCCTGAATCTTTCCATTTATTGTAAACTTAATACTATAGACTTAAATTTGGTATTGTATGTTTACATAGGTAAAATAAGCAACATAGAAGCACATGTAAAAGTTAGGGTCCACTTAAACACCAAATTGTAAAATATCCTGAGTCAAAAGTTAACTCAAAATTCAGTTCACAGTAAGTCTCATTCGTAGAATACAGCCTCTCTAAAATAGGAATACTCAACACATTTCAATAAGATCTTCTAAAAGTGTATTGTACTGACAGAATGTAGAATGTAAACAGTACAAAGGAAGTCAAAGAAAGCATATTTTGTCTTCTCAACTAAGTGAAAATTAATTGCAAACATACTAACGTTATCATAAGGAAGTTTCATCGTCATGTGGTCTGAAAAATATTAGGAATGACTTTCATATGTCAATTAAACCTAAAAGTATCTCCCATTTACATTAGCAAATATTTCTATTTAATATAAAAAGAAACTTAGTAGAGAAATATCAAATGACCATTTTTAGAGTTACCAATTGTATGCATTCTCACTTTTAAAAGAGTACCATCAAAGTAAATAAATAGTTAAATAAATAGTAAGATTTCTAAGACTTAAAAAAATAGAATAAGATATTATTTAAATAAAGGCAACTTGATTGTTGCTACTTTTCTCTCATTAAACAAACTAATAGGATATAGAACACCCTCTGGTATTAAATGTAAAAAAAGTCAACTAGAGGTAATATTTCATTTGCACATACCATAAATCAATGTACAGTTCTGTATGTGAGACTGACTGGCTTTAAAATGAATTTTCTGCTTCAAGGCCAGCATCTTCACAAACATCTGTTCAAGTATCATTATGGCAGACCAAGTTCTTTATGATGCCGCATTATGTGCTGGTTCTTTTCCGAAGGTCTCCGGAATCCTTTCTGGCAGTACTCACAACGGTGAGGGTAATCTTTTGTATGAATGGAAATAACATGTCGTTTAAAGCCTGAGGCATCTGTAGTGCTATACTCACAGTACTCACACTGATACACCTTCCTGCTACTGTGTGTCTTCATATGCTTTTTAAGCTCATTCTGTTGCCTAAATCCCTTTCTACATCTCTTACACCTAAATGGAAGATCTTTTGTGTGAACTGAGAGAATATGGCGACTTAGAACAAATGGATCTGCAATCTTAAAATCACAATGTCTACATTGGTGCATTTTTTTACCATTGTGGGCAGCAACATGTTTTTTAAGTTCTGAGGGCCTGTGAAAGCCTTTATCACACATATCACACTTATGGGGGTAGTCCTTTGTGTGAACTGAAATTATATGTCGTTTCAAATCACTTGAGTTTGAACTCTTGTGGTCGCAATGCAAACACTGGTGTATTTTGCGTTCTTGGTGAATAAGAGCATGTTGCTTCAACTCTTTGATATCTGAGAAATTCAAAAGACAAATGTCACACTTGAATGGTGTCTCTTTACTATGCTTAGTTTTTACGTGCGTTTTCAAGTTAGAAGAGTCTGCAGACTTATATTCACAGTACTGGCATTGGTATGGCTTCTCCCCAGTATGGATTCGCATGTGCTTTTTGAGCTCTGAGGGGTGACGAAAACCTTTACCGCACTCCACACAAATATGAGGAAAGTTCTTGCTGTGGACTGCCAAAAGATGGCGTTTCAATAACGCTTGTTCAGCTGTTTCATAGTCACAAAATTTACACTTATACACTTTGTTGGTTCCTTTTTCTTTATGCACCATTTTCTGAGTAAATAAAGCTCCAGAATGAGGGAAATGTTTCCCACATTCATTGCATTCAATGTTCTTCTCTGTCTCATTGGTCAGCTTGTGGCTTTCCAGGTGGTTATGTAAATTTATCTTCTTATTGGTAGTGAAATCACAGTCAGTACAGTGGTACTTCTTTTTGGCAAGGTGTTCAGGATGGTTTTTCATGTGCCTTTTCAAAAAACCTCTGGTCTTAAATTTTTTCCCACAAATCATGCAAGGATAGACAGTTATGGGTTGTCCATCAGGGCCAATTATAATTGCTAAAAAAAAAAGAAAGGCACATGAGACATCAAACCAAGTTCTATTTTGATTTCCACAAAACTATAAAGTGTCTATTTCAAACATAATTGGATGAATAAGCACTCCTAAATCAGATTAGCATTTCTTTATTGTGTCAACAAAAATAAATATAGCAGTCTACTAATAAACAGAATCTGTTCCAAAAACTTCAGTCTGTAACAATCTCACTCCCAGATTAAAAGAAATAAAGTACTAATTTAAAGCTACATAAATTTAGATATCTACTGAAAATAATTCATAGAAAAAAAGTTCAACATTACAACCTTCTTTACTCCAAGACAAATTTATGCTAACTTAAATTTTAATCACTACTATGAAAATTTTAATATGCAAATAAGTATACAAAACAATACAGGAAAGGAATAGGCCCAAAAAATAACCAAATTATTTGTCTTCCTCCTCTATAAGTGATGCCTGCTTATACTGTCAATAACAGATTCTTTAAAATTATCCACTGAAAGTTAACTAACATACTTTAGGAATTTAATTTTATTTCCACTAAAATAACCTAAGGTTTTGATTTTTTCCTGAATGTCTGTTCCAAAGATGATTTCTTTTTATTCAAGGAAATCATTCCTGAATATCACCAAATTCTTAAAATTATATTTGTCAATTCAAAACATAAAAGCTACATGTAGTTTAGCAGTTAAAATGCCATTATAAAACTTTTATAGATACATACTAATTTTATCTGAGAGCTCACAAAACACACTGTGTTGTGGAACTTGTGTGCCCTCACCTGTTTGGTACTGCTTGGAATCAGGTCTTCTCCTTTTCTTTTGTTTTTGTTTAGACAGTCTGCCAAGTCCTGCAGACTCATCTATGTGTAATTGGGCACTTCCAGTGACATTCTGGTTTTCAATTCCGTCAGAATTATCATCTAATAATAAGCATTAAAATATAAAATTATACAGAATTCTTTCATTATAACTATAAGAATTAAAGTCATGATATTTATGAATGATGAAATTTCCTCGCTAATGAGTTTTATGAGTATACATCCTATATAATAAAAAGCTAATGATCACTATAATACACACTGACCACCAGGAGGCAGACACTCAACACAGGAGCTGAGTGGTTGGTGCGCTTCCACATGGGGAGCGCTGCTCAGTCAGAAGCCAGGCTCATAGCAGGTGAGGGCAGTGGCAGTAGAGGGAGCTTCTCCTGCCTCCGCAGCAGTGCTAAGGATGTCCAACTGATGACTTAGGCCCATGGGGAGCAGGCCTAAGCAATCAGTAGGACATCCCCCAAGGGCTCCTGGACTGAAAAAGGGCACAAGTTGGGCTGAGAGAGACCCCCACCCCCACAACGAACATATGAATTTCGTGCACTGAGCCTCTAGTTTATATAGGAGACTGTAGGAATTACCCAACTCCTAAATCTAGCATCATTTTCCATAAACTTACCTCATTATGACTGAAAATTGTAAAGTCATGTCCCAGCTACAATCAAGATTAAAAATTTCAGGCTGAAAGCCTAAGTATATTTTACATAAAATAGGCATGAAAAAAATTGTTATTAAAGAAAAAACTTTCTACATAATAAAAACACAGTATGCAAATTGTCCCCTTGACTGGGAGTTCACCTGGAAGTTCACCTGGGCTAGCCTGACCAGGGAAAGGGAGAGAGTACTTGGCCAGCAACCAGCAGCCACTAGGGTCTACCAGTACAGGAATTTCGTGCACTGAGCCTTTAGTTAACATATGAGCTTCCTCTATTTTTCCTTAAATCACTGTCCTGGTACTTCATATTTCTGAAACCTAAACCTATTTTCCAATAATAATTTATGTTTAAGAACCAGGAATTGTTCTAATTAGTGTGTCACTTACCATAAGCTGCTGTCCATGCTACAGGCATGAAAGTTTTTATTTCATTGTCATCAATTTGCTGTTCATGCACAGCAGCAGCAGCAGCAGCAGCATCCTCCTCTCCTACAATCACTTCCATATAAACTTCATCAGTGATTTCTGCAACATCTAAAGAGAAAATTAACAACACTTTTAAGACAAGGTTTGTAAGAGGTCTGCCACAATCTCTTATTTGAATACAGTTAAAAGACAAACAGAAAAGGTTCAAATGTTACATACCTAGAACATTATTTTCATACTAGAGGCCCAGTGCTCATGCACTGGAGGTGGGTTCCCACAGCCTGGCCTGCTCCCTCTCACAGCCTGGGAGCCCTCAGGAGCAGGAGACCCAGCAATCAGGGGAAGGCGACACCCCCATCACACCTCTGTTGTTGCCACTGCCAGCAGTGCAAGCTTCAGCTTGGCCTGGTTACCTGAACCTTGGGCAGCCCTGGGCGGCTGGGGGGTTGAGGGAAGAGGGAGACTCCAGAGGCAGGCATGTGAAGTGGCAGTGGCCCCAGCAGGGCTGAGGAGAGTGGTGCTGTCATCTTGTGACTGTGGATGCCGCCATCTTTGTGAGGGTGCGGCGGTCTATTAGCATATTCCCTTATTAAATAGGGTAGTAAATAATCTAAAAATTGGAACAAATTGTTTCATTTTGCCTTTACTATAATTTGTTTTAAGTAAAATACTAAACATACATTAAATGTAGTTGATATTCTTTTTTGAAAATACGGCATAAGGAACATAAAATATGCCTGCATATTGCTGCTCATTTTCTTCAAATATGGTTGAATTTTAAATTAAAAGCATATAGAAATATAAAACAGTCTCCCATAAAAAGGTGACCTACTTACTTAAATCATCTTCTTGCTTAGAGTCACTGACGGTCATATAAACCATTTTTTCCTTTGGCACACAAATATTGCTATTCTGGTCAAGTAATTCCCCATGATCATTCTCTGGTTCACTTTCCACGATGTCCACAGTGCCACCTAGCAGGAAAGATGACAAGTACAAGAATTTAGGTAAAAACTTAATTTTACTTGGTTTCACTTTAACAAATAATAACCTCTTCCAACACATTTATATTAGGACTAGAGGCCCAATCCATGAAATTTGTGCAAGAGTAGGCCTTCCTTCCCTCAACTGCTGGAACCGGCTTCCTTTTGGCACCTGTGACCCGGGCTTCCCTCCAGCCCCTGCAGACATCGAGGACTCAGGCTTCCCTCATAGGCCAGGCTTCATACAGAAGGTCGTACAGAAGAACGTCCAGTCTAATTAACATATTATGCTTTTACATTATAGTGAAAACCTGTTTTATAAATTATCCTAAAAAAATGTAACTGTTCTCATCTAAGTAATCAGGTTGATGTGTTTGATTGGAATATATGAATATACTAAGGGTTTCATCTTACCTAAGTCATCCTCTCCAGGGTCAGCTTTAAAAATGTACACTTTAATGACTTCAGGACAAGTGTCATCCACTTTCAAAGAACTTATTTCTGACTCTGTGTCCATGACCATTCCAGAGGAAACATTCTGTTCTATTTTACCAGTATCATCTACTAAAAAATGAAAAAACATACAATAATAATAAGATTCTTAAATAAAATATTACCATTTTCAAAAGTTCTTTTTAAAAACAAAATATTTAACTTGACTTATATATAACTGGACTATTTAGAAAGTAGAAGAATCAATGATCCCGTTTTGAAAGTCTAATCAAAGTGGGAAGAGATATTAAAGTAAAAAACACTTTACTTAAAGAAAACACCTGGCAACCTTGAAAACTAACAAAAGTCATAAAATGACATATTATATCCATTAGGTATATACATCATTATATTCTCAAAAATCTTGGGCAGAATATCCTAGTAGCAATATCAGCAAACACTGATCTTACTTAAGTACTTTATCAGTATATTCTACCTAATGTTCATAGCTTCTTTTTTTTAATTTTTATTTGATTATCACCAGTGGAACTTGAGCTAATTTAGTTACAACCACATTTTTTTGGGGGGGGGGCGGGGGGGTTATTCCTTTTCTTTAATTCTTTTTGTTTAAAGTTTCTCCCACTGATTTCTCCCCAGCCACCTGCACATGCCCTTACCCCCCACTAAGTGTCTTTGTCCATTGGTTATGCTTATATCATGCACACAAGTTCTTTTTCACCTGCTTTCCCTCTGAGGTTTGACCGTCTGTTTGATGTTACTCTACCTCTGGATCTATTAATGTTCACCAGTTTATGCTGTTTGTTATATTCCATTAATGAGTGTGGTCATGTGATACATATTTATCTTTCTCCAAAAGGCTTATTTCACTTCTTTTTTTAAAAATATATTTTATTGATTTTTTACAGAGAGGAAGGGAGAGAGATAGAGAACTAGAAACGTCGATGAGAGAGAAACGTCGACCAGCTGCCTCTTGCACACCCCCCACCGGGGATGTGCCCGCAACCAACGTACATGCCCCTGACTGGAATCGAACCTGGGACCTTTCAGTCCTCAGAGCGACGCTCTACCACTGAGCCAACCCGGTTTCGGCTTATTTCACTTCTTAATAGTATTTTTTCTCACCTGTTTCTATTAGAATTGTACATTTTTTAAAATATCAAAACATGATTTTCAGAAAGGTACACTGCAATGGTGAATATAAATTTTCCTATGAAACTGTTTAAACATAAAAAAGCACTTTATACACATAACGTATACAACTTTATAAAAAATAGTGAATCTGGATCATTCTAACAAATACAGACAATGTACTTTTAAAGACATTCTTACTACCTTAATGAAGGTTGATTAGGTCATTTTTGGAGGGGAAAAACAGTTCTGAATTATCAATAGAGACATACATAAACCACAACAATAGAGGTTGAGAGAATATAGAGCATTTCATATTTTAAACTTCATCAATATATCAAAGGTAACAGTGTAGTATTGTCCTTAGGATTTGAAAAATTACCAAAAGTAAAAAATAATGTCCAAAAGAAAAAAGATTATTGGAATAAACATGAAAAATAAATTTTCCACATAATGTAACCTTTTTCATTCACTGCTATCCACTTATGATCTAACTTACAACAAAAGTGACACTTACAGATATTGAGTGCATTAAACACCGAAGGAAAGTTTTTTCTGATCTACACACAAGTGGCTTGACAGAGCAAAACACAGTGGAAAACAGAACCAAAGATAAAAAAAAATGTGATTGATTTAACTTGTCTTTAATACACTCATCAAGCTTTTCATTTTAGCTTTTGAATGTTCCCCTGAATAGATACATTTTGTAATCCTTTTGTTAATACATTCACTCATCTTAACAGAGTTATATCTATAAATCAGTCTTTTGGCTAGGAAGTGGAATGAAATAAATGAAAAGTCATGGACTTATTAACTTTATAATCCAATAGAAAAGCAGATAATTCAGCTTGGCCACCATGGCTCAGTGGTTTAGCATTGACCTATGAACCAAGAAGTCACAGTTCAATTCCCAGACAGGGCGCATGCCCGGGTTTCGAACTTGATACCCACTGGGGAATATGTAGGAGGCAGCCAGTCAATGATTCTCATCATTGATGTTCTCTCTCATCATTGATGTTCTCTCTCTCTCTCTGTCTCTCTCTCTTTCTTTCTCTCTCTCTCTCTCTCCGTCTCTCTAAAATCAATAAAAAAATATATATTTAAAAAAAAAGTAAAGCAGATAATTCAGATGCTTACTTTTAAGTGTGATAGTACTAATAATAAAGCTAATACTTGATTACTATATGTACTACTCACACTTATTCTATGAAAAAAGTGTTAGAATATTGTCAACATTGTATACAATAGATCAAACTGAAGTTTAGAAAAGTTGAGCCCTAGCTGGTCTGGCTCAGTGGATAGAGCATCGACCTGCAAACTAAAAGGTCCCAGGTTTGATTCCAGTCAAGGGCACATGTTCAGGTTTGGGCTTGATCTCAAGTGGGGGATTTGCAGAAGAATGCTAATCCATGATTCTCTCTCATCCTGGAGGTTTCTATCTCTCCCTCTTCCTTACTCTCTGAAATCAATAAAAATATATTTAAAAATAATAAGTTGAATGACTGACTTATCTGATTCAAACTAGTATTTTTAGAATGTATATATATTCTTATGATATTTGTTACGGTAGGCAATAAATGGTATAACTACTGATAGTTTCCATTGATAAAGGTCAAATGAGTATATTCATGATGCAAGCACAACTCAGCTAATAAGCCTGCGATAATAGTTTTTACCACCACTTAATTTTGTTTTAAATTCTTGCTTATAAACATAAGATTTAGATTTTTACATATTTAAAATACTTCTGCAAATTTCTCATTATGTTCAACAAGAGATTCAACAAATGCATATGTCTAAATCAACATTTTTATATAGAATTACATAGAGCGTTCTTACATAAAACATTAAAATGAATTCAGGATTTCAAAAACTGACATTAAGCTCTAACTGGTTTGGCTTAATAAGTCCATGACTTTTCATATATTTTATCCCACTTCCTTGCTCTATCAGTGGACAGAGCATCAGTCTACAGACTGAAGGGTCCCGAGTTCAATTCTGATCAAGGGCACAATGGTGGGTTGCAGGTTCAATTCCCAGTGAGGGGCCCGCAGGAGGCAGCCAATCAATGATGCTCTCTCTTCACTGACATTTCCATCTCTTTCTCCGTCTCCCATCCTCTCTGAAATTAATAAAAATACATATTTTTTAAAAAAACTAACATTAAAAAGTAAAAATACAGCATAAGCTGATTTGGCTCAGTGGATAGAGCCTATGGACCAAAGGGTCGCAGGTTCAGTGTTATACTTTTATTATTATAGATTATTATTATAGATAAAAAGCCTGCAACAGGAACACTGTAAGGACCAGAATGACCAGTTGCTATGACACCCCCTGCGGCCAGCAAACCAGCCATATTAGGGGTGGCCAGCCTACCTCCCATAATCCCTCCCCCTGGCCAGCTCCCCCCATCATCCTCCCTACCCCAACCGAGGGTGGGGCTGGCTAGTCAACTGCCGTGGCCCCTTCCTCCAACCAGCCCCAACCCCCTGGGTTCCCACCACCCCATCAGCCCGCAGACCTCCCCACTCTGATGAGGGGCAGGACTGGCCAGCCAATCTGCCACAGCTCCTCTCCTGGCCACTGACCCCCAATCTGCCACTCCCACCTGACAATCGCCCAAGTGCCCTCTCTCCTGCCAGCCCAGCCCTGATCAAGCTCCGAGTAAGGTGGGCTAGCTGGCCCACCTGCTGCAATCTCTTCTTCCTGACAGGCCTGGGTTGATTGGGGCCAGGCTGGGTGGACCCAACCCATCCACAAACTCGTGCACTGGGCTCTAGTGTATTAATAGGAACGTAGCTATGTTATTCTGAGGGAGAGAATTGGACAGGAGCTTCGAATGCAAAAAATAAAAATCATGAGTGGTGGCTTCAATATATATACAAAAGAAAGCAAGGGTTTGGGTAAATAGTAAGAGAATAGCAGATTGAGTTAATAACTTGCAAGTGAGGACAATAAACTGAAACAAACAAAAAAAAAAGCTTAAGGATATCCAGATTCTAAGAACTTGGACAATTAAATTCTTTACAATGATAAATACATGCATACTTTCATAAAAACATACATCTTTCCTAAATGTTGTACATAGCTATCTAAAATAAAGTACTTTAACTATGTTTTGTAAATATAGTTTGTGGGTATAAATAGGCATCGTATTCTTAATTCTGGTCTGATGTGTATTTATAGACTTTTTTAAGCTAAATATTTTAAAGATGTATCCAGTTGAATGAAGTATTTTCCTAAAGCTGGCAATGAAATTAAAACTGAGTTTGTATTACCAGAAGAAAGTTTTAGCAAAACAATCACAGAGGATCAAGACTAAATCTATACTTCTTTAGAGAACTAATCTCTGAGGAGTTCCACTCTATGATAAAGCTGACCTCCTTTGGCAAGTTTGTAAGCAGTGGTTATAAACAAGTACTATCAATTACCATAAAATAAATTCCCAAGGACTGAAAAACATTTTAAAGCTTGAAAATGACACATATTTATCAATAGCCTGTAAAAGATCTTCCTCTTATTTCGTAGTTTTTAAACTATGTAATAAAAGCACATTACCAAAAATAAAATAATAAAGTAAAAGCACATTACATAACATATACCCAGTGTGCTCCTAAGTAAGAGTTGAGGGGAAGAAATGAAAAAGATGTCTGTACTCAGAGTCATTTTTATTAAACCTCACTTCTCTAAGCTTCTAGAGAAAATTCTTTATTTTTCAAAAAAAAACAATGATATACTGGATTTATACAGGAGCTACAATTTATCTAATTTAATTTCACATAAACACAAAAATCTTGTCCAATCTCTGAAGATACTAGTTTCTTTGTTTCATATTTTGTAAAATAGAAATCACTACAGCAACTGTCCAAACTCTTCTGCTTTTAGATTCTTTTCCAACATGTCTGTCCCCACCAAAACAACCATGTGTCTTATGTTTAAGCAAGTCTTCATTCCATTATGCTCCAACTCCACTTTAAAAGACTAGTCCTGGTGAGTATTCCTTAGTGGTTAGAGCATTGGCCCTCATACTACAGGGTCACAAGTTCTGGTTGTAGGTTTGATATCCAGCCCTGGTTTTAGGAAGTGGGATGTAATCCCACATTATCTCTCTCCCACATCAGTATCTCTCACTCACTCTCTCTTTCCTTCACTGTCCCTAAAAATCAATGGAAAAAATATATCCTTGGGTAAGGATTTAAAAGACACACACATAAATATATATGCTTAAAAACAAGTTTAATTGCAAGACTGATCATTCTAACCATCCTCTTGTGTATTCTTCCAACTCCTATGCACAGCTTTCATTTCATCACATTTGATTTGGAGAACCACAAACCTACCCGAGGCAAGTTTTTATATTTGTATCTATTCAACTAAATCAACCTAAGAAAAACCCCCCAATGTAAATGGTCTATTTTTAAATACTTGAAAAGATTCTACTTCACATTTGTGAAACTCCAACCAACTACTCAATTAACCTTACTTTCTATAATAGTTCCCTAAGAAATGAATTACCATAAAAGATATCTACTGAATTTCACTCTACTTGCCTGGCAACAACTATTGATAAATCCAGAAATCTTGTCTTCATTGCATGGTTCTATAAACTAATTGTGCTCCCTAAAATTTAAAACCAATCAACTGGATGGATGGTGTGGTTCAGTGTTTGAGCTCACAGTTCCATTTCTGGTCAGCGCACATGCTGCTGAGTTGTGTGGTCTCCATCCCCAGTAGGGATGTGCAGGAGGCTGCTGATCAATGATTCTCTCTCATCATTGACGTTTCTATCTCTTCCTCTCCTTTCCTCTCTGAAATATGTTTATGTGTGCGCGCACGCATGTGTGTGTGTGCGTGTGTGCGTGGGGTACAGTATATATATATATATATATATATATATATATATATATATATATATATATGTATGTGTATATATATATATATATATATATGTAATAAAAAAAATAAATCCAATCCCTCTTCTTAAGCACTAAATAATACCTCCTCTACCTTTCAGCATTTGTCAGCATTTTCTCTCTTCTCTGAAAACAATGCCACCTTCCCTTAAACCCCGTGTGTGTGAGTGTGTAAGTGTGTATGCATGAGCACCCCTTCCCATCTTTTTGCAAGCTACTGTTACATGTCTCCAATTCTTCTCATTCCACTTTTTATTTTTAAATACATTTTATTGATTTTTTTTTTTACAGAGAGGAAGGGAGAGAGAGGAATAGAGAGCCAGAAACATCGACCAGCTGCCTCCTGCACACCTCCCACAGGGGATGCGCCCGCAACCAATGTACATAGAATCGAATCTGGGACCTTTCAGTCCGCTGAGCCAAACCGGTTTCGGCACATTGCACTTTCTCTAAACAATCTTCAATAGGCTATTGCCCATGACTTCACCAAAAGTATTCACCAATATCACTCAGGACACATTTAATTTGTCATTAGTAACAACATTTGACAGATGTTCATTATCATCTATGCCTCATTTTCTACAGTTGGATTCTGTGATTCAACCTCTTTCCTACTACACTGGCCATGCTTCTTCATTTCTTTACCAGTGCTTCTTTTCCCTTACCAGTTTATGCAGCAAACCTCAGAGTCTAATCTTTGGCTTCTGTACTTTGCAATCAATTATACCCCTATTTGAATACAGTTAACTTGAAAGAAACCACCATGTTTTGTTTAAGGATCCCAATAGCCTACCACATTGCCAAACACATAGAAACTATTCAACATTCATGTTTAATGTTCAATTTAATGTCTATGAATTCAAGAAAAAACATTTTAAAATTCATGCCCATCTAAGCAAAAAAATATAAAACTAGTAAAAATTTGTAATCATATTTTAAAGACAGTTTCTATTGTCTGTTATAAAAGATAAGAAACAAACATATCATGTTATCAGAAATATTTTATAGTTAATGTTTTGTAAACAATTGCCTTTTGTTGCATAATCTTAATGTACTGTTTGGTCATTTTATTTCAAAAACTTACTATCAGTCATTTTACCAATTTTTAAATTCTTACATCCCTTCTAATGATTCTTTGTTTGCTCTCATAGGTCTCTAAATTTCTGGAAAACTTATGACTTATCTATAATTTAGGCTTGAAGAGTAAATTAGATGAATATAAAACTGGCCATAATTTAATCAGAATTTTCACCCACTGTTGCACTATTTTATGATACTGTGTTTTGTTTTTTTTAATCCTCATCTGAGGATATTTTTTCCCATTGCTTTGTAGACAGTGGAAGGGAGAGAGGAAAGGAGGGAGGGAAGGAGAGAGGGATGGAAGAAAGGAAGGAGGAAGGGAGACTTAAGTTAGAGATACATTCACTGGTTGGCAGGGATAGGACCTGTAACTCAGATAAATCTTATTCTTCAGTAGGCCTGGACTGAAGCCACACTGGCCAGGTGGTTTTTGAAGTGAGTGGCCATGTAATTGTTTATCTACCTTAAAGCTCACTTACATTAACTGTGATTGGTTTATTATTATTAATTTGGTTGTTTTATTATTATTAACTTTTATAACAATTGTCTCAATTAATTAATCATTCTTTTTTAATATTGAGATAAAATTCACAAACCATAATTTATCCTTTTACAGTGTGTAAACTGTAATTCAGTAGTTTTTATGCAGTTGATAGTTATTCAACAATCATCTCTCTCTACTTCCAGGATATTTCCATCACCCAGAAAGATACCTCTGCATTCTTTAGCTAACCTCTTTCCCTAACCAATCCCACAAATTAGATTAGGCAAACACTAATCTATTTTTTGTTTATAGCTACAACTATTCTAAATATTTTACATATTAATAACATTTTTCAAAATTCATCCAAGTTGTGGCATTCACATTTCTATGGCAAATAACAGACTATTGTATGGTGATACGACATTTTAAAAAACTAATCAACTGATGAGCATCAGGGTTGTTTCAACATTATATCTATTAGGATTAATGTGACCATTTGTGCAAAAACTGTTGTAAAAGTGTATGTTTTCAATTCTCCGGGAACTACACAGTGTATGTATATATATAAATACATATGTAAGCATCTATTTAGATATTGATATATATAGTTGGGTAACATGGTAAGTCTAGGTTTAACTTTTGAAATAACTGCCAAATTTTTCTAAAGTAACAACAAAATTTCTTATTTCCACCAATAATTATTACTTTCCATTTTTATTACTTTTTTTCAGTGTGTTAAGTCATACCTCATTAGTTTTGATTTACATCCCACTATTAATTAATGATGATGTGTATCTTTTTTTAATATTTTTTATTGATTTTTTTATCGAGAGAAAGAGATAGGGATAATTAGAAACATTGATGAGAGGGTAACATCAATCTGCTACCTTCTGTACCTCCTCTACTGGGGATGTGCCCATCACCAAGGTACATGCCCCTGTCTGTAACTGAACCTGGGACCCTTGAGTCTGCAAGCCAACACTCTATCCACTGAGCGAAACTGGTTAGGGCAATGTTGTGTCTTTTATGTGCTTAGTTGTTTCTTGGGAAAAATGTCTACTCAAGTTCTCTGCCCATCTTTTAATTGCATTGTTTGCCTTTTTATTTTCAGTTGTAGTTCTTCATATATTATTTCCTATACCTTCAGATATATACTTTAATATTTTCTCCCATTCTAAGTTAACTTTTCACTTTCTTGACAGTGTCTTTGAAACAAAAACACTTTCAAATTTGGCAACACTTCAAATCAGATTCTCCCATTCCAATGATTTGGTGGGTCTTATGTAGTAGCATTTTTTAGAAAATATGCCTTTATTGATTTCAGAAAGAGAATACATCAATGACAGAGAATCATTGATCGGCTACCTCTTCACACCCCCTACTGGGGATTGATATCCTGGTTTATGGGTTGATGTTTAACCATTGAGCAACAATGGTCGGGCCTTGTGTAGTAACTTCTGTGAGCCAGTTCCATAGTTAGCATTATATTTTTATATGGCCACTAAAGTTGATTAAGTAGTCAACTATTGACAAGACCAAGATTTCCATACAACCAAAAATTCTTCCAATTTTGCCCAGGAGCTCTATATGTTTGTTGAAACACAATTATTTAACATTTAGCTAGGTAATTTATACTCCACATTGGCTTTTAATTTCTGCTTGGGTAGAACTTGAAGGTTAAACAAAGGTTCAGGCCTTGTCAGGTTTCTCCCTATTATAGGCACCTCCCTTGCATTCTTATATTCAAACTAGAGGCTCAGTGCACAAAATTCATACATGGGATTGGGAGGGAGGTTGTCCATCGGCCCAGCCTGCACCCTCTCCATTCTGGGACTCCTCAGGGGATTCCCGACTGCCTGTTTAGGCCACAACCTATTGGGCCTAAACAGGCAGTTGGACATCCCTCTCACAATCTAGGACTGCTGGCTCCCAACTGCTCGCCTGCCTGCCTTCCTGATTGTCCCTACCTGCTTCTGCTGTCAGCCTGATCACCCCCTAACCACTCCCGTCAGCCTGATCCATGCCTAACTGCCCTCCCCTGCAAGCCTGGTCACCCCAACTACCTTGCCCTGTAGGCCTGGTCCGCACAACTGTCCTCCCCTCCAGGCCTTGGTCTCCCCGCAACTGCTCTCTCCTATAGGACTGGTCCAACAAAACCAGCCTCCCCTGCAGTCCTGGGTCCTCCACAACTGCCCTCCCCTGCAGGCATGGGTTCCCCCCAACTGCCGTTCTCTGTAGGCCTGGTCCCTCCCAACTGCCCTCACCTGCTGGCCAACTTGTGTCCACATGGGGGCATCCATCTTTGATCACATGGGGCAGCGATCTTGTGTGTTGGTGGTGGTCAATTTGCATACTATACTTTTATTAAATAGGCTTCCCCAGAATGTTTTACAAAGCTCCCATGGACATCTCATTCCAAAAATTTTCGTTAAGTTTTACTGTTATAACAGCTACTACGAGCCGGTGCAAGAAAATTTGTGCACTCAGTTCCTCAGCTTGGCCTGCACCCTCTCACAGATCGGGGGTCTTCAGGAGATGTCCTACTGACAGCTTAAGCCAAGTCTGGCCTCCTACTGCGGAGGTGACCAGGCGGGCAATCAGGAGATGATGTCATCCCCATCACCCCGCTGCTGCCACCACCAGTGGCCTCCCTCTGCAAGAGGTGACCAGGCAGGTGATCAGAAAACACCACCAGCCAGCTGGCACAGCCCTATCCCCACCATCGCCCCTCAGCTACAGCTGGTTGCTGCCGCCTATCCCATCTCCCATTACCATCCCCTCCCTCAACCCACTAGCACAGGCCTTGGCTGGCTTGGTGCCACCTGCTCACCAGCCCCACCCCTCCAACAACTGGGCATTCTGACATTCAGTCAACTTGTATATTACACTTTTATTATATAGAATTATATAGGACTAGGGGCCCAGTACACAAATTTGTGCACCTTAAAAGGAACTGTGGGCTGTGAGGCCTCGATGGGCACAGAGTTGGGTCTTGGCCCATCCTCTGCACCCTAACCAGCCTCTCCATCAATGGCCCCCCCAGTTCCCCATCTGCTGACATCACAGCTGCTGCCGCTTCCATGTACTGACAGCACTGGCCCCACTTGCAGACACTGACAGCAGGGAGCAACTGGGGCCAATGCTGGCAGCAGGTGCAAATGGGGTCAGCACCATCAACAGGTGCAAGTGGCAGGTGCTGCCCTGATTGCTCCTCAGGAGCAGAGGGAGGAGGAGAAATCCTGAGGGGCAATCCAAGCCAGCAGCTATGGCTCGCACCTGATGACAGCACTGAGCAATTGGGGATGGTGCCGGATGCTAGCAGTGGTGTGAGCAGAGGCACCAGTACCGGTAGTAGGTGCAAATGGGGCTGGTAAGAGCAGTAGATGCGAGTGCCAGTCAGGACCATGGCACAGAGGAGCAAAGAATTTTCAGTAACCACCAGAGGCTCATCCCCATGACAGAGACAAGCACCCTGTCTTGGTCTGGTGCCCTTGCTCACATGCTCCACCAATCTGCTGTGACTGACACTTGTCATGTTAGACACTCCCTTGCCTACTGCCAATGCCTTCCATGTTCTGCACACACCCCGTGGTGGCCAGCATATGTCAAAGCGACCAGATATTTGGTTTTTCAGTTATTCAGCAGTTTGGTCTATTTGTATATTAGCCTTTCATTATATACTAGACACCCAGTGCATGAAATTTGTACACTGGGGGCTGTGTTCCTCAGCCCAGCCTGAGGACTCACTAACCCCCAACAGCCCAACCTCTTCAATCTGGGACCCCTTGAGGGATGTCCGACTGCCCATTTAGGCCCAATCCACATATGATCAGGTCTAAACGATCACAGTAAGACATCCCTCTCACAATCCAGAACTGCTGACTCCCAACTGCCTGCCTGCCTGCCTTTCTGATTGCCCCTAACCGCTTCTGCCTGCCAGTCTAATCACTCCCTAACCCCTCCTCTGCCAGCCTGATTGATGTCTAACTGCTCCCTTACTAGCCTTTTTGCCCCTAACTGCTCTCCCCTGCCAGCTTGGTCACCCCTAACTGCCCTTCCTTGTAGGCCTGGTCCCCCCAACTGCTCTCCCTGCAGGCCATCTTGTGTCCACTTGGGGGCAGAATCTTTAACCACATGGGGGCAGCCATCTTGTATGTTGGAGTGACGGAATTTGCATATTATTCTTTTACTAGATAGGATAATGACTGTTTGCCCTTCTGCCTTATTAGCAGTGACATTCAATAGTTCTTGCTGGAGTTTTCATATCAATGTTTCTCTCTTTCTCTTCCTCTCCCTCCCTCCTTTCCACTGTCTCTAACAGTCAATTAAAAAAAAAAATAGCCAAAACCGGTTTGGCTCAGTGGATAGAGCGTCGGCCTGCAGACCGAAAGGTGCCAGGTTTGATTCTGGTCAAGGGCATGTACCTTGGTTGTGGGCATATCACCAGTAGGGGTGTGCAGGAGGCAGCTGATCGATGATTCTCTCTCGATGTTTCTGGCTCTCTATCCCTCTCACTTCCTCTCTGTAAAAAATCGTGAATTAATGTTTTAAAAATGATTATTTTTAAAGATATATTGTTAGAGAAAAAAAAAACTGCAGAATTGACTGTATAATAAAGACAAAAGTTATTTTTCTAAGCTGAAATCCTTTCAAGTTTCCGTGGTAATTCTGATTATGTAGATTACAGCCTAGACACATCTTTCATGATTTCTGTTCTTTTCAGCTTTTATCTTCCTAATCAGTTCCTCCATCCTTGAATAGTAATAATGGTACTTCACTTTGTACCATTTAACTTTTCTTAATTATAGCTCACCTTACAGGATCCAAACTAATAAAACAACAATGCTCATAAACTTATAAAATTTATCTTAGTAAGTCATAAAAATACTACACTGATGTGGAAAGAAGAGACCTTAAACAATTACTGTACCCCAAGACTTACAGGAAATCATAAGGAAGTCCTCACAGTTGCTTTTATCACCATGGTGCTGGTCCACAGGGATCCCGTTGGCATCTAAGACTGCTTCAGAGGCACAATCTGCTACCAATACTTCTTCTGCAACTACATCAGTTGTCAGAGGATCAGTCACGATTTCTGCTTCTACTATACTATCATGAACAATGTGTTCAATATATCCAATGTCAGACACATGTATAGATTCACTTGTCAAGAGGTGTTCTGGCATAAACATTGAGGCTGAAGTAATGTCGGAAGCTAAAACATCATCTGGGACTGTGCAATGTGCTAAAGAAATTTCTTCGGTTACATCTGAATAAAGATCAGGAATGATGATATTTTCAGATATATCTGCTTCTTCTAAGATATCTGGGCACTGAACATCCTCAATAACAACATCCTCAATAACATCTTGGATTATAACTGAGTCTGGGTCATCAGGAACAAAGTTATGTACAGTTATATCTGAATCCACAACATCTGAAACAAAAACAGTTTCTTGAACTTCCACAACAATCTGATCACCATCCATGTATGTAGCATCAATTCCTTAAAAAAAACAAAAATTAAAATGACAAATTTCAGATAGGCATGCATGACTATCTAAAATGAAGTAAATGTTTAATTTGCATCCATAAGATAGGCCACATCCGCAGCTTTCTCAAATATTAAAATAGATTAAAGAAAAAGGGAACCTATTTTTGAATCATTAAAGAAATACAGAAAAACAAAAAATATGGAACAGTTACAGAAGATTATTCAGGAAAAAAAAAATTTAGAGCACTAACATAAAAAGTTTCCAGGCAACTAGGATAAAATCTTAAGAACGTAAATTAACTAAGTAACACAATAAAAATTTTAAAAAACCATTTTCCTTTAGATTTAGGTTTTTTTCCCCTTTTTATTCCAACTCCTTCACACATCAGTTTTCTTCTTTTCATCATTTAGAATTATTTTTTTCATTTTTTCTTTCAGCCTTTATAATCTTACCATTCTATTCTATCAATATAATGATGAGAAATTTAGAAATTACCCTTTGAATTTAGGGCATAAAAGGATTGAAACATAAATTAAATAGAAAGCCATATATAAGGAGTAAAGGGAAAAGCAAATGATTAGGAGTACTATGGATAGATAAAACAAAAGTGCAAGGAGCCCTGTGGATAGATAAAACAAAAGTGCAAAAGTGCAAAAAAGGGAAGATAAAGTTAGAGCAGGACACACCCTAATTTCACCAGGATAAAATACTCTTCGTCCATCCTCTTCCTATCCTCCCCAGGCAGTTTCCTCAGAATAAAAGAAACCCTATTCTAATCCACTCTTCAGTTAGGAATGAAGGTAGAGGTAAATCTATAGGATCCTGGTGATATTAAATAACTTCAAGACCACACAGTTGTTTGCATAGCATGTGACTCTCAGTAGGGAGAAACCTGTCAAGGCCTGAACCTTTGATTAACTTTGTCCTAATCTATGGAACTATTATCACATTATATATGTCACATTATGGCTTATGCAATGAGTACTTGCAGGTTTAAGTAAGGTTATAAATCATAAGATAGGGCTATTATCCTGGACTAGAGGGCCATTGCACAAATCCATGCATGGTTGTGGTCTAGCCAGCCTGCCCCAATCAAGGACACTAGGGCCACGCCAGTCAGGGGGAGGAGTTGCAGCCGTTAGACAGTCCTGCACCCTCTGGTTGAATTCCTTATATAGGATTATTATATAGGATAATTTGGTAGATCTAATCTGATCAAATGAATCCTTAAAGCATAGAACTTCCTCAACCTAGCATGAGAGTTGAAGCAGAATTTTAAGTCTGAGAGAGACCGAATATTGTTAAAAGGGGTCTCACGGAAAACATAAGAAAGAACACAAGCACCTACCGGTAGCAATAATCCGAACTGTACTAATACCAGAAGAATATTGGGACTTGGCCAAATCGTGATTTCAGCAACTATATGAATTAGCGTGGAATCAGATTAATCTCTAGAGTCGCAAAACACCATGCTGACACCTTGATTTCAGCCATATAAAATTCACAGGAGATAGCTCAGTTATGCCATGATAGTTGTCTGACTTACAGAAACTGAGAGACAATAAATTTTGTTGTTTTAAACTGCTAATTTTGTTTCATTTTTGGTGCAGTATTAGAAATGAACATAGATTTTGGTATCACAAAATTCAGTATTGATGGACATATCACCTAAAAAGTGTGAAAGAACTTTGTAATCTGATAATTTATTAAATAAAACATTAGTAGAAATATGACATTAACAATTCATGCCAGTGAGAACCCAGAAGGAATGACCAAGGTAGAGAAATCCTACATGAATTTAATAGAATAACTAAGCTGTCATATACAGACTCAATAGCAATCTAGTCTTTAAAAGCACTGTTAGGGCTTAACAGCAAATTAGAAACATGATACTGAAAACTAATGGAAAGAATATCCTTGTTATGTTGTAACAGATGTCTCAATAAAATTGTACCCTGCAATTATGTGGAAGGCAAAAAATAACAAAGTATATCAACTAAGTTGATATTTTACTAAAGAACTGAAGATGTGGCCTGGTTTCTTCATATAGCTTAAGTGAAATACAAGGAAAAAAGTGCTAAATTGTAGGAAGAACTGACAAAAAAAAAAAAAAAAAAATGAGCAGGACTTAGCAACTGGGAAGTTCTCAGCCTATATGTATGGAAAAAAGGAAAAAAGTTAAAACTAGAAAGATTAGCTGCAGAACAGAATGTCCTAGAAAAAAATCAGTATGTGACTTCACAACTCTTACTAGATTTCTAAAATACCCCTAACAAAAGGGTAATATACAAATTAACCATCACTCTGTCACAAAGATGGTGGCACCCATAGACACAAGATGGTGGTGCCCAGTTTCCTCAGCCCCTCTGGAGTCCCACAGTTCTGGGGTTTTGGCTGCTGAGAGCATGCTGCATGAGTGGCCTGGTGGAAGCATTCTAACCAGCCACAGAGGGCCTCTAGGCAGTGGACGTGTCCCACCCCAGTTGTAGAGGGGCCTCTGGGTAACATGCACACACAAAGGGCTGGAGAAGGACACTGGTGTTGTCGCTATGGTGACAAGGCAAGCATCCCACCCCTATCTCAGACAGCCTCTGAGCAGTGGATATGGAGCAGCCAGATGCCACAGAGAGCAGAGAACCATGGGGATTGTGCCTAAGCCATCAGGTCTCCCTATTGGAGAGGGTTCCCTTGAGGACTCCCAGATTGGAGAGGGTGCAGGTCAGGCTGAGGGTCCCATCCCCCATGCACAAATTTTATGCACTGGGCCTCACTTGATCAGGCCTTCCCCTGATCTGCCCAGTTGCCTCCCCTGGGGGCTCCCAACTGTGAGGGGGGCAGGCCTGGCTAAGGGATCCCCTCCCAGTACACAAATTTTCAAGCACCGGGTCTCTAGTACTTAATTAACTAGAAACCAGAATATATTTGGGATTTTTGAGTTGCTTAATTTCAGATAAAAATACTGGATATTAAATCTGAGAACCTCAGGAAAAGACCTAACTGTTTAAACACATGCACAGACAATGGTAGACAGAATGGTCCTTCAAGGATATCCAAGCCCTAATTCCTAGATCCTATAAATATGTTATCTGACATAAATATACACACACACCCACACACACTCCAAAACAGTACCCTGAAGCTCCATCCAGGTGATCATTTGGAGCATCGTCCCATATAACAAAAGGTAGGGAGTTTGATTCCCAGACTGAGCATATAGCTAGATTGTGGTTTGTGGTTCAAACCCCTCAGTCAGGGCACATAGGGGAAGCAACGGGATAAGATTTCTCTCTCTCGTCTATGTTTCTTTTCCCCGAACCCCTCTTCTCTCCCTGTAAAAAATCAATAGAAAGGTATCCCTGGATGAAGATTTAAAAAAAAAAAAAAAAAAAGGAAGAAAATCTGCAGATGTAATTAAGGTTATTGATGTAAGATAGGTAGATTATCTTGGGTGGGCTTCTGGTTGGAGGAAAGATGTGGTAGATGGGAATGTCCAAAAAACTCACTTTTGTCACTGAGGGCCAAATGCAAACCAATAAGGGCAGCCTCTAGAGGCAAAAAATAATAATAAATAAATAAATAAATAAATAAATAAATAAATAAATTTGTAATAGTAAAGAAATAAGAATTTCTACCTTAAAATCACAAGGAACTAAATTTGCTCAAAAAAGTCTGAATATCTTAAAAGAGGATTCTCATAGGCAGGGATGCAGCCATCAACACTTTGATTCTAACTTTATAAAACTGTACACATTTTAAGAACTACAATTACACTATATCTGGACTTCAGACCTACATAACTATAAGGTAATAAACTGGTAAATTTGTAGCTATGTATTTTGGTAGCAATGAAAAACATATACAAACAAAACTAAACAGGAAACATTTTCAAAATAACTTATCAATATTCTCTGGACTTAGTGGTATAACTTCAGAAGATAAGAATTACTAAAGATAATTTAAGATTTTGATGTTAATGGTGTTACTAATTATTTTGGCAATAGGATTTTAAACAAGATAATAAGATACTTAAGTATGAGTCAATAAAAGATATCATAATTCATGCACTTGACAAGCAAGTGCTTATTTGGCAGATGGAAAGTAGAACAATCCAAAAAATAGATATACCTATTTCATCAAAAAATGAATTTGGTTCTTGTGGCTGCAATTCAATTTCATCTTCATCCATGGTCTTTGATTCTTATTAGTCACAGCTCCTAAACTAGAATAAAGTATACCAACATTAACTTTTTATGTCACTTGTTAAAAATGTTATCGTTGATATTTTTATTTCTGAAATGCTCAAATTTCTTAATTCATCAAAACCTATCAAGGGAACATACTGATTTTCAGCAAGGATAGCTGTATTATAAGGCAGGGCAGTTAAATCAACTAGGTTAACAACAGGTTTTTTGTTTGTTTTAATCACTGTGTTATAGTATTACTTACATTAAGTACACAAATCTTAAGTATTGAACTTAATTTCTTTATGTACATTTGTATTAGCATCATTCAGATTAATATAAAGAAAATTTCTTTCACTCCAAAAAACTTCCACTGCCTCTTAGCATCCTTTCTATCAGCAGTTTAATGACTCTTTCAGATTCAACTTTAACACCGTTAGTAAATTAAGGGGAAATGTTCAGCAAGATTTTATTACACTTTTAAATTTAACGTATCCTGCAATTTTCCTACTGATAAATTACAAAATGGTAAAAATTCAAAACTCATCTGTTTAGATTTCTGCATAGCTTACAATTATCTCTTAACTGACCTTCAAATTGTAGATATAATTCTCAAAGTATACTTATATGCTCCACGCCTCAGCTGAATTGGTACCAGCTATAAAAAGGTAAAGAATAAATTCACCTATGAATATAAAAAAAGCAAAGTCCCATTTATAAGATATCTAAAACCAGAGCATGTTTCACTCTCCCTCTCTCCCAGTGAATAAAAATGTAAAGATAAACTTGACATCTGAAACTTGCAACAGTTTAAAAAAAAAAGAAGAAAAAAAAAATTAAAATCTGAAGAGGACAAAAATCAAAGTATATTATTAAAAAGCAAATGAGTAGACAGAGGAGCAGGAAGGAGATAACAGAACAGACTTATTCTTATTATAAGTACCACACAAGCCTCCTAACTGGCTTTTTTATATCCACTTTCTCACTTTTAATTCATCTTCAACAGTGCTGTTAGCTGCAGCATTTTAAGTGCTTATCATTTTTTGGACAATATTCAAAATTTATTTTTCTTGTTAGATTTTTAAGTAGGTAATATACTGAGCATATTTTCTTACTTTCAGCAAGGGGGCCTTGATCCTGAAAATACAGCTTCTCTGCTACCTAAATTCTATAGATAGCATGTCTTCTTCTGTGAGTACATCTTTAATAAACAAGCAACCCAAACATAGTCCCCTCCCCCAACAAACTTATGTACCAAGCCAACATTCCCTCAACCCACCAGGCACCAGGTATCAAATAATTAGGTATATTTCTTATATTCCAATTCTAAATTTAGCATATCTGACCTAGCTTGGGCTCTAGACCATGCTGTCTTCACTCTCCTCCTTTGCCTTTTTACAAACTCTGGTCTTTCATCTAGGTGACCCTTCATGAAATGACTTGCCTCCCTCTTTCATTTCTCTTATCGTTTATCTTCATTCATTGATAATCACTTTTGTAATGATGTTTTAACCTCCCTAATTAAAACAAACCTTGTTAACATTTTAACACATGCAAAAGTATTTTTCTAAAACATGATTTTCAGTACTCTGTTTACAAATGTTTTAGTGACTACTGTTGATGCCAAATAAAATTTAAGCTCTTAGCCTACAATCCTATAAAGTCTGGCCCTAACTACTTTTACAATATCCTCATAATTTCCCTTTGGGCATCTTCCCCTCCTCTTCATCGCCCACCCATGCCAATCTCTGTTTCTGTCTCTCACTGTAAACAAAAATACCCATTGTCTCTCTCCATAAGATTAAAACTCTGTATTGATTTCCTCTTCTATATCCTTTCTGTCGGATTTACCCCCTACAACTCCTTCCCCCATGCTCATACAAAAATAAAATGCTAGACACAAATGAATTTTCATAGCACTATTTCTTTCCTTGCTGTATTTTTTAGTATAAGTCATGGTTATTTATGCCCTACTGTTCCAATAGTAAACTTTACAATACTTATCTAAATACAGAAATAAAAAATTTAATTGTAATTTATATTGTAAAGAAATGAATTTACTACAGGTCACCTGAAACATATCCAATACATTTTCATGATACATTTATTCAAAATACTTCAAATAAGGAGCATTTATTTAATGTCCACTGTTATGATGACTTATATTTTTTTCAAACACAAAAATATGATAAGTAAATAAGTTGCTATCACTTCACTCCCCAAAAAAAACTCCCTGGCTTTGTACTTCTTTTAACTCTTTAAAATATGATTTTGAAGGACAAATGGAAAAAAAAAAAATCTTGTAATAATAAATAAGTAAATAAAACTCATAAAATTAACCCAATAGAATAATTTGTTATGTAAAGATTAGGGTTTTTATAAAGGTTATTAACTCAGGGAGTTAACATCTTTGATGTTTCTTTCTATTTCTCTCTCTCTCTACCTTCCTCTCTGAAATCAATACAAATACTTTTATTAAAAAGAAAAGAATACAGAAAAGGGGCAGAAAGCTTATTTAAAGACAAAATGCCTGAGAACTTTCCAAAATTATGAAGATTTGGACTGTCAAGTTTATGTCAAAAATTTTCACAAAATTTAAACCCAAAACAATATTTTCCAAGACACATTAGAATAAAGCTGTCAAAAATTAAAGAAATAATTTTAAAAACAGCAAGAGAGAATATTTTTCGCATACAAGGGAACCAACAACCATTAAGCTATTAGTAGATTTCTTAGCAGAAATACTTCAATGTTGGAGAGACACAAAATGCTGAAAGAAAAACAGTAGTACCAAGCAAGAATATCTGGTTGGTGAATTTGTCCTTCAAAAGTGAAGATAAAGACTTTACAAATAAAAACTGAGGGAGTTAACTGTCACTACACCTGTCTTACAATAATGATTAAATTCAAAATAGCTAATTAGTTGCATGAAAATATACAAAAATACGAAGTACATTGGTAAAAATAGATGTATAGTCTAAGTCAGAATAATCCAATACTAGTGGATACTGAAATATGGTAGCAATCATACTTGGGTAAAAACTACTGTTTGAATTTTAACCCTACTATTCTGATTTCGACCTTCACTTACTTGCTTTGTTCATCGCGCAATGGGCTTAGGGAGGATGAGTTCAAGTTCTGGGCAAGGTTACAGGCAGAACTTTCTTTTTCATTAAAGAGCCAGCCCTATGTGGACTTAGTGGTTATCTCGATGCTGGCCTCGAAAACAATGCTGTTCTATCCAATTAAAGAAAAATGCACCTGGCATGGTATTGAGACTGTGGGTATATCTGGTCTCTGGCCTGCAAGGTCAGACAGCTAAGTGTATCTTCATCATTCTTCAAACGGGCTAAAGCAAACTAGAAAGCAACATTTTATCTAGGAAGAACAGCAGAAAATTCCAAACAACAGTTTGTTGTAGAATGGGGGTTTTCCTTCTCAGAACCTTTAAAAATAACTATTGTACCTGACCCTAAAGCCTCGCAGCCGTTTGGAGTCCACCTGCGTGTGGTGCTCTTGCGGCTGCCCTGGCCAGTCAATAAATCCTTGTTTGCTTTTTTTTAAATAAATTATCAGCCTTCGGTGGTCTTATTTTGAACCCAGGGTTCGACCCCACAACAGATACACAACATAAAAAAAGTAAGCTGTCTAAAACATAAAATGTAACACTGACAGCAAAATGAAGTGTTTGCAAAATCATTATCAGCTTAATTCATACTAATATATATATAATATGACTTCTGTTAAGTATCATGGTAAACACAAAGCAAAAACTTACAGTAATTATAAAACAGGGGATTAAAGCACACAATAACAGTACTAATGAAAATAATCAGTTTCCACCAAAAAGGAACAAAAGAGAAATAGGGAATTATTAAAAAATCCAGACAACAGTTAAGATGACATTAGTAAGTCCATAGATATCAATAATAATAACTACTATAAAAATAAATGATTTTTTTAGTCAAAAGACATAAGAGTGGCAGGATGGATGATTAAAAAAACACACACACCAATTATATGCTTCTTTTTTTAAAATCCTCAACAGAGGATATTTTTGCTATTGTTTTTCAGAGAGAGGGAAAAAGGAAGGAAATGAAAAGCTGTTGGTCAAAGAGTACAAACTTCCAGCTAAAAGATGAGTAAGTTCTGAGAATCTAATAGCTAGAGTGACCACTATAGTATCAATACCATATTAGATATTGGAAAGTTGCTAACAGTAAACCTTAAGGTTCTTACCACAAATAAAAAACTGATGAAATGATGACATGAAGTGCTAACACTACTGTGGTATCGTTTTACAATATCTGCAAGTAACAAGTCATTTAGTCATACACCTTAAACTTAATATTGACATTCATATTTCAATAAAGCAAGGGATAGAGTTTAACATGTATAATAACCTCTTCTTCATCCTCATCTGCTTCTCTTTTAGAGTTTGAGATATAATTTTGAAATTGTCTTTTTTTTATTAATATGGTAATTTTTCCCCACAGTCCTCCTATATTTACTGCAGCCTTGCTTAGAATTGTGCATTCAGCCATCTTTTCTTCTGTTAGTTTTTATTCCCATGGCTTCAACTACCACTTACAAAAAAATGATACCCCAAATTGACAAATTCAGCATGGAATCTATCACTACCAGCAGAAGCTTGTCTGATTATTTTCATCTGAATAAAACCCAGCCTCTCTAGAAAATAATCACTATGGCTTTTTCTTTATCCCTGTCAGTTTAAGATGTCAATCTTATTCATTCTTTTTCCCAAATTAATAATTATCCGTTCCTTTCTTTTATCCCCATGGTCACTATTACATCTCAGCTCATACCCTGATACCTGGGGAAGAAAATAATCCCTCAAATGGCCTTGCTTCTTTCTTCCTCTCCAATAGATATACACACATACACACAAACACACACACACACAAAAAAAAAAGAGAAAAAAGAAAAGAAAGAAAAAGAAAAAGAAAAAGAAAAAGACTAGAAAGGATTGCTACCAAAGTATAAAAGCATTCCTGCAACCTACAGGAAAAGTAATTCTCTTGAAATACTACTTTGATCATTACACAGCTGCTGAGATAACTTCAACACTTCCCCATTACTTAGGGATACAATATAAACACAAGCTAACATAACATACTTGCTTTGCAATTATCCAATTTTGCCACCTAAATGACAACATATCATTCATCAAATAAGCTTTTGTGTTTCCTTAACACTTTTATTTTGGCATTTCACATCCTGAAATTTCCTTGAAGGTGAGGTTTCTAAAACAAAGTTATGCCTAATTCATCTGTCATAAATGAAATCAATAAATACAGTCGATACCTACCTGCAGAGATATTTATATATGTAGAAAGATGCTAGTGATACCAGAGCCTTGATTTCCTAAGAGCCACCAGTTACTACAGCTAACCAAATATGCTACAGAGAGCTAAATCCTGGCAAGAAATAAAGAAAAGCTCAAGTGAAAACTACCATTAACTGCTGAGTTGCACTCTAAGACTTTTTCTGTAGTCACCTATTAATTCAAAACCTTCAGATGCAAAAGTCCAGCCTTAAAGAAATGCCTACATATGTTATTTTTACCAAAACAAACATTGTTCAATAATGCATTCAACAAATTATTTAATCCTCTATTTCACCACTAAACAATCAAATATGGCAAAAAAAAGTTTTTGCACTTCAAAGATGACCCCTTATTTTAGTAACTTTTTGGGATAGAACTGACAATTCCCTCCAACTATTAGAATAAAATTATGTTCCTAAATTGACTATACATACTCCAAAGAGGCACCACACAACTGTGAAAAAGATGCAAGTGTGTGGTTTGATTATTTAACTGATTTAACAGAAATTGTCCATATCGGTACAGCAATATGAAGTCAAATAAGCAGAATTAACCTGGAAACAAAACCTGAAGATTCAATGAAGAAGCCCTATTGTTATCTGTTTTAAAATTCTCTGAAAATACTTTTACCTAAAACCTACCTCTATTTCAGTTGGAATAGTCATCATCTTAAAATTGACAGACTCTGAAAACTAACATGAACTCCCTGGGAAATCCCATTGTTGAATGTAAAATATATAACATGACACATTTAATGTGAAATCTTTTCTATAAAAATAAAACAAAAATAGGTTTTGATTGAAATATGGTTTTTACTTAGGTAAAAACTGCTGTTTGAATTTTAACCCTGCTATTCTGGCTTCGGCACTCGCTTAGTTGCTGAAACAATAGGGAAGTTGCCACCTAAGGCAGTTTTCCTGTGCCTGTGGAGCAGGACCACAGGAGATTAATTCCCACAGACTCAGAAGCATCAGTAGTCAAAACTGTAGATAACCTTTAGAGATTAACCGCTCACCTCTGCTTCTGTATTATCTGCTTTCACAAGAGAGGGCCACATTCCAATGTCCAGCATTTAGAATTTAGAATTTAGAACAGAAAATTTTTGTGGTTTAGACCTTTAAAAGGATTGCCTACACCTGCAATGGGGCGGTCTTGTGGATTCTACCTGTGTGCGGTGCTCTCTCGCCCAGTTCAATAAATCCTTGCCTGCTTTTTTTAAATCAATCATCACCTCCGGTGATCTTATTTTGAACTAAGGGTTCAGCCCCTCAACAGATAACACAAACCTGACACTTGTTACTTCTAGGGAGAAAAAGAACTGGGATAGATTTGATACCCTTTACCTGCTGGATTTCATTTCTTTAAAATAAAGTGTTATATTGTCCTGTCTAAAAGGTATTTACTTTTTTCAATGATTTTAAAACATTTCATAATTTAAGTATTACTATATTGTTAACTGTGTTACTCTATTTTTAAAAAGCCTTCAAGACTTCAGGTTCTTTAGTATGTTCTTCCCTTTAATTAAAATTCCTGTCAATGAAGCAGTTAATTACTAGTAATAACCTAGTAATAATAACTTTTTATGTTATGCTATATACCCTGTTTTCCTGAAAATAATAATTTTATATTAATTTTTGCTCCCAAAGATGCACTAGATCTTATTTTCAGGGGATGTTTTCTTTTTCCATGAAGAAGAATACGGTACACATTTATTGTTAAATGAAAATAAAGGAAATTTATTACCTGTATACGGTACAGTAGTACGGTAGTTGTCAACACAAACCAGACAAACTGAGAATCCTACACTATCAAGAATTTACTCATTTATTCAATGACAATCATGTCATCATCTTCTGGAGCATCATCATATCAATCCAATTCCTGAGTTTCCTGGTGAATTTCTTGTGACTCCATTTCTTTCAGAATCAGTGGACCAAATCTCTCATGTTTAGCCTAGGGGGGACCTTATTTTCAGGTGGGATGCCTTATATTTCACTCAGAAGGAAACTTGTAACTAGGTCTTATATTCGGAGGATGTCTTATTTTCGAGGAAACACGGTAATAATGAGATATGTATTCATAAAATATTGGTTTTTAAAAAATAATTTGGTAAAAATGAGCCTTTTTTATCAGGTTTATGGGAGGGAATTATTCCTGACCTTCCATTTTCACATGGTGCCTTCTTAATTTATGTAATGTGCTTTAATATTTATATTTTCTATCAAAAACAGTATCTGTTTAGGTACTTAACTTCAACTGGAAAGCTATTCAATTCTACATAAATCTATGTACTCAATTAATATAAAACAGTTTCTGTTCCAGATTATTTTTCTATGGGGACAAGCAGAATGAGAAACTGTCTACACAATTAGAACCTTCAAAATTTAGAAAAGACAAATTATAAACTTAGAGATAGACAATAACAGATTTAATGCTAAACTAAAAACAGGTCTACATTGCTTCTATGTGACAGAAGAAAGAATACACCTAGGGAATTTTATGAACAAAAAGAAACCAAGATGCAGAGTTGCTTCATGGACTTTATGGAGAAATAGATTTTCAATAAATATTATGGACACCTACTATATGCCAAATAAATTTCAGCAATACTGAGGAGTTAAGAATAGTTGTTGGAGTCAAGAAGGGTAATTGTCCAGTAGGTGACTGGAAATGCTAGCTAAGACACTTGAGACAAAATGTAGGCTTAATAGGACACTGAAGCCAGAGAAGAAAATTGGAGAAAAGGGGCAACAGTACTGACTTCTAAGGAGTGCCCCTATTTAGGTAATAAAAAGAACCATAGCTGACAGGGCACAGATTTTCTGAAACCAAAACACTTTTATGGGGCACACCAATTAACTGTGGAATATCTTCAATTTGTAAAATAATGAATTTAGAAATAAGTGGAATAAAAAGAAATAAAACAGATTAAAAGAAATACAAGACAGATAAGATTCTTATTAGGTTAACAATGAATAGTTAAAAGGGAGAAAACTGAGTCACTGAGTATAAGGCAGAGTACCTAGGAAGAGGGCATTCTTCTTCCAGCAAAATAAAAAATTAAGAAAAGCCAAGGCAGAAATAGAGGGAAAGTATAGGGATCAAAAGTTTATATCAGATAATCATTTACATTTCCCAGTTAAGTAAAATAGTAATTTATGAGGTTAAAGAAGTTCAAAGAATAGGGTTGAGTTTAAGAGAATAATAATGTTTTGTAATTGCTGGTGTACAACAATTACAAATATGTTGTAACTATTGTGACTAGGGAAAATACAAATGTAAATAGGGTCAGAGAATAAGCATTACAAAAAACACAATTTTTTTTATAGGAAAGTTACAACTATATAAAAAACACACATGAATTAACACCTCTTTATCTTAGTTGGCTAATAGTCTACCTATTTGTTTTCCAGATCATCAAGGTTTATCCCTTAAGCAAAATATTTTATATTTAACAGTTTCCTATGGAAATTCTTTAAATTATACACTTACTGGTCTTAATTGTACACTTAAGTGTAACTTACTCTTAATCTTGACCCTCCATTGTTGTTATACTGGAACATCTGCTGCTGCTGTACTGTGCAGCATAAAATTCTTCTTTAGTACTCTTCTGTGTCTTTCCCAGCTGTCAAGATATAAAGCAACTACTTCTACAGTTTATGTTTACTCTTTATATCTCAAAAAATAAAGTGCATTTTTGCAACTTCTAGTATGTTTTCTACAACCTAGTTTCTTAGACTTTCCTAATCATAGCCTTTCCTGATAAACATGATCTCTCTCAAATAGCTTCACTGCTAAGATCTGTTGCACTTTAGGAAAAGGAGAGTTGTTTTATATATTGTAAAATCCTAAGAAACAAGCATTGTGGTACATGTTCTCCGGAACTTCTGCATCTAGAACATTCATATATTAACCAAAACATGATCTTTAAAGCCTGGCTTAGTGATGAGAAATAAAAATATTATTTTCACGTGGAAGAAATTTTCACCAGGGCAAAGAAGGTTTGCATAAGGCAATATTCAAACTGTCCTAAATTATTTCTAATTTTCAACTGAGATAAGTAAAACTTTGTTCACTAGGGGAAAACTTTCTGAGCAAGTTTACTGCTGTTTGTATTTACCATATAGCTGAAAAGGAGACAAAAAGTAGCAACATTCTTGGTATTTTTCTAGTAATATAAAATTGATGAACACACTAGTCATTATTTGTCAATTTTGAAACTTTCCCAACAAGTAAAGCCAGTACTGCTAAATGAATTTGAAGCATCGCTCAGGTGTTCCATCACTTAGCTATATTCATCATCTGATTTTTTCTAGCCAAATTTCTACTACTTCCAGTCCAGCCAAAGTAAACATTTGTTATGTTCGGAAGAAGTTTAAATGCCCAGTCTGTGTAACAAACTCATAATCATCTTTCTGTTAATTTCCCAAATTACACTTCAGGAACGAATCATTTAATCCTTTCCGATGCTCCAAATATCAGCCACCTGAAGTACATTTCAAAAACCTCTTCAATCTCTCAACACTACATACATCCTGTTCTGATTTCCTAAGTTTACCAGAAAAGCTGATTAGCACGAAATCTAAACTACTTTAATGGAAGGGAATTGTAAGTAAGAGAAAATCTAAACAGTACTTGGATTCACTAACCGGTAAGAATGCATTTTGTCGCACTTCCCAAGAAAAAATCCCTTTTTATGTCTCATAAAATCATCACTAACTTGAGCACAGGCTTTCATAAAGTTTTCTAATTAAAAAAAGTAGTATTCAAATATTACTCAGCTTTCGAGCTTGCAATCTCCAATTTGATGCCCTATTAAACAATGGTGGTGTTAACTTTTTCCACAAGTACAACTGTTTTTATTTTAATACATTGTGAGGCAACTGCTAGAAAAGCAACAGCACGGAGGACGCCCTAATAGCCACGAATCACTCTCCTTAAGTAAAATGAATGAAATTTCTTGGGGTTTCATTTGCCTTAGTGAGCCCAGATTTCTGGTTTACCAGGAGCTCCGACCTTTCCACGAGGGAAAAGCACAGGATTCGTAGTGCTGCCGCAACTCAGTTAAAATGCAGTTGAAGCAACTATCAGTCACGGCAGTACGCGATCAAGAAGGTGGCACTACCGCCAAGCGCCAAGGACCCATAGCTGCAGCGAGGGCAATGGCTGCGGTGGGAAGCGAGCCACGCCCCGTTCGCGCGCATGCTGCAGTACCATAACTGCCGCCGCCGCCCGCTATCTGGCCTCTCCCGACCTACTGCGGTGCAATTTTCACGATTCCGATACCGCCTTCAAGATGGCGCCCCCTCCCACTCTCAATCGTCCCGAAGCAGACGCAGAACCGACGACACCATATTGTACCACGCCCCCCTGCCCTCCGTCCCCCGCGACTCCTCCCTCCCCCGCTCCGCCGTCTATACACAAAGTGAAAATCCGTTTGACAGGCCTGAGGCCTTCATCTCGAGCCTTGTCCGATCCAAGGCCTCTCCCAGCCCAGAGCCACCCCCTCAACCACTGCCTGTTTACGGAGCACATTTCCGCCATAGTTCGGGGCAGCCAGAATATTCCCCGGGCCTAACCGCGGCCTCCTCGAGCCGCTTGGTGCCCCGCGCCTCGCTGTTCTGCCTATCGCTATGGCATTTTGGGGGCCGCCGACCAGGCCGGGACCAGGCCGGGACCAGGCCGGGACCAGGCCGGGACCAGGCCGGGACCAGGCCGGGACCAGGCGGGGACCAGGCGGGGACCAGGCCGGGACCAGGCCGGGACCAGGCCGCAGCACACGCTAGGCCTTGCGGCCGCGGCGGTATCCGGAACTCACCCAACCCGGATACCGATGGTAGCCGTCAGTGGCAGCTCAGGAGTACCGGCCTGTCTTTCCGCTGGTGGAGCAGGCGGAGGAAGAAAGGAGGAGCCGAGTTCAGAGCTGACAAAAAAAAATGGTTCAGCTCCCGGGCAACAGTCGTGCCGTCAGCACGGAACGTCACTGCCCTGGAGACAGACCTGGGGAAGTGCGGAAGGGTAGATGGGCCCCTTCCGCCCACCAGGTTCTAGGGCACCTCCAGGGTCTCGCGACTGCGAACCCAGGGGCCTCGCTGCTTTGGGGTTTCCGGAAGCTGGAATCTCTGTCGGACGTTTTTTCCTCTTCCGCGCTTCCGCCCGCTGAGATACTGGCGCCAACGCCACAAGGCCTTAGCATAAAGTCCTCTCAGGTGGGACCCTACTAGGGCACCCCCGAGTAGGCCCCGGCCGCCACCTTCCGGTGCCATCACGGGAGACCAAAGACGCCCTTCCTGACTGAGGAAGTTGTTTATAGGCACTCCACCTTCTACCCCCACCCCCAATAAATGTTTTTTCTTCATCCAATGGCTGAAACAGAATACCAAAACTTCCACCATCCCCTTTTTTCTTTTATTTCACATAATATGAAACTAGACTTGCTAGTCAAAATGGATACATAGGCAAGAGGAGTGATCCTACAGCAACTACCAAACTGTTCAATTTTAAAATAAAGTGTCAGAGAACCAGTGATTTGAACATGAAAAACAACTATACTTTTAATAGGGGCAGAAATAGAATTTTGGGGACCAGCTATAATTGTTAGAAATAATAATCATGCTCTGTTAACAGTGATTATTTTGTTCTGAATAAAGAAGAAACATTCTAACCTGGCTCCCAGGTCCTCTTCCCTCTGGGAACTATCTATTATCCTGGAAAGATTAACAACCTTGTTACAGTAACCAGAGCCCCAGCCCTTTGAAAATTCCCAGCCCTTTGCATATGGTCAGCCCTTTGAAGACACACATACGCACATCACACCACCTCCCATCCCCAGCCTTTGCATACCTATAGGCCTTTGCAAATCTTCAGCCCCTATTACCTGAAAACTACCCATTTAGCACATGCTTTTGCATACTTCCCCATGTAATCTTTGTCCTTTTATCCAATAAAAGCAGCCAGTTTAGGGCGGGGCGGGGGGGGGGGGGGAGGTGAAGGGGTCAGAGCTGATATTTTTGCATGACCTGCTGTTCTCCCATGCTGTCAGCAGTATTGAAATGTATGCTTACATATGATTCAACAATGTCTCTGCTTAATTGGCTTAAGCAGTGACAGGCAGCACAGACCCATTGATCATCTGGTTACATCTTGTGGCAACTATGAAGGAACATAAGCAAAGGACTCCTCTGAGGTGAATACCAGGGAACCTGCTTGCTTCCTGGACTTGGGGGTTCCCAGGACTGAGGCCTGGAGTCTTATTTGCAGTGCTGTCAGGAATTCTACTGTTCTAAGTCCTAACCACCTTCTCAGCAATCCCCCACAAAGAGACTTCAGTTGAATCAAGCACTTTTGTATGTCAGGAGGAGGAACTGCGTTTGTATGGCACAAGAAGTGTGAAAGAAAAGAGCCACATGCTAACCTGACAAGCTCAGGGAAGGCCTGTGTGGCGGTCTTGCAAACCCAGAGACCTAAAATAACCAAAAAGATGGTTTGAAAATTAAATATCTAACAGGTTATAGTAGGTAGTGTGAAAGAAAAGAGCCACAAGCTAAACTGACAAGCTCAGGGAAGGCCTGCGTGGCGGTCTTGCAAACCCAGAGACCTAAGATAACCAAAAAAGATGGTTTGAAAATTAAATATCTAACAGGTTATAGAAGGTAGTCATGTCCCAGAGATTTCACCTGACAAAGATCAACTTTGATCTTTTACTGATCCCCTCTGTCCTCCTGCATCTGAGATAACTGTGAGATGTCTGGGTAACTTGTAACTTCCTTTTACCCCGGACCCCTCAGGGCACAACAAATGGCCTCGAGACATTCCTCATTGTTATTGTTATCAAGTTAACTGTCAACTGTTAATTACGTTGGAGTATCCTGTATCCATCTCCGTGAAAGAAGCTCCTGTCCATCATTTAACCCTTCACCCTATCCCAGAGGTTTCCCCGCTTCGCTCTGTCCCACCTCCCTAGTCTATCACCAATGAATTTCATGTAACTCACCTACATCCCTTTCCTTTGATTTCAGTGTATAAATATAGAAATGAAACCCCGCCATTCTCCAGAGCATTATCTCAACCGGTTGAGGTTCTGCTTCCCGGCACGTATCAACAGTTTTGGCTCAAATAAACTCACAAAAATTCTTTACAGGTTTCAATGTTTTTTTCGTTATCATTTCATGGCATAGTAGGCAGGAATCCAAAGACGCTCACCCAGGACCATCTTGCGGACTAGGACTCTAGGACTCGGTGCTAGGATCCAGCAGGGGCCCACTGAGCCCCACCGGCTCCCCGCCGAATCAGGTGAATTTGGGTGAGTTGTCTCTTGGATTCAGAACCTTCCCTTGTTTTGATACAGGGTTTGACTTTATTTGAGCTGTGTTTTAAAATCCTCGAGGTTTAACTAAGATTTAGGGTTACTAGAACCCCGGTTAAGGCAAGACTGGAAAAAAAAACAGGTGGCTGGTTTTGATTTTGGCTTTTCAATTGAAATTGCTTTCTGAGAGTTTGAAAGGGGGGGGGGGGGGGGAGAAACAAAAAAAACAAAACAAAACAAAAATAACCTTCGCTAAACTTATGAGGACTGAACTCGTTCAGCTCCGAAGATAAAGGGGTACATCCTCCCTCCTGCCCGATTCTCGGGTGTTCTTAGGAGACTAAGAACCTTGTGGAGGTGCCAGAGGTCATCCCTCACGACGTGAAGGAGCCCCATAGGGAAATTCCAACTCAGCTGTAATTAACTGACTGGCTCATCCGGGGGAGCGCCTATTAGGCCTGGTAAGCCAGCGCCCCGAGCCCTCCTGGCTGTTTTAGACAGCCAGGAGGGAAACCGAGGCACGTAAGAGGGTTGAATTTTGACATGAGGGGTGACAGCCTCATGGAGCTCAACCCATAAGTAGTACACTTTGCAACCCACTACATAACATCCCTAGAAAGATTTGCTCAGACTCTGCAGATATTCAATAATAATAATAAATTTTAAAAGATGGGAAATTGCACCTCTGAGGTTGCTAAACCCCAAGAATCCCAGCCCCTTGTTAATACTCCAGTAGGGTACATGTACAATTCATACGGAATTTCAACTTGCCAAGTATTTACAAAAATGGGAAAATTTAACTAAAAATGATACCAACTTCAAATGGCCAAAGTGGGGAACTTTTGACACCGCCAAATTGATTTTTCTGTGCGCTCAATTAGAAAAAGCCAGCTCTAAAATTAAATTAAATGAATGGGAAGCCTATCTTGATTGGAAATTAGAGGCTTCTAAGAGAGGATTGGATAAAATATCTTCCCTACAAGACATCAATAAGAAAATTTTGGAGACCGTCTCTGAATTGAAGAAGGCCACTGAAGCAAGTAAGTGCCGAGACCCCACTCCTCCCCCTCTCACTGCTCCTCCCCTATACCCTTTGCTGTCTGAGCTTCCTTGTGCAGACTTCCCTCCATCTCTCTTCCTCCTCCTCCTCCTACATCTCCTCAACCACCATTTCCTGCTGATGTAGGAAAAAATTGAGAATACAGACTCAGAGAAAGATGATTCAAGAATTCTAACAGCTCCTTTCCGGGAAAAGCCTGTCTCAGGTAGAAGGGATCCAGCAATTGTATATGTTCCTTGGTCTAGGACAGAATTAAGAAACCTAGCTAAAGATTTTCCTGACCCTCTGCAGGACCCTGATGGGTTTGCAAAGAAATTTGATTTAACTGTTAGAACATATGATCCTGGCTATTTTGACCTGTTCCAATTAATACACCTACTGAGAGCAAGGCAACAGAATGGCTGAATAAGGTTCACTGGAATACTCCTGCAGATGATTTTTTAAAACAGAAAGAGACAGACAGAGAAAAATGCAGGAAATTGGCCCATCGGCTTTATCAAGCCAGACCTGAAATTTTTCCCCGGAGAATGGACTGGACCAAGACCCAGCAATGTAAAAGAAAGCCTGATGAACCAGTGCTTGATTTCTTTGAACATTTTGAAAAGACTTTCAAACGATATTCAGGTCTGTCGCCAGACAGTTTCAAGGATCATCAAAATGATCCCTTACTAAAATTCGGCATTTTTGGAAGGACTAGATGAAGAACTTATAACTCTGATCAAACAACATAAATTGAACTGGCAGACTACCCATGCTGATGAACTGGCTCTTCTAGCTGATTAGCTATCTAAAACTATCCAAAAGAAAGAAAAAGATAAAGTTACCCAAATTATGAACTTACAGCTTCAACAATTAAGCAATCAAGCCAGTTCAACTCTGAAGTCTCTTAGAAAAGGAGAGAAAGGAGTCTGTTTTTACTGCAAAAAGCTAGGCCACTATAAGAAAGACTGTAGAAAATTGAAATGGGATTTGAAAAGAGAAAACAGACAGAAGCAAGGATAGGGCTTCTCCGAGGACTATGAGAGGGTACTTCCCCTTCTCCTTACTAATACTTTAGGAGAAATTGAAATTATCATAAAAGAAGAAGTTACTAAAGCCCTGTGGATACTGGGGCCACTTTATCCGTTCTTAACCCTACCCATCTAAGTTTCCCTCTCCCTCGGAGCAAAGCTTCTGTACAAATGGTAGGGGTGTCTAACCAACCAATGACTGTTTTTAAGTCAGAACCCATCCCTTTCAACTAGGGGATGTTACGGGGCAACATATATTCTTACTAGTCAAATCGGCCCCAATTCACCTGATAGGGAGAGATTTTCTTGAAACCCATGATGCTCATATATCTTTTTCCCAAAAGGGTGAAATGTATTTAGAACTAAATGAATCAGATACTGAACCAATTGGGAAAATAATGATTTTAAAGGAACTTTCACCAGAGGAAAATAATCTTGAAACTGAACGTTTGTTGCAAAAAGTTCCAATGCAACTTTGGGCTCTTTTCAGTACAGATATTGGCAAGATTGAGTCAGCCACTCCTATTAAAATAACTATTGATAGTACTTTGCCTTTACCTAATATTCACCCATATCCTCTAAGACCTAATGTACTGGCTGGAAATAAGCCCATTATACAAGATTACTTAAAAAGAGGACTTATAATTCCATGTACAAGTCCCTGTAATTCTCCTATCTTTCCAGTAAAGAAACCAAATGGGAAAGGATGGAGATTTGTGCAAGATCTCAGAGCTATAAATAGGATAATTATTCCCCGACAACCTGTGGTTCCAAACCCACATACTTTATTATCAACTATTCCTGAGGACTGCCAATATTTTTCAGTAATAGATTTATGTAGTGCTTTTTTCAGCATTCCAGTAGAAAAGGACAGTCAATATCTCTTTGCTTTCACTTGGGAAGATCAACAATTTACTTGGACTGTGATGCCCCAAGAATATACAGAAAGTCCCACCTATTTCTCCCAGATATTAAAAGCTGATCTAAATGATGTTAAATCTCCTAGAGATTCCACTCTAATTCAGTATGTGGATGATTTAATTGTATGCTCGAGGACATTATGTACTAGACTCTCAAAAGGACACAATTTACTTATTACAACAGCTAGCTGTAAAGGGACATAAGGTCTCAAAGGATAAGCTTCAATTTTGCTTATCTCAAGTAAAATACCTTGGCCACTCATATCAAAGGATGGGCTATTGCTTAACCTGGAAAGACTTAGAGGAATCTTATCTTTCCCTCTTCCAAAAACAAAAAAGCAGCTTAGAGGATTCCTGGGCTTGACCGGATATTGTAGAAATTGGGTTCCAAGCTTTTCATTGGTAACCCAGCCTCTCTATGCCCTGTTAAAGTCAGATACACCTGATTCAATTCAGTGGAACCCTGAAGGGAAACAAGCTGTTGAGACTCTAAAGGAAATACTGTCCTGAGCTCCTGCTCTGGGGCATCCAAACTATAAACTTCCCTTCTTCCTTTTCACACATGAAGTGCTTTAGGAGTTCTAACTCAGAAACACGGAGACCACCATAGAACTATGGGTATTATAGTCAGCAACTAGACTCAGTGGCAAAGGGCTCCCTCCTTGCATGAGGGCCATCTTAGCTACAGCCTTGTTATGTAAACAGACAGAAGAGATAGACATGGGCTCCCCTTTAACTATATATGTTCCTCATTCTGTTGAATCCTTGCTGAACTCTCATCACACTCAACACTTCTCTGTCAACTGGCTTCTTATGAAGTACTCCTGCTCTCTGCACCTAATATTACTTTAACTAGGTGTAATCTCCTTAACCCTGCCACGTGGTTACCCTCTTTACAGGATGGAGACACCCACAACTGTGTTTTACTTACTGACCACCTTCTTACTCCTAGGAATGATTTACAGGAAACTCCTATTGATATGCTGACTTAATTTGGTTCACAGATGGATCCTGTCTAAAGGATGAACAAGGACATTTCCGAGCTGGATATGCCATAGCTTCCATGGTGGATATAATTGAAACTTCTTATCTGCCTGGAATCAGATCTGCCCAGCAAGCTGAACTCATTGCTTTGACTCGGGCTTTGTCAATTAGCCAAAGGTCAGGTAGCCAATCTCTACACTGATAGTCGCTATGCATTTGATGTAGCTCATGACTTTGGAATGTTATGGAAGCAGCGAGGATTTTTAAGTTCCTCTGGGCAGCCCATAAAAAATGGAAAACTGGTTGCAGAACTTTTATTTTTTATTTAATTTTTTAAGCTTCAGTTCAGTCAAGGTGTGAGTTTAAATATATTTTATTGATATTTTACAGAGAGGAGGACGGAGAGAGATAGGGAGCTAGAAACGTCGACGAGCTGTCTCTTGCACACCCCCTATCGGGGATGTGCCTGCAACCAATGTACATGCCCTTGACCAGAATCGAACCTGGGACCTTTCAGTCCGCAGACCAACGCTCTACCACTGAGCCAAACCGGTTTCGGCTGGTTGCAGAACTTTTAGATGCCATACAGCAACCAAAACAATTGGCAATTATAAAAATTCCAGGGCATTCTAAAGCCACCACCATGGAAGCAAAAGGAAATCATTTTGCTGATGCTGCAGCTAAGCAGGCAGCATTGAACAGTCAAGTTATCCAGACTCGAGAATGTTCTTTACTTCCTATTAAATCAATAAAAGATTATCTTTTACAGTTTCAACACATAGCCAGGGAAGACAAAAAGGGGGAACTTTCAGACAGATATGGCTTGGACCCAATCAGAAACTTATTTTACCTGTAGGGGCCTAACTATCTGTACTTCAGCATGTACATGAGCTAACACATTGGGGTCCTGAAAAGATGATATTATGGAGTAAACAATATTACTGGAAACCTTCTCCTACAGTAGCTCATAAAGTGTACAGTAAATGCTCTATCTGTCCAAAATATAACCCAGGAAAACCACTCCATGGATTCCAAGGACACTTCCCGCTTCCTTTGGGCCCATTTGAGATATGGCAATTGGATTTTATCCAAATCCTATCATTTCAAGGTTACAAATATATATTGGTCATGATTTGTATGTTTTCTCACTGGATTGAGGCATTCCCTTGCAGGAGAGCAACAGCCTTAACAGTTGGTAAATTGTTACTAGAGAAAATAATTCCTAATTGGGGAATTCCCTCTGAGTTGCATAGTGACCGAGGGACTCATTTCACTGGGCAAGTAATAAAATCCATTTGTAATATTTGGCCTATACTACAGCATTTCCATTGTGCCTATCAATCACCCCCAGTCTTCTGGACTGGTGGAACGTACCAACGGTATAATCAAAACTCAACTAGCCAAAATTTCAGAAGCCTTTAATCTCCCTTGGACAAAAACTCTCCATATAGTACTCCTCAACCTGAAATCTACTCCTTTTGGTAAACATAAGCTTTCTCCTCATGAAATAGTCACTGGTCACCCTTTGCATCTGGATGAAGGAGCATATGAACCAACTTTACTAAAAGGAGACATTTTACATTACTGTCAAGGGCTTATTAACCAACTTAAAGAAATTGATAAATTGGTAACAGTGTGCTCCCGGGAGACGAAGATTTCAAAGATCACGACTTACAACCAGGAGATTTGGTGTATTGAAAAAGACACCAAATAAAAGATTCTCTCCAACCTTGTTGGAAAGGACCTTACCAGGTGTTACTAACTAACCCATGTGCACCTAAACTTAAAGTTTGAGTTAGCTCATGGATTCATATTTCTCATTTAAAAAAGGCACCTGTCTGTGAATGGACGTCTACTCCCATCTCTGACACCCATCTCCGTCTGCAGCGGAGATCAAAGACTTTTCAAGGACCAGAAACAGCTGAGAACTTTCGAGGACGAGAAGTCGCCGGACCACCGAGGCAGACAGCTATCCCAAGATGACATCATCAAGGCCTGTATGCTCACAAACTGATACTGCTTGAACCTTGTTTTTATATCATCTGATTGTTATTGATTGAATGTATATAAAATGATTTTCATATTATTATTATTATCCTTATGGTTCCCTAGTGGAAATAATATCTGCCTCTCTAGGCCTCCTCCCTTATTAGATATGAAAAATTTAACTTGGGTACCTGCTAATCTTTCCCAACTACTATACAATTATGTTCTGATTATCAGGTATGATAATGAAATTAATGCTTTGTTAGCCACACATTAGTCTTCTCCTAGTATCAATATAAGCTTTGGTACATTTTTTTCTGGCTATATCTACTATAAAGGACCCACCTTAAGCAAATACCTCCAGGAACACCTCCCTGATAATTCAACTGGTAGAATTATATATGGATCTAACCTGGATGAATGTTATATAGCTAAAGAGATGGATGATGAAAAGCTAAGAAAAACACCTGGATATGATGGCAAAAGGCTTGCAGCAGCCTGTCCTCTCTGTCATAGCATATCTTGTCCTCGGACTCACCAGCCATGTTCTTGTGGCTGGTTGTCTGTGAAGCAAGAAAAAAATCAGTGGGTTCCCATTTCATAAATTATTGGCATTACTTGGTGGGTAGAGATGTCTTTAACCACTCCCCCATCCTTACGTCCTGGACGCTTGTGGGAAGCCCTATGGAATACTCAAACTCTAGCTCATTTGGGGGTCACCTCTACCCATTTAACTATGGCATGGGAAACTCAACATTTTTCGGTCCACTCAGTATACCCTAACTGCTCCCAAGCCATAGCTACTCAATGGCAACAACATTCCTGGTGGATCCAGCAACATTGGCCCCCTAAAAGAAGAAAAAGGGGAATACTTGAAGGAGTAGGGGCTGGCTTTGGTATTCTGGGACAAGCTGAACTTGCAGCAAATGAAGAACGTCATTCATTAGAAAAAGATTCTTTATCTCAAATAGGGTCATATAGAGGGGATGCTGTTTCAGGAAGAAGGAAAAGGGTGGGAAGCAGCATGGAAAGACAATAAAGCCTTAGTCTCATGGATAGAACAGACTCGACAGATTACAAAACTAATGCCCAAACCCAACAATAGGAATGTGCCTGTACCCTAACTCAACTGGGCCTGTTGTCTATGCTAATGCAAATGGAATCTGAAGTGGCTATGAAACAATGGCCAACAATAATGGCTGCAGAAGCCCAGGCCAGACACTTATGGGACTCATATGGTTCCCCAGGAATCTGGAAAATTTTGGATGGGAAATGTGATCTACGACGTTGTGTCTTAAAAGCCCAGGTGCCACGGTTAAGTCCTAAGCTTAAATTCCCAGTACTTCAACTTGCCGGCAAAGGAACCATCCTCAATAATACTAGAATACTTCCAATGGGAAGTAGATGGGTCATATTTAAAAATAATAAACAATGGGAACCCATCTCACTGTCTGATTGTGAAAGTTGGAGAGGTGAATGGTTATGCCCCCAATCCATATGGAATACTGAATTTACTCAGTCCTGGCCCATTGTATCTACCCCCGTGAATAACAACATATGGTATATGGGAAAGGGGTGTTTTTGCTGGAAAGGTTTAAAAAACTCTTCTGTTATAGTAAGTGATTTTTACTGTAATAACACCAAGTATACCTTAAACAATACTGGAATATGGTGTAATACTGAAATTATAGGAAAGATAACTTTGCCAGAGGCTCATAAAACCTATGATAATATTGATACTGAAGAACCAATGTATTGGGAAATTGAACTTAATCCTCCCTGTGGTCATTTCTATGGAAACGAACTGGCCAGAAGAAAAATTAGAACTTCTAGATAATGAAATAGTAGAGAGTCTCAACTCATCTGGCCAAACATATCATAAAGTACAAATGACAGTGGATGAAGGAGGAAAACATTTAATGAGCCTAATAAAAACTTATGATAATACATGTAAAGGCTTTTTCGGTTGTCTGGGATGCTTGTTCCCTTTAGATTTTCCTTGTCTAGTATTAGACATCTTCTGTTCCTAATCACTGTTACTGGTTATTATTGTTACTTTTGTCCATGATATGTAAATGTTATATCAGATGCAGAAAGGCAAAATGTAAGACAAACAGCAAAAAGACTCGGATCACGGTGGCTCGAAAATTAGAAATGATCCAGAATACTTTTAATAAGGACATATTGGATCTGGCTGCCTCCCATTTACCTGCCTTTTTAAAATATATAATTCGACTTCAAATGCCATCTAAGGTTATGGTCTTGCTCACATCCCCAGTGGTCCACCTGTTCAGCAAGACATGCTGACATTGAGACATCCTAGGAATGAGCCTTCCTAGAGCCATGGGACTCCATTATCCAACCAAAAGTTTGGTCATCAATGCATCCTTTGGATTGATTAATGACCAGAAGGGGGAAATGTGAAAGAAAAGAGCCACAAGCTAACCTGACAAGCTCAGGAAAGGCCTGCGTGGCGGTCTTGCAAACCCAGAGACCTAAGATAACCACAAAAGATGGTTTGAAAATTAAATGTCTAACAGGTAGGTAGTCATGTCCCAGATATTTCACCTGACAAAGATCAACTTTGATCTTTTACTGAGCCTCTCTGCCTTCCTGCATCTAAGATAACATATCTGTGAGATGTCTGGGTAACTTGTAACTTTCTTTTTACCCCGGACCCCTCAGGGCACAACAAATGGCCTCAAGACATTCCTCATTGTTATTGTTATCAAGTTAACTGTCAACTGTTAATTACGTTGGAGTATCCTGTATCCATCTCCGTGAAAGAAGCTCCTGTCCATCATTTAACCCTTCACCCTATCCCAGAGGTTTCCCCGCTTCGCTCTGTCCCACCTCCCTAGTCTATCACCAATGAATTTCATGTAACTCACCTACGTCCCTTTCCTTTGATTTCAGTGTATAAATATAGAAATGAAACCCCGCCATTCTCCAGAGCATTATCTCAACCGGTTGAGGTTCTGCTTCCCGGCACGTGTCAACAGTTTTGGCTCAAATAAACTCACGAAGATTCTTTACAGGTTTCAATGTTGTTGTTTTTTGTTAACAGTAGTCATGTCCCAGATATTCTCCCAGACAAAGATCAACTTTGATCTTTTTACTGAGCCCATTTGCCTTTTTGCCTCTAAGATAACATATCTATGAGATGTCTGGGTAACTTGTAACTTCCCTTTTTTTCGGAGCTCCTGGGGAACAACCAAATGTGGTGGGCGCCAGGACAGATGCCTCAAATTCCTTCTCTATCATGTTAATTGTTCCTGCACTCACCTGAGTACACATCCATCATTTTACTTTTTATCCAATCCCAGGAGTTTCCCACCGCTTTGCTTTCTCCCGCCTCCTTACTCCATCACCAATGAATTTCATGTGACCTACCAATGTCCCTCCTTCAATTTCAGTGTATAAATAGAGAAATGTAACCCGCCATTCTCTGGAGCATTATCTCAATCCGTTGAGGTTCTGCTTCCCAGCATTTGTTGACAGTAAGGCTCAAATAAACTCACAAAAAAATTCTTTACAGGTTTCAATGTTTTGTTTTGTTTTGTTTTGTTTTTGTTTTGTTTTTTGTTAACAGAAGCATTTGTTGCCTCTCATCTGGGCTTCTTTGTATGGAAGCATATACTGTGTATGATAAGGGAAGCATTTATTTTACTGCCTTTCTTCTGGGTCAGCCTAATCAGCTTCAGGAGTTAAAAGACCTCCAGCAGTCCTTGCCTGGTCTCGGAAATCTCAGTCTGATGCACTCTGGGATGAGAGACATAGCTCTGCTTTAGTAGGAGAACTCAAGGAATTCTGAGGTTTCTGTGGCTGGAGTGACAAGGAGCATGGTGTGAAGCTCTTGTCTGTAAGTTTTGTGTGCCTGTAAATATTGACATAAAAATGTCTCTGTTGATGTTTTGTGTTTCTTTGTTTGATTTAATTTGTTTAAAGATAGGGCATGTCCCACTTTGGAGGCCCAGCTGTTTGTGGCAGGCTGAACATGTGGCAGAAATTATAGGAACTTCCCAGCAACTGCTGAGAATTCTTAATCTTTGGGACCATCCCTGCTCTCCCTCTCAAGGCACTAGACATCAGAAACTCTTAGCTAGTGAGAGTTCCTGTCTGTCTGAGTATAACTTTGGTTACTGATGTATTGTACTTTGCTTGTTTTCTGTCTTTTGGGAATTAGTTTGCTCTTCACTGTTTTATAAACATATGGGATATTCTGTCTTTGCTCTGTCAGCTTGTGCCACTCAGAACCAGAAGTCATTTGCTGTGCTGGGTAAATGTGAGATAAGATTCTAAGGCTAAAGTTCCAGTCCATCCATTTAATAGTATGCATTTATATATTGCAGTGTTTTTGTTTCTTTCTGTTTTTAAGATCTCTTCTTATATACAATATTTCATTCATATTGTTATGGTCTACTCAGAAAGAAAAATATGAGAACTAAAACCTTCTAACCCCCCTTCCCCCGGCCCGTTTTTTTTTTTCTAGGAGGAGCAGATCTAAAGAAATGCCCTCCACAGGATGCAGAGATAGCAGTGGGGCCATTTGTAAAGAAAAATAAAATAGTACTTTTATACTAAAGCCACTGGAGGCTGATGCATTATCCCTGTTACAAAGTGTGGCCCCCCCAAAAAAAAGAAAAAAAAGAAAGAAAAAACCTTAGGTAATAATATTTTGCTTTAAAATCTGAGTTGTTAAGACATAATATATAGATGTATAATAACTGAAATGAAAGGTTTATGATAAAGCTTTTAGTAATAATTATATATGCCTAAATATAATTTTCCAAAGTCTTTGATAACTTAAAACTTTGGAGATTGCTGTGTTAAATAATAAAAATTATTAAATATCTAGGTATTTTTGAAATAACAGGATGCTGACATACTAATTGTGAGTTTGCCTACTTTGAGCTTATTACAGAGAATCTAGAGGATAGATTTCAATGTGCTAATGAATATGTCTTATACTTTACTTGAAATTTATCTCTTAAAAATGTGAATGTATTGTTAATCTGAGAAATGTTAAGTCTTGTCACCTAAAATTTAAAGTTCTAAGTGTTAAAAATTCTAACTACAGGCAGTCCTTGAGTTACATCAGATTCTACATACATCCTTTCATGGTTATATTGCCATCTTCCAATTATTTATTTAAAAAAAAATAAGTTCCATCATTTTAGAATTAGCTAGGAATTAGCAAGAGCCTTTGCTATGATAGAGGATGCCTTGGCAAGCTTTGAGGCTTAGGACCCCAACATTGATAGATACACTAAGGTTGCCTGTGGGGTCGTAGATAGCCTGCAGTATTACAAGGAGATTTGGGAGGACAAGAATAGCCTTGGATGTTAATTTAAGAAGGTAGAGAGGCCTGCCACAGATCCTGTACCCTCTTCCTCAAAAGCCTCTTCAGATTCACCTGCCCCAGTATTTCATGCACCTTCTGCAGGTTCTGCCTCTCAATCTTTCCCCACCCTCCACCCAGTAGCCCAGTGAATGCCTATCTTTCCCCCTTTTGCAAAGTCCAGTAGGCATGCCAACAACAATAGTAAAGGTAAGGATAATACAGTATTTATTCTTTTTTTTTTTTTTAAACCATGTATGTTATTTTCAAAACTTGAATGTCAAGAGCAAAACTCTGGCTATTAAATATTAACAACAATGCCAATGCAAAACAACAAAATGAGAAATCAGAATTATGGACATATTATTTTTAGCTACTAAATGAGTCTCTTTTGTTGCTGGTGTAGATTTACTCAGAGTCCTTGGACTTGCTGCACAAGACTTTGCAGAAGACGGAAGCTAACAGGTGCTAGCATGAGCAGGAACATGATTAGAGAAGTAGCTTCCACTTCAGTCTTTAATTTCTTCAGATGACTCCATGTTGGCACCTCAGTCCCTTGGGTAGCTTTCAGTTTTCTTCTCCCACTTTGCTGTCATCTGGGCAACTCTCAGTCCTTTTGGGTGAAGGGACACAGGAGCTTCTCTGAGTCCATTGTGATGACTGGCATAACACTCTGGCACCCGAATTGGCTGCATTGCTCCTTCTTCCCTTTCATTTTGAACCCAGGGTTCGACCCCAAAACACTTCAGGCCTGGCTGCTCAGGGCCTGGCTGCTGTTGCTCCGGGCCTGGTTGCTCTGGGCCTGGCTGCTCTGGGCCTGGCTGCTGCTGCTCAGAGCCTGGCTGCTCTGGGCCTGGATGCTGCTCCGAGCTGACTTCTGCCCCAGGCCTGGATGCTCTGGGCTGGCTGCTGCTGCTCTGGGCCTGGCCGCTGCTTCCCCGGGCCTGGCCGCTGCTGCTCCAGGCTTGGCTGCTCCGGGCCTGGCTGCTCTGGGCCTGCTGCTCCAGACCCGCCATTCTTCCATTTCTCCAGCTGGTCACATTCCAAGAGCCCCATCGGTCGCTCACTGCTCCCACCATCACGTTAATTGCTGATTATCAACCACCCAGTACCTCCCTCTCGTGGATCTGGATGATAGATATCCCTCTTCCTAGTTTCAATCTTCAAATTGTTGTGGGAGCAGCACACCAGCTGCTCACCTACGCCGCCATCTTGGTTTCTCCTCCAATCAGTACTCTCGTTTGTGATCTATTTCCTTGTCTCGGCATTTTCGCCGCTTCCCTGAGTTGGTAGCCTTAAAAGCCTCTGTGTTCAGCTTGGATGGGGCGGAGTTTCAGGGTGGAGCCTACAGCCTTGCCTTCTGTCAGCCCCGCCCTATGAGGCTCCTGAGTCTCAGTGTTCCTCAGTGTCCTTCGGTACTCACTACAAGCACCTCTGAGAGAAAGGTGCCCTCGAGTTTTGCCCGCTACCAAACAGTGTAGGCTCTCCCCCAATGAGCCCAGAACTGGGGTTAAGTTCAGTTGGAAGTGGGATTGGAAGTGGGTTTAAGAGCAGTCTGGAGCTTTTGTCTCTTTCCCGCCAGGGAAATCCCGCGGCACAGCCATCTGTCCGTTCTCTGCGCTCAATGTACGCGCCTCCGGGACCTCCCTTCGCCGCTCCCCCGGAGTTCCACCTTACAGCCCAGCTCCCTCTGTATGAGCCTGGGACTCATACAGGGTCTGGCCTAGAACTGGGGTTTAGAGCAGTCAGAAGTGGGGCTCAGCACAGTCTGGAGCTTTTGTCTCCTTCCCGCTAGAGCAATCTAGCAGCAGAGTCAACAGTCCGTCCTCTGCGCACAATGTGTGCAATTCGGGCTCTGCCTTTTGCCGCTCCCCTGGGATTCTGCCTCACAGCCCAGGCTCCCTCTGGATGAGCCTGGATCCCCAGGGTCTGGGGTTCGGCACAATCTGGAGCTTTTATCTCCTTCCCACTAAGGAAAGCCAGCCAGGCACTCAACCGCCCTGCCCCCTCCTCTCTTCATGCACAGCGTGTCTCTGTACCTTAGGGTTTTACAGCTCCTCTGATTTTCCTTCTGGTTTTCTCCTTGCTTCTCGTTGTAGAATTTCCAGTCATTCGACTTTCCTGTAGTTCTGGGTAATGTCCATTTTGTATTTTAGTTGCATTTTATTGAAATTGTTGTGTGGGGCTGTGGTTAGGTGTTTACCTGTGCAGCCATCTTGGATCCTCCCTCTGTTTTCCAGTATTTATTCTTGTATGTACATATGTGCTTTACGTCTTTTATTACTTATTTATAAGTAAAAGTCAGAAATTATCTTTCTTTTCTTTTTTTAAACATTTTTTTATTAATTTTTTACAGAGAGGAAGGGAGAAGGATAGTTAGAAACATCAGTGAGAGCGAAACAAATTTTTTTACCATTTTACTTCATTACCACTGTGTTATGTGCTCCATCTGAGTAACGAAGCTGCTTACGTAGGTGGGTTCTGACTTATGACAAAAATTGTTACATTGTGCCATAGGAATGGATCTTTGATGGACCCCCAGGCCCTACTGTAATTGGAAGAAATTGTATGGTTTTAGTAAGAAAAGGCATGAGGTATGGAGATACATTTTGAAGGGGAGGTAAAATAAATTGTTCTAAAGCTAAATGAATAAGTATATTTGTTCTAAAATAAGTTGTTCTAAAGCTAAATGAAAAAGAAACTAACAGAAGGGTCCAGAAGATAAATCTTTAAAGGATTGTAGGTAACTTGAATAATAAACTTAATTAGATTACATGAATCTAAAATAAACTGATACAAATTTTGTTTAGTTCTCTTGCAGTCTGTTAAATGACGAAAAAGTTTTCTTGTATTTGCCAAGGAAGCAAACATTCTATAAATAATTTAAATAATTATATATTGAGTTATTTTAATCAGGTATTTGATTACTTTGAAAAGTGATCTTAATTGTGGGAACTGAAGTTCTGCTAGTCTATGTTTGTGTTTAATACCCTTTTGTCACTTTGAATGAATAAATACTGTAATATCCTAATATATAAAAAGCCAAGGGCCAGCCAGGACTGGTTTGGCTCAATGGATAGAGCGTCGGCTTGGGGACTGAAGGGTCCCAGGTTCGATTCCGGTCAAGGGCATGTACCTTGGTTGCGGGCATATCCTCAGTAGGGGTGTGCAAGAGGCAGCTGATCGATGACTCTCATTGATGTGTCTAACTATCTTTCTCCCTTCCTCTCTGTACAAAATCAATAAAATATATTAAAAAAAAAAAAAAAAAAAGCCAAGGGCAATTATGACCAAAACCATTGGACAGATCACCAAACAACAGGCTCCATTGACCAGGGGATGGCTAACTGGAGTCCCTCGGGCACTGATGAATCCATGGCAGCAGGGTCCCTTCAGGCTCCAGTCAATTGGTGGACAGGGCAGAACTGGGGATAGATTCCCTTAATAATCTTCAGAGGACAGGCCAGGCACCAATGTACCAGTGCCACCAGCACTGCTGGCCTCCTGGAACTCAGCCTCGGGCACTACAGCTGCTTCCCCTCCCTAGTCACTCCACAAGAAAGAAAGGATACTGCCAGCAGGGCCAGAGGCAACCAGTGGTTATTGCTCTCCCCGTGCTTCCTCCAGGTCACTAGAGCTGGACCCTTGCCCATACTGCTCCAGAAGAAGTGTATACACTGAACACAGAGAAGATGTGAGTCGATAGCACACAGGCAATTAATTGCAGAAGATTTTTTGATCAGTCGTTTCTCTCATTGGCCTGTTGGTTTGTTCCTCTCTAAGTATTTCCTCAACAACCTCACAAAAGAAGCAGATACTAATAGGAATAGTCCATTAAGGCTAATTTAAGCCATTAAAATTAATTTTGTTTGGAGATTTACTGGGAAATTTTGGACTCCCATTGAGACCATTGATGCATGTTTAGGGAGTCACTCAGTGGAGCTTCTGGGAGCTGTGATGCAGTGGCTGCCCTCCCTGTTCCCCGCCCTGCAGGTCTGACACCTGCTCTGAGGTGCTTCAGTGCTCTCACTGCTCAGCGCATTATCACAGTGCACTTCCAACCCCTTCAGGTTGTGTGAGGAGAATAAGAGGGTATGAACTGTGAAGGCCAAACTGGGAGACTTTTTCACAAGAAGGTGAACCCAGCCATCATTTTTATGATGTGGTTTGTGAACCATTTAATGTCCCCTCTTAAAATATATCCTAAGGGCATGTACAGTGCCAGGAAGCCCAAGGGGAGTGGAGTCCTTAGAAGTAAGAATTCTATGTGTTTTGGGGTCTCCCAAAGGTGTTCATCCCCTGGAGGATGAATTCCAGGCTTCAGGGAGGCCTTAGACTGTTGTTTAAACTTATAGCTCTCACAATGTGTGAAGGCAGGAAAACCAGCCTTGACATTTGCATCCAGTGTTACAAGGTGGTATGCAAAGCTAAATAAGTGGAATTGCTATAGTGCCTCAGCTGACTGAGGCGGAAGGGTAACCTGAATCCCTGGACCTCTGTGATCACAAGAGTCCTCGCACAGAGCCATGGGAGGCAGAAGGAAGACTTGAGGAAGTGGAGAGGTCCGGCTGTTATTGCTGAAGGAAGAGCTAGTACAGTTTTCCTGAGCCCCTGGGCAGAAACACACCTTGCTACACCCAGTGCTGCCGCTGTGTTCCCACCAACAGAACTGCAAGTCCATTAGCATGCGCTGCAGACAGCCATGTGTGTGGTCCTTCCCTACAGAAAGATGGAAACTGGCCCCTAGGGGTAAGGGGTCAGATGCTCTGTGGCCAATGAGCAAGCAAGTGGAGAGTAAGTGGTGGGGAGGGTGAGGCCCACACTTCAGAATACACAGGGGGACACTGAGCAGTGCAGGGACACAGAAGCTGGGCAGTGCTTCACTAGAGGGAAGGTAACAGAGGAGGGTAGCAGAGTCAATAAAATCTTTGTAGACTCAGCCAACAGCAAGCCTGGACTTAGTCTCACAGTTCCTGTGGTCAGAGTGGGGCAGCTTAGTTCTCACACACTGAGCAAGGCTGTTTTCTCAGACGCTGAGCAAGGCTGTGGCGAGTGGGAGCCTTCTGGCCCATGCTCATCAGGACACTGGCAGGACCCGTCTTCGGGACTGTCTGACTAGAGGCCCAGCTGCGTGCTGGCTGTGGACAGAGACCCCCTGAATTCCTAAAGGCTACCCCAGCTCTTTGCCACAGCTTCTCCAGTCCCCAAGGGGGCCTCCTGCCACACGGCTGCCACAACCAAGCCAGACAGGTACAAAGGAGCCATAGCTTCTGGGCTGTTAGGAACAGCCATGGTCTCTCCCACACTCAAGAGGAAACGTTCACACAAGGCAGGACACCAGAAAGTAGGGAAACTGGGGTCTGCCCACTACAGACCCCAGTCACCCTAGACCCTGTCATAGTGCTGCCTGGACCCTAAATGTTGGGAAATGTGTGACTCCAGCCAAATGTTTGTCCAAGGAGACGACAGGTCCATTCTCCACAGTCCCCAAGGACAGTTGTCAGATCTTCCAGGAGGCCGTCTTGCTGGGGGGCCTCGAGACTCAGATCTTCTTGTCAATGTGAAACAGTCCAAGTCTAGCATGTCAGACACAGATTCCACTGTAAGAAATGTACAAATGAACAAAACAAATCTGAGATACAATGTCTGTCAGCAGTGTCTCCTTGGAAGAGCCCTCCGGGGTTGTTGGCAGAAATTCAGTTACCTGGGAGCCCACAGAAAGACTGCTCAGGGCTAGAGAAAGCCCTAGCAATGTCCACTGAATGAGTGCATGATAATATGGTCCCCAATTTCTTTTTCCTTTTCTTTTTTTTTTTTTTTAAACATATTTCATTATTTCTTACAGAGAGGAAGGGAGACGGATAGAGAGTTAGAAACATCGATGAGAGAGAAACATCCATCAGCCGCCTCCTGCACACCCCCTATTAGGGATGTGCCCACAACCAAGGTATATGCCCTTGACAGGAATTGGCCTGGGACCTTTAAGTCTGCAGGCTGATGCTCTATCCACTGAGCCAAATTGGTTTTGGCTCTCCAATTTCTTTAATAGAGGGGACATCTTAGGCCTTACCACACAGCCTCTGATACAATGCATTTATATCATCCTATAAAATAAAAGCCAAATATGCTAAATGTCTAGTCTTCTGGTAAGCCTTCAACCAATAGAAATGTAATATGCTAATGATATGCTAACACTGCTCAATTGCTTGTTATGACATGCATAGACCACCAGGGAGCACACGCTCTGACTGGTAGGTTAGTTTGCTGCTGGGGCCGGCTGAGTGAGATGGACCAGACATGCCCTGGAGCCCTCTTACAGTCCCTCCCAGCTGGTAAATCTTCTAGTCCCTCCCAGGGCCCAATCATACATCAATGGGGTCTCTCGCCCTGGCATGTGCCCTCTTCAGGACCCCTTGGGGGAATGTCAAGAGCCAGTTTCAGCCCAACACCAGGACAACCGGTTACTATGACACAGACTGAACACCAGGGGTAGACACTTTAAGCAGGAGCTGCCTCTGGTGGCCACTGTGCTCATACTGTTCAACCAGAAGTTGGGTTCATGGCTGGTGAGCATAGCAACAGTAGTGGGAGCCTCCCCTTCCTCTGTGGCAACACTAAGGGTGTCTGACTGATGTCTTTGGCCTGTTCCCCAGGTGGGGAGTGGTCCTAAGCTGTCAGTCAGACATCCCCTGAGGATTCCTGGATTGCGAGTGGGTGCAGGCCAGGCTGAGGGACTCCCTTCCTACCCCCAGTGCGCAAATTTCATGCATCAGGCCTCTAGTATATATATAGCCAGGGACCATAACTCTGTAACAACTGTAATGACCAATTGCTAGGCCATTTTGACCAGTCAACTGGCTCAATCAAGTATATATTTCTCCTTTTTCCCCCATTGACCCAAGAGCTCTCTATGTAGTTTGCTGAGGTTGATCTCAAACCAACATTGAAGCTTTACTTATTCCTCTGCTCAAACCTGCTCTTTTCCATTCTTCCAGTTACTGTTCTCTAAAGTATCCTTTAATAAACACTTATTAAAGAATACTTTAATTACTGAACTCACCCACCCCATCAAGGGACACACCCCATTAATGGACTCACCCACCCCATCAACAGTGGGGCCAAGAGTGCTATCCAAGATGGCGGCATAGGTAACACCTAACTGCAGCCTCACACAATTTCAATAAAATACAACTAAAATACAAAATGGACATTACCCAGAACTACAGGAAATTCTACAACGAGAAGGAAAGAGAAAACCAGAAGGAAGAGCGGAGGAGCTGTAAAAGCCTAAGGTACGGAGACACGCGGCGCGCACGGAGAGGACGGAGTCGGAGAGGAGGGGCAGCTGAGTGCCTGGCTGGCATTCCCTAGCGGGAAGGAGATAAAAGCTCCGACTATGCTGGATCCCAGACCCAACACCGCTGAACCCCAGTTCTAGGCCAGACCCTGGGGACCCAGGCTCATTCAGAGGGAGCCTGGGCTGTTAGATGGAATCTCAGGGGAGTGGTGAAAGGTAGAGCCCCCGGAGGTCCACACATTACGCACAGAGAATGGGCGGTTGGCTGTGCCGCGGGATTGCCCTAGCAGGAAGGAGACAAAAGCTCCAGACTGCTCTTAAACCCACTTCCAACTGAACTGAACCCCAGTTCCGGGCTCATTGAGAGGGAGAGCCTAGACTGTTTGGTAGCAGGTGAAACTCGAGGGAACCTCACTCTCAGAGGTGCTTGCAGCGAGTACTGAAGGAGCCTCATAGGGCATGGCTGATGGAAGCCAAGGCTATAGGCTCCAACCTGAAATGAAATTCCACCCCATCCAAACTGAACACAGAGACTTTTAAGGCTACCATTTAGCTGCAAAAATGCCGAGACAATGAAACAGATCACAAACAAAAGAAATGGAGGACAAAAAGCAACTGGATATAGAGTTCAAAACCATGCTTATAAGGTTTTTCAAGAATTTCCTAGAAAAGGCCTATAAAATAAATGAGACCTACGAGGATATGAAAAGGGATCAACTAGAAATAATAAGGGATCAACAAGAAATGATAAGGGATAAACAATAAATAAAGAATACATTGTCTAAAATAAAAATATACAGTCCTAAAAACAGAATGGAAGATCGCAAGAATCAAGTCAAAGATTTGGAACATAAAGAGCCAGAAGATACTCCTCCACAGAAGCAAGAAGACAAGAGAATCCAAAAAGTTGAAGATAATGTAAGAAACCTCTGGGACAACTTCAAGCGAACCCACATCAGAATTATGGGGGTCCCAGAAGAGAGAGACAAGATACCGAATACTGGAAGAAATAGTGACAAAAAAACTTCCCTCACCTGGTGAAAGAATTAGACTTACAAGTCCAGGAAGCGCACAGAACCCCAAACAAAAGGAATCAAAGAGGACCCCACCAAGACACATCATAATTAAAATTCCAAGAGCAAAAGTCAAAGAGAGAATATTAAAAACAGCGAGAGAAACTGGTAGTTACCTATAAAGGAGCATCCATACAATTGTCAGCTGATTTCTCAACAGAAACCATGCAGGCCAGATGGAAATGGCAAGAAATATTCAAGGTGATGAATAGCAAGAACCTACAGCCAAAGATAATCTACCCAGCAAAGATATCACTCAGAATCGAAGGCCAGATAAAGAGCTTCACTAATAAAAAAATTAAAAAAAGCTAGAATCCAAGATGGCTGCTAGGGTAGACACCTAACCGCAGCAGCACACAACAATTTCAATGGAATACAACTAAAATGTAGAGTGGACATCGCCCAGAGCTACAGGTAGTCGACTGACTGAAAAATTCTACAACAAGAAGGAAAGAGAAAACCAGAAGGAAAATCAGAGCTGAAAAAAAGCCTAAGGTACGGAGACATGCTGCACGCCCGCACACACGCGTGGAGAGGTCGCAGCCGGAGAGGAGGAGAGGGCTGGGTGCTGCCCGGCGTTCCCTAGCAGGAAGGAAATAAAACCCCCTGCCTGGGCTGAACCCCCGAACCGGCAGCGCTGAGCCCCAGTTATGGGCCAGACCCTGGGGACCCAGGCTCCTGCAGGGGGAGACGGGGCTGTGAGGCGGAATCCCAGGCGAGCAGCGAAAAGCAGGGCCCCCGGAGTCGCGCGCACATTGCGCGCAGAGGACTGAATGTTGACTCTGATGCTGGATTGCCCTAGCCTAGGGGTGTCGAATTCAATCAGAGAAGGGGCCAAAATCTAAAATCCAGCCTAAATCGCGGGCCGAATGGTTTACTGAACAGTCATAAACTGACAATGTCATAAACTGACAGCGGAGCGCAGTGATGACAGCGCGGTGCAGGCCACATTGTAAGGCCTGGAGGGCTGGATTTGGCCCTCGGGCCTTGTGTTTGACACATGTGCGCCTAGCCGGAGGGAACAGGGCCTCCGGCGGCGCTGAGCCTCAGTCCGGACTGCTCTGAACCCCAGTCCTGGACCAGACCCTGGGGACCCAGGCTCAAGTAGAGGGAGACGGGGCTGTGAGGTGGAGTCCTGGGAGAGCGGCGAAAGGCCGAGCCCCCGGTGTCACGCACATTGCTTGCAAGGGAAGGAATGTTGACTCTGATGCGGGATTGCCCTGGAGGGAAGGAAACAGGAGCCCCGGCCATGCTGGGCCCCAGTTTCGACTGCTCTGAACCCCAGTCCTGGACCAGACCCTGGGGACCCAGGCTCAGGCAGGGGGAGACCGGGCTGTGAGGCAGAATCCCAGGGGAGTGGCGAAAAGCGGAGCCCCCAGAGTCGGCCTGTTGACTCTGATGCTAGACTCCCCTAGCGGGAAGGAGAAAAAAAAGCTCTAGACTGAGGAATGCGACGAGGAGCAGGAGCCCCTGCCGGACACCGGCCAGCCGGGCGCCGGCAAGGAGCCGGGCGACGGGGCCCCCGGGTGGTGGTGGGGGGGTGTGTGCCCCTGAGCCTTCGACCTCTGAGCGCGGGCAACGGAACCAAGGCCTTGGGCTGCTTCCTGGGCAGCGCCCACCCCGGCAACAGGCTGGAGCAGCACTGGAGCCTGCGGAGAACAAAGGGGTGCCTCAGGCCAACCTGCTGAGCTCCCAGGACAAGGAGGAAGAAACCAAAGAAGTTCTCAATGTGAAGAAATCAAGTGAGAGTAAAAGATAGTAAAATTACTTAAGAAAGAATACAAAGAAGATCTTGAAAAATCAAAGACTAAGTCAGAACTCAACTCATCAGCCAACATGGCAACATATATGTGTTTAAAAAAAAAAAAGGACAGAATGTTGGAATGGCGGCAGCCAGGCCTAGAGTGGCCAGGCACAAGGCAGTGGCAACCGGGCCCGGAGCAGCAACGGCCAGGCCCCAGAGCAGCAGCAGCCAGAACCAGAGCAACAATAGCCAGCACTGGAGCAGCCAGACCTGGGGCAGTGGCAGCCAGGCCTGTGGCGGAGGCAGCCAAGGAACACCCAGACCCAGAGTGGCTGGGCCCAGAGAAGCCGTGCCCAGAGCAGCCTGGTTGGGAGCGGCCAGGCCCGGAATAGCCGGGTTGGGTGCGGCCAGGCCTGAAGCAGCGGTTGCCAGGCTGGGAGCGGCCAGGCCTGGAGCAGTGGCTGCCAGGCTGGGAGCGGCCAGGCCCGGAGCAGCCGGACCCAGAGCAGCCAGGTCGGGTGCGGTCAGGCCTGGAGCAGCAGCAGCCAAATCCAGAGCAACTAGGTCGGGAGCGGCAGTGACCAGACCAGGAGCAGCTGGTTGTGGAACGAACCAGAGCAACAGAGGCCAGGCCCGGAGCAGCCAGGCCCGGAACAGCTCGCTCCTCCCCTGCCCCCGCCCCACGGCTGCCTCTCAGACATGGCTGGAAACTTTTGTGGAAACTTGAGGGTCTGCTGAATCAAGTGATGAAGGCTTAGATCTGGATGTGTTGAGTTAGTATAGCGCTGGGGTGTTGATCTGTGAGTGCCTTGGGTGGGGCCTGGATGAGGCTGGTTGACCTATTTGGAAATGTCTTTTGTGTGAAATGTATCATTGGGCATGTGGAGGTATTATTGATATGAGAAAATGCTAAGTAACAGATTTACTATCTGAAAAGGGATTTACTATCGGGGAAAGGGAGGGAGGAAGAGACTGAACATAAACTGTGCACCTATGGATGAGGTCAATGGGGGATGGGGAGGAGGCGGAGGGTGGGGTGGGAACCTGGTGGAGGGGGGAAGAAATGAGGAACCTTTGTAATAATATGAACAATAAAGATTGATTTAAAAAAAAAAAAAAAAAAAAAAAAAAAAAAAAGCTAAAGGAGTTCATCGCCACCAAACCAGAATTATTATATGAATTGCTGAAGGGGGTTCTTTTGGAAAAGAAAGAAAATAAAGATAAAAATTATGAACAACAGCCAAGACCGGTTTGGCTCAATGGATAGAGCGTCGGCTTGGGGACTGAAAGGTCCCGGGTTTGATTCCGGTCAAGGGCATGTACCTTGGTTGCGGGCACATCCCCAGTAGGGGGTGTGCAAGAGGCAGCTGGTCGATGATTCTCTCTCATCGATGTTTCTAACTCTCTATCCCTCTCTGTAAAAAATCAATAAAAAAATATTAAAAAAAAAATTATGAACAACAAATATGTCACTATCAACAAGTGAATCTAAAAACCAAGGGAAAAAAAAAATCTGATGAACAATATTAACTGGTGAGTAGAATAGAATCGGAGGTATGGAAGGGGAGTGAACTGACGATTCTCAGGGAAAAGGGGGTAGGAGATGTGGGAAGAGACTGAACATAAACTGTGCACCTCCTTCACAGTTTATGTTCAGTCTCTGAACATAAACTGAGAACAATGGGGGGTGGGGAAAGGGCAGAGTGTGGGGTGGGAACCTGATGGAAGAGAGCAATGGAGGGAGAAAAAAAATGAGGAACATTTGTAATAATATGAGCAATAAAGATTTATTTTTAAAAAAAATAACAAACAAACAAAAAAAGGGTGGGGCCAGCTGGCCAAATGCCCTACCCTTTTCTCTCCAGCCAGCCCCTGATCTGCCCACCCCACCATGATAGGCCCATAGCCCCTCCCTGCTGCCAGCCCACCCCCAATCATCCCCTCACCCCAAAAGGGAGTGGGGCTGGCCAGCCAACCTTCTGTAGACCCTCTCTCTGGCCAGCCCCACACCTAATGGGTCTGCCCCATCATGATAGGCCACAGCTCTTCCCCCCAGTCGGCCCTGCCCCTGATTGTCCCCAACCCCAATAGGGTGTGGGACTATCCAGCAAATCTCCTGCAGTCCCTCCTCCCACCTGGCTCCACCCCTTATGGGCCCCCACCACCCTGATTAGCCTGCAGCCCCTTCCTCCATCAGGCCCTGGCCCTGATTACTCCTCACCCCCAATAGGGGGTAGAGCTATCTGGCAAACCTCCTTCAGCCCCTCCTCTCACCCATCCCCACCCCAAATAAGTCCCCCACACCTCAATCAGGGGTAGGGTCAGCCAGCCAACCACCCATGGCTCCTCCCCAAGGCCACTGCCCCTGATCAGCATCTCCCCCATTTAGAGGGGGCTGGCTGGCCCACTGTCCACAGCTCCTTCCCATGGCTGGCCATGACTCCAATAAGACCCCTGAACTGAATCAGGGGTGGGGCCTGATTGCCAATGGTCCATGCCCCCCACTCCCAACTGGCCCAGCCCTGATTAGCCCTGATTGGGGTGGGCCAGCCAGCCAACCTCCCATCATCTCTTCTTCCCAACAGGATGAGCCCCAATCCACCTTAATTGGGGCCTGCCTCGTTGGACCCCACCCATGCTCCCATTTGTGCATTGAGCCTCTAATTGTTTCATAATAACGATGATATATAATCATTTGGTAAGGTAATTTCTACAATCTGCCCAGGGTTTTATTTTTAAGAAACTTTTTTGGACATAAAATTGGCTTTAGGTCATTCCAATATGCCCTGGAATGTCTCAAGGATTTCTTTTCTCTCTTTATGGAAAAAAAAAAAATTATACGTAAGGTATATGGGAAGTTTTGTCAATTAAGAAATAATAACTACATTCTATTAATATCTGCATATTATTAAAATAGATTTTGATTTGCTTGCATCTGTAATAGTTATTATCCTATCTAATAAAGAGGGAATGAGCTAATTGATGCTCATGCCATCGTAAAGGTGGTGGCACCCACAGCTAATAAGGAGGAATATGTTAATTCCTCAAAGATGGTGGTGCACACAGCCATAAGATGGCAGCACTCAGTACCCTCAGCCCCGCCAGGGTGGCAGGTGTATGCCGCTCTATGCACCTTCCTTTGGAGTCCCCCAGACTCCTCAGCCTAACAGTTACCCATCACAGGCAAGCCTCAGATGGCAGCTGCCCAGATGCCCAGGGCTTCCCAAGGTTCAAGTATCTAGGCTGGCAATCAAGACTTAACTACAACAAGGCTATATACACAGTCCACAAAAGGGGCACCAATAGGGTCCACCTCAGGCACCTCTGGAGGCTGACCCACTGATCCAGATAGGACATTAAGCAAACAAAACTATCCTCCAAACTCAGGGAAGCAGCGAAAATGTGGAGACAAAGAAACAGATCACAAACAAAAGAAACGGAGAAAAACAAACAACTAGATATAGAGTTCAAAACTACAATTATAAGGTTTTTCAAGAATTTCCTAGAAAAGGCCAATAAATTTAGGAAGGCACTCTAGGATCTGAAAAAGGACTAATTACAAATTAAACATACACTGACTGAAATAAAATATTTTACAGAGATCCAACAGCAAAATAGAGGAACACAAGTATAAAGTCAAAGATTTGAAATACATAGAAGCAGAAAACACTCAACCAGATAGCAAAAAGCAAGAACCCAAAAATTTGAAGATAGTGTAAGAAGCTTCTGGGACAACTTCAAACATACCAACATCAGAATTATAGAGTTGCCAGGAGAGAGCAAGATACTGAAAACCAATTTGAAGAAATAATGACTGAAAACTTCCCCCACCTGTTGAAAGAAAAAGACTTACAAGTCCAGGAAGTGCACAGAACTCAAAACAAAAGGAATCCAAAGAGGACCACACGCAGACCACATCATTATTAAAATGCCAAGGGCAAAAGACAAAGAGAATATTAAAAGCAGCAAGAGAAAAGCAGTTAATTACCTACAAGGGAACACCCATATGATTGTCAGCTGATTTCTCAATAGAAACTTTTTGCAGGCCAAAAAAGGAGTGGCAAGACATATTCAAAGTGATGAATAGCAAGAACCTACAACCAAGATTACTATACCCAGCAAAGCTATCATTCAGAATTGAAGGGCAGATAAAGAGCTTCACAGATAAGAAAAAGCTAAAGGAGGAGTTCACTACCAAACCAGTATTATATGAAATGCTGAAAGGTATTTTTTAAGAGGAAGAAGAAAAAGTAAAGATAAAAATTATGAACAACAAATACATATCTTTCAACAAGTGAATCTAAAAATCAAGTGAATTAAATATCTGAGGAACAGAATAAACTGGTGAATATAAATAGAAACAGGGGCATAGAAAGGGAGTAGTCTGAAAGGGAGTGGGGGGTACTGGAAAAAATTGGACAAAAATTTTATTTCTATGGATGAGGACAGTGTGGGGAGGTAAAGGCAGAGTGTAGGGTGGGAACCAGGTGGAGAGGAGCTATGGGGGTGGCGGGGGGAGAGGAAGGAGAAACAATAGTAATAATCTGAACAATAAAGGTTTATTAAATTTTTCTAAAAAAGAAAAGAACCTCAAGACATCATTGGGGACCTCAAAAACTTGAGGAATTTTACTCAAGTCTACAGCTATTACAGGAAACTATTGGCAGCTAAGTAGCTCAGCTTCTTCCTCTTCCTCCTCCTCCTCCTCCTCCTCCTCCTCCTCTTCTTCTTCTTTCTTCTTCTTCTTCTTCTTCTTCTTTTTCTTCTTCTTCTTCTTCTTCTTCTTCTTCTTCTTCTTCTTCTTCTTCTAATAAAGGCTATGTGATCAACTGTTATTCTTATTGTGTTCATGCAGTCAATCAGACAAAATTATACATAGACTTAATACAGAAAACAAATTGGTCTTAATTTGAATCTTTAATAAAAATTAGGGTGACTTTAGGGGGGAAATTATATTTTGATAGGAAATTATTAGAACTGAAGTGTTTTTTCCTCCCTCCAGACCATTTGTAATAATTCTTGCTGTTCTAACTTTTGCTCAATAATACTAAATGTTATAACACAGTGTCTCCATCAGGTTACAAGTCCTACTCAAACTTAGAAAATACCACCTCCAAACACTATTGCCACCTCCTTCCATGTCCATGCCTCATTGTCCCTCTAAGAGAAAGAATGATTTGTCCCTCCTCAGGTTTCAGATGAGAACATATATCCCTTTTTAGAGCCAAGATCCTTGAGGGGATGTGGTAGGCAGTTAGGCAGACAATGGGCCAACTGGAGGATCTCTGAAGCTGGCATTGGGTAAACCTTTGTAGAACAGACTTTTGCCTATTTGGAGTATATTATATTTCTAATATACAGAATTATTCTATTATTTTAGGAAAGAAAGTCATAGATGAGGTCTTTTACCTTGGAATTGTTAGGTTGCTGGAAGAGGAATACACAATGCCATAATACTGAGGAATTATGAATTTATCTAATCATCTGCACCCAGTGATGGCAGTCAACAGCTTTTAAAGTACTTTCCAGGCTGTTGTCTGGGTGGAGACTTCTTTATGCATACCCAAAGGGGAGATAATGGAATGTGGTCTTGGCAAAGGGAATGTCCATAGTGAAATAACATGAAAAGCTAGTGCCTGGGGGGTGAGTATCCATTCAATTGCTTGATCAAACCTAAGGGACTACTGTCTGTGAAAAGGATACATGGATGTTTTATCTAAAAGTTGCCACATGGGAGCGGCCAGGCCCAGAGGGGCCGGACCCGGAACAGCCGGGCCCAGAGCAGCCGGGTCCGGTGTGGCCAGGCCCAGAGCAGCGGCTGCCAGGCTGGGAGCGACCAGGCCAGGAGCAGCCGGGTCGGGTGCGGCCAGGCCCGGAGCAGCGGCTGCCAGGCTGGGAGCGGCCAGGCCAGGAGCAGCCGGGTCTGGTGCGGCCAGGCCCGGAGCAGTGGCTGCCAGGCTGGGAGCGGCCAGGCTGGGAGTGGCCAGGCCTGGAGCAGCAGCTGCCAAGTCCAGAGCAACTAGGTCAGGAGAGGCAGTGACCAGACCAGGAGCAGCTGGTTGTGGAACGAATCAGAGCAACAGAGGCCAGGCCCGGAGCAGCCAGGCCCGGAACAGCTCACTCCTCCCCTGCCCCTGCCCCACGGCTGCCTCTCAGACATGGATGGAAACTTTTGCGGGAACTTGAGGGTCCGCTGAATCAAGTGATGAAGGCTTAGATCTGGATGTGTTGAGTTAGTATAGCGCTGGGGTGTTGATCTGTGAGTGCCTTGGGTGGGGCCTGGATGAGGCTGGTTGACCTATTTGGAAATGTCTTTTGTGTGAAGTGTATCATTGGGCATGTGGAGGTATTATTGATATGAGAAAATGCTAAGTAATGGATTTACTATCTGAAAAGGGATTTACTATGGGGGAAAGGGAGGGAGGAAGAGACTGAACATAAACTGTGCACCTATGGATGAGGTCAATGGGGGATGGGGAGGGGGCGGAGGGTGGGGTGGGAACCTGGTGGAGGGGGGAAGAAATGAGGAACCTTTGTAATAATATGAATAATTGAGATAGATTTAAAAAAAAAGGGGGGGGGCATATAAGATGCAGGAAATCCTTAAAAGAAAGTAAACAGCATATTAAACAGTGAAAAAATAAATACATAAATAAATAAATAAATAAATAAATAAATAAATAAATAAAATAAAAGTTGCCACAGTAACTTCTGTTGTGAATTTCTGACATTTACTTTTGTCTTTAAGTAAAACTACTATATGAGTTGTTCTGATATTTTTCAACCTCCCTTTTAGTAATAGACATACTAAGTTGTCAGCTGGTTGGTTTCTGATATGTGTGATAACTATTTATTCATATATCCCTGCCAATAGAGGCCTTGTTCCTTGGGATGACAGGATCTGAAACAAAAAAGACATTCTCATGACTTTGTCAACTTCCTTCACCTGTGGAGCCCTGTTAACTATGTTCCTTTAACCATTTGTGTTATTCCAGTAATGATAGGATCCCTTAATGTAGAAGTGACACAGCTGCCCTGCAGCACTGTAAGAGCCCCGAGTGCCACTTCCAGGGCTCTCCATGGGATAAATCAAGAGCTGAGCCAGATCAGAGAGGCAGTTCTAGAGAATCAGGTTATTTGCTATTGCAGCATAACCATGGTTGTGAGTAATTTAAAGAGATATGCTATTTTAATCATTCTGAAAATTCTTAATTGATAGAAAACATCATTCAATTTCATCCATAGCAATCATGTTGGAAAGATTGTATTTAAAAAAGTCAGCATCATCAATAAAGGATTTGAATGCAAGTGCTCGCTTAATAACTTGAGTATCTTCCACCCTAAACAATGTTGTAGATCTTCTTAAAGACAGTTCAATTCGCTGAAGGAAATTATCCAGTCAGTGTTGTGATGCTTTGAAGTCTTCAGGGGCTATGTGAAACTGTGCCATTGCAAGGGCAAATTCTTAAATCTGAGCCCTATTCACAACCAAAGCCTTTGCTCTCCTGTCAACAACCCATTCACAGACCAGGTCTTCCAGCTGGGAAAATAATGGTTGCTGACCTGTCCACACTTGTGCTTTTTAGCATTTCCCTTGTCCACTTGCTCAGTGAGGTTACCATACTCTGCTCGCCATTTTCGGTCCAATCAGATACTCAGCATCTTCTCTTTGCAGAAAGCAGTAAGATTTTGGCCCCAAGAGTCTTCCACGATTCCGTTCTTGTACTCCACGGAGTAGCTTTTTCTTTTTGTGCTCATTTCTAGGGGTAAAAAAAAGGAATTGGGGTATCAAGGTGGGGGGAGGGGGATCACTTAAAATGACACAGGGGGAATCAGAGGGGGGAATCAAAATGGCACAGGAGAATCAGAGGGGGGATTGCCATTTTAGTAACCCCTTTTGATCCTCCTGTGTCATTTCGATTGCCCCCTGCTCCTCCTGTGTCATTTTAAGTGATCCCCCTCCCCCCACCCCTGTGCCAAGAACACCTTCACCAGACATCCCCCCTACCCCTTTATCAGACATTTACCCCCTGGGGCCTGCCTGGGGACTGTCACTGGGCTTGCTGGGGCCTGGATCTGGGCTGGAGCAGGGTCTGCCACTGACTGAGAACCTTCAGTCATCATGAGGGCGGCAGTGAGCATCAAGTAGTGTCACCAGAGACAGACCAGCACTCACCACCTTTGCCGAGTCTGGTCCACTCTAATCCTCCTGTTCTTCTACACACATCTGCGAAAGTCTCCTTCTCTCCCTCGCCCCATGCTCACCACTCACTCCGACCTCCGCTCCGCCTCCACACAGCAGTGACATCAGGACTCCGCGTAACGTCACTGGTTGCTAGACGCCAGTCGGGGCGGCCCTAGCAACCACTTTACAGTAAATTAGTTTTCATTCTGAGACAGAGCCTAGGGGAGGCCTTATTTTCGGGGGGATGCCTTATATTTCACTTAGGAGGAAACCTGTAAGTAGGTCTTATTTTTGAAGGATGTTTTATTTTTGGGGAAACACGGAACTTTTGCTTACTTCCTCATGTAATTTTTGTCTTTTTACCCAATATAATTAGCTGGCTTATGGTCTGGTGGAGAGCAGATTTTTTTTTTTTTTTTTAAATAGGTTTTTGTTTTTTATTGATTTTTTTACAGAGAGGAAGAGAGAGGGATAGAGAGTTAGAAATGTTGATGAGAAACACCGATCAGCTGCCTCTTGCACACCCCTCTCTGGGGATGTGCCCACAACCAAGGCACATGCCCTTGACCGGAATCGAACCTGGGACCTTTTAGTCCGCAGGCCGATGCTCTTGAGCCAAATTGGTTTCAGTGGAGAGCAGATTTTTGTGGATGACTTGCTGCTCTCCCATGATGCCTGTTTGTTCTTACCTAATAATAAGCAAATATGTAAATTGACTATACCTCCGTTATGCCCACAGCCGATCAGGAATGAGTGTGCAAATTAACCCAACAAAAATGGTGGGTTAATTTGCAAATGCAAAGGAGTAGGTTGCCTGCTATGAGGGGGCAGTTGGACAGCAGAGGGAGCTACAGGAGTGGTAGTCTGGCCAGGAGCAAGGACTTGCAGGCTCCTGGGCAGCTTGGAGTGAAGCCAGGGGAAGGAAGACCTATTATTGCATGAATATCATGCAACATGCTTCTAGTATTAGAATAAATGTTTATATAGGATTCAATCCTGACTCTGCTTAATTAGCTCAAGTAGTGACAAGCAGCACAGACTCATCGATTGCTCAGTTACACATTCAGGGTGCTGTCACAATTTCAATATAAAAGAAATTTTAATGTATAGTTATATTCTATGTTCCTTGTGCTTTACAGTTTGGGAGCCTATGAAATATGTTGTGTATTGAATTTTTGTATTTCCATATTTAAGGTAGTAATGGATATGGATGTCTGTGTGTGTCAAACAACTGCTTAAATAAGTACTTATAATTTAGACATTTGAGGTGGAAAATGGAAAATGTATTGATTAAGCAGACTTATCAATTTCAAAAAACATATTTTACATTTTCATTACTTTACATTTTATGTGTTTTTTCATAATAACATAGAGGTGAGAAAACAAAATATAGATTTTTTTTTAAATATGTATTAGGTAGGACAGGGTGGCAGGGTCTGAGCCATTCTAAATATCATTACTAAATGCTATTTTTGCTAATTGTTAAAATGTAGCATAGTATTGAAGCAGGAATTTTAGGGGAATATAGTCAGGATTAGGAATTTTTTAGAATTGGGGTTTATGGAAAAACACAGGGAGGGCTATTGACCAGGAGAAGGTATATCTCCTTAAGACAAGGGAGCAGCAACAGTTCCATTTACATAAGACAAGGAAGCAGGCATATTTCCATAAGACAAGGGAACTGGAAGTAGCCAAGAAAGGTATATATTTACAAAATAAAGAGAAGAAAGCCATTTATTTAAATGGAAAACAAGGAAGCCCAGAGGAATGGAAGGACTATAAGGGAGGAGGGTCTCAGGGATCACAGCAGCCAATTTGAAAGGGAATATTGACCAATCAGAAGGGATAAAAGGACAAAGGAACTTCAGCCTTTATAAACCATAGGAAAAGAAACTCAGAGGGGACCCTTTTCCTCTCCCTAGTTTGGGAGTCTATTCTGTGGTACTCTTCCCTCTTCCCATGTGGCAGTCTGTTCTTAAATAAATCTTCACCTTTGCTATACCACTTTCTGTCCGTGGATTCATTCTTCAATTCCAGTGGACAAAGAATCTGGGTTCAGTCCAAAACTTCGGTATCATTATTTTGCAGATACAGATGTCTATAAATAGAATGAGCTTAACAGGAATCCAATCCCAAAGTAGAGCCAACTGCAAATAAGAAATCAACATGCAACTGACCAACATGCAATGGTTAAGCTTTGTATGTAAATCTCCCATCTCCTTTACTTGCTAGAGGATATAAAACTACCTAGCTGACAACCACATCAACATTGAATTCCCCAAGCAGGGGACCCTTTGAGTTCTGTAATGTATTCTCAAAACTACCAAAGTGCAATTTGTTCTCTCCTCATATATCTATAAATTTTTTTAAAAATGGGGAAAGGTACAATTATGTGGAGTAAAAGGGGCCACATGCTCAACTGACTAACTCACGAAAGGCCAGTGTGACAGCCTTGCATACTCAAGAGCTCTTAGTAAATACAAAGATGATTTGAAATTAAACCTTGTTGTAAAAGAGCAGTTTACAATGGGTAGTCATTATGTAGGCCAGTTGTTGTGTACCCCTCAAATTATACAAGGATACCTCAAGAAGTCAAATTAAGGAGCCACATTTATTTCATAAGCTAGTGACTACGAATGGTCATCCAAATCTCTCAGCCATGAATGGCAGTAGTATCAGGCTTATACAGGCAAATATCATTAAGGTATCAATTATATCTTTAGGCTTGGAATGAAGAACCTGGTTTGCAAAAAGCAGTTACAGAAGTTAAATTGAGCAATTTAGTTATCTACAAAGATTAATTATAGTTTTAGGTCTTGGAATCACTGAGTCAATGAAAACACATTTCCTGGAGCCAGTAAAGCAATTAAAGTAATTGTGCTGTCCTGGTCTCCAGGTACCTAGAAATGGATTTTGAAAGACCAGTAAAACCACAATGAATGGGTATACAATTGAATTGGATATCTTAGAAAATCAAAATAACTTCTCTATCATTTTAGCAAGCAAACAATTACAGAAGCTAGAACAGCAGGGTTTAAAATTAAACAGCAGTTTTTTTTTTGTTTTGTTTTGTTTTTTAAATATATTTTATTGATTTTGTACAGAGAGGAAGGGAGAGAGATAGAGAGCCAGAAACATCGATGAGAGAGAGTCATCGATCAGCTGCCTCTTGCACACCCCGTACCGGGGATGTGCCCGCAACCAAGGTACATGCCCTTGACCGGAATCGAACCCGGGACCCTTCAGTCCCCAAGCTGATGTTCTATCCATTGAGCCAAACCAGTATCGGCTAAACAGCAGATTTTAATCATGATGACTGCTACCATGCTTCATTATGACAAAGATCAACTTTGATCTTTACTAAGTTTATTATCTTTTTGCATCTAACATAATAATACATCTGTGGAATGATAGGGTAACTTCTAACTTCCCCTTTTCTAGACTCCCTGGATAAGAAAATGGCACATGAATACAAATAAATTTTTTAATCTTTTTTAAAAAAAATATATTTTATTGATTTTTCACAGAAAGGAAGAGAGAGGATAGAGAGTCAGAAACATCAATGAGAGAGAATCATCGATCAGCTGCCTCTTGCACATCCTCTACCGGGAATGTGCCCGCAACCGAGGTACATGCCCTTGACCAGAATTGAACCTAGGACCTTTCAGTCCGCAGGCCGACGCTCTATCCCCTGAGCCAAACTGGTCTCGGCAAATTTTTTTTTTATCTTAATCATTGTTAACTGTTAACTTTATCACATGCTTATTTATTTATTTATTTATTTATAAAATATATTTTATTGATTTTTTTACAGAGAAGAAGAGAGAGGGATAGAGATAGAATAATTGATTAGAGAGAATCATCAATCAGCTGCCTCTTGCACAGCCCCTATTGGGAATGTGCCCGCAACCAAGGTACATGCCCTTGACTGGAATCAAACCTGGGACCTTTCAGACCTCAGGCCGATGCTCTGTCCACTGAGCCAAACTGGTTTCGGCTCACATGCCCATTTAAATAAAACAAAGCATGTGCCTATCAGTTTACTTATTATCCAATCCCAGTGATTTCCCAGCTTTGCTTTCTCCCACCTCCCTAATATATCACTAATAGATTATAGGTAACCCACTTATGCCTCCTCTTTTGGTGGTAATTTATTATAAAATAGATGAAAGTTATTTTGATTTTCTAAGATATCCAATTCAATTGTATACCCATTCATTGTGGTTTTACTGGTCTTTCAAAATCCATTTCTAGGTACCTGGAGACCAGGATAAAATAGATGAAAAATCGAAATAAGACACAATGAGTCTGGGGCCACCTGTCAATACTAGAGCCAAATTAAGCAGAGACAGGTTTAAATAATATATAAACCTTTATTCCAATAATGCCAGCAGTATGGGGAGAGCAGATGGTCACACTGAAAATTCTTTTCACACTCCCTTGACAGTTGGCTGATTATATACATACATGAGGTAGAATATAGAAACATATAGCTCAGAACTTCAAGTATAACATGGAAAGGGGAGGGGAGGGCCTGCAGTCTAGCCTTCAGGAACTCAAAGCCCAATAACAAGGTGGTTAATCTTCTATGACATTAGGAACAGCTCAGCCCCTTCCTAAGACCAAAGAATAAAGACTCCCAGAGGAGGTCAGGGTTTGGGACCAGCCTCCAGATCAAAGCATGTCCTGACCTTAGTCTGTTCCCCAAATGCAATTCTTTTCTGAGTAATAGGCCCATTGATGCATCTTATTTTTTATTGTCCATTTTATCCTCCAGTTTCTCAGAGTCTATAAGAAATCTTATTTAGGAGAAAACAAGATGACAGCATAGGTAAACACCTAAACTGCTGCCTCACATAACAATTTCAAAACTACAACTAAAAGACAAAATAAACATCATCCAGAACCCACAGGAAGGCTGAGTGGAAATTCTACAACTAGAAGGGAAGAGAAAAGCACACTGGAACTTACAGAGGCTGTGAAAGGCAGAGGTATAGAGAGGGCTGGCAACTGAGTACGAGGCTGGCTTTCTCAATCGGAAAGGAGACAAAAGTTCCCAACTGCACTGAATTCTAGTTCTGGGTGAGACTCTGGGGACCCAGACTCATACGAGAAATTGGACTGTCTGGCAGCATGCACAACTTGAGGACAACTTTCCCTAAGAGGTGCTTGCAGGGATTACTGCGGGACACTAGGAGCCAGGGGCCTCTTAGCACAGGGCTGACAGGAAGCCATAGCTGTTTGCCCTGCCCTGAGATCCCGCCTCATGAAGCCATAGTTTTTTGCTCTGCCATGAGACTCTGCCCCATCCAAGGTGTGCACAGAGGCTTTTGCACGTGACTGGCTAGATCTTTTGAATTTTGTCCTGTGGACCAAAAGGTTGCAGTTTCAATTCCTGGTTAGGGTACATATCCAGGTTGCAGGTTCCATCCCTAGAGTACATGCTGGAGGCAGTGAATCGATGTTTTTCTCACATCTATGTTTCTCTCTCTCTCCTTTCCTCAATCAAAAATCAATTTAAACATTAAAAAAAAAGACAACATAAAAAGGAGGACCACAAAATGCACAGGTGGGGTCCCCCCAACACCTGCCTCTTTTTTTTCTGTTTTGAACAGACTCATGGACTGGAGCAGACATGTAGCCTGATGGAGAAGGGCTTAGGTCTCTGTGGGACGCAGGGCCAGCTCACTGTTTACCCATCTGCCTGCCAGATTTCTTTTCTAGCTGACCTCTGCCAGTACCTGGGATCCCACCTCTGCCACAGCGCCAAAGACACCTTGCAGAGCATTCTTATCTTGTGATGCTGCAGACTACATAGCCACGACCCTTGGCCATTACCTCTTCTTTGACCATATTAATGATCTCATCAGGAATGTGCAAGTACTTGATGGTACTTCTGCAGATGTGGCACTCAGGCATCTGCCAGAACTTGTCCTAAATCCCTCAATGTGTGTATCAACTAGTGCAGGTTGATGTTCATCCAGGTTCTCATTGTATGTCTCCCCACTCTTATATATATATATATATATATATATATATATATATATATATATATATATATATAAATATATATATATTATTGATTTTGTACAGAGGAAGAGAGAGGGATAGTTAGAAACATCCTTGAGAGAGTCATCGATCAGCTGCCTCTTACACACCTTCTACTGAGGATATGCCCGCAACCAAGGTACATACCCTTGACTGGAATAGAACCCGGGACCTTTCAGTTCCCAAGCCGACGCTCTATCCATTGAGCCAAACCTGTTTTGGCTGTCTCCCCAGTCCTAAGCTTCTCTAACAGGGTGATTCTGAGCTGTCTTCAGCAGTGATAATGAGAGCATGGTGGCAGCAGGGATCTAGGCTGCCAGTCATTTGTTGCTTCTGTCCACATACCTGCCAGGAGCTGCCCTGCTGGGCACCCTAAATGTTTTATGAGAACACTGGTGCACCAGTGGGGTCCCTCAGCCTGGCTTGCAGGATCAAGCCAAAACCAGCTCTCTAACATCCCCTGAAGAGTCCTAGATTGCACATGCCAGGCCAGGGGGCCCCACTGTTCTCATATGAAAACATTTATATTCCACAATCAAGGCCAGAAAGAGACTGGCAGATTGGCCAGCTGGGGAGGGACCACAGGAAGACTCCAAAGCATGTCCTCCCCATTTGGAGCTGCCTATTAGCATGGAAAGATTAACATCTTTGCTGCAGAAATCAGATCCCCAGCCCTTGAATATCATTAAGCCCTTAGAAGATCCACAGTACTCTGCTTATCTATTAACTGCCAATTTTGCCCATCCTTTGGCTATTTGTCATGTAAATCCAGTCCTTGAATATTACTAAGTCCTTTGAAGACCCAGCCCTTTTGCATAGCTGTAAACTGCACATTTGTTCTCTCCTCTACTTTCCCAAGTAATCTAGCCAATATAAGCAGCAGCTTATGGTAGAAGGTAAAGATTCTTGTGAACCTACAACTCTCTCATGCTGCTGGTAGTATTGGAATAAACACTCATAATGATTCAATCCTGTCCCTGTTTAATTAGCTCAAGTATTGACCTGCAGCATAAATTATTTGTCTGGTTACATTTCTTGAAAGTGAGAATATAATTAAAATGTGTTCATAAACATCAATCCAGGGAATGATGGTCTTTTATTTCATCTTTTGGTTATTATTAGAAATTAAGGCTTCTAAGACTTAGAAGTTCAACTTAAGTTGGAAACAATTATATGGTTGTGATAAAAAAAAAAAAGAAGGTATAAGACATGGAGATTCATTTTTGAGGAAAAGGGAAGAAAACTTCTTCCAAGGACAATTATTTTTCTTAAATTATCTGTTAAGTAAAGGATTATAGGGCAATTATCTCTGAACAAAATTCGTGCTTGAGGGTTGGGGTGTCTCTCAGCCCATCCTGCACCCTCTCCATTTGGGGACACCTTGAAGGATGTCTGACTGCCCAATCACAGTTGGGTCAGGCCTAAATGGGCAGTCTGACATCCCTCTCACAATCCAGGACTGCTGTGTCCCAACTTCCCTCCCCTGCAGGCCTGGTCTCCCAAACTGCCCTCCCCTGCTGGCCTGGTCCCACTTCAACTGTTCTCCCTTACAGGCCTTGTTGGCTCCGCGCCCCCCCCCCCCCCCCATACCCTCCTTTGCTGGCCTGGTCTCCCACAACTGCCCTCCTCTGAGTGCATGGTCACCCCTAAATTCCCTCCCCTTCTGGCTATCTTGTGGCAGCCATCTTTGACCACATGGGGGCAGCCATCTTGTGTGTGATGAACAATTTGCATATAACTCTTTAGATAGGATGGATAAGGTTTGTGAAAAATTATAAAAAGGACTATGAAATGTAAGGTTTATAAAGCTTGTGACAGTTTTATTTAAAAAAATTCTTGCATTTTCTCTGCAAACTTTAGTAATTAAAATTGTGTGTTCTACATACTGGAAATTCTTTTCAATGCTCAGTGCATACTTCCAATAAGCCATGTGTAATGTTTGAAGATCTTAAATGTTATTTGTTCTGTATATGCTGAAATTACATATTGAATCTAAACATATATTTATAATAATAAAAGTGTAATATACTAATTAGATTGGACGGCCAAAGCGAAACATCTGGTCACCTTAGTTTAGGAGTGATTAACTCCTTTAGCTTTTTCCTATCTGTGAAGCTCTTTATCTGCCCTTCAATTCTGAATAATAGCTTTGCTGGGTACAATAATCTTGGTTGTAGGTTCTTGCTATTCATCACTTGCCATTCCTGTCTGGCCTGCATAATTTCTGTTTTAAGAAATCAGCTGACAATCGAATGGGTGCTCCCTTGTAGGTAATTATTTTTCTCTTGCTGCTTTTAATATTCTCTCTTTGTCTTTTGCCCTTGGCATTTTAATTATGATGTGTCTTGGAGTGGACCTCTTTGGATTCCTTTTGTTTGGAGTTCTGTGTAATTCCTGGACTTAGTCTATTTCTTTCACCAGGTGGGTGATGTTTTCTGTCATTATTTCTTCAAAAAGGTTTTTAGTATCTTGCTCTCTCTCTTCTTCTGGCACCCCAATAATTCTGATGTTGGTATGCTTGAAGTTGTCCCAGAGGCTTCTTACACTATCTTCAAATTTTTGGATTGTTTTTGTTTTTCTTGTTGAGTGTTCTTTACTTCTTTGTATTTCAAATCTTTGACTTGATTCTTGCGTTCCTTGCTGTTGGATCTCTGTAAAAGAAATTTTTATTTATTTTTATTTTTTTATTTCAGTCAATGTATGTTTAATTTCTATTTTCAGATCCTAGAGGGCCTTGCTAAATTTATGGGCCTTTTCTAGGAAATTCTTGAAAAATCTTGTAACTGTGGTTTTGAACTCTATTTCCAGTCATTTGTTTTCCTCCATTTCTTTCATTTGTGATCTGTTTCTTTGTCTTCACATTTTCGCTGCTTCCCTGAGTTGGGAGGAAAGCTTTGTGTGCTTGATGTCCTATCTGGACCAGTGGATCGGCCTCCAGAAGTGCCTGACCCTTTGTGAATTGTGTGTACAGCCTTGTTGTAGTTAAGTCTTGATTGCTGTTGGTATCACTGGAGGAATTGACCCCCACACCAATTGGCTGTGAGGGTCAGCTGTATCTACTATGGGATACATTTCTGGGCTAGAGACAGCCTTATGAGACAAGACTTGCAAAATTGCAAAAGCCTGTATGCTTAACTTGAATGAGGCAATCTTAGGGCTGAGCAGACATTCTTGGCTTCCCGTCAGCGATGTCCTATGGGGCCCCTGTGTCTAAGTGTTCTTTGGTAATCGCTGTAAACACCTCTGAGAGAAAGCCACCCTCGAATTTCGCCTGCTGCCAGACAGTCGAGTTTCTCCCCCAATGAATTTAGATTTCCAGATTCTCGCCTGGAACTGGAGTTCAGAGCAATCAGGAGCTTCCAGTTCACTCCAGCTAGAGAAAGCCAGCAGCGCACTCAGGAATCAGTCCTCTCTGTGCACACTTGCATGTGTGCCTCCAGACCTCTGACTTTTGTGGCTCCCCTAAGTTTCCGCCTGACAGTCCAGATTCCCATTTAAGAGCCTGGGTTTCAAGGGGCTCACCCAAAACTGGGGTTCAGTGCAGTCGTAACTGAGGTTCAGCACAGTTGGGAGCTTCTGACTCCCTCCCGCTAGGGAAAGCCGGCAACCTCCTGCGTGTACCTCAGACCACTGCCCTCCATAGTTCCCCTGAGTCTCTGTGTGCCTTCTCTCTGACAATCCAGACTCCCCCGTATGAGCCTGGGTACACAGGATCTTGCCCAGTACTGGGGTTCAGTGCAGTCAGGAGCTTCCTTCTCCTTCTGCCAGAGAAAGCTAGCCAGGTACTCAGCCACACTTCCTCTTTGTGCATGCATTTTCTTACCTCAGCCCTTTGCAGCTCCATGAGCTTTCCTCTTTCCTTCTAGTTGTAGAATTTCCATTCAGCCAGCTTTCCTGTGGTTCTGGATGATGTCTGTTCTTTTTGTTGTAGTTTTGAAATTGTTGTGCAAGGCAGCTATTTAGGTGCTTACCTATGCCACCATCTTGGTTTCTACCTCTAATTTACTTTCAATATACATGAATCTGTGCCCCAGGGCATTTGTAAGTAACCTATATAATAAAAGAGTAATATGCAAATAAATCATCACTCCATTACAAAGATGGTGGCACCCATAGCCACAAGATGGCAGCACCCAGTCCACTCAGGCCTTTCAGCCTGGCCGGATTTTGTGGGGACCAAGCAGCGAGGCTAAATCTGCTCCTAGACATGGCAGACAGAGATTGGACAGCAGGGTTTGGGGGCTTCCTTAGATGGCAGTGGTGGGAACACCTCCAGGCCTAGCAGACACAGCCTGGACAGCTAGGGCATGGGGACTTCCTTAGTGTGTCGGTATAGGTGAAGTCCCCAGGCCTGCCAGACAGAGCACACTGCAGCATATTGGGGCTTTGTTCACATGGTGATAGTAGATAGAGAGCAGACAGCTGGACATTAGGATTTCATATCTATGGCTGTGGTGAAGCCCCCAGGTCCCAAAAAGAGCAGATAACTATGGGGAGTAGAACTACGCCATTAGTGGAAAATCCTCAGAGTTCCTGGATTGGAGAGGATGCAGGTTGGGCTGAGGGAATCCCATGCACGAATTTCATGCCCTAGGCCTCTAGTCCTACAATAAAAGTGTAGTATACAAATTGTCCCCTCAATCAGGAATTCGACCAGGGGGTACGTTGGCCAGGGGAAGGGAAGGAGGTCCTGACTGGATGCCACTAGAGACCCTACTAGTGCACAAACTTTTTTGCACTGGGCCTCTAATATATACACTGTATATATATATATACTGAGTGACCAGATTGTTTTGACCATCCCATCAATAGTTCGATGGGCCCTTTCACCTTCAATACTGCAGCCAATCTTTTCTGGGCATTGACTCCAAGAGATGCTGAAAGGTGATGGAGGAATCTGACACCATGCCTGATGAATAGCACTTCCATTTCTGTGAGATTTGATGGCTGTGGAACCAGCTGCCTGATGGCTCTTTTAACTTCGTTCCACAAATGCTCAGTTGGATTGAGATCTGGTGATGGTGGGGGCCACCTAAGCAAGGTAATGTCTCCCTCATGTTCTTGAAACCACTCCTGCACAATATGAGCACCATGGCATGGCACATTGTCTTGTTGGAGGAAGCCATCTCCATGGAATACGCCATCAACATGATAGGATGAACATGATCAGCAATGATACTTAGACCTATTGTGCTATTCAGATGTTCCATGTGAATTAAAGGGCCTAAATCATGCCAGGAAAACATGACCCAAACTATAACACTACCTTGAAGGGTTGTACTCATGCATGTGGGTGCATGGTTTCATGTTTTCTGCAAAATTCTCAATCTACCATCTGCAACTGAAAATGTTTTCATTGGACCATGTGACTTTTTTCCAATGTTTGACTGTCCAATCCTTGTGCTCCTGTGTGAACTGGAGAGTTTTCTCTTAGTAATTGCAGATAGCAAAGGTATTGGAATAGGCCTTTGGCTTTTTATTCAATAAAATTGTATAGCAAATTTGCCTGCAAATATCAAGTGGTCATAATAATCTGGCCACTCAGTGTGTTTATTATATACACACACACACACACACAAACCACATATATAGTGCGTTCAGAGATCATTTGAGAGGATTAAGAACTCCAGTAATTTGATGCAGTTACCCTTCTGTTGTCTTGTACCAATCTTGCCACTCTCCGTTCTGCACTAACATTGACCAGTCACTGACGACCACAATTCGCATGTTCAGACCCAGATTTTCGACTAACAGTCCAGTCTTTAAACACTTTAACAACAGCTGCTCTTGAACATTCAAGAAATTCAGCTGTTTTGCTGATAACTTGCTCCATGGCTCTAAGCACCAACAATTACCCCACGTTCAAAGGCTGTTACTTCATGTTGTTTACCCATATCTTCAGAAAAAATCATTTCTTCAGAAAAAATAATTTCTACTGTCGTGGTAAACAACCTGCTTCCCTATTTATAATGGTCTGGCACTCTAGCAACTTCAGCACAAAATTACAGCTAGTTTACATTAAATGGTCATAATAACCTGGCCAGTCAGTGGTGTGTGTGTGTGTACAAATATATATTTTTAAAAAATGTAGTTGATATAAAGTTTAGTACTACCCACTGGGGTCTCAGAATTTACTTCCTGCTACTAAGGGCAAACTATAGTATATAATATCTATATATACTATAGATATTATATACTATACTATCTATATAATAGTATATTATAGAGATATTATATATTATATAGAATCTAATACATCATATATTATATTAGACTCTAATCCTGCTCATTGTTCTTTATATACCTATACAGTATATATAAAGTGGTAATATGCAAATTTGTCTGGGATTCCTTAACAGTCACGACTGGCTCCAAGTCTTAACAGTCATGACCAGCCCAGCTCCAAGCATGCTCCCACACCAGTGGACACACACAGGGGGCCTCTGCATATGAGCTGCAGAGGAAACACTTTTCTGACAGCTCACTGGCTAAGCTCCCTGCACACCACTGGCAGTGTTCTTGGTAACTTGGGTTATAAGAATCCAAGAAGTGATCCACCTCACTCCTGGAGGAAAAAACAAAGGTTCACTGCTGGAGGGGCTAAGAAATGTCATATCCTGCCCTAGCGGGTTTGACTCAGTGGAGAGACCCTTGGCCTGTCAACTGCAGGGTCCGGGTTCGATTATGATCAAGGGCATGTTCCATGGGGTGCAGGCCTAAGCCATTACTAGGACATTCCCTGAAGGCTCTCCACTGTGAGAGTGGGCAGGCTGAGCGAAGAGACTCCCTCCCCTAGTGCATGAATTTCATGCACTGGGCTTCTACTATAATTATATAAAGAAGCAGACTTCTTTATATATTAGAGGCCCAGTGCATGACATAGGAAGTGGGAGGGAAAAGGTGGGAAAGGGGGATACTAAGTCCAGCCCACACCTTCTTGCAGTCCAGGAGCCCTGAGGGGGTGTCCAACAGCTGTGAAGCAGGGGAGGCCCAACAACCACCGCTGTGCTCACTAGATATGACCCCAGCTTTTGGCTGGGTGGTACTCTTCCTGTGGGAGTGCACTGACCAACAGGGGAAGCCCCTGCATTGAGCATATTCCCTGTGGTGGTCAGTGCATGTCACAGTGACTGGTCATTCTGCCATAGGGTTGATTTGTGATTTGCATATTAGTCTTTTATTATATAGGATATAATTAAAACCAGGAAAAGCCATTCCCTTTAATTTTCTCTACTGAAAATACCCTCTGAAAAAAGTGATGTTTCTAAACCACTTAAGAAATCTTTTGTAGCCGAAACTGGTTTGGCTCAGTGGATAGAGCATCGGCCTGTGGACTGAAAGGTCCCAGGTTTGATTCCGGTCAAGGGCAGCTGATCGATGTCTCTCCCTCATCAATGTTTCTAACTCTCTATCCCTCTCTCTTCCTCTCTGTAAAAACTCAATAAAATATATTTTTTTAAAAATCTTTTGTATCCCATTATATAAGATTTAATTGTGGTTGCTATTTAGCCCCTCCTTAATTCATTTTACTATAACTTTCAAAATGAACAAAATATTAAAAAGAAAGGTCATAATATAAATTTCTAATAAAATATACACAAAAAAATACACCAGTAACACAAACTAAAGCCAAAATATACCCAATGGGCATTTTATTATATTTCTTAGCTGTGGTCCCTTCCTTTTCCTTATACCAGTTTATTATAAAATTAGTTTTTCATTTATACATTGTAATTTAATTGTTCATAAAGCCCTAAACTATAGGTTACAAATGCATGAGTTTTGAAATAAAATGACATGTTCTAACAACTTTTTAGTATAGTACAAACTGTTCTTATTTACCATTAAAAGTTGTTTTATTTAAGAAAATTTGAAATCATAAGGTAAAAAAAAACACACTTTTGACTAGTATATCAGTAGTTCCAATTTTGAGTTACTATCTAGCAGTGAATTTTTGCAACTATTCATCTTATAAATTAAAAATTGCTACTCATGCTCAAGCTCTAAAATAAGCAGTTTATAAATGCTAGTTATTTAAGACAGCATGAGATGATGAAAAGAATGTTATCATAGTTGAAAATATAGTACCCAGCTATAGAAATATTAAAAAATAGCCCCTTTTCTTAACTTCAAATGTAAATTTCTAACTTCCTCAAATTTTTATCAAAAATTAAAGAGAATATCTAGGTAACATACTGAATGACTGAAAAAAATTACTTGGAACTAGGACTTATCACTGACCATAAAGATAAAACAATTTAGTCAAAACATCCATTAACTGGAAAGCATTTACTTTATCCATTCTCTCTCCCTCTCTTTACTATGTTTTAACAGTAGAGCTTGTGATCTTTTATCCCTAAGTTCCATTGCATCAAAAGAATAAAGTGTTAACAGCTCATTTAAAGATAACAATAAAGACTTAAAAACAATGAAAACAAATCAGTATTTTAGCAAACTGCAATTATCCTGAAGTTTTAGTCTTCTTAACAGGTGATGACCAAAATCCAAACCATGGAACAAATACTCTGAAACTTTAAATTCAATTTAGATCTGCAAGTGAAAAGAACATGAGATTCATGTTAAAATAATTCTTATAATAAACAGTCTACTGAACAAAAACCTAAGATAAACTAGAACAGTAGTTCCCAACTTTTTTTGGCCATACCCATCTAAGCATCTCTAAAATCCTGATGCTCCTCCTCCCACTGTGACATATAATTTTTATTATTCAAAAAGTGAACTCCTATTCATGTGGAGAAAGCCTAAAAGGCCATAAAACTTGGTTTACACAAGTTTTGAAACAACATAGCATCCATGAGAGAAAAATAAAAGAATGAAGGACAGTTGAAATACTGAGGCAGAAATCACTAAGAAATTGTTAAAAAAATATGAATATGAAAAAATAAAAGTAAAGTCTCAAAACATATAATAGAGAACTGAAATACATAAACATGTCACAATATATATTTATATACTGTATATGAGGCCACTAGAACCTTAAATGCAAAAAATTCACTGTTAATAACTCATTTTCGAATTCCTCCCCTTAAAAATCAAACTGGCCTTGGCCAGGGAGCTCAGTTGGTTAGAGTTTCATCCAAGATGCCAAGGTGAGGGTTCGATTTCTGGCCAGGACATATATAAGAAGCAACCAATGACTGCATGGGAAAACAAATCTGTTTCTCACTCTCAAATCAATAAAATATTTTTAAAAAATCAAGCTGCCCCTTGTGGGGCATGTGCCCCACATTGGGAAATACTGATCTAGAAAAAAACTCCTTTTAAACAGGAAATTTATACACCAAAATTTTCTCAATTATCATCCATTGGCAAATTTTACATAATTGTTTAGCATCCCCTTCCTTTTTTTTTTTTTTTTTTTTTTTTTACTTTTTATTGTTTATATTATTATAGATGTCCCCCCTTCCCACCTTAAAATTTTTTCCCCCCACTGACTTTTAGAGGAATGGAGGGGTGGAAAAAGAGAGAAACAATGATGTGAGAAACATAGATTAGCTGCCTCCTGTACATCCCCTACTGAGGATCAAACACACAACTCATGCATGTGCCTAACCTGGGATGGAACCAGCAATCTTTTGGTGCCCAGATGACACCCATACCAGCTAGCTCCCCTGCCCCTTTTGTGCAGTGGCTAGAGATAGACATTACATGTTGAGGGTTGGAAAAACAGGAGGAATATAGTATACTTAATAATGGGATGATAGTATGGCCTACATTTTAATCAGGCTTAGGCTCTTTTTAAATACATCTGTATAAAGTTATAGTTAAAAACCAGAAATCTAAACATAATAATAATGTCAAAGGGCATGGGAGAGGCTGGAAGAAATTACCCTAAAAACACATATGCATATATTCATAGCCCATGAATACAGATAAAAAATGTGGTGAGGGCCTGCAGAATGGGGGCTTTAAGAAGGCAAAAGTGGGGGGGAGGGGGGAGGGCACCTGTAACAGTATCTATTTTTTTTTCCTTTTTGTTAATCTTCACCCAAGTATATTATTTCCACTGACCTTCCCGCTCTCTCTCCCCCCCCTTCTCTTTTAGAGTAAATGGTAGAGGAGAGAGAAAGAGAAATACATTATTTGTTGCCTCCTGCACACACCCTCACCCAGGCTGGGATTAAACCCACAATTTTCTGGTGCTTAGGCTGATGCCCTAACCACTGAGTCAAGCCAGCCAGGGCAGTGTCAACAATTTTTTTTTAAAATATATTTTTATTGATTTTTTACAGAGAGGAAGGGAGAGAGACAGAGAGCTAGAAACGTCGATAAGAGAGAAACATCAACCAGCTGCCTCCTGCACACCCCCTACCAGGGATGTGCCCGCAACCAATGTACATGCCCTTGACCAGAATCGAACCTGGGACCCCTCAGTCTGCAGGCCGACGCTCTACCACTGAGCCAAACCGGTTTTGGCAGTGTCAACAATTTTTAAAAAGAAAAGAAAAAAGAACATAGCAACTATTATTTAAAATTAAATTTGCAATATTCTTCAAAGTAAGTAAATATAATAAGTGTTTAAATACTTAAATGGAATTTTAGAAAATGTAGCACAAAGGTTGTGCAGCAAAATTAACACAGCTTTTCAAAAATTCAAGGCCTTGGGAAAGTCTAGGTGGGGCACCACAAGTGATTGGAAGTCACATATCTAGAACAGGGGTCTCCAGATTTTTCAATAACTGACATTTTTATTAATAGTATTTTCAGACATTCAGAGGAGTTAAAAGAACTTAAAATTCAAGAGAATACCAAAATATCTACCACAAGGGTATAGTTTAAAAACTACACATGATCATTCACATCTATTCCTCTTTTCATCTGTTAATATTTATTACATTAGTTCCTAATGTTATGTACATTTTAAAGCATATTCAGAAACAGAAAATGGAAAGGATGGGAACATTTTCACATATAAACTACAAAGCAAAAATGTGACCAATAAGAACAGTGTAATCTCAATATATACTTTGATCAAAGATGCCTCCATTTTAACAAGATTTTTGAAGTAAATTACAATTTTAATGCTTCAGCAAATGGATTCAAACAAGATTCTTCTTTTAAAATTTCATTTAAGAAAAGACATTCTCAAAATAATTTGCTATATTTCTTAACTATAACTGTAGATACTCTTAAATGAGTTATCGGGTCTAGTAATAATTAATGTCGTTTTTAAACATTCGTTTAAAATCCTGCTTGGCGTTGACTTGTATTGACATAACCTTCAAACACGTGGTATCTACAGAACGTGTGAAGTGCAATTAACAAGTTTTGCTTGAAAAAGTTTGTGTTTGGTTTGGTTTTTGTTGCAAAACTAGGGCTAAGAAGATGGCGGATGAAGAGCATATTCGGCACTGCATGCTTTACGAGTTCCAATTAGGAAGAAAAGCAAGTGAGGCTGCAAAAAACATCTGTAGTGCTCTTGGTCAAGATGCAGTTAGCGCCAGAAAATGCCAGCATTGGTTTGAGAAATTTCGTGAGGGAAATTTTTTGTTAGATGACAAGAGTGGTCGAGGCCGTGTATCCAATTTTGATCAAGAAGCTCTTCAAGCTCTTTTGGTGCAAAATCCTCAAATTACCCAACAAGAGCTTGCGACAACTTTAAATTGTTCACAAAAAACAATTTCCAATCAATGCGTGCACTTGGCAAAGTCCAAAAGTTTGGAAAATGGGTTCCTCATGAGTTGACCGACAACAACCGTAATCAAAGAGTCACAATTTGCAGTTCGCTCCTCTCTCGTCAAAACCGTTTGCCGTTTTTAGAGCAAATTGTTACCGGAGATGAACAATGAATGCTGTATGTTAATTTGAAAAGGCGGCCTCAATGGTTGGACAAAAATGAGGCTCCGCAGCCCACGCCAAAACCTGACTTGCATGCGAAAAAAGTGATGTTGTGTGTTTGGTGGAATTTTAAAGGAATTCTTCATTATGAACTTTTACCATCTAACCAAACCATTACAAGTGCAGTGTATAGTGCCCAATTGGAAAGGTTAGCCCAAGCTTTAAGAGAAAAAGAACCCGCGCTGATTAATCGGAAGGGCGCAATTCTTCACCACGATAACGCACGACCGCATACTGTAAGAATCACTGCTGAAAAACTGCGCCAGTTGGAATGGGAAGTTCTCCCTCAACCAGCATATGCTCCTGATATTGCCCCTTCCGATTACCATTTGTTTCGTTCTTTGCAAAACTTTCTTCTTGGAAAAAAATTTGATAATGAAGAATGCCTCAAAAATGCATTGACCGAATTTTTTGCATCAAAATCACAAGAATTTTACAACAGAGGGATTAAAATGCTTCCTGAGCGTTGGGCACAAGTAATAGAAAACAACGGCAACTATATTGTTGATTAAATTTTGTTGTATTGTTTAAATAAATTCGATTTAAAGAAGTATTAGAAAACGACATTAATTATTACTAGACCTAATATCATTATGGACTACCATCTGTCAAAACTAATACTGATCATTTTAGAAAGAGATGTTTCAAAGGATTATAAAGTTTCTTAAAGAATAAAAAGTTAAACTATCTGGTTTCTGAATATTAATGAATATTCAGATTCATGAACAATCTTATAAATACACTGAATTTAAGTGTGCAACATTCTTAGATTAAAGGAAGTTAGGGGAAACATCTGACTTCCTTGTACATCAATAAAACAAACCCAACAGGGTTTATCTACTACTTACATCATCAATGTCTTCATCATCATCTCCAATGTCATCAAACTGAATTTCATCATCATCTCCAGGACCAAATGTATCTGTTTCATTGATTTTAGCTAAAGATACAAAAAGAAATATAGTTATATATATATATAGTTAAAAAGGTGTTATCAGATCAATTACCGATTAAAAGAAATGGGCCTGATACAAAATATCAAACAATAGAAGGCCACTTTTACAAGTCCTATTTCAATACAAATATTTCATTAAAAAAACAAATTATCTTTCTAACTTCGAAGAATTCAACACAAAGAAAATTCACAAAACTCCCAGAGTTCATTAATTATAATGAAGAATATATGTACTATAGTCTTACTTTGTTCAGAAAGGTATTATAAGAAAGGCAAGTTTTTTTTTGTTTGTTTGTTTTTTAATATATTTTATTGCTTTTGTACAGAGAGGAAGGGAGAGAGATAGAGAGTGAGAAACATCGATGATGAGAGAGTCATTGATCAGCTGCCTTTTGCACACCCCCTACTGGGGATATGCCCGCAACCAAGGTACATGCCCTTGACCGGAATCGAACCCAGGACCTTTCAGTCCCCAAGCCGACGTTCTATCCATTGAGCCAAACTGGTTTCGGCAAGAAAGGCAAGTTCTAATCACATTAACATAAATCTTGCACTTCCCAAGTTAGCCTTAAAATGTAATTGAAAACATGGTGCATGTGAAGTTTTCCTAACTAAGAATAACTCATTCACCAACTATTTGAAAGACTTACCAAATCAATTTAAAAAATCTTGGTCAAGCTATGCTTATCCCCTTAGACAGCAATTTTCAACCTTTTTCTTCCCTAATTACTAAAATGCTACAGTATACCAAAAAATATGTATTTTTCCCCAATATGACCAATAAAAGGTATAACTTTAATTCATTCATACTAGACAGTTAGTGTGTGAGCTGCTGTTATTCTTAAATTTGACAATTTGGTGGAAATACAATTTGACTAAAATACTCAGGTAAATACTGTATGTTTTAAAAATTATTGAGGCAATGGTTGAAAATTGCTGCTTTAAGAAACAGAACTGAAAGAGAAAATACTGGTCTGATATTTTAAATACAAAAAAATTTTATCAAAATTTTCATGCTTATGTAAAGATCTTATATTTTCATTACAAAATGCAATGAAGTAAAACAAGTAAGTAAAATAGCTGTAAAGTAAAAAATGTGGCTGTAGAAATAGTACATTTTCTCTTAGGAACTTACTTTATATTTTTAAGTAGCCATTAGAATAAAAATAACTCTGGCCAACACTGCTCATCCATATGCCAAAAGGTTGCAGATTTGATCCCAGGTCAGGGTATGTATAGAAAGCAACGAATTGATGTTGTCTCACACTGTTATCTCTCTCTCCTCCTTTCTCCCATCCTCTGCCCTACCTCTCCCTTTCCATCTCTTGAAAGTCAAAAATCATATTCTTGGGTGAATATAAAAAAAGAAAGAAAAGAAATATCTGTTAAAAAGTACACACAGCCCTGGTCAATATGGCGTAGTTGGTTGCAACTCAATACCTGAAGAGTTGCAGGTTTGATTCCAATTAGGGCAATTACCCAGGTTGTGAGTTTAATCCCTGGTCCCGGCACATACTGGAGGGAGCTGATAAATGTGTTTCTCTCTCATCAATATTTCTCTCTCTCTTGCTATCCCTCCCTCACACTCTCCTTTACTTTTAACATATCACTGGGTGAGGATTTTTTTAAATTAAAAAATAGAAATTCTATAAAATAATATGCTAAGATATACTGACCACTGTTTCCTATAAATCCAATATTACAATAGTATCATAATTGTTGCCCTAATATACCTGAAAACTGGATACATCTCCTTTAAGAACTGTTAAAAACAATAAATAAAATGTACTTCCTTAACAAAATTTATATATAGTCCAACCAGAATGGCTCAGTGGTAGAGTGTCGACCTATGATCTAGAAAGTCACAGTTCCCCGTCAGGGCACATGCCCAAGGCATGCAGGAAGCAGCTGATTAATGATTCTCTCTCATCATTGATATTTCTCTCTCTCTCCCACTCTCCCTTCTTCTCTAAAAATTACCAAAAATATATTTCTAAAAAAAATAAATTACACACAAGCTCAGAGCTTAAAACTTTTAAACTCCCGATCAAAAGAACATTTACTAGAAACAGAATGTTATTACTATTGTATAAATGCTAAAAAGTATAGATTGGTATACTTAAAACTAATTTTTGTTAAGTACATACATGAAAAATAAGACAATTCTATCAAAACTGCTTCACCAAAACACCAACAAACTAGCAATACTATAACACAGAAAACATAACTTTGTCATTACCATGTTCTGGAAGCTCGCCATATGCCTTCAGACTTCTAGCTTCATCAGCATTGTACTTTAAAATTACATCAGCTTTGTTATCCTTAAAGGTAAACAAATAGCTTTTAAAATTGGCTTTGCCAAAGTACATCAATTGGTTAGCAAATTACTTTAAAATTAAACACATTAAGGAAAATCTCACTTAACTGTTACAAACTCTCTAAATTCCTAACATATTCTTGGACTTAAGTAGAAATCATTCTATATAATAGAAGGATAATATGCAAATTGACAGAACAGCAGAACCACTGATTGCTATGATGTGCATTGACTACCAGGGGGCAGATGCTCAATGCAGGAGCTGGCCCCTGGTAGTCAGTGCACTCTTACAGGGAGAGCTCTGCTCAGCCAGAGGCCCTGAGCTAGGCTCATGGCTGGCAAGTGCAGCGGTGGTGGTGGAAGCCTCTCCCACTTTTGTGGAAGTGCTTCTGTGGCATTCGGACATCCCCTAAGGGCTCCCAGACTGCAAGAGGGTGCAGGCTGGGTTGAGGAACACCCCTCCTTTCCTCCCCCCACAAGTACATGGCACCAGGCCTCTAGTTTTTCATAAGTGACTAAGTAATGATTAACCAACAGCCTGGAAAAACTGCTTGTATAATTAATTTTAATAAGCGAGGAAAAGGGGGAAGGGGGGAGAAAAATAGAAAAAAATAAAGTTGCAGTGTAATTGCTTCCCTATCACACTGATTACTTACTTGGTTTTTTAAAAAGGTAGTTATATCTCCTAAAGACTGATAGATCTGATATTAAGTCCAAAAACTCTGTATTTAAAAAGATCTTTTTTGGTGTTTCCATTGCAAATGCCCCTAAAATATGCCCTAAAATATTCACATTTAGCCACTTTTTAAAATGAGTCATTTGGAGAGGAAAAGCAGTGTCTGAAGAATAATTACAATTAACCCCTCCTCATGCCCCCCAAAAAACATTAAAGAAAACTAAAATAATCAAACACAACTGTAATGTGCTATAAAGCAATAGTTATCAAGCTGTAATGTGCATATAAAACAGAGGGACTGTATTAAAATTCAGATTCTAGCACAGTAGATAAAAGACTAAGTTAAAAACTTGCATTTCCAATAAGCTACCAGATGGAGCAGCTAATCTAATCTTTGGATTGCTCTTTAGAACAAGAGAATAGAATGTTTCCAGCAAGGATATATATAGACTTATTCATTAAAGATTAAATGAAGAGCAGGTGTTACAAAAAACAATACAAGTCAAAGACAAATACCGTATCATTTTACTTATATATGAGATCTAGAGAAGAGAATAAACAAAGATGCAAAATTGACATAGACTCATAGAAACAGAGAGCAAATTAGTGGTTGCTCGAAGACAAGGGTTTGGGGGTGTGGTGAAGAAATAAGGAAGTACAAACTGATAGGTACAAAATACCGTTTCCCCGAAAATAAGACAGTGTCTTATATTAATTTTTGCTCCCTAAGATTGCACTAGGTCTTATTTTCAGGGGATGTCTTATTTTTCCATGAAGAAGAATATGGTACACATTTATTGTTAAATGAAAATAAAGGAAATTTATGACCTGTATACGGTACGGTAGTACGGTAGTTGTCAACACAAACCAGACAAACTGAGAATCCTACACTATCAAGAATTTACTCATTTATTCAATGACAATCATCTCATCATCTTCTGGAACATCATCCTAAGAATTCAATTCCTGAATTTCCTGGTGAATTTCTTGTGACTCAATTTCTTTCAGAATCAGTGGACCAAATCTCTCTTGTTTAGTCTAGGGGGGGCCTTATTTTTGGGGGGATGTCTTATATTTCACTCAGAAGGAAACCTGTAAGTAGGTCTTATATTCGGAGGATGTCTTATTTTCAGGGAAACACAGTAGTAATGAGGAGAAAACAAGATGGCAGCATAGGTAAACACATGAACTTGCTATCTCACACAACCACTTCAAAACTATAACAAAAAGACAAAAAGGACATCATCCAGAACCCCAGGAAGGCTGGCTGAGTGGAAATTCTACAACTAAAAGGGAAAAGAAAGGCACACTGAGGCTAAGAGGAAGTTCAGAGGTAAAGTGCAGAGGTACAGTAACACGCGTGTGTTCGGAAAGGGCTGGTAACTGAGTATGCTCAGGAGGAAGAAACAAGCTCCCAACTATTCTGACCTCCAGTTCTGGGTGAAATTCATACAGGGAGAAGATGGACTGTCTGGCATCAGGCTGGAATATGAGGTAATTTTTTCTCAGAGCTGCTTGCAGCGATTACCAGGGGACACTAAGACCCAGGGACTTCTTAGGGCAGGTCTAAAAGTCAGCCATTGCTGTTTGCTTTGCCCTGATGATACCCCGAGACCCCGCCCAATCCAACTTACAACTCCACCCTAGCTGTGCACAGAGGATTTTTGCTCATGAATGGCTGGTTCCTTTGCAATCTAAAATTACCTAACAAACGGCAGCTGAGTCAGTGAGATCCAGAACATCCAAAAGAAGGCCCAAGGCCACACAGCAGTTTGCATTGCTGCACATCTGGGCCTCATCTGGGCACCTCCAAAATCAAAATAAGAAGAGGAATCTGCAGATCTCTCCATAGCTCCTGCTGGGTAGCTGCAGGCAAAGCTAAATCTGCACCTCTTTGGAGATCCAAAAGCCAGTGTACACAGGTATTAGAGTAGAACCATCCAGGTTACAACTCCTCAGATCCAAAAGGGACAAATTCAGAGGCAGACTCAGTGAGTAGCAAAGCCTCACTGAAGCAAGTCCTGCCCCATAAAGGTGTCTCCAGCACAAAAGTTCTCCCATAGTCACAGATGAAGCTGACAGCCAATTGGCCTGGAGGTCAATTCCTCCCAGTGATACCAACAATAATCAAGGCTTAACTACAAAACTGTGCACACAGCCCATAAAAGAGTGCACCAAGAGTGTCCACCTCAGGTAATTGGGGAAGCTGAGCCACTGGGCCCTATAGGACACCTAGCACACAAAGTCACTCTATCAATTCAGGGAAGCAGCAAAAATGTGGAGACAAAGAAACAGGTCACAAATGAAGGAAATGGAGAAAAGAAAACTACTGGATATGGAGTTCAAAACCATGGTTATAAGGTTTTTCAAAAGTTTCTAGAAAATGTCAATAAATTTAGTGAATCCCTCAGGGAGATGAAAAAGGACCAACTAGAAATTAAGCATACACTAACTGAAATAAAGAATAATATACAGCTGAAACAGGTTTGACTCAGTAGATAAAGCATCAGCCTGCAGACCGGAAGGTCCCAGGTTTGATTCTGGTAAAGGGCATGTACCCTGGCTGCGGGCACATCTCCAGTAGGGGGTGTGCAAGAGGCAGCTGATTGATAATTCTCTCTCATCGATGTTTCTAACTTTCCATCCCTCTCTCTTCCTCTCTGTGAAAAATCAATAAAATATATTTAAAATATATATATATATATATCTTAAAAAAAGAAAGAATAATATACAGATATTTAACAGCAGATGAGTGGATTGCAAGAATCAAGTCAAAGATTTGAAATACAAAGAGGCAAAAATCACCCAACCAGAAAGAAAGAATCCAAAAATATGAAGATAGTGCAAAAAGCCTCTGGGACAGCTTCAAGCATACCAATATCAGAATTATGGGGGTGACAGAAGAGAGAGCAAGATACTGAAAACCTATTTGAAAAAATGACAGAAAACACCACCCTCCTGGTTAAAGAAACAGACTGTTAAGTCCAGGAAGTACACAGAACCCCAAACAAAAGGAATCCAAAGAAGACCACAACAAAACACAATATAATTAAAATGCCAAGAGCAAAAGACAAAGAGAGAATATGAAAAGCAGCAAGAGTAAAACAGTTACCTATAAGGAAGTACCCATAGAAATGTCAGCTGATTTCTCGACAGAAACTATGCAGGCCAGAAAGGAGTGGCAAGAAATATTCAAAGTGATGAATAGCAAGAACCTACAACCAAGATTACTCTACCCAGCAAAGCTATCATTCAGAATTGAAGGGCAGATAAAGAGCTTCACAGATAAGAAAAAGGTAAAGGGGTTCATCATTGTCAAACCAGTATTATATGAAATGCTGAAGAGTATTCTTTAAGAAGAGGAAGAAGAAGAAAAAGGAAAAGATAAAAATTATGAACAACAAATACATATCAACTAGTAAATCTAAAAATCAAGTGAATAAAACACTGATGAATAGAATAAACTGGTGCATATAATAGAATCAGGGGCATAGAAAGGGAGTGGACTGACAATTCTCAGCGAAGGAAAGAGGGTATGGGAATTGTGGGAAGAGACTGGACAAAAATTGTACACCTATGGATGAGGACAGTGGGGGAGGGGTATAGGCAGAGGGTGGGTTGGGATTTGATCGGAGAGAAGCTATGGGGGGAAAAAGAGTAACAACTGTAATAATCTGAACAATAAAGATTAAAAATTAAAAAACAAAAACAAAACACACACACACACACAAAAACAACCCAAAATAGTAATGAAGATATAAATGTAAACAAAGCACAGGAAACACAGTCAATATGTATTACCTATATATGGTGCCAGGTGGGGTATAGGAAATATCAAATGGAACACTATGTACACTATTAAAAGTGAAACAAGTAAACTGACTGTACCTCTGCGACATCCACCAGCAGTTAGGAGGAAATATGCAAATAAGGATGACAAATATGGCGGCCATGCCCCCAGCCCTTCAGGCAAGGCAGGACACCTGCTATGAAGGGAAAGGTGGGAGTGGAGGGAGCTATAAGGTTGGTGCTCTGGCCGACACCGGCCAGAGTCAACAAAGCCTGTAAAGACTTTGACTGTAGTGAAGGCTGGATCCCAGTTGCTGGAGGAAAACCCCCATATCTTCTGGCTGTAAAAACCAGGGGGGATTGTGGCTGAGTAACATGGAGGCTTCTGGGGTCCCAGGCAACTCCTCTTAAAAACCCACACAAGGACTTACTGGGATTTGTTCACTCTGAGCTCCACTCCTGGGTTAGAAGCTTGAAAGAGACATTATGGGTAGGAACTAAATTGTTTTATATAACAGCATGAGTTGGGAGGTTGAAAGGGAGAGACAAGCCTTCTCAAGGGACAAGCCTTTGATAAGCCCTCTCTCCACAGTGCCAGGATTATCTGTCTCCATCAACCTGGCTAAAACTATTAGCCCAGCTCTGGTGATTTCAAGGTCCTGTCCTACCAAAACTTTAGTTCCACACAGCTGTTTCTAGTGCTTTTCCCTACCAATGTCCTGTCTTGCCTCATGCTTCAGATTTTTAAAAAATCTTTCAAATATGCAGCATCTGGCCTCAGCAAGCTCTGGACCTCTTGCTAAGTTGGCTCCTGGTTTGGTATAAGTGGAAGCCAACTTTGGTTCACAGCTTGGCCACTCCTGGGCACCTCCAAGCCAGCACAAGTAGCAGGTATCTACATCACTTTTAGATTATGCCCAAACAGAACACAGGCAGTGCCAACCTTGTTCTGCACCTCACTAGAGGTCCCAGAGAAAGCACTCCCAGTAGATAACTTCAAACCACGTTGTATCATCCAAAAACCTCCAGAAAGTGACACACTCAAAGGGTGAAGCCAGGCACCATAGATCTACTGAAATAAGTCCTGTTCTGTAGGGAGTCAATGCATAGTTGATCGTCCATGGTGGCCAGAGATCAATTGTCAGTAACTGTAGCCAATTCTTGAAGTTGTTTGGCCTGCATGTAAATCCCACCTATTGACCTATTAACAGCAATTACAAATCAACTATAACAGGAAGTGTACAAAGCTTACATGGAGAGGCTCCTTGGTTGATCAGGAAGGCTATCCCAACCTACAAAACACCTATTTAATTAGACCACTCTATCAAGTCTGGGAGATATAACAGCACTACCTAATATATACTAGTGATATGAAAGATGAGGAAGCAAAAGAAAAACCCATCACACCCTGGCTGGTGTGGTTCAATGATTAGCATTAAAAGATTACAGGTTTGATTCCTTGTCAAGGACACATACCTGAATTCAATCTCCAGCTCAGTTGTCATACAGGAGGCAATCAATTTGATGAGTTTAATGTTTCTCTCCCTCTCTCAACTCTCTGTCTGCCACTCTCCCTCTCTCTAAATATCAAAGGAAAAAAAATCCATGGGTGAGGATGAATAAAACGAAGGAAAAAAAACAACACCCAAAACACTCAGTCACAGCAAAAAAAAAGGGAAGAAAAATCCAAAACAATAAGAATACTATAAGGAATTTCTGGGACAACTTCAAGTGTACCATGGAAGTACTGGAGCAAGAAAATGGAAAAAGGAAAGAAAAAGAAAAAAAAGAAAAAAAAAAAAGGCAGAAAATTTCCCTAACTTGATGAAGGAAATGGACATACAAATTCAAGAAACACAAGACGAAACTAAACAAAATGAAAACTAAAGAGTCTCACACCAAGACATATCAGAATTAAAATGCAAAACATTATAGACAAATACAGAATCTTAAAAGCAGCAAGATAAAGGCAGTCAGTTACTTAAAGGAAACTTCCAATATTATAGTGTCAGTTGATTTCTCAAAAGAAACTTTTCAGGCCAGAAGGTAGTAGCAAGAAATACTCAAAGCAATGAAAAATTACTCTACATAGGGCAAAGCAATAATTTAAAACTGAAGGAGAAATAAAGAGCTCCCCAGATAAGGAAAAGCTACAGGAGTTCACCACCAAAAATGAAGAATCTTCAGGAGGAAAAAAATAAAAAATGTAAATAAAATGGCAATATATATGTGTGTGTATATACACATATATATCAACAATTAGATAAAAAATACTAAACAAGCAAGCAGAAACAAACTCATAGATACAGAACATTTTGATGGCTGCCAGCTGGCAAATTTAGGAGTCTGGGTGGAAAAAGTGAAAGAATTAAGAAGTACAGATTTATAGTTATAGAAGTTATGGGAATGTAAAGCATAGCAAAGAAATATCCTTCTATATATGTAAATTATAGATATGTAAATATGTAAATATTTATTTAAATATAGATATGTAAATATGTAAATATCCTTCTATATATGTAAATTATCCTCGAGCAATCATTTGACTGGGAGTTGGACTGCTCACTATGACATGAGCTAACCCCGAATGGGCAGCGTGAAACATGGCAGGCATTGGCGACACAGTGCTGACAATGGGCAGCAATGAAGATAATGCCATCCCCAATGAACTCCAACAAGAGCAGGACCACTGTGGGAATGGTGGACCAGATGAGCAGGCAGCACCAGGGCAAGGCAGGTGTGAGTAGGGGCCTGAATACCCCATTGATCGTCTTACAGATGGGGTGACTAGCAGCGGCAGCAGGTGGTGAGATTGCCTCCTGGCTCCCAGGGGCTGAGGAAGCTGGGAAGGAAGCCCAGCCTCGACCAATCGCTCTATAGGCAGTAGAGCAGAGCAGGTGAGGGGGAAGAGCCAAGCCAAGTTGGGGTGCCAGGCAGGGCTGTGGGGCCATGAAGATGGGGTCTGATTCCTGCAGACCACCCTGAGGGACCAGGCATTTAGTCTATATATATGTAAAAGGCTAATATGCTGCACTTCCCAGTCCAACCAGTCACTATGATGCACACTGACCATCAAGGGGCAGACAGTCAATTCAGGAGCTGCTGAGCTGCAGTGACTTGGCAGCAGTTCTTAGATGATGCATCCTGAAACCTGAAAGGAAGGAGCCTGATTCCTTATAGAGCCATGTGATTCCATATTTGGCCGTTGGCTATGTTATTGCTGGTGCACTATCAATCCCGAATCTGGTTTATGCACACTTGCATTTGTGTTCCACACCCTGTATGACAGCAACTTTGCAGAGTGCTCTTACACTCCAGGACCCCTCAGGAGATGATGGAGGGCCTTTTTTGGCCCGATTCCCGAAGGCCAGGCTGAGGGACCTCACTGCTGGAGGGCTCCCTTCACTCCGTAGATGCTGGGGAGGGACCGCAGGAGATTGACTCTAGGGCATATCCAGTCCATCTCACCAAGCTGGCCATCTTCTATTTAAATTCCTTTCAATTTGCAAGAATCCATGCACCAGATCACTAGAAAACAAGACTACTAAAGCATACAAGATCATACAAAAATAAACAATATATGTAAGATGAATGTAAGTTTTATCAGGGCAATCACTTGTTATATAATGTCTAATCACTAGGGTGTACACCTGAAATATAATATTGTAATGTCAACTGTAATTGAAGTATAAAAATTATGTTTAAAAAAAAAATAGCCAAAAGCAGTCTTATTCTTTTGAGGCATTGTCTATTATTCTTTACTAGAGGCCTAGTGCATGAAAATTTATGCACTAGATGGGGTTCCATTAGCCTGGCTTGCAGCCCTCTTGTATTTACCAGGAGGACATGCCTCTCGCAGTGCAGGACTGCTCGCTCCTTATCACTCTCTTGCTTGCTCATCCTTATGACTTGGCTTGGTGCTCTTTAACACTGTCACTGTGGGAGCACACTTACCACCAAGGAGAAGCTCCTGCATTGAGCATTTGCCTCCTGGTGGTCAGTGTGTGCCACAGCAACCAGTTGTTCCGCTGTTCAGTCAACTTGCATATTAGCCTTTTATTATATAGGGTTGTTGACAGTATTATAGATGTCCCCCAATTTTCTGCCAAACCAATCTTGAGAAAGAACAAAATTGCAGGCATCACATTTACTGATGTTAAATTACATTGTAAACTATAGTAATCAACACAATACTGTACTAACATTCAGTTGTAGGCTCCTCCACAGACATGGTCTGTTTGGGGCATGTGCAGGAGGCAACCAATCAATGTGTTTTTCTCACATCAATATTTTTGTCTTTCCCTCTCTGTCTAAAAAAAAGAAAAAGAAAAAATCAATGAAAAAATATCCTCGGGTAAGAATTAAGAAAATACATAAAAAGAACCAAGATGGAAGGATTGATAAATGTTGATACATGCTGCTTCTCACAACTATATAAAAATTGCAACTAAAATACAGAATCATTATCATTCAGAACAGTCTGAACAAGATGGCTGGATGGAAGCTCTACAGCTAGAGAAGTAAAGAAGAAAGAACATAGTGACTGTGAGGGGAGCAGAGGAACAGAAAGTGCTAGTCCAACACCCATGAGTCATTTTTTAATTTTCTCTGTGGAGGCTACACATAAGGAGCAAAGGGTCCCAGACCCACATGAGACCTTAGCCCAAGGTTCCAGAACTGGAAAGAAAATCCCCGTAAAAACCAACAGGGACTGTGGCTGAGTGACATGTAAGCTGCTGGAGACCCAGATGTTCATTTTAAAGGATGGGCATACAAATTTACTAGAACTTGACCCCTCTGAGCTCTGGTTCCAGGTGGTGTTAGAGGACCCAGAGGCATATAGGGAGAAATTGGATTGTCTGGCATCGAGGAAGGAACTTGGGGGCTTTCTCCCAGATGAGGGTGCTCACAGAGAGAAATTGTTCCTGTGCTGGAACCTCTCCTAATGCAAAGCTGACTGGCAAGGGCCCCATGTAAGTGTCCATCAGACTGGTTCACAGTTTGGTCCACCCTGGTGATTTCTAAGACCCTGTCCCACCAATTTACAGCCCCACCCAAGCTGTTGTAACTACAGTAGGAGCTGTTGTGCAGGAGATAACCCTATAGAGCAGCACTTGCTCTAGTGGGGCTTTGATGCTCACTGAGTCTGCCTTTTGAATATGTCACTTGTGGATGTGAAGAGTTATAATCTGGTATGGTCTGATGCTGTTCACTGGGTGCACTGGCTCTAGAGCCTGGAGATCAATTCTTTCCAGTGATAACAAAAGCATTCAAGGCTCAACTACAAGATTGTGCACATTGCCCAAAGAGGGGCTCACCTAGAAGTGCCCAGCTCAGGTACTGGGGAGGCTGAGCACTGTGCTCTATAGGACCTCCTACTACATAAGGCCATTCTACTATTTCAGGAGACATAGCAGTTGTACTTAATGCATAAAAACAAACAAAGGAAAACCACCAAAATGTGGAGACAAAGAAACAAGTCACAAATGAAAGAAATGGAAGCAAGTAAACTTCTACATACAGAATTCAAAACTAGTTATAAGGTTATCCAAGGATTTTCTTAAAAGCTTCAAGGGACTTAGTGAGACTTCCAAGAATCTTTAATAAGAATGTCCAAGATATGAAAAAGGACCAGTAAGAAATTAAACATACACTAGCTGAAATAAAGAATAATTCAACTGGAAAGTAGAAAATTCCGAAAACCAAATCAACAACTTAAAATATGAGGAAACAAAAAACTCGGAATCAGAAGAACAAAAATAAAAAAGAATAAAAAAATACTAATATAGTATAAGGTGCCTCTGGAACAACTTCAAGTGTACCAACATTTTATTTTGGGGGTGCCAGAAGAATTTGAAGAAATTTGAAGAAATAATTACTGATAACTTACCCTACTTGGTGAAAGAAACAGACTTACAGGTCCAGGAAGTGCAGAGTCCCAAAGAAGAAAAACCTAATAAGACCCACTAAGACACATCATTAAAATTCAAAGGCTTAAAGACAAGGAGAGAATTTTTAAAGAGAAAGGAAGTTAGTTACCTACAAAGGAGCTCCCATAGACTGCCAGCTATTTTCTCAACAGAAACTATGCAGGCCAGAAGGAAGTGGCAAAAAAATATTCGAAGTAATGAGTAGCAAGGACCTTCAACCAAGATTACTCTAACCAGCAAAGCTATCATTTAGAATTAAAGTTTAGATAAATACATTATCAACTATTAAATCTAAAAATCAGAATAAAAGAACAAGAAATCTAATGAACAAAGTAAAGGGACTTAGTGAGACTTCCAAGTCTCACTTAGTGGTGAATAAAATAGAATCAGGGACATGAAAACATGAACAGCCAAAACCGGTTTGGCTCAGTGGATAGAGCGTTGGCCTGTAGACCGAAGGGTCCCGGGTTTGATTCCGGTCAAGGGCATGTGCCTTGGTTGCGGGCACATCCCCAGTGGGGGGTGTGCAAGAGGCAGTTGATCGATGCTTCTCTCTCATCGATGTTTCTGACTCTCTATCCCTCTCTCTTCCTCTCTGTAAAAATTCAATAAAATATATTAAAAAAAAAAAAAAAAAAGAATATCTTTCAAAAAAGAAGAAAAAAAAAACATGAACAGATTGACAAAACTCAGAGGGAAGAGGGGAGCTGAAGGGAAGAGATTAATTGAAGATCTTGGCTATAGAAACAGACAAGAGGATGGTGAAGAAAAAGGGTAGGAGCTGAGGATCGTAGGGGTGAAAAGGGGGGATATCTGTACTATTCTCAACAATAAAAATTAAAAAGTAATAGTAAATAATAATAAACAAAATAAAATAAAAATGATCTAGACTTTGACCAAAAATTAAAAATGGAAAATATATCCATTGACCAATGAAACAAAATCAAAATTCCACAAATAAATTTTTGCATATATGATCAACTAACCAAGAAAAATCAATTGTGCTCAGCCAGTGTTGCTTAGTGATTGAGCACTGACCCATAAACTAAGGTCAGGGCTATTCAGGAAGGAGCCAACTGATAATGTTTTTCTTTCATTGATATTTCTAGCTTCTTATCCCTCTCCCTTCCTATCGCTCTAAAATCAATAAAATCAAAAAACGTTTTTAAGAAGAAAAAAAAAAAATTAGCTGTACCTGGTTTGGATCAATGGATACGGCAACCACTGAGGGTCCCAGGCTTCAATTCCAGTCAAAGTCACATGAACAGATTGTGGGCTCAATCGTCAGTGGGATCAGGAAACAGGCAGCCAATCAATGATTCTCTCTCATCATTGATGTTTCTATTTCTCTCACCCTTCTATTTCTCCTTTCCTCTGTGAAATCAATAAAAAATATTAAAGCCCTAGCTAGTTTGGCTTAGTGGATGGAGTGTTGGCCTGAGGACTGAAGGGTCCTAGGTTTGATTTTGATAAAGGGCACAAGCCTGGATTGCAAACTCGTTCTCCAGTAATAGGCATGAAGGAGGCAGCCAACTAATGATTCTCTCTCATCATTGATGTTTCTATCTCTCTCCCTCTCCCTTCCTCTCTGAAGTCAATAAAAATATTTTTTTAAATATTAAAAAAGAAAAGAATAATCAATTGGGAAAGAATAGTCTTCACAAATGGCATTGTGAAAACTGGATAAACACAAGCAGAAAATGAAATTGAACCCTTATCTTTTACCACTCACAAAAAATTAGCTTAGTAGATAAAGACTTAAACACAAGCATTAAAACCATAAAACACAGGGAGAAAGCTCCTTGACATTGGGGTTGGCTATTGTTTTTTTGTATCATAAGCAATAAGAGCAAAATTCATATATAACAACAGCAAACTAAAATTTTTCTGTATAGCAAAATAATCAACAAAATGTAAAGGGAACCAACAAAATGGTAGAAAATATTTGCAAACCATCTTATCTAATAAAAGAGTAATATGCAAATTGACCATCACCCCAACACAGAAGATGGCTATCACAAGATGGTGAGCAGGAGAGGGCAAATGGGAAGCACCAGGCCTGCAAGAGAGGGCAGTTGTTAGGATGGGAATCATAATAGACAAGAGATAGCAAATGTGGTGAGATGTAAACTGGTAAAGCCACTATTGAAAACTGTAGGAAGTTTCCTCAAAAGATTTAAAATGCAACCACCATAAAATCCAGTAGTACTCTTACTAGGTTTATGCCCAAAGAAAAAAATTAGCTATCACAAAGATACTTTCACCCCATGTTCACCATATCAATGTATGGAAGCAACCTGTTTGAATGAGTAAAGATGTCTCTTACACATGCAGACACATACATCCAGGCACAGGTATATTATTCAGCCATGAGATTTACTGACATTTGTGACAACATGAATGAACGTGGAAGGCATTATGCTAAGTAAAAGACAGAAAATAGAAATACTATATGATCTTATATTTGAAATCTAAAAGAGCCAAACCCATAGAAAGAGAGTAGAGTGGTGATTGCCAGATGTTTGATGAAGGTGGAAATGAAATGTTGATCAAAGAATATAGTAAACTTCCAATTATAAGATGTTATTAGTATTAATTCTGGAAAGCTAATGTATGACATGTTGCCTATAGTTATTATTTTTCTCCTTTGGTTTCATTTACTTTATATTCAACTGACAAATGTTTATTGCATACCTACTATAGACTAAACTCTGCAATAGATGCTGAAAATTCAGGGGAGCATAAGATAAACATATTCTGCCTCTTTGGCTCTAGCCAGATAGCTCAGTTGGTTAGAGCAATTATTTCAATAAATCTATCTTGAATCCATTGTAGAGTAGACCCTTGGATATTTTTTGAGATTATAGATATCTCTTTGCAAAAATCATAAAATTAGACCCAAACCACTATGCTCAATTAATATTTGACAAAGGAGACAAGAGCGTATAATAAAGTCAAGACAGTATCTTCAATAAACGGTGTTGGGAAAACTGGACAAATACAGGCAAAAAAATGAAACCAGACCACCAACTTACACCATCCACAAAAGTAAATTGAAAATGAATAAAGACAGAAAACCATAAAAATTTTAGAGTCCACAAACAGCAAAATCTCAGACAAATGCCAAAGCAATTTTTTCACCAATACAGTTCCAGGGGCAATGGAAACTAAAGAGAAAAGAAACGAATGAGTCTAAATCAAAATACAAAGCTTCTGTACAGCAAAGAAAATCATCAACAAAACAAGTAAGTCCACTGCATGGGAGAACATATTTGCCAATTTATCACAGATAAGGGCTTAATCTCCAACACTTATAGGGAAATTATACAACTTAAAAGAAGGCAGACAACACAATGAAAAAATGGGAATGGACCTAAATACTTTTAGAAAGAAGACATATGAAAACACTAAAGGCTCAGTGCACAAAATTGGTGCACGGGATAGGGGACTGTCCCTCACCCCACCTGTACCCTCTCCAATATGGGACCCCTTGAGGGATGTTTGGTGTGATCCAGCCTATACAGACAGTTGAACATTCATCTAACAATCCCAACTCACCTGCTTGCCCCTAACTGCTTCTGCCTGAGCACCTCTAATCAATCCCCTGCCAGCTAGATCATCAAACTACTCCAGCCCATAACTACCCTCCACTGATGGCCCGGTCACTTCCAACTTGCATCCTGTGCTGACCCAGTTGCCCCTAACTATCCTCCCTTGCTTGCCTGGTCACCCACAAATGCCCTCCCTTGCAGGCCTGGTTGCCCTTATCTGCCCACCCCTGCTGACCTGATCACCAACTGCTGTCCCCTGGAGGCTTGGTCCCCTGAACTGTCCTCCTCTGCAGGCCTAGTTCTCCCCAACTGCTCTCTTGTGCAGGCCCGGTCACCTCAACTACTCTTCCTTGCTGGCCTCGTCATCCCAAACTGCTCTCCCCTGCCAGTGTGGTCACCCTGCCTTCCACTGTTGGCCTGGTCGCCTCCAACTGCCCTCCCCTGCAGGCCTGGTCCCCCTATACGACCCTTCCTTTTCAGGCCTGGTTACCGCCAACTGCCCTTCCCTGATGGCCATCTTGTGGCAGCCTTCTTGTGTCTACATGGGGACAGCCATCATGTGTCTTGGTGTGATGGTCAATTTGCATTTACTTTTATTAGATAGGACGATCAAAGTAATTAATCATCTGAGAGATGCATATCAAAGTGAGGTGCCATCTCACATATGTCAGACTGACTATCATCAAAAAACCAACAAATGACAAGTGCTGGGGAGGATGCAGAGAAAAAAGAAGTCCCATGCACTGTTGGTGGGAATGCAAACTGATCCATTCACTGTGGACAAAAGTATGAGGTTTCCTTAAAAAATTAAAGCCAGTAATCCCACTTCTAGGAATATATTCCAAGAAACTAGAAACATCAATCAAAAAGGATATATGCACCCCTATGCTCATAGCAGCACAATTCACAATAGCTGAGATTTTGAAGCAGCCTAAATTCCCTTCAGTAGATGAATGAATTAGAAAACTGTAGTACATCTACAAAATGGAATACTATGCTGCAGTAAAAAAGGAATTCTTACCATTTGCAACAGTTGGGATGAAAATGGAGAGCATTATGCTCAGTGAAATAAGCCAGTAAGAGAAACATAAATATCATATAATCTCACTTGTTTGTGTAATATAATAAACACAAACTAGTTACTTTATAGATCTTAAATGTCTCTACATACACAAAAAAGTAATAATATAAAAGAATAGAGGTGTTTATATATATATATAAAACTGATGTCATCAGTTAACACTTTCCACATAACACACACACACACACACACATATATATAAGCTTAAGTGTCCCAAAGAACAGTTGCTATGATCCAAAGCTGCCCCCTGGTCAATATGCTTTCAAAGCCAACCTCTGAAGTCACTGCCACCAACCAGTGGACCCTGATCAGCCCCAATTTCTGTCCAGGCCAAGGGACCCACCCACGCAGGAATTCATGCACTGGGTGTCTAGTATAGTGTAAATAATTTTGAATATATAAATGGGTCAAATCACTATGCTGAACCATTTTTACAATACTATAGCTCAATAAACCTAGGGAAAAAAACCAGATACAAATAGAATATTGCTGGAAAGATGGTTTAGGACAATCTAAAATACACTCCTTTTTAGAAAGTGGAAAAAATAATCAAAATCCATTTTATTTGAACTTGAGAATCAAATGCTTAAATTATTCTGATAATTTATTAAAAAAAAAATGACAATCATCTTCAGTAAGTGCAATCTTTATAGAATTTTACAACTTGTTCTTTTTTAATCCCTGTGCCCTAGTTCCAGGCAGCCAATAAAATCAGCATCCCATTGGTATTGGAGGGGCAAAATGATTTGGAGATCCTTCAAAAACACAATTTTTAGAGAACCGATTAGCCTTTTCTATAAACTCCCACTTTAGAAATTATTATTTTTTTAAAAAAACTTTGATTTTTTTACAGAGGGAGAGGGAAAGAAAGTTAGAATTATTGATGAGAGGGAAAGCGATCAGCTGCCTCCTGCACACCCCCCAATGGAGATGTGCCCGCAACCAAGGTACATATCTTTGACCGGAATCAAACCCAGGATCCTTCAGTCTGCAGACCGATGTTCTATCCACTGAGTGGAACTGGTCTTGCCTAGAAATTATTTTCTTATTAAAACCTGATTACTAAAATTTTCCCACTCAGGCTTTTATTCGAAAATTGTGGCAATTTGTTTTTTAATTTTATATTTTTATTTTTAAAAATTTAATAAATCTTATTTTTCAGATTATTACAATTCTTTCTTATCCTTCCCCCCTCAAAAAAAAAAAAAAAATCCCCTCCTCCTCTGCCCTTTCTTCCCTGCATTGTCCTCATCCATACGTGTACAATCTTTGTCCAGTCTCTTCCTGAACCCACTCTACTTTTCCCCAGAGAATTATCAGTACAGTCCCTTTCTATGCTCGATTCTATTATATTCACATTTGTTTCTCAGATTTTTAATTCACTTTATTTTTAGGTTTACTTCTTGATAGATACATTTGTACATAATATTTATCTTTACTTTTAAATCTTCCTCTTGTTAAAGAATGCCTTTTAGCATTTCATATATTATAATACTGGTTTGGTGGTGATGAACTCTTTTAGCTTTGTCTTATAAGCTCTTTATAAGCCCTTCAATTCTGAATAATATACTCTTCTGGGTAACCTTTGTTGTAGGTTCTTGCTATTCATCACTTTGAATAGTTACCACTCCCTTCTGGCCTGCATAGTTTAAGAAATCAACTAACAATCTATGGTACTCCCTGGTAGGTAATTGTTTTTCTTTTGCAGCTTTTAATATTCTGTCTTTTGCTCTTGGCATTTTAATTATCATGTGTCTTAGTGTGGCCCTCTTTGGATTCCTTTTGTTTGGGGTTCTCTGTGCTTCCTGAACTTTTAAGTCTATTTTTTTCAATGTTTCTAACTCTCTATCCCTTTCTCTTCCTCTCTGTAAAAAATCAGTAAAATATATAAAAAAAAAAAAAAAAAAAAAAAGTTTTGGAGGTTTACTGGTTTTAAAACCTCATGTGGCCAAAGATCTTTCCCCCATGTGGACACAAGATGGCCACCAAAAGATGGCCAGCAAGGGAGGGCAGTTTGGAAGCACCAAGCCTACAAGGGAGGATATTTGGGGGTGATCAACCCTGCATGAGGGCAATTAGGGGTGACCAGGCCTGCAGAGTAGGAAAGCTAGAAGCAACAGGCTGGCAGGGGAGCAGTTAGACATCCATCAGGCTGGCAGAGGATTGGTTAGGGGGTGGTCCGGTAGCAGGAAAAAGAGGTTGGGGGCAATCAGGAAGGCAGGCAGGCGAGCAGTTGGGAGCCAGCAGTCCCAGATTGTGAGAGGGATGTCCTACTGCCCCTTTAGGCCCAATCCCAGTGGACATCCTAAACAGGCAGGCAGACATCCCTTGAGGTGTCCCAAATTGAAGAGGATGCAGGCTAGACTGAGGGACATCACAACCTTTTTCCGCCCCCCTCCATGCACAAATTTCCTGTACCAGGCCTCTAGTTTCTAATAAAAGACATCATTGTTATCACTCTCATTTCAAAAAAAGGAATTATGGGAAAGTATTTTGCTTCATGGAAACATCACAAAGTATCTATCTTCTAACTTCACCATAGAATAGTAAAAATTTCAGGCTGCATCACTCCTTGGAATACCTAATACACTACCTAGAATACAACTGGCCTTTAAAGAAATGAAAATAGAATAAACTTTGGTATTTACTGCAAACTTCTAAGAGATTATTGCATATCACATTTAAAATAGAAACAATACTATATAATAAAGAGGTAATATGGAAATTGACCCTCGCGCTGTTGCATAAGATGGCTGCCTGATGTGGTTAAAGATGGTCACCACAAGAAGATGGGTGGTAGGAGAGAGTAGTTGAGGGCAATAAAATCTGCAGGGAAGGGCTGTGGGGAGTGACCAAGCCTGCAGGGGAGGGCAGTTGGGGTGACAAGGTGGGCATAGGAGGGAAGTTAGAGGTGACAAGGCCAGTAGGGGAGGGCAATTGAGGGTTACCAGCCCAGCAGTTGGAGGCCATCAGGGGGAGCAGTTAGGCATCAATCAGGCTGGCAGGGAGTGGTTAGTGAGTGTTTAGGCAGGCAGGCAAAAGTGGTTAGAAGCAATCAGGAAGGCAGGCAGGCAAGGAGTTGAGAGTCAGCAGTCCCAGATTGTGAGGCAATCAGGAAGGCAGGCAGGCAGGCAAGGAGTTGAGAGTCAGCAGTCCTGGATTGTCCAACTGCCGGGCCTCTAATCTATATAACAAAAGCCTAAATGACTGTTATGGTAGAACAACAGTCACTATGATATGCACTTACCACCAGGGGGCAGATACCCAATGCCGGAGCTAGCCCCTGGTGGTTGTTGCATTCTCAGAGGAGGAGCATCACTCAGCCAGAAGCTGGGTTCATGGCTGGCAAGTGCATCGGTGCTGGCAGGAACCTCACTCACCTCCGTGGTAGCACTAAGGAGCAACGAGGCAAGTGTAAAGAGAAGCGAGCAGGCAAGTGATAACAAACATGAAGTTCCAGACTGTGACAGAAATGTCCAACAAAGGGTCCCAGACTGCAAGAGGGCACAGGCTGGGCTAAAGGACACCCACCCCCAGTGTATGAATTTCTGCATGAAGCATCTAGTATTGAATAATGAATATCCAGACGTGTTTTGTTATAAACACATAAACTATTAATCCCTGTGGAAATTTTTCTGAATTAGGAAAACATCAGTCTTAAACACAATTATCCTTAGTAAATTTTGATGACAGAATGGTAAGAAGGCATTATTGACTAGAATTGGTCAAATATTCATACTAGAGGCCTGGTGTAAGAAAATTTGTGCACCTGGGGGAGGGGGGTCCTTTAGCTGGGCCTGTGACCTCTTGCAGTCTGGGACCCCTCGGGGGATATCCTACTGACGGCTTAGGCTGCTCTCTGGGGGATCAGCCTAAGGTGACAATCAGACATTCCCTCTAGCAATACAGTAACCCTCAGGGAATATCTAACTAATAACCCTTAGTCTGTCATCCTTAGTGCTGCCAGGAAGGTAGGAGAGCTTCTGCGTTGAGTGTCTTCCCCCTGGTGGTCAGTACACATCATAGTGATCAGTCATTCCTGGTCATTCCACTGTTAGGGTCAATTTGCATATTATCATTTTAGTATTCTAATATAGGATTATATATTTTAAATATTAATAATTTATTAAGTACAATTATGCAAAACCAATGTAAGTGTAATTATTACCTGATAGTCTCGAAGACCAACCAAGATAATGTCTGAGGTATTTATCCAAACCTATAAAAGAAAACATATTGCACATTATATTTAAAATAAAAACAAGTAATAAAGAATAATGTCAAACCATTCTTTTTTTTGCACTCATCAGTTGCTTATTATTTTTTTTTCATTGTTCATCAGTTTTTCTAATTTCCTTGTTTTCTTTTTTTGTGTGTGTGTTTTTTTTTTTAAATTAATAAACTTTTATATTTTTAAGAATAAATTCCGAAATCTAATAATTTTAAACCTTGTTTTTTCTGCCCTGGGAACAGAGAAGCAAACTTGTTTACATGTAAACTTGCCCTTAGGCTATCAAAAGGCGTAGCCATTCAAATGTAAATGGACACATTGTTTAAAGATAGCTGCTGGCTGGAATTGGATTACCTGTTCTGGGTGGGAAGGGCTTGTCCTCCCCTTTCTCCATTAAAATTAAGGTGTTAGCTTTAAAACCTCTTTTTGGCAAGAGACCTTAAACTTTCAGAACTTTAAATTTTTCAGGTAGTAAATCAATTACTTAGCATTGGCCTGGCCGCTCCCGGCCTGGCTGCTGCTGCTCTGAGCCTGGTTGCTCCCGACCTGGCTGTTCCGGGCCCGGCTGCTCCAGGCCCTCAAACCATTCTTGTCACAAAAAATATATACTATTCACACAGTGTGGGAGAAAGACACAAGATTAGGGGAAAATTATATTAATTTTCTTTGCATGTGTAATAAATATGGGATAAAAAGACCTAAACAGGTCTACCATATTCCAACTTAAAACTTCCCTATTGTTTTCCTAAACTAAAATCTAATCAAAGAAAATGCAGTATATTATATTCAATTAGTAGTTTCTTTGGTCTCCTTTAATCCAAAAAAAAATTCTGTAGCTTTTAATCCTTTACTAGAGGCCCAGTGCACTAATTTGTGCATGGGTGGGGTCTGTCCCTTCCATAAGGGAGCATTAGGCTGGGCCAGTTGGAGGGAAGGGCCGAAGATGACTGACCAGGGGGAGAGCCAATTGGGCAGGGGGTTTGGGAGAGATGGTGCTCTCTGATCTGGTCAGTTGGCTGGCTACAGTGTATGTTATAGTGAATGGCTAAACTAGTGGCTTGGCTTTTATATAAATACACTTAATGGCATAGTTTATTTAAAAGTCCACTTTTTAAAATGTTACTTGTTTTTGTGTTAATCTTCACCTGAGGATTATTTTTCACATTGCTTTTCAAAGAGAATAAAAAGGAAAAGAAAGAAAAGGGAGAGAGGGAGGGAGGAACTGAGGGAGGAATGTAGGAAGGGAGGGGAAAAAAACATCAATGTGTCAGACACAACCATTGGTTGCCTCCCACAAGTGGGGGCAAGGAGTGAACCTGAAATCCAGGCATGTTCAGCTGGCCACCCCTGATTGTGGCGGATCTGCGGCCAGCCTGCTTGGGGAAGTGGCCATGGGAGGTTGGCTGGCCAGTCCTGCACCCCCTGGTTGGTCAGCCACAGTACATGTCTTAGTGACCAGTTGTTCTGATGGCTTGGCTTTTGTATATATAGATTATGAAAGTTCCCATCAAAGATCTTATTTTATACTAGAGCAGTGGTCAACTAACTGTGGCTTGTGAGCCACATGCAACTCTGGCCCCTTGCATGTTCTAATGCCACTTCTTCAAGATAGACTTGCCCAGGACAAAAACCAACTTCTGCGCATGGGCTATGAAGTTTTAATCACACTGTACATGTGATTTATGCATGCGGTTTGTCCCTCACAGCCTCACCTGCCATCTCAGCCCTGGCTTCATCCAGAAGGTTGTCCAGATTGTTCTGTTGCTTGGTGTAATTAACATATTATCTCCTTATTTTATAGGATTGTGTTATAAAACACTATTATTAGGATCATCTTTGGAAACTCAGAAAAATGAGTTGATTGGCCCATATAAAACAGAACAATTCTTTAAAAAAAAAATTATATAAAAACAAACCTCCACACCTACCTTTTTTCTCAGTTTTCCTCTGATATGACATAACCTCTTTACACCATCAAAACACAATGCTTCTAAGCGTCCATTTCCCAACATTTTGATTACCTGAGCATACTCTAAGGTGGAAAAAAAAAAATGAATTACTATTTTTCTTAAAATGTTAATAACTGTAATTAACATAGCTGATAACTTCATTTTTTTCTGTTAAATTCAGGTCAAGCTAAGTATTTTTTTAAAAGGTAAAACTTGATAAGGAAAAAGCTTAAGAGATCTTTTTCAAGGAGACACATATTTTAATCAAAAAAGAAAACAAAAGAACTCTTCAACCATTACACTCTTTAATAATTTTTAAAGAACTTTAATTCTTTAAAGTACTAGAATTTAAGGGTTTTCAATTCTGAAATCTATTATGTTATGGAAGAATTCTCAAATGACTTCTAAGGTTCCATCATGTGGTATACATGCTTAGTATAATTTCCTACATGTAAGTGGAGATGCAACCTTTTAATATAATGGGCTAATCATATCCTTAAATAGATTATGACAGGTTGTGTCACATGGTAGTCACTTCCATGACTATGGTATATTATATAAAAGTGGAGGGGGGTTTGAAGTCAGAAAATTAAAAATATGAAAGGCTACGAAACAAGCCATGATAACATTGTTCCCAGTGTATAACTAGCAAGCAAGAGTACAGAAGTGTTATTTGTCCAAACACAGGGAATTGAACTTAGTCTACAAAAATGTAAAGTTAGACCTTTTAGCATTTCTTGCATTTCTGGTTGGTGGTAATATTTTAATTATGTACTTATTTTAAGTAAATCAGTTCACTCCTGTCTTCATGATTATATGCTCTCCTCACACTTGTTAGAATGGCTACCATCAACAAATCAACAAACAAGTGCTGGCAAGGAGGTGGAGAAAAAGGAACCCTCGTGCACTACTGGTAGAAATGCAGACTGGTGCAACCAGTGTGGAGAACAGTATGGAGTTTCCTCAAAAATTAAAAATGGATCTCCCCATTTGATCCAGTGATCCCACTTCTAGGAATATATCCCAAAAAACCAGAAACACCGATCAGAAAGGATATATGCACCCCTATATTCATAGCAGCATAATTTACAATAACTAAGATTCGGAAACAGCCTAAGTGCCCTTCAGTAGATGAGTAGATTAAAAACTGTGGTGCAACCTCTCAATGGAATACTATTTCGTTGTAAAGAAGAAGAAACTTTTACCATTTGCAGCAGCATGGATAGAACTGGAGAGCATTATGCTATGAGAAATAAGCCAGCCAGAGAAAAATAAATATCACATGATCTCACTCATATGTGGGATATAATGATCAACATAATTTGATGAATAAGAATAGATTCAGAGACAAATTGCAGGGGAGATGGGGCATTAGAGAGCAACCAAAGGACTTGTATACAGGTACCCTATATAATAAAAGAACAGGTAAATTGTGCCTCTGCTAACCTCACTGCAAATCAGAAGATAATATGCAAATTAAGCCAACAAAGATAGTGGTTAATTTGCATACACAGATGCTGAGCAGCTTGGGTCCCAAAAACATCCTTGGGACCCAGGCTGCTCCTAGCCTGTAGGCCCACACTTAGGCCCTGAGGGGCAGGGGTCCCAGAACACCTCCCCTCCCCCGGCGCCAAGATGGTGCCCATGACATGGGACTGGCTGCTGGCCTAGGAAGCGTGCCCTCCCCCCGCCATGTGGGGGGAACATGCCCCTAATTCAGTGGACACAATGCAGGGGTCCTCTGCCACATTAGCTGCAGAGAAAACACCTTTCCTTTAAAAAAAAAATAAAAAAAAAAAAAAAAAATATATATATATATATATATATATATATATATATATATATATATATATTTATTTATTTATTTATTTTTTACAGAGAAGAGGAGAGAGAGATAGACAGTAGGAAACATCAATGAGAGAAAAACATCCATCAGCTGTCTTCTGCACACTCCCCACTGGGGATGTGCCTCCAACCAAGGTATATGCCCTTAACAGGAATCAAACCAGGGACCTTCAGTCTGCAGGCCCTCGGTCTATCCACTCAGCCAAATCGGTTAGAGAGTAAACACCTTTTCTGACAGCTCACTGGCTAAGCTCCCTGCACACCACTGGCAGTGTTCTTGGTAACTTGGGTTATAAGAATCCAAGAAGTGATCCACCTCACTCCTGGAGGAAAAAACAAAGGTTCACTGCTGGAGGGGCTAAGAATGTCATATCCTGCCCTGGAGGGTTTGGCTCAGTGGAGAGACCCTTGGCCTGTCAACTGCAGGGTCCGGGTTCGATTATGATCAAGGGCATGTACCTAGGTAACAAGCTTCTCCCTGTCTGGGGTCCAGATCAGGGCTCATACAGGAGACAACCAATTGAAGTATCCCTCTCACATTGATGTTTCCCTCTGTCTCTCCCTCTCTATTCCATACTCTCTAAAAGTCAATGGAAATATATCCTCATGTGAGTAGGAACGAAGGGAGGGAGGAAAGGAGGAAAGAAGGGAGGTCATATTCTATGAAAGAAACATCTTGAAAATGCCTAAAGAAGGTTGTCATTTTTTCACAGTGAAGAGACACTGTGGTGGCTGGCAATGGCAGTAGTAGTGGGGTGATGTGGGTGGCACCTTCCCCTGATCAGCCCGGTTGCCTCCCACAACTGGATGGCCAGACTTCGAGTTAAACCTGCTCCCTATGGGAGTGGGGGTTTGCCCGGGATGGGAATGGCTTAGTGGGGGAGACAATTGGGAGAAAGAAGACATATGTAAAACTTTAGACAATAATGAAATAAAAAAATCTGGAAAAAAATAGAATATACTCATAAATAAAAGGAACAAATTATTTAAAAAAAAAAGTGAGGTTAAAGAAAGATCCAAGGCTCCAATAAAGAAACCTGGATAACATCCTAATTTCAACTTTAAGAGACCATGAGCAGAAAAACCAATTTAGCCCTGCCCAGACTTCTTATCTATAGAAATTGTAAAGTAATAAGTGGATGTTCTTTCAAGCCACTAAAAATAAAATTTCTATGGCCTCTTCCATATACTATTATTTACTCCCCCTTTGTATTATTTTACTTATTTTTATTTTTTAATATATTTTATTGACTTTTTACAGAGAGGAAAGGAGAGGGAGACAGTTAAAAACATTGATGAGAGAGAAACATCCATCAGCTGCCTCCTGCACACTCCCCCTGGGGATGTACCCACAACCAAGGTATATGCCCTTGACCGGAATAGAACCTGGAACCCTTGAGTCTGCAGGTGGATGCTCTATCCACTGAACCAAACCAGTTAGGGGGTCCCCCCCCCTTTTTTTACTTATTTAATTTTAAAAAATATATTTATTGATTTTTTACGAAGAAGAAGGAAAACACAGAGAGCTAGAAACATCGATGAGAGAGTATCGATCAGCTGCCTCTTGCACACACTCCACTGAGGATATGTCCCAACCAAGGTCCATGTCCTTGACCGGAATCGAACCCGGGACCCTTCAGTCCGCAGACTGACACTTTATCCACTGAACCAAACCGGTTTCAGCCGCCTTTTTTATTTTTATTTATTTATTTATTTTTTAAAATATATTTCATTGATTTTTTACAGAGAGGAAGGGAGAGAGATAGAGAGCTAGAAACGTCGATGAGAGAGAAACATCGACCAGTTGCCTCTTGCACACCCCCTACCGGGATGTGCCCGCAACCAATGTACATGCCTTTGCCCGGAATTGAACTTGGGACCTTTCAGTCCGCAGACCGACGCTCTACCACTGAGCCAAACAGGTTTCAGCCCCCCTTTTATTTTTAATGTAAATAAAAGCCTACAGAAATCAACGATTTGTTGTAAGTGAACTATGCATTACAAGCCCTCTCTTATTAGAAATATTTTAATTATTTATTTATTTAAAGTAAATCAGTTCACTCTTATCTTCATGATTATATGCTCTCCTTTTAGACAACAAAGTAACTCATTCCAAAATGTATCATATAATTCTGGTTTATTAATCTTTCTCATTTAGATCTAGCCCAATCATGGTTCTCATTTCTCTCAAAAATAAATGGCAAAATAAGTTACTTATAAACTTTTGTTTACTTTAGAATACCATAGCAATTAAAGTTCTTTTAAAAATATTTCTGGAGAGAAACCAAGATGGCGGCAGACACAAGAATGCAGCCTACAACAAATTTGAATTTAGAACTGAAAAACAGGGGAAACATCACCCTGAAGTGCCGGACGGCTGGCTGAGAGGAGGCTCTACCATCTGGGAAGGAGAGAGAAGGCACGCTGAACCTCAGAAACTATGAAGGTGCGGAGAACTGTGCGCGCGAAAAGGCAGCCGCAGAGTTTGCTGCCAGCCTGCTTGCGGAGGGCGGGCCAAGTTCACTACCGGCTTACTCCCTGTGCACCGAGAGGGCGGACAGCTAATGCGCGACTGGCTTTCTTGTTCCGGAGGAAAACAGAACCACCCTATTGCACTGATAGATGGCCCCAGACAGGGAGAGGCCAGACTGTCAGGCAGTGGGTGAGGATCTCTCGGAGGTCTGTGAAGCCAGCAGCCATTACTGCGGGACTCAGAAACCAGACCCTCGTAGGGAGGGGCTGAATAAAGCTTGTCTGCACGATTCGAGACTTCGTCCCATCCAAGCAGAGCACAGAGGCCTTCCAGTGACTAGCTTCCTCGTTCGCTGCCAATAGGACTCTTCTAGGGAGGGGCAGACAGGAATCTAAAGCTTGTCTGTGCCTATACCAAAGAGGTTCAAGCGTCTGCAACCAATTGTGCGGGATTCACCAAGGCTTGTCTGTGCCACCCCGAGACTCTGCTCCATTCAAGTGGAAAACAGAAACCCTCCCAGCTGAGACACTTCTGATCCTCATAGCCAATTGGCTTGGAGATCAAGGCTTCCCAGTGATACCAACAACAAGCAAGGCTTAACAAGACTGCACACACATCCCACAAAGGGCTACACCAAGACTGTCCACCTCAGGTAACTGGGAGGCTGACTCACTGAACCATATAGGACACCTTAGCACACAAAGCCACCCTACCAACTCAGGGAAGCTGTGAAAATGCTGAGACAAAGAAATAGATCACAAACAAAAGAAATTGAGGAAAAGAAGAGACTGGATATAGAGTTCAAAACCACACGTATAAGGTTTTTCAAGAATTTCCTAGAAAAGGTCATCACCTATGAGGAGATGAAAAGGGATCAACAAGAACTAATAAGGGATCAACAAAAAATAATAAGGGATCAACAAGAAAAAAAGAATACATTGTCTGAAATAAAAAACATTAGAGAGTCCTAAAAACAGAATGGAGGATCGCAAGAATCAAGTCAAAGATTTGGAACATAAAAAGCCAGAAGATACTCCTCCGCAGAAGCAAGAAGACAAGAGAATACAGAAAGTTGAAGATAATGTAAGAACCTCTGGGACAACTTCAAGTGAACCAACATCAGAATTATGGGGGTCCCAGAAGATGAGAGAGAGCAATATATCGAAAACATACTGAAAGAAATAGTGACAGAAAACTTCCCCCGCCTGGTGAAAAAATTAGACTTACAAGTCCAGGAAGCGCACAGAACCCCAAACAAAAGGAATCCAAAGAAGACCACACCAAGACACATCATAATTAAAATTCCAAAAGCAAAAGACAAAGAGAGAATATTAAAAGTAGCAAGAGAAGCCGAGACCGGTTTGGCTCAGTGGATAGAGCATCGGTTTGGGGACTGAAGGGACCCGGGTTCGATTCCAGTCAAGGGCATGTGCCGTGGTTGCGGGCACATCCCCAGTAGGGGGTGTGCAAGAGGCAGCTGATCGATGACTCTCTCTCATCGATGTTTCTAGCTTTCTATCTCTCCCCCTTCCTCTCTGTACAAAATCAATAAAATATATTTAAAAAAATAAAAATAAAAAAAATAAAAATAAAATAAAAGTAGCAAGAGAAAAGCAGGTAGTTACCTATAAAGGAGCACCCATACGATTGTCAGCTGATTTCTCAACAGAAACCATGCAGGCCAGACAGGAATGGCAAGAAATATTCAAGATGATGAATAGTAAGAACCTACAGCCAAAAATAATCTACCCAGCAAAGCTATCACTCAGAATCGAAGGCCAGATAAAGAGCTTAACTAATAAAAAAAAAAAGCTAAAGGAGTTCATCACCGCTAAACCAGAATTATATGAATTGCTGAAGGGGGTTTTTTCGGAAGAGAAAGTAAATAAAGATAAAAACTTTGAACAACAAATACGTAACTATCAACAAGTGAATCTAAAAATCAAGGGAATTAAAAAAAAATCTGATGAACAATATTAACTGGTGAACATAATAGAATAGGAGGTATGGAAGGGGAGTGAACTGACGATTCTCAGGGAAAAGGGGAGAAGGGATGTGGGAAGAGACTGAACATAAACTGTGTACCTATGGATGAGGACAATGGGGGGTGGGGAAAGGGCAGAGGGTGGGGTGGGAACCTGGTGGAGGGGAGCAATGGATGGGGGGCGGAAATGTAATAATATGAACAATAAAGATTTATCAAAAAAATATTTCTGATAAAATATCAAATATTTACTGAAATATTCCCAGTGTCCTCAAGAGGCCAACTAATTTCACTACTTCTAGGAAAAATCAATAATACAGGAGAATTAGAAAGCATGGGTCCTGGCCAGTTTGGTTCAGAGAATATAGAGCATTGGCATGCAGAGTGCAAGGTCCTAGGTTCAATTACCATCAAGAACACATGTCCCGGTTGTGGGTTTGATCCCCAGTGGGGGTGTGCAGGAGGCAGCCAACCAATGATTCACTCTCATCACTGATATTTCTCTCTTTCCTGCCTTCCTGAAATCAATAAAAATATATTATTTTTTAAAAAAGGAAGTATGAGACAGTCTCTTTCTGGATATAAATGATAAAAGCAGAAGAGTGGAAGTAAGAAACAGGAAATTATTTTAAAATTCCACACTTACTAAAATTTGTACTAAGCACTAACCTAAAAAAACCCCAGAAATATCTATTATTAAATTGACAGATAAATGGCATATAAAGTGTGGGACTGATATTGGCAGTGAGTCTCTTTTATCACATCCAATGGCCCTCACTTACTGCTACTCAGCACTTCTTCAACATGGGGGAAAAGAAGAAAAAATTAGAAAATCAGCCTGAAAACAAGCTTTTAATAGAAATGAGAAGATGAAAGCTAAATAACTGCTGGCCTCTCCCAGAAAACATGTTTAACATAACCAATAAAAATGTTGGCTCCTTCGTGCTTTGCATGTATGGCCTGAATAATCATATGGTTTTATATGAAGTGCTGGGAATTATTTAGATAACTGGAGAAATTTGATATAGATTGTATATTGGGTTAGGACTATCCAGACTTTTTTCTGTTAATGGGGAAATTAGATATCTGAATTGAACAATATGAAAATCAATAGTTCAAAATTTGAATTTCAATTCACTTAACTATGTAAGACTAGTGGCTACCACACAGATAGAATAGTACTAGAAAATGGTATAATTTTAAAGTAAAACTTTTTTGTGATAGCTCTATTATTGTTATAAAATAAAAAGAACTTGTTCTTAGAAAATATATGTCAAAGCAGTTAAGGTCGAAATCTCTATGTAAGATATCTATAAGAAAGTCTTAAAAAGGGAAAATGTACATGTGTACAATGAGAAAGAAAATGCTAAAAATTAGTGAATCTGAATAAAAAAAGATGGAAATTTATGGATTTAAGACGTTTCTGTAAGTGTAACATTTTTTTAATAGGAAAACCAAATGCTTCAATTTATTTATTTATTTTTAAAAAATATATTTTATTGATTTTTTTACAGAGAGAAAGGGAGAAAGATAGAGAGCTAGAAATGTTGATGAGAGAGAAACATCGACCAGCTGCCTCTTGCATACCCCCTACTGGGGATGTGCCTGCAACCAATGTACATGCCCTTGACCGGAGTCGAACCCGGGATCTTTCAGTCCGCAGACGGACGCTCTACCGCTGAGCCAAACTGGTTTCAGCAAATGCTTCAATTTATTATCATTTTTTTGTATATTGTAATGAAGTTTTAATCCAATAGTATTATCATTTATTACATTATACTAGCATCAGAGAACTAGAGACCAAAAGTCCTCACAAATAACCATAGTCTATTGAATAATGTATATTACTCATTATCACCATACTAGAGTATGGAATTTTCAACAATAGCATACAGACTTAATTTGCTCTCATCACTAAAATTAAAACGTACTGTCAGATCATGCTCTTCCACACAAAACAAAGAAAACTACAGTTACAAAAATGCCACAATTAACCTTCTATCTAAACCTACGTATTATATAATCAATTATTTAATAAGCACAGTTTGAAGAAGTAAAAGGATTACAAATGAGGAAAAGCAGAGACATTAGAATAACTACTCAAGATTATAAATTTGATCCACTTCATATTAAAGACTATAACTCATACTAAACATAAAAACATTAATAATTTTTAAAAAACTTACCTTGGCCATCCTCTTTAAAGACCAATTCTCTTTTTTCAGATTCATTCTCATTCTTACCTCTACGCCTATTTTTACCTCCTTTACCTAGTTGAGTAAAAAAGTGAATAAAAAAAGTCAAATGTAATAATGTATATTTTACATTAAGGCCCCTAAGTTTACAAAATCACTTAAGAGAAAAATAGAAAATATAATTTAAGTCACAGTATGACACAGAATTCTAAGATCTTTAAGTATTAACTTTATTTGATTAACTTATCAGTTATACTGTATTTATTTATTTATTTATTTTTAAAATATATTTTATTGATTTTTCACAGAGAGGAAGGGAGAGAGATAGAGAGCTAGAAACGTCGATGAGTGAGAATCATCAACCAGCTGCCTCCTGCACACCCCCCACTGGGGATGTGCCGGCAACCAATGTACATGCCCTTGACTGGAATCGAACCTGGGACTTTTTGGTCCGCAGGCCGACGCTCTATCCACTGAGCCGAACTGGTTTCGGCATCAATTATACTTTAATGTGCCAAAGATTCCCAAATTAAACTATATATTAACCCTCTATCCTTTCAACATTTGTATTTGAATTTTTGGGACATAAAAGTATGTCTTATATAAACATAAATATCCATTACCAGAGAAAACTATTAACATCTTATAACCTATTCTTTCTAAGTAAAAATAGAACTCTTTTATAATCCACGAAATAATTTGTGCTAAATGTCTTTTGATGTCAATATCCAGAAACTGAGACAGTTTAATGGTTAGAGTATATTTAATCCCTTATTTTGGTTATTTCCAATGTTTCATTGTTGTTAAATAAAGCTAAATTAAAAGTTATTCTACAAAAACATCCAAAGGGTAAATTTACATAGAATTTCTGGGTTAAATGTTGTTTTCACTTCGGCTTTTGATAAGCTATACTACTTTTTATTCCCATCATCAAAGAAAAAATATTTAGTCCTCTGCTTTAACCACCATGCTAAGATATAAAGTACGGTAGTTAAAATTTTTCAGCATTCTCTTTTATTATACTTAAATGTATTTGGATGGTATAATTTTATTTGACTGTGAGACTTTCTACTGAATAATCAAGGAACTTGGGGTCTTCTCCATAGCATCTTATTTCTATTTCAGGAACTAAACCACAAAAAGTGGTCATTTACAATAAATAGGTGAAAGAGAAGCTGTGACTGGTAATAATAAGAACTCTTGGAAGAACACAGAATGTTCACATCCCAAGCACACTTGAAAATGTGCAACTGGCCACTGTAAAGACAACATATATGTTCCTGAATGTATCTTCTAGGATGCTCCTTTCAGGAGCAGTCTCCCACTGCTCTGTACTGTAGTAAAAGGGATGTGGGCCTCCCCAAGTTCTCAATCCACCTAGATTCACTCTTATGCATTCTTAGGATACATCTAAACTGATATCCTAGAAGGGAAAGCCCTTAGTTTTATGCCAGATCCTTAGAGCAAGGGAAACGTTGAGAGAAACATTAACCAGCTGCCTCTTGCACACCCGCTACCATTGAGCCAAAACAGTTTCGGCCGGAGTGGCAATTTTAAAATCATATGTAATAATACCCTTAAAGTGTAGGAGCATTTTATCCCAAATGCTACTCAAGAACAGATCAGAAGCCCTAACCGGTATGACTCACTGAATAGAGTGTCTGGTCCCAGGTTCGATTCCGGTCAAGGGCATGTACCTTGGTTGTGAGCACATCCCCAGTAGGGGGCGTGCAGGAGGCAGCTGATCTATGTTTCTCTGATAGATGTTTCTAGCTCTCTAGCCTCCTCCCTTTCTCCCTGTAAAAAAAATAATAAAATCAATAAAATATATTTAAAACAAACAAAAAAGAATGGACTAGATGCACATGTGTCAAACACAAGGCCCGCAGGCCAAATCCAGCCCGCCAGGCCTTGCAATGTGGCCCGCACCGCGCTGTCATCACTGCACTCCGCTGTCAGTTTATGACATTGTCAGTTTATGACTGTTCAGTAAACCATTCGGCCTGCGATTTAGGCTGGATTTTAGATTTTGGCCCCTTCTCTGATTGAGTTCGACACCCCTAGAATAGAGGCTGCCTTTTTATTTCTGATTTGAAGACTGGTTTCTCAGATTTCTGAAGAAAACAAGCTGAATGATAATGAGCTCAAAACAATAATATATGGCCCAATGTATAAAGAAAAAATAATAGAAAAAGATAAAAAATGTTCTGTAAACCTCATCTCAAAAAATTTAGGACTTCTAAAACTAACAGACTGTTTTGACATATGGATTTAAAATATAAAAATTCAGAATGATTACCTGTAGAAAACGAGAGAGATTTGAGAGATGGACACAGGGGACTTTAAATGAATTTTTGTTGTAATTTTTAAATTCAGAAGTAAAAGTTCCAATTTATTATATCGATTATGTTTGTTGTGCTTTTAATGTAAAAATGACTTGTCAGCCGAAACCGGTTTGGCTCAGTGGTAGAGCGTCGGTCTGCGGACCGAAAGGTCCCAGGTTCGATTCCAGTCAAGGGCATGTACATTGGTTCCGGGCACATCCCTGGTAGGGGGTATGCAGGAGGCAGCTGGTCGATGTTTCTCTCTCATCAATGTTTCTCTCTATCTCTCTCCCTTCCTCCTCTCTGTAAAATATCAATAAAAAAATATATTTAAAAAAAATCACTTGTCAATTTACCTGAATTAACCATTCACTACACACCCCATTATTGTCATGTCATGTAATAGAATATACTTTAAAATCTCTCTTGAAAAAGTAAGATTGGAACAGATCATATAAAGTGTGTATTCTAATATTTCATCTTGTCCTCTTTCTAAAAGTAAACTAAATCAAAATTCACAATCTTTCCTAAACAAATCATATCTTTCTTGGGCATTTAGTCCTAAAGAACCAAGGGATAAACTTATTTACCTAAGAGTAGATTTATACAGAGAAATAGCATCAACATTTATTAGACAGCTATTAAGTACCAACTTGTAGTAATACAATGTCCATAAAACAGGGTTATTCATTTTAGAGCATACAAATTAATGAGTTATATACTTTAAAAGCTTTATCACTAGGTAAGATACCTTTTAACGTGATCTACTGTGAATTCATCTTCAATTTTAGAGACTAGCAGAAAGCTAAAAGCATTTCTATCATATACTTAACAAAATAGTCTTAGTCTATCCCAGAAATTAGCAGTAAATATTGGTACAAAAAGGGTTTAGACAATTGGTTTGGGGGAACCAGACAACAGTGCACTGAATGCACAGAACTGAAACCAAGAACCGCTGGAAGTGGTGATATGTAGGAAGTGAAGAATTACTGGAGCCACTTCTGAAGCAGGAAAGGAGTACGTAGGTAGGTCGGGAGCCTAAGAATGAATTATTAAAGATTTCTTGTGGGCTGTGAAAAAAAGGCCGTTTCTTGTAAAAAACACATTCGTAGTTTGTACTTAGTTGCGTTTTTCTGGAGATATTATTAGGACACTTAAAATATCAGAACATCTCTGGTCTGTAAAAAGTTGCAGAATTTATTTTATAAATTAGTGTGCAAGTGTTTTTGGAAGGCAGCTATGCTAACCACTATACCACCAACGCCCCCGGAATCTAATTTTGGAAATTCTAAGTAAGTATGTTCTCCATTATGATGCTTTGTGAATGGTTTAAAGCCTTAGTAAAATAAAAAAAGCAGGCAGAAAATTTTACGCCACTATTTTACTAGAAACGAAGGCTGAAAACTCTGTCAAATATGTAACACATCTTTTAGAAAAGAGTTAAACTCTGTGAATGGCTGGAGTAAAGTGAATTTCCAAAAATTAAGCTAAGTACGTGACAAGAATTCGCATATTGTTAAGAGGGAGTATCTTCAACAACAGTTAACTGCCCATAAAGAAACCAGTGAAGCAGGAATTAATCCTTGAAAGCTAAAAACTTGGGAAGTTTTAGGAATTCCTGAAAGGTCAGGTCTCACTTTAGATCCTGTAGCGATACGGGAATCCCTACAAAAATGGCGTCGGCTCCAACCCAATGTGACTAAACGTCCCAGCTCTTCTCCCAGATCGCCCAGCAGCAGAAGGAAAGAAAGACTGGTAAATACTGTTTGGTCCCGAACCAGAGCTGACACTGAACTGATACCGAGAATTACCTTTATTCTTGGGCATGATGGTGCCGGCTTCCTGGCGGTTCCAAGAGGCCCACGAGATGAAACAATCTCAGAAGTCGAGGGACACTGACGCAACTGAGTTCCACGGGATGCGGAGACGACCACGCTCCTAGATAAGCAAAAGGCGCCGCAGCCGCTGGCGTCATTTTTCCGCGCCTATTCTTGGGCCCGCCCCTCTCCTCTCTTTTTTCCCCTTCCTCATATTTTCCCTCCTTCTTAGGCGCCTGCGTACCAGAGTGATTGACACCTGTTAAAGCAAGAGAAGGTCCAGTGATAATGGGGTGAAGGGCTCAAGTAAATGAATCATTGGAAAGCCCCCGAAAGGATGAGCTAAGGGAAAATAAAAAGCCGAGTCAACGATGAAGTACATGGAGCCTTGGCGTCCATGTTGCAGGGAGGATGAAACATTATCACTAGCAACTGAAACCAGACGTCTGCTTTGTAATAGTCCTATCTAGCAGTTCCTAGAAGTTGCTGATTCATCAGCTCTGACTTTTTACCTGAAATCGCTCAGCTATACTGATGAAGGGCAAAACACCCAATGTATAAGATGTTTGTTGCTACTTTTTCTTAATTTCCCTTTTTTATTTTTCAAATTTAAATATGTTTTCATAATATTGTGTAAGTTTCTTCAATAAATTGTGTTTGGAGAAACAGGACAGATACATGTTAAAAGTTTAAACTAGATCAACTTATACCATACATAAGAATAAACCAAACGTGTAAAATAATTAAATTTAAGTCATGAAACTGAAAGTTTCAGCAGGCCAGGGTCACGCACCTATGACATAAGGCCATAATATATCAAAAAGATTTTACTTCCGACACCTGGGTGCAGGTGGGCTGAGACCAAGAAAGGCATCAGCCAAAAGAGCAAAGAGAGATAGATTTTTATTAATCCTTGCTGGCTTCAAGCCACTCTTCTGATGTAAGGTTCTATCTAGTCCATCCTTGGTTCATTCAATGCCAGGTGTCCGCTAGTTATCTGAGTTATGCTGTACTCAAGGCTGCAAGCTTTCTTCAAGATATCTGCTAAGCACAGCAAGTCTTTCTCTGACACATTTTATTATTTTTAACCATTTCAGAAACCATAAAAATCTTTAAAGAAACCATAGGCAGCAAAATATCTGACATCTCTCCCATCAATATGTTTTTTGTTTGTTTTTTAATATCTCGTAGCAATATGTTTACTGATACATCTCCTAAAGCAAAGAAAATAAGCACATGGGACTATCTATATGTAAAAAACCTAAGCTGTAAAAAGGAAAGAACTCTTACCATTTGCAAGGGCATGGATAGACCTGAAGATTATTATACTAAGTGAAATAAGTTAGAGAGAGATAAATATCAATTACCTCATATATGGAATCTAATGAACAAAATAAGCTGTTGACCACAACAGATCCAGAGACATAGAAGCACAGAACAAACTGATTTCAGAGAGAAGTTAGGATGGGAGGTTAGGAAAGAGTGATTAACTAGGGGACTTATATGCATTGTCCATAGATAAACAACAAAATGGTAATGTGTTGGTGGGTCATGTGCATGATAAAAGGGGTCAATGGGGCGTGTACAGGAAACAAAGAGGACATCTGAAATATTTTATTTAAAAATATATATTTTACTGATTTTTTTTTTTTTTTTTTTTTTTTTGCAGAGAGGAAGTGAGAGGGATAGAAATTTGCAAACATCAGTGAGAGAGAAACATCCATCAGCTGCCTCCTGCAACCAAGGAACATGCCCTTGGCCCTTGACCAGAATCGAACCTGGGACCTTTCAGTCAGCAGGCCTATCCACTGAGCCAAACCAGTTAGGGCAGTAATTCTTTTTTTATTTTTTTTTTAAATAAATCTTCATTGTTTAGATTATTATAATTGTTCCTCTTTTTCCCCCATTGCTCCCCTCCACCCAGTTCCCATCACACTCTCTGCCCTTCCCCCTTTCCCCCACTGTCCTCATCCATAGGTGTACCCTTTCTTCCTTTCTTTCTTCTTTCTTTCTTTCTTTCTTTCTTTCTTTCTTTCTTTCTTTCTTTCTTCCTTCCTTCCTTCCTTCCTTCCTTTCTTCCTTCCTTCCTTCCTTCCTTTCTTCCTTCCTTTCTTTCTTTCTTTTTTAAATACACTTATTGATTTTTCACAGAGAGGAAGAGAGAGGGATAGAGAGCTAGAAACATTGATGAGAGAGAACATCTATCAGCTGCCTCTTGCACACCCTCTACTGGGGATGTGTCCACAACCAAGGTACATGCCCCTGACTAGAATCAAACCTGGGACCTTTCAGTCTGCAGGCTGATGCTCTATCCACTGAGCCAAACCAGTTTCAGCAGGTGTACGCTTTCTGTCCAATCTCTTCTTGCATGTCCCATACCCCTTTGCCCCAAGAATTGTCAATCCACTCCCTTTCTATGCCCCTGATTCTATTATATTCACCAGTTTATTCTGTTCATCAAATTTTTTATTCTCTTGATTTTTAGGTTCACTTGTTTTTTGTTGTTGTTGTTGTTGTTGTTTTAATATATTTTTTATTGATTTTGTACAGAGAGGAAGGGAGAGAGATAGAGAGTTAGAAACATCGATGAAAGAGAGTCATCGATCAGCTGCCTCCTGCACACCCCCCACTGGGGATATGCCCGCAACCAAGGTACATGCCCCTGACCGGAATCGAACCCGGGACCTTTCCGTCCCCAAGCCGACGCTCTATCCATTGAGCCAAACCAGTCTTGGCTAGGTTCACTTGTGGATAGATATGTATTTGTTCATAATTTTATCTTTTCTTTTTTTCTTCTTCTTTCTCTTCTTAAAGAATACCTTTCACCATTTCATATAATACTGGTTTAGTGGTGATGAACTATAGCTTTTTCTTATCTGTGAATCTCTTTATCTGCCCTTCAATTCTGAATAACTTTGCTGGGTAGAGTAATCTTAATTGTAGGTTCTTGCTATTCATCACTTTGAATATTTCTTGCCACACCCTTCTGGCCTGCATAGTTTCTGTTGAAAAATAATCTGACAGTCATGTGAGTAACTAACTGTTTTTCTCTTTCTGATTTTAATATTCTCTCTTTGTCCTTTGCTCTTGGCTTTTTAATTATTATGTGTCTTGGTGTGGTCCTCTTTTGATTCCTTTTGCTTGGGGTTCTGTGTGCTTCCTGGATTTCTAAGTCTATTTCTTTCACCAGATGGGGGAAGTTTTCTGGCACTATTTCTTCAAATAGTTTTTCAGTATTTTGCTCTCTCTCTTCTTCTGGCACCGCCATAATTTGGATGTTGGTATGTTGAAGTTGTCCCAGAGGTTTCTTACACTATCTTCAACTTTTTGGATTCTTTTTCTTTTTGCTTTTCTGGTTGAGTGTGTTTTTCTTTTTTTTCTTTTTTTTTTCTTCAAATCGTTGATTTGATTCTTGTTTTCCTGTAATCTGCTGTTAGATCTCTGTATAATATTTTTTATTTCAGTCAAAGTATGCTTAATTTCTAGTTGGTCCTTTTTCATATCCTCAAGACACTCGCTAAAGTTATTGGCCTTTTCTAGAAAATTCTTGAAAAACCTTATAACCATAGTTTTGAACTTTAAATCTAATTATTTGCTTTCCTTATTTCTTTCATTTGTGATCTGTTCCTTTGTCTCCGAGTTTTCGCTGCTTCCCTGAGTTGATAGAGTGGCTTTGGGTGGTAGGGACCAGTGGCTAGGCCTCCCCAATTACCTGAGGTGCACACTCTTTCTTTACCTCTTTGTGGGCTATGTGCACAGTCTTGTTGTAGTTAAGCCTTGATTGTTGTTGTTATTACTGGGAGGAATTGACCTGCAGGCCAATTGGCTGTGAGGATTAGCTGTGTCTATGATGGGAGAAATTCTATGCTGGAGAAACCCTTATGAAACAAGAGTTGCAAAGCCTCTGTGCTCAGTTTGGATGGGGCGGAGTCTCAAGCTGGAGCAGACAGCATTTGTTTCTCCTTAGCCCTGCCCTAATAAGCCCCTGTGTCTCAGTGTCCTGTGGTAATAATTGCAAGCACCTCTGAGAGAAAGCCACCCTGGAGTTCTGCCTGCTACCAGATAGTCCAGTTTCTCCCCGAATGAGTCTGGGTTCCCAGAGTTTCGCCCAGAATGGGAGTTCAATGCAGCAGAGAGTTTTTGTCTCCCTCTTGCTTGAGAAAGCCAGCCATGCACTCCGTTTCCATTCCTCTCTGCATGCATGTCTCAGTATCTCTGCCTTCCACAGCTTCTCTGAGTCTCAGTGTGCTTTTCTCTAGTTGTAGAATTTCCACTCAGCCAGCCTTTCTGAGGTTCTTGATGATGTTTGTTTTTTCGTTTAGTTGTATTTTTGAAATTGTTATGTGAGGCAGCAGTTTAGGTGTTTACCTATGCCATAATCTTGGTTTCTCTATTTCTTAGGTTAACATTTTGAACATACTTTAAATCTACTTTTTCTTTCATGAAAATATACCTTTAACAACAAATGAGACCTTCCTTCTGTAATAAAAATAAAAGCAGGTAAGTTAAAACTTGCCTAGAAGTTAATGTTTCAGATTTTTTTGCCTTTCTTATTTTATGTATACAGATATTCTGAGCTTCTTATAACAGCTTTTCTATCTTCTGGGCTGAGACTAAGAGAGGCATCAGTGAAGAGAGTAGGGAGAGATGTTTTTATTGATTCTCCCCCCCCCCACCCTCCCACCCCACCCCACCCCACCCCCGCCAAACCACTTTGTTGACAAGGGGTCTGGTCCATTTTTGATTCCTTCTACTACCCTACTTTATTTTCTTTAACCCTTTGGGATTTGGATCTTAGGATCCCTTGAATCAGCAGCAAGCCTTAAACAAAGGCTCCCCTTTTTAAGACAGTCTTAGCAGACCCCAATTCACCCCTCCCCGCTTCCTACCAGGAAAGGCACTTGCCTCTGCTTCTTGCCAGCAATGGCAAGGACCTCCATGTGGGCCAGAGAAACATGTCCTACAACCAGACCCTGTCTTCTCTGAAAAGCCCCTTCGCTTTTCTACCATCTCCCCACTGTGCCCTTTGTCTCCACATGGTAGAACTCAAGTTCTTTTTTTTTTTTCCCCTCTCATTTTTCCCCCTGACCCACTCTCCTGGCATGAAAAGATAAGGTAACTATCTGTTTTGTTAGGTGAGTTGGGAGGGAATGCAATTAACTATTTAACTTTGTTTTAAACTTCTCTTTGACATTTTAATGATTTTACTTTTTTTTTTTTAACTCTAGAATTCATTTTTTTCCCCCTTGCTTTTCCTTACAAGTAGTTTGGAACTTACCCAGCTTTTGTCTTGAATTACAATCTTTACAGATTTTGTACCTTTAAATTAATCTCAGAATTTTAACATTTAGCCGAAACTGGTTTGGCTCAGTGGTAGAGCGTCTGTCTGTGGACTGAAAGGTCCCGGGTTCGATTCCGGTCAAGGGCATGTACCTTGGTTGCGGGCACAACCCCAGTAGGGGGTGTGTAAGAGGCAGCTGATCGATGTTTCTCTCTCATCGATGTTTCTAGCTCTCTATCTCCCTCCCTTCCTCTCAGTAAAAAAAAAAAAAAAAAAAAAGAATTTTAACATTTAGCCTAACAGAGCAAAATTCCCCACCAGAGCAGGACTGGCTTTCTCTAAACAAATTAAACAAAGAGACAAAGACATCCACACATACTCTTTATGTTTTTAGCCAGACATCTCTTAGAGTTAACAAAGCACACAAAAGCACAGGACAAATCAAAGTAGCTCTAAGACTTTATATACCAGTCAGTCTGCCCCCAAAGGCATGCTTGAACTTGGACTATACTTCAGCAGGCAAATTCTCAGAAGTTAAACAGTTAATTGCATTCCTGCCCAATTCCCCTAACAAAAACAGACTTGGAGGCCTAACAGAAGCAGATGTGGGGGCGCTTCCTAACACAAGCCTCAAGAACAGGATTTTTTACCCATGTCTCAATGAGAACTAACCAGAGAAGTTATAACTGTGTCTAATCTTCTCAGTAACCAAATGACTAGTCACATAAACAAATAAGCAGGAAAATGAACTCAAATTCACTTAATCAGATTTACTCACCTCCCCAAGGTTTGTTGTTGCTGTTGTTTTTTGATTCTGAAAAAATGCATGGTCATGTCAGGTGTCCTCTGTTTGGCTGTCAGAACCACTAAGGAGTATCTCATGGCCCTGAAAGCTTTCCAGAGGGTGCCTCCTTGGGGACCTTCCCCAGGGGCGGGGGAAGTGGGTGGGGAGCGACAGGCAGGCAGGGGGAGGCCTTTGGCCCTTGGTGTCTGAGACCGAGTGCTGGTAAGCACTCCCCCCGGGTGAGCCCCCAAATGTCATATTGTAAATCGAAAGACGCCTTAATAAGCTAAATTTATTTTGAGTTATTTTCATTTAGCTATTGCTACTGGTCCAGAGAAAATATTGCTTCTCAAATTCTGGCGCCCCAAATAGAGGAAGCCTTTCCTCTATATACCTTTTTCAGTTCTTTGTCTGAAAGTTTTTAGTGATACTTCCAGACCTTTTGAGGAAAAGTCCAGTGTGCTGGGTCAGGGCCATGAGACCATATCTCAAGACCTGGCCTGGTGCCAGCACTGATAACTCTGTCTGGGGCATAGTTTATGACCTCTTTGGAATGATAGTAGTCTTATTTTTCCTATTATTAAAGCAAGCAAATGTTTACAGAGGCCAGAATAGCAGTGTTATAATTTTTTCTCTTTTTTTTAATTAAATTATTATCTGTGTACATATCTTACGATTTCCCTCCCCCGTCCCATACATGCCCTCCCTCCCCAGAGTTTTGTGTCCATTGGTTGTACTTATATGCATGTATATAAGTCCTTCGGTTGATCTCTTATCTTCCCTAGCTCTTCCTCCCCTCCCCACTGTAACTTGACAGTCTGCTAATTGCTTTACTCTCTCTATATCTGTCTTTTGGTTAATCAGTTTAAAATGTTCTTTATTATCCATAAATGAGTGAGCTCATGTGGTGTTTCTCTTTCATTGACTGGCTTATTTCACTCAGCATGATGTTCTCCAATTCCATCCAGGTTACTGCAAATGATAAGAATTCCTTCTTTTTTATGGCAGCAAAGTATTCCATTCTGTATATGTACCATAGTTTTTGATCCAATCATCTGCTGATGGGTACCTGGGCTGTTTCCAAATTCTAGCTACTGTAAACTGTGCTGCTATGAACCTAGGGGTGCATATATCCTTTCTGGTTGGTGTTTCTAGGAGTGGGATTTCTGGGTCAAATGGGAGTTCCATTTTCAGTTTTTTGAGGAAACTCCACACTGTTCTCCACAGTGGTTGCACCAGTCTGCATTCCCACCAGCAGTACATGAGGGTTCCTTTTTCTCCACAACCACACCAGCACTTGCCGTTTGTTGCTTTGTTGATGTTAGCCATTCTGACAGGTGTGAGATAGTACCGCATTGTCGTTTTGATTTGCATCTCTCGGATAATTAGTGATTTTTAGCGTATTTTCATGTGCCTCTTGGCCTTCCTTCTGTCTTCTTTTGAAAAGATTCTATTTAGGTCCATTGCCCATTTTCTAATTGGCTCATTTATCTTTTTTTTTATTAAATTGTATAAACTTTCTGTAGATGTTGCAGATTAAACCTTTATCAGTGATATCATTTGCAAATATGTTCTCCCATACAATGGACTTTCTTGTTGTTTTGTTGATGGTTTCTTTGGCAATAAACAAGCTTTTTATTTTGATGGAGTCCCATCTGTTTATTTTCTCTTTAGCTTTCATTGCCCTAGAAGCAGTGTCAGTGAAAAAGTTCTTTTGGCATATGTCTGAGATTTTGCTGCCTCTGTATTTTGCTGCTTCTAGTATTTTTATAGTTTCCAGTCTTATGTTTGTTTGTTTATTTATTTATTTATTTATTTATTTATTTTTATTGATTTTTTACAGAGAGGAGGAGAGAGCTAGAAACGTCGATGAGAGAGAAACATCGACCAGCTGCCTCTTGCACACCCCCTACCGGGGATGTGCCTGCAACCAATGTACATGCCCTTGACCGGAATCGAACCCGGGACCTTTCAGTCCACAGACTACCACTGAGCCAAACCGGTTTCGGCTCCAGTCTTATGTTTAAGTTCTGTATCTATTTTGAGTTTATTTTTGTGTATGGTGTAAGTTGGTGATCTAGTTTCATTCTTTTGCATGTATCTGTCCAATTTTCCCAACACCATTTATTGAAGAGATTGTCTTGACTCCATTGTATATTCGTGCATCTTTGTGAAATATTAATTGAGCATAGTGATTTGGGTTGATATTTGGGGTCTTGATTCTATTCCATTGATCTATATGTCTGTTCTTGTGCCAGTACCAGGCTGTTTTGAGAACAGTGTTTTTGTAACTCAGCTTGAAATCTGGTATTGAGATCCCTCCTACTTTACTCTTCTTTCTCAGATTTCTGTGGCTATCCGGAGTCTTTTATTGTTCCAAATGAATTTTTGGAGAATTCTTTCTAGGTCTGTGAAGTATGCTAATTTTTGTACATATCAACAGTGTGATGCAGGCAGGGTCCATGACTCCTAAGTGAGCACATGAGGCCTCATTTAATGCTGCGAACACTGACCCTGGGCAAGCCTGGTTCCTACAATGGCATCCACATGTCCTAGTTTCAGAGCACTTCACTGAAACTTGGATGGTGTGAAGCTCCCATGACATATGGCCTAGGTCCACACAACTTGAAGTTTGAACCTTTTGGAGATAGTCAGAATGGGAAGATGACACTATCCCCAGAGGGGGGGAAAAATGAGGAGTCACAAAGAAAAGAAATTAATGAAATTAAAGCATGCAACATGACTGAAAAAGAGTGCAAAGTAATAGTTGTGGAATTTACAGATCAGATGGATGAGAAAATCAACAATCTATGCAAGCATCAGAAAGAAATGAAAAGTGATATAGCTACAATCAAAAACACCACGGAAAGTTTCAACAATAGACTAGAAGAAGAGGACTGACAAGCTCAATCTGAACAGCAATTGAAGAAAAAAATTAAAAAGCAGGAGGAAAGCCTAAGGGAGCTTTGGGCAACATGAAATGAAGTATAATGAGGCTACCAGAGGGAGAAGAAGAGCAGCAAAGATTAGAAAATCTATTTGAAGAAATAATGACAGAAAACTTCCAGGATATGGGGGAAAAGTTACACAAGTACAAAGAGTCCCAAGCAGGATCAACCAAAAAACAACAACAACAACAACAACAAACAAACAACAACAAAAAAACCAAACCTACACCAAGATACGTCATAATTTCAATGGTGAATATCAGTGACGAAGAGAGAATCTTAAAGGCGGTAAGAGAGAGACAGAGAGTTACCTACAAAGGAACACCCATCAGATTATGAAATTATTTCTCAATAGAAACACATCAAGCTATAAGGGAATGGAAGGACGTATACAAAGTGTTGCAAAGCAAAGTACTGAATCCAAGAATACACTATTTAGTTAGACTATCAGTCAAATTTGAAGGGGAAATCAGAAGCTTCACAGACAAAAAAGGCTAAGGAAGTTTATCACCACCAAACCAGCAATGCAAGAAATGCTAAAGGGAATACTGTAAAAAGAAGAAATGAACAGGTAAGAAGGAACACAGACAAAAAATAGATAAAACTACAAATTCCTTTCAGTAATAACTTCAAATGTAAATGGACTAAATGCTTTGACCAAAAAAGACATTGAGTGGCTGAATGAATAAGAAACCCATGGTCCATATATATGCTGTCTTCAAGAGACTCACCTTAGAACAAGAGTCTCACACAGATTGAAAGTGAAGGGATGAAAAAATATATTTCAGGCAAATGGAATAAAAAAAAAGTTGGGGTAGCAATACTTATATCAAACAAAATAGACCTTAAAGTAATGCCAAAACAAGAGATAAGGAAGGCCACTTCATAATATTAAAGGGATTGATTCAACAAGAGGATATAACCCTGATAAACATATGCACCCAATGCAGGAGCATCCAAATACATAACAAAACTCCTGGGAGATATCAAGGGAGAGATCAACAACAATCATAGTCGTGTACTTTAATACACCACTGATATCACTCTATAAATCCTCTAGATAAAAAATCAACTAAGACACAGCAATCCTAAATGACTCAATATATCAGATGGACTTAACTGACATCTTCAGAATATTTTACCCCAAAGCCATGGAATATATATTCTTGTCAAGTGCACATGGGACATTTAAAAAGAAATAGACTTTGGGTCACAAACAAAGTCTCCCCAAATTCAAGAAGATTGAAATCATACCAAGCATCTTCTCAGACTGCAATGCCATAAAATTAGAAATAAACTACAATGAAAACAATAAAAAAATCACTTGGAAGCTGAATAACATACTATTAAATAATTGGTTATCAATGAGATCAAAGAATAAATTAAAAGCATACTGGAAACTAATGACAACGAAACACAACAATCCAAAATCTATGGGACACAATGAAAACAGTCCTGAGAAGGAAGTTTATAGCTCTACAAGCCTACCTAAAACACACACACACACACACACACACACACACACACACGAAAAATGGTAGTAAATCATCTAACTCTACAACTCAAAGAATTAGAAAGAGAGCAAGAAGAAAAGCTCAAAGTGAGCAAAAGGAAGGAGATAATAAAGATCAGGGCAGAAATAAATGACATAGAGACAAAAAACAACAACAACAACAAAAATAATACAAAAGATCAATGAAACCAAGAGCTGGTTCCTTGAAAGGATAAACAAGATTGATGAACCCCTAGCCAGGCTCACCAAGAAATAAAGTGAGAGGACTAAAATAAACAAAATCAGAAATGAGAGAGGTGAAATAGCAACCCTACAGAAATACAAAGGATTGTTAAAAAAATACTATGAACAATTCTGCAAATAAACTAGACAACCTGGAGGAAATGGACACATTTTAGAAGGTTGTATTTTTCTACCAAACATTCAAAGAAGAACTAAAATCTATCCTCCTCAGACTATTCCAAAAAATTCAAGAGGAAGGAACACTTCCAAGATCATCACCATAATACCAAAATCAGATAACACAATGGAATAGAATTATAGACCAATATCCCTTATGAACATAGATGCCAAAACCCTCAACAAAATTCTAGCAAATTGGAGCCAGCAATACATCAGAAAGATCATACACCAGGACCAAGTAGGATTTATCCCAGGAATGCAAGAATGGTACAATATCCACAAATCAATAAATGTAATACATCTTTGAGAGATAAAAACCACATAATCTTATCAATTAATGAAGAAAAAGCATTTGACAAAATCCAACACCGATTTTTGATCAAAACACTCAGCAAGGTGGGAATTGAAGGATCATACCTCAACATAATAAAAGCCACATATGAAAAACTCACAGCCAACAACATACTCATGGACAAAAACTGAAACCATTTCCCCTATGAACAGAAACAAGTCAGGGATGCCCACTCTCACCACTCCTGTTCAACATAGTACTGGAAGTACTGCCATTGCAATCAGACAAGAAGAAGAAATAAAAGGCATCCAAGTCAGAAAAGAAGAAGTAAAACTGTCCTTATTTGCAAATGACATGATATTGTACATAGAAAACCAAAAAGACTCCATAAAAAATTATTAGATTTAATAAATAAAATAGACTATGTATTTGTATACAAAATTAATGCCAAGAAATCTATGGCACTTCTTTATACCAATAGTGAACTTACGGAAAGAGAGACTAAAAAGCAATCCCATCTACATTGCACCAAAAAATTAAGATTTAAGAAAGTAAAAGACCTATATTTAAAAAACTACGGAAACTGAGAGAACAGATAGAGGAAGACATTAAATAGATGGGAGAACATACCGTGTTCATGTATTGGTAGAATTAACATAATCAAAATACCCATACTACCTAAAGCAATCTACAGATTCAATGCAATCCCCATTAACATACCAATGGTATAATATATTTTACAGACCTACAACAAACTTTCCAAAAATTCATATGGTATATAAAAAGACCCTGAATAGTTGCAATCTTTTTTTTCAATCTCGAGAAAGAAGAACAAAACAAGTTGTTTCTCAATACTAGATATCAAGCGTATTACAAAGAGTATCAATCAGACTGCAAGGTGGGGGAAAGCAGGAGGTGGGGGAAAGGAGCAGAGATCAACCAAAAAACTTGTATGAATATAAGCCTAACCAATGGACTATGAACACCAGGGAGGTGAGGGAATGAGTGGGCGAGGGTGGGTTGGGGAATTAATGTAAGGATTAGGACACATATGTAATATCTTAATCAATAAAGAAATTTTTTAAAAAAGAAAGCCTTGATTGATTGTTGGCCAGTGCTCAAATGGTCACCAGTTCCATTCTCAGCCAGGGCATGCAACAGACAACTGATTGATGTTTCCTCATAGATTTTTCTTACTCTCCTATTCACTTCCTTTCTCTCTAAAATAAATGAAAACATTCTTAAAATAAAATAAAACAAATAAAAAGACAAACTATTGACCCAAAGGTAATATTTATAAATCACATTTTCAATGAAGGACTAAAATATATAAAGAATACAAAATAATTCAATAACTAAAAAGAAAATGATCAAGATGAAATGATCCTACTAGGACATGGACAAAATACATGAAGGACATATAGGTAGGCAAATAGTTTTTCTCTAATTCATTACTATAAGTTTTTATAAATTTTATATTTTACTTTAAATGGGTTCAAATTCCCAAGCACATTAGAGCCTTATCTTTTTTTAAATAAGTAACATCTACACATAACTTTATCCGCTTTGTAATGAACTTTAAACATTTTTATTTCACTGGTAATCTTGCTTCAAAATCTGGAAACATCAACCCTTAAAACCACTTTAGAGCAAGATTACTTTGGAGGTGGTTTAACTTTAATGAAGTCTGTAGCCCTCACATTTAAGTTTTAATTTATCTGAAATCTGGTTCTTATATTTTGATTATTGACATGTTCCTTTTGTTGACTGTCCTGTCCATAATATTTTGATGGCTACTGAGCTGAATGGTACAGCAGTGATGGGTGATGCTCTTCTGTAAATAGATTAATACTATCAGAATTGATTTTAAAAATAATTGTAGAGTCAATCTAAGATAAATATTTTGAGGAAATTCAGGTTTTTACTGGTCATACATTGAAAATAATAGGGCATCCAAATTAACATCTATGTCTGCCTATAAAATACTAAGGACAGTGATAGATTGATAATTTTTATGGTAGTAATATCCTATCTAATAAAATAGCAATATAAAAATTAACCACCACTCTGCTACACCCACAAGTCACACCCATCAGCCAATCAGAAATAAGTATGCTAATTAACCCAACCAAGATGGCTGTGGCCACAGAGAGGAGGAGGGAGGCTTGGGTTTCTCCATTGATGGAGGAAGACATGCTTTCCACACACCCTGACCAATCCAGGCCTCCACTTAAGGCACATGTGTCAAACACAAGGCCCGCGGGCCAAATCCAGCCCGCCAGGCCTTGCAATGTGGCCCGCACCGCGCTGTCATCACTGCACTCCGCTGTTGACATTGTCAGTTTATGACTGTTCAGTAAACCATTCAGCCCACGATTTTGGCTGGATTTTAGATTTTGGCCCCTTCTCTGATTGAGTTCGACACCCCTAACTTAAGGTTATAAAGATTCAATTATAGCAGATAAATAAATACCAAAAGAAGTGGCTGCTGGCATGGAACGAGCAGAAGGTTTGGCTGTGATCCAGGCTACAAAGTTTCAATTGTAGAAGATAAATAAATCCTAGATATCAGGGACTCCAATTAGGTTGACTGGGGGCGTGGCTGGCCTGAAAACTACCACAGGCCCCTCACCCAGGCTGCCCCACACACCAAGGGACACCCTTCAAGGAAGACCAGCTGGCCCCCACCCATGCACCATGCCTCTATCCTATCTAATAAAAGAGTAATATGCAAATTAGCCATCACTCCACTGTACACATACACCAAGTCCACAAGCCACACCCATTAGCCAATCAGGAGTAAATATGCAAAAAAAAAAAAAAAAAAAAAAAAAACCAACCAAGATGTCTACAGCCACAGAGAGCAGGAGGGAGTCTTGGGTTTCTCAGACAATGGAGGCAGCCTAACCTTCCACTCAAGGCTATAAAGTTTCAATGGTAGAACACATAAATCCCAACAGAAATGGTGGTAGCCACAGAGCTGGAAAGAGGGGGAGGATAGGGTTTCCCCTGGTAATAGAGGAAGCCAAGTTTTTGCCACACCCTGGCTTTCCCAGACCTCTGCTTATGGCTACAGATTTTCAATTATAGATGATGCATAAATCCTCACAGAAATGCCTGTGGCCATGGAGTGAGCAGAAGGCTTGGCTCTGCTCCAGGCTACAAAGTTTCAATTGTATAAGATAAATAAACCCATGGTACCATGGCCTCTGCTTGGGTCTCTGGAGGGGTGGGATGAAGTGTGTGTGGCCAACCTGCAAACCACCACAGACCCCTCACCTAGGCCACCCCATGCTCCAAGGGGACCCCCACCCTGATCCAGGACACTCTTCAGGGAAAACAAGCTGGCCCCCATCCCATCTAAAAAAAGAGTAAAATGCAGATTGACCTTCACTCCAACACAAAATGGCTGCTCCCATGTGGTCAAAGATCTTGTCCCATGTGGATATAAGATGGCCACCACAAAATGGCCAGTAGGGGGAGACAGTTGGGAAGGATCAGGTCTGCAAGGGAGGGCATTTGGCAGTGACCAAGCAGTCCTGGATTGTGAGAGGGATTTCGACTGCTGATTTAGGCCTGATCCCAGTGGGACCCCTTGAAGGGTCCAAGATTGGAGAGGGGGCAGGCTGGCCTGAGGCAACCCCCCCCCCCCACCTGTGCATGAACCTCTAGTAATCTAATAAGAGTAATATGCAGATTGACCATCACTCCAACACAAGGTAGTTGCACTCATGAGGCAGAGATCCTGCCCCCATGTGAAGAAGATGGTGATCACAGTTGGCCAACAAGGAAAAGTAGTTGGGTGAGACTAGGCCTGCAAGGGAGGGCAGTTGGGGGTGACTAGGCTGGCAGAGGAGGGAAGTTGGGGGCAACCAGGCCTGCAAGGGAGGACAGTTAGACATCAACAGGTTGGCAGGGGAGCAGTTAGACATCAATAAGGCTGGCAGGTAGAAACAGAGGCAATCAGGAAGGTAGGCAGGTGAGCAGTTGGGAGCCAGCAGTCCTGGATTGCGAAAGGGATGTCCGAACACCCATTTAGGCCCAATGCCCCTGGAATCAGATATAAATGGGTGGTCGGACATTCCTTGAGGTGTCCCAGATTGGAGAGGGTGCAGGCTGGGCTGAAGGACACCTCCCTCCCCGCCACACCCCCCGTGCATGAATTTCTGCACCAACCTAAATGGGTGGTCGGACATCTCCCTCACAATCCAGGATGCTGGGTCCCAAACACTTGCCTGCCTGCCTGCTTCATTGCCCCTAATTGCATCTGCCTGCCAGCCTGACTACCTGCTAATAACTTTCTGCCAGCTAATAACTTTTCCCAGGCTGGCCTGACTGCCCCTAACGGCCTTCCCCTGCTGACCTTGTCACCCTGAATGCCATCCTCTGCCAGTCTAGTAGCCCCAAACTATCCTTTCCTGCTGGCCTGCTTTCCCCCAACTGCCTCCCTTGCAAGTCGGGGTTCCCCCACCAATGCTCCTCCCTTGCAGACCTGATCGCTTCCACCAACTGCCTTCCCTTGCAGGCCTCACTGGCCTCACTGCTGGCCTGACGCCCACAACTACCCTCCTCTGCAGTCCTGGTCACTCCCAATTGCCCTCTTCTGCTGGTCTGGTCACCCGTAATTGTCCTCCCTGCCTGATTGCCCACAACTTCCCTAACCTCTTGGCCTGGTCCCCTAAACTTCCCTCCCAGGCAGGCCTGCATCCCCCTCAACTGTCCTCCCCTGAAGGACTAACTGGCCTCCCTGCTGGCCATATAGCCCATAACTGCCCTCTCCTGCAGACATGGTCTCCCCCAACTGCCTTTCTCTACCAGCCTATAACTGCCCTCCCTGCTGGCTTGATTGCCTACAACTGCCCTACCCTGCTGGCCTGGTCCCCCCAACTGTCCTCCCCGTAGGCCTCGTATTCCCCCTACCTACTGCTCCCCCTCCAGGCCTGGTCCCCCCTACTGCCATCCCCTGCTGGCCTGGTCTCCCTTAACTGCCCTTCCTCTGGCCTGATCACCTACAACTGCCCTCCCCTTCAGGTCTGGTCCCACCCCCATCTGCCCTCCCCTGTAGGACTGGTCCCTCCCAATTGTCCTCCCCTGCAGGTCTGGATCCCTCCACCCCAACTGCCCTCCTTTGCCAACCTGGTCACCCCCAACTGCCCTCCTCTGCTGGCCTGTTCACCCCCAACTGCCCAAACTGCTGGCCATCTTGTGGCTGCCATCTTGTGTCCACATGGGGGCAGTCATCTTTGACCACATGGGGTGGTCATCTTGTCTTGGAGTGACAGTAAATTTACATATTATTCTTTTATTCAATACAATGTAATTTTTATTTGTCTTAGAATTTTTTTTATAGAAGTATGGGAGAATGGTTAATTTTCAATATCACTGGGCTTCCCACAGCAATATCAACATAATGGTTTTGTTTTGTTTTGTTTTTTTAGATACAAACTCATTCAAATGAAAAGCTGATGTCAAAGCTTGCATGGATATTTTCAAAGCTAGGGTTGTATTTTCTTCCCCATGTAAATTGTTAAGACATTTTGTTGTTTGAGGCCATATAAAGTTCAAGTTAAATGTAATTATATATTGTCCTCACATAAGATTGCCTTTACCTCTGACATAATTTGTTAGACTCACAGATTTCACAGTTACAATTTATTGCAGAAAAAAGATGCAGATTAAAGTCAGCTAAAGGAAGTGAAGCAAAGGGCAGAGTCCAAGTTTACAAACATAGTTTTCATTGTCCTCTCTCCAGATACTGGGATAACTCTCCCTGTTTCAGTGTGTAACATTACACATGAATTATTTACCAACTAGAGAATCTGAGTTTCAGTATTCAGAATTTTTATTGAGGTTCCATTATTTATATATATAAAAGCCCAAGAGACTGGCCAACTGGCTGACTAACAGGTAGCTATGATTTGCTGGTTCCCCCAACTGCCCTCCTCTCAGTCACCAGGGGGCAGATATTCAATGCAGGAGTGAAAATCACAGGTATGGAAACATAGACAGACGGATTAATCTCAGGGGAAAAAGGGGAGGAAGGAGGACAAGAAGAGATTTACCAAAGATCTTATATGCATATTAAGGGCCTGGTGCACATTGTGGTCCCTTGGCCTGTTCTATGTGGGTCAGGCTGAAACTGGCACTCCAACATCCACTGAGGGGTGCTGGATTGTGAGAGGGCACAGGTCAGGCAGAGAGACGGGGCCTCTAGTATAGGCATAAGTGATTGTCTGTTCAGGTGATTGATTTGAGTCTCTAAATGATTAAAATCTCATGATCCCAAACCCCACCCTAAAATCTCAATGATCTTTCTGGCATGGCCAGCCTAGTTGAAAGACTGGTATGTCAGCCACACTTGAAGTCTGGTGTATTCAGCCTTGCTCTAAGGGAGAATACTATCAAGGATTATATGGCTTATCTTTAAGAAGTCCAGGTCAACTGTAGTCCCTTTTTTAACGAGGTCAAATGCTTTATTATATCAGCTGTGCTTTTCAATAAGCATACTACTTATTGTACTACTTAATGTACATGCTGCACATTACAATTTGGGGAAAATAATCATTGGACTACTAAACAAAACACAACTAGAGGTTCTGTGCATGAATTAGTGCGTGGGTGGAGACCCTTAACATGGCCTGCAGGAATTAGCCCAAAACTGGCAGTCCAACGCTGCCTGATAATCCTGCTCATCTCGGACCTGTGGAAGGTTCATATCCAGTTAGTCCTAATAGGGAGAGGCTAGCGCCACCACAGTGGCACTCACTAATCAGGAGCCCTGCATCTGGCACTGGTCCAGAGGTGGTGGAAGAGGCCAGGATGCAATCGCCCTTCTGGGCAGGCAATAGAATTTCCTTACCAGCCTAGGAGCCAGATCCATCCTGCTGATGTTCATGCTGCTTGTCAGGAGCCATCTGGCGGCTGCTTTTATATTGTTTCTTCCTTGTGGAGCATCTAAAGAGGGGAAGCAGTGCCAGAAACCAATCCTTGTCTCTCTAATAGAAAGAGGCTGGTCAACCTTGAAGCTCTGAAAGGTCAGAGCCAACCACTCCCTATCTAATTGAGACAATGGTAACTGAGGCAACTTCCCCAACTTGTAATCATGTAAACCCTTACTGATAGGATAATCTGCTTATTACCTGCCTAAGGGCTATGGGTGTTTCCCAAAGCTGCTTAAGGGTAACGGTGTATCCCACAGCAGCCTCAATAAAAGGGACAGCAAGGCCAGAGCCTAGAGAGTCTTCCCACTAGAGGTTGACTTCTGCCTGGCCCCCCATTTGTCCCAAATTAACTCTTTTCTAGTCTCTCTCTTCATTTTAGTGTGTGGCCTCCTCCAGAAACTGGACCCTGAGTGGGCCCTAGTCACGCGGGTCCACATCGCAGCTGCTGTACCTGAGGCTGACTTCCAGGAGACCAGCAGTGCTACTGGGATTGTGTTGGTGGTATTGGATCTTCATTAACTGGCCCATTCTCTGGAGATTGGACCTGCATGGTTACTGAGAGGCTGCCACTGACTGGTGGACCACCAGGATGGATTGGTCAGCTGAGCAGCGCTCCTGCTGTGGGAGCGCACTAATCACAGAGAGTAGCTCCTATGTTGAGCGTCTATCCCCTGCTGCTCAGTGCCTGTCATAGTGACCATATTAGAAGCCCCGTGTAAAAATTCATGCACGAGGGAGAGGGGTTCCCTTAGCCCAGCCTGTGCCCTCTGGCAATCAAGGACTGCTGGCTCCTAACAGCTCACCTGCCTGACTGGCCCTAACCACTCTGCCTGCCTGCCTATTCACCCCCTAACTGCCTCTGCTTGCCAGCCTGATTGCCTCTAATTGGTCACCAGTTGGCTTGGACACCCCAAACTGCTCCTCTGCTAGTCTAATTACCTCCTAACTGGTACCCTGCTGGCCTGGTTGTCCATAACTGCCCTCCCATGCTAGCCTGATTGCCTCCAACTGCTCTCCCCTGCCAGCGTGATCACCCCCAACTGCCCTCCACTGCCAACCTAATTGCCTCCCTCCCAGTCTAATCACCCCTTATCTGATCCCCTCATGGCCTGGTCACCCCCAACTGCTCCCCTGCTGGCCTGATTGGCCTTAACTGGTCCCCTCCTGGATTGAGGTTGCCCCCTAACTGCCTCCTGCCAGCCTGGATGCCCTCTAACTGCTTGCTCCCTGCTGTCCTGGTAGCTACCTAAATGCTCAGCTGTGGCCTGGCTGCCCTAACTGTTCCCCTCTCTGCCCCCTGGCAGCCTGATTGCCTCTTAACTGCTCCCCTGCCCTAACTGTCTCTGCCTCGGCCCCCACCACTGTTGCTTAGCCTGGAAGGACATTGGACATCTGGAAGATGTCTGGTTGAGCTGGTCTAATTAGCATATTACCCTTTTATTAGTATAGATTTTGATTGTTTTTTAATAGTGTTTTCCCATTTTGTTAGTAAATAGCTGTAAAACAAAATATGTCAGTGCCAGGGCCAGCCTAACAGGTTGAACCTGGCTGAGGTAGAGAGGTGGGAAGAGAAAAAAAAGAAAGACAGGAAGGTGTGATCGGGACTACAGGTAGCCATTGACCAACTGTAGCAACTTTATTAACTGTGAAATGTTTTTTTTGTTTTTTTTTTTGTTTGTTTGTTTGTTTGTTTGTTTTTACACAAACACTTGAATAGGAAGTCTGTCAAGCTGTCAAGAGTAAGGTAACCAGACATCTCCCTTTTGGCGAGACAGTCCCGCTTTTTAACAATTTGTCCCATGTCCCGTGGCCTTTTAAAATTCTTTCCAAAAATCGGGACTTTTTTAGAGGGCAGAAGGATATGGGGCAAATTGTTAAAAATCGGGACTGTCCTGCCCTGTCAAAAACAGGATGTCTGGTCACCTTAGTCAAGAGGAATGTATTATTTGTTCCTCTTAATCTCTAAGGGAGAGACAGAGCAGAAGGACAAATTCTTGGAACAACAAATCTCAATAAATAGTTACAGACTTCTTGGAAAGTCATGAAAGGTTCCTCTCATTCTATTGATAGTAGCCATCCAAACAAGTCTGGGAAATCTGTGTGGGTAGGGGGCTAGCAAGGTCCATGTGCAAAGTCTGTGTCAGCTTACCTCCTTTTTTTAGGCTGCTAATAACAAAAGTAAAATTTAAACATTAATAATAAATCTCTAATATTAAAACAATTGTAAACAATGCCAGTGTAAAATTAACCTACATACATGATATAATTTTCTTTAAAAAAATTTTTTTTATTGATTTTCTACAGAGAGTAAGGGAGAGAGAAAGAGAGCTAAAAACGCCAATGAGAGAGAAATACGACTAGCTGCCTCTTGCACACCCCCCGGGGATGTGCCCGCAACCAATGTACGTGTCCTTGACTGGAATCGAACCTGGGACCTTTCAGTCTGCAGACTGACTCTCTACCACTGAGCCAAACTGGTTTCGGCACATGATATAATTTTCAAAACTTGAATGTCAAGAGCAAAACTTTGGCTATTAAAAAATAACAAAACAATAAGAGAGAAATCAAAACTATGGACATATTAACGTTTTTAGCTACTAAATGAAAGAAAGTCTCTTTTGGATTTGGTTGCACGACTTTGCAGAAGACTGGCAGCTAAATGATGCTAGTATGAGTAGGAACATGGTTGAAAAAGTAGCCCCTTGCTTCAACTTCTTCCTTTTCCACAATCTGCTGTACTTCAGTCGTTAACTTCTTCAGATGACTTATGTTGGTACCTCAGTCCCTTGCATAGCTTTTAGTTTTCTTCTTACTCTGCTTCGTTCAAAAGGACTAAGGGCAGTACTTAGTCCTTTTGAGTGAAGGGACACAGGAGCTTGTCTGAGTCTATTGTGGTGACATAGGTAATGCTCTGGCACCTGAATTGGCTGTATTGCTCCTTCTGGAAAGATATAAAACACAACCTCTTCCCCACATTATTACTGAATCTGATTAAACTCTTTTCTGGTTTATGCTTCCTTCCACCTAGCTAACTCAGTGGAGGCTGTTGTACAGGAGACCTGATGCCTTTCGCCTGTTGTATAACCCTCTGCAACAAATTCAAAAAATGTTTAAAGTATAAAACATATGACTGGGCTTCTCTTGAGGTGACACATAACAACTGTCTCCCCCTGTTTTGTTTTTTACTATATGATTTTAAGTGTATGATTGGCTCTTTCGACAATTGAGTGATATTTATCTTGCTAGATTTGATTAGGTTTAAGGCCTTGGGGACTAGTTGGTACAGGAAGGTGGACAATATATTGAGGATATTGCTTCTAATAAAATATGGAAATTGTCGTTCTCAAATACCATTTTAAAGACTGAAAATTAAATGAAAAGTTCCTCTGAATTAGTGTGCCTTATAGTAGCTGTTTCAATAATTTTTGCTATACTTTCCACATAAGTACTATTACTATAGGTTGATGGGCTCTGTAATGAAATCTGTTAAGGAATAAATAAGAGCTTGTGTTTCTACTGAAATATAAGGGGTTTGAAGGACCTTTGCTCCTCTGCTGTAGTATATCTAGCCTTTCCAGAACTGGATCTATCGATAAAAATGGTTAATGCCTGAGGTATAATATCTCTATTAATGTGGCAGTTAATACTATTCCCTGTGTTAGAAATAAAGCAAGCCCCTAAGCCAGGGTTCCCGGTAGAACATCAAATATTAAATATTTTGACTTTTACGTTTAAGGGTGTGTGCAAATGATCTGAACTTATTCACACCGACCTTCCTTGCCCTAGGTCCTGGGCAACTGTAGCAATGCATAACTTCTGACTGCTAGCATGGCAAGGTGTCTTCACTATTTTTAATTCTGGTCTTTTTCTCCTCTGTTCTTATGGGCCACTGCCTTTTCTGTGGCTGGAACGGTTCTATCAGGATCTCTCTGGGGTCTGTTGTTGCAGGAATCCACATGGCTTTTCTGGAAATATACAAACATATTCTCGACCAGAGGTTAATAATGAAATCTTTTCTATAAATTGGACTTGGGATCCTTTGGATTTTTGTCCAAATGATTTTCCTTTGGCTTATTTTGACACTATAAGATTCTATGGGTGTTCCATTATTAGTATTAGTATTATAAATGAAAATTAACATGAATAAACATTTTAAAACAATTAAGGCTTGATGTAATTTACTTGCAGGGTATTTATTTTATTTATTCATTAGTCCCCTTTTTGTATTATGAGGTTTTTTAAAAAAATTTTTAATGTAGTCTTGATAATTTTTAATTTTTACTTTTAGTACAAAAATATGACTATTTTGGATTCATTGTATGTTAAGTAATTTTACTATGAAAGGAACTATCAATAAAGTTTTGTTAATACTTTAGGAATAGTTTTTTGTCTAATATAATTAGCTTTTTATGAATACTCACTTCTTTTAATTAGCTAATTTAAATTAATCTGAAATAAAGCTTAATTTATTTATTAATTTTACTTATCTTAGGTTATGGATAATAAATGACATCAAATTTCTACTGTTAATCTTTAATTTTACATAAAACTTGACAGAGAGAAAAAACAATTTACCTTAGTTTAAAAGGCTAAATATATAGATTTTTAATTAAAATTTCTATAATATTTGAAGGAAACATCTTTATTTTCTTCTAGAATAATTTTCATGCTATAGAGAGCTTCATTCAAGAATCTTTTTCTTTTTACAACAGGTAACCTATACTATAGGGATGCAGTTTGAAGGTCAAGCTTATAGGCAATTAGCTAGTTATATTATAAGTATTTTTATAGTAAGGCTGATTACTAATTTACTTTCAAATTTAACATTTTAATAACAATCTTATCTTAGTTTACACTGTAAACATTAATGAAAGAGAATTCAAAATTTTAAAACTTCTCATTTTTATTAAAATTATAATTATATTTTAAAGTATTCTCTTAGGCTTATTTGTATATACAGAGGGATCATGGGTTTATTTAAAGGAAAGGGGTTGGCCTTTGTTATTTTAAGCCATGTGGCCAGAAGGCGGCTGCTCAATCTGTTCTTTTAAAATACAGTCAAACTTATATTGTAAACAAAAATTTTACTAGCTGTATCTGGTCTTTATTAGAATTGTTTGTAGAAATATTGGCTTTTTATTTAGTTGAAAACCTTGATTATAATTTAATAAGCTAATTTATTTAAGTAATTGAAGTAGGTATCTTTATTTAAAATAAAGTAAATTTACATCTGATTATACAAGCCTTAAATGTTGCCCCGCCTCTAGCTTAATATAGGAGGCTACATAAAGTTAGGTATTATTTAAATATTGCTTTTTTGCCAAAACCGGTTTGGCTCAGTGGATAGAGTGTCAGTCTGCAGACTGAAAAGTCCCAGGTTCGATTCCGGTCAAGGGAATGTACAGTGGTTGTGGGCACATTCTTGGCAGGGGGTATGCAGGAGGCAGCTGGTCATTGTTTCTCTTTCATTGATATTCCTAGCTCTCTATCCCTCTTCCTTCCTCTCTGTGGAAAATCAATAAAATATATTAAAAAAAATAAATATTGACTTCTTATGTAACTTAATTTATATGAGACCTTAATTATATTTTAAAAGTCTAATTTATAAAGTAACTTAAGTAGGTATCTTTAATTAAAAAGTAAGGAAACTTATTCAGTAAAACTTGTGGGTCTGATACTTTATTGGTCTTATTTAAAGCATGGCTTTTGTCTCTCTAGAAATTCTACTGCTGTTGAAAAATTTGGCTATATTTAAGAAATATATTGTTTTTGCCCTTCTTACAGGTGAAAACCTTTATAACATTTAATATATATTTATTAATTTTTATTTGATAATATTTTCCATGCAATTTCAAGTATATTAGATCTGTTAAATTTAAAAAGATTTCCTTTAAGAAGAGAGAATAAATTTCTTGTATTACTCCTGGCCCTTGGAGTTTTCCAAGAATCATCTCTGTTAAGGTCTTGACATTTTAACATGGAAAAAACTTACAAACAAATATCTACAAATTATTTAAATATTATAATACTTTTTATTATTTTCTGAAGATACCAATTAGATTTTAAACTAGTTTTTGCATGGAAAAATTTTGGTTGGGATCACAGAGTTAATACTTTTTTAACTAGACCAATAAAAAGCAACTTACTTATTTTTAATTCCTAATTATTTTCAGAGAAAACATTTTATTTTCTCAAAAATAAGTTCTTATACTTTAAAAAATATATATATTTTATTGATTTTTTACAGAGAGAAAGAGAGAGGGATAGAGAGTTAGAAACATCGATGAGGGAGAATCATTGATCAGCTGCCTCCTGCACACCCCCCACTGAGGATGTGCCTGCAACCAAGGTACATGCCCTTGACTAGAATCGAACCCTAACCTAACACCCCCCCTCCGCCCCCAGTCCTCAGGCCGAGGCTCTATCCACTGAGCCAAACCAGTTTCGGCTACGTTCTGATACTTTTGACATTTAATTAACACAACTGTATAATTTCTCCTAATTAATTTGCACTTTGAATTTTTAAAGCTGGCAAGTTAAATATATTTAGTAGTTCCTAGATTAATAACAAGATTAATAAAAATACAAGACATAATCAATTAATAGATTAAATTCTATCTTCTAGGTTTTTCATGAGGCAAATTTAAACTTTAATTTTTATTTGCTAGTAGCTCTGGAAAACTAGGTTTGGTTTATTCAAATGTAAATTACCACATTCTTCAAAAATGGTTCCTGACAGGACACTATATTACCTGTCTGCTGGGGGAAGGGCATCTATCCTTTTTTCCATTAGTAAAGGATATTGCCAGTTACCTGGGCTACTTAGATCTTTATAATTAATATATTATTTATCTATATTTTAATAATTTTTGAGATTTAAGTCCAATTCTAATTATTTTAAGGCATTTACTTTGGTTTTTTTGGGGTTTTTTTTGTTTTTTTTTATTATTATTTTTTTAATCAATCTTTATTGTTCATATTATTACAAAGGTTCCTCATTTCTTCCCCCCTCCACCAGGTTCCCACCCCACCCTCTGCCCCCTCCCCATCCCCCATTGTCCTCATCCATAGGTGCACAGTTTATGTTCAGTCTCTTCCTCCCTCCCTTTCCCCGATAGTAAATCCCTTTTCAGATAGTAAATCTGTTACTTAGCATTTTCTCATATCAATAATACCTCCACATGTCCAATGATACACTTCACACAAAAGACATTTCCAAATAGGTCAACCAGCCTCATCCAGGCCCCACCCAAGGCACTCACAGATCAACACCCCAGCGCTATACTAACTCAACACATCCAGATCTAAGCCTTCATCACTTGATTCAGCGGACCCTCAAGTTCCCGCAAAAGTTTCCATCCATGTCTGAGAGGCAGCCGTGGGCAGGGACAGGCGAGGAGCGAGCTGTTTCGGGCCTGGCTGCTCCGGGCCTGGCCTCTGTTGCTCTGGTTCGTTCCACAACCAGCTGCTCCGGGTCTGGTCACTGCCGCTCCCGACCTAGTTGCTCTGGACTTGGCTGTTGCTGCTACAGGCCTGGCTGCACCCGACCCGGCTGCTCTGGGCCCGGTTGCTCCGGTCCCGGCCGCTCCGGGCCTGGCCGCTCCCAGCCTGGCAGCTGCTGCTCTGGGCCTGGCCGCACCCGACCCGGCTGCTCTGGGCCTGGCCGCTCCCAGCCTGGCAGCTGCTGCTCCGGGCCTTGCTACTCCCAGCTTGGCAGCCGCTGCTCCTGGCCTGGCCGCACCAGACCCGGCTGCTCCGGGCCTGGCCGCTCCCAGCCTGGCAGCCGCTGCTCTGGGCCTGGCCACACCAGACCCGGCTGCTCCAAGCCTGGCCGCACAAGACCCGGCTGCTCCGGGCCTGGCCGCTCCCAGCCTGGCAGCTGCTGCTCCGGGCCTGGCCGTTCCCAGCCTGGCAACCGCTGCTCCTGGCCTGGCCGCACCAGACCCGGCTGCTCCGGGCCTGGCCGCTCCCAGCCTGGCAGCTGCTGCTCCGGGCCTGGCCGCTCCCAGCCTGGCAGCCGCTGCTCCTGGCCTGGCCGTTCCCAGCCTGGCAACCGCTGCTCCTGGCCTGGCCGCACCAGACCCGGCTGCTCCGGGCCTGGCCGCTCCCAGCCTGGCAGCTGCTGCTCCGGGCCTGGCCGCTCCCAGCCTGGCAGCCGCTACTCCTGGCCTGGCTGCACCAGACCCAGCTGCTCCGGGCCTGGCCGCTCCCAGCCTGGCAGCTGCTGCTCCTGGCCTGGCCGCACCAGACCCGGCTGCTCCGGGCCTGGCCGCTCCCAGCCTGGCAGCTGTTGCTCTGGGCCTAGCTGCTCCAAGCCTGGCAGCCGCTGCTCCGGGCCTGGCCACACCAGACCCAGCTGCTCCGGGCCTGGCTGCTCCCAGCCTGGCAGCTGCTGCTCCGGGCCTGGCCGCTCCTAGCCTGGCAGCTGCTGCTCCGGGCCTGGCCACTCCCAGCCTGGCAGCCGCTGCTTCAGGCCTGGCTGCACCCGACTTGGCTGCTCCGAGCCTGGCTGCTCCCAGCCTGGATGCTCCGTGCTTGGCTACTGCTGTTCTGGGCCTGGCTGCTCCCAACCCGGCTGCTCTGGGCCCGGCTTCTCCGGGCCCGGCCACTCCGTGTCTGGGTGTTCCTGGACTGGCCACCCTGGGCTTGGCCGCCTCCGCCTCAGGCCTGGCTGTCACTGCCCCAGGTCTGGCTGCTCCAGTGCTGGCCGTTGATGCTCTTGTTCTGGCTGCTGCTGCTCTGGGGCCTGGCCACTGCTGCTCCGGGCCCAGCTGCCACTGCCTTGTGCCTGGCCACTCTAGGCCTGGTCGCCGCTGTTCCAACATTCTGTCCCTTTTTTCTTTTTTTTTCTTTTTTTTAAAAAAAACAAACACGCATTTATGTTGCAATGTTGGCTGGTGCGTTGAGTTCTGACTTAGTCTTTGATTTTTCAAGATCTTCTTTGTATTCTTTCTTAAGTAATTTTACTATCATTTGCTCTCACTTGATTTCTTCACATTGAGAACTTCTTTGGTTTCTTCCTCCTTGTCCTGGGAGCTCAGCAGGTTGGCCTGTGGCACCCCTTTGTTCTCCGAGGGCTCCCGTGCTGCTCCAGCCTGTTACCGGGGTCGGCGCCGCCCAGGAAGCAGCCCCCGTCCTTGGCTCCGTTGCCCACGCTCAGCAGTCAAAGGCTCAGGGGCACCCCCCCTCCTGGGGGCCCCGTCGCCGGGCTCCTTGCTGGCGCCGGGCTGGCCGGTGTCCGGCAGGGGCTCCTGCTCCTCGCTGCGTTCCTCCAGTCTGGAGCTTTCTTTCTCCCTCCCACTAGGGGAGTCCAGGATCAGAGTCAACAGACTGTCCTCTGCGTGCAGTGTGCGCGACTCCGGGGTTCGGCCTTTCCCCGCGCTCCCAGGACTCCACCTCACAGCCCCGTCTCCCCCTGCCCGAGCCTGGGTCCCCAGGGACTGGCCCAGACCTGGAGTTTGGGGCGGTCTGGACTGAGGCTCAGCGCCGCCGCCGGAGGCTTTGTTTCTTCCAGCTAGGGTAATCCAGCATCAGAGTCAACATTCAGTCCTTTGCCCGCCATGTGCGTGCGACTCCGGGGACCCCGCCTTTCGCCGTCCCCCAGGATTCCTCTTCACAGTCCCGTCTCCCCCTGCGGGAGCCTGGGTCCCCAGGGTCTGGCCCATAACTTGGGGCTCAGAGCTGCCGGTTCGGGGGTTCAGCCCAGGCTGGGGGTTCTATTTCCTTCCTGCTAGGGAACGCCAGGCAGCACCCAGCCCTCTCCTCCTTTCTGTGCGCGCGTGCGTGTGAGCGCGCAGCATGTCTCCGTACCTTAGGCTTTTTTTCAGCTCCTCTGATTTTCCTTCTGGTTTTCTCCCTCCTTCCTATTGTAGAGTTTTCAGTCAGTCGACTACCTGTAGCTCTGGGCAATGTCCACTCTACATTTTAGTTGTATTCCATTGAAATTGTTGTGAGCTGCTGCGGCTAGGTGTCTACCCGAGCAGCCATCTTGGATCCTCCTTAAGGCATTTACTTTGGATAAATTCTATTATAAATTCTCTATAATAGAGAATTTACTGGTTTTCTGGAAGGCCTTAAAAGTTAACTTTTTAATAAGGTTCACTGGCATTTTGAAAACTACTCTTCTTTATGGAAATGCAAATTTTGTTGCTGGAATTTAAAAGATGAAATAGAGAAGGGGCCAGAGACCTAATGCCAGGACACAGGCTTTATTGAAGAGCAGTACCACTGCCAGCTGTTTCCAGAGAGAGAGAGAGAGCGGAAGAGAGTGACGGCCTGGATCCATGTACTTTAAAGGAGAGGATAGGGGATGGGGTTTAGGGCACTTGGCACATGCTGATTGGTGGTTTCATGTAAGGCACATGATTAAGGACTTAGGGACTTAGGAACCAGGGGCTTAGGGTATTTGGTAGGTGCTGATTGGTGGGTCAGGAATGTCTGGCTGTAGGTGGAGTTTATGTCTGTCCATCAATTAGAGGAAGGGAGGATCTATCAGAATTAGCTTGAATTTCTTTCAAAAAGACGTTTTTTAATTTTTTTATTTTATTTATTTATTTATTTATTTATTTATTTATTTATTACCGTTTTTCTCAGGAAAAAGAACCAGCTCTGGGTTTTTTATTTCTGTAGCCCTTGTAAAGAGCTAAGTCCAGTTCAAGACCTATTTAATATCCGAAGTCGAACAGTGTGAACATTTGGTCTTACACTAGATTTCTTTTTACACATGTACAGATATCCCAGATGCATTCTAAACTTTTAAAACTTTTTCATGGCAAGAAAGAAAACTTTTAATTTAATATACTAGGGGAGTGGGCTTCTATTATATATTGGATCGCCCCGTGTCCCTCCCTTCCCCACATCCTGCTTACTTCAGGGGAAACATCAGCAACAGATCTGTCTGAATTGCTTTTCATGCTTAAAAGATAGACAGATCTCAAATTTTTCTTTTCCACTTACTGAAGTAATAATTTGGCCAAGATTTGGCCAAGATTTGCATATCCCTGGGAGTTCTCTTATAATTTTTAAACAAGACATTAAATAACTTTATTGCAAGTAATCTTATTGTACGAGAGCAGATAGCCCTGCCCTCTCCCGCTGTCTTTGAATTTCTCCACACCAGAGGCAATTTCAGCAGTGGAGTTTTGCTATTTACAGATTTTAAATTACACACACCCACTAAGATTCTAATTTGAACAAGAAACATCATTATTTTGTGATCACATTGACTTCAACATTCACTCGAAAGAGCACTTTCACTTTGTCCCATGCTTTACTCCCGACTATCAAAAAATTGCTTCTCCCCTACCTTAATGAGTGTGCACTCTTGATCCAGAGGAGTTTCTTATCATCTGCTTCCCAAGTCCTCAGGTCCCTGGATTTGGGTGCCAATTGCTAGGGGCAGCCTGACAGTTGAAGTGGGCTGATGTAGGGAAGTGGGAATTGAGAAAAGAAAGACAGGAGGATCTGGAAAACTACAGGTAGCCATTGACTGATTGTAGCCAGTTTATTAACTGCGCAATGCTTTTTATACACAAAACACTGAGAAGGAGGTCTGTCAAGAAAATGTATTCTTTGTTCCTCTTAATCTCTAAGGGAGAGACAGAGCAGAAGGTCAAATTCTTGGTACAGCAAATCTCAGTAAATACAGGCTTCTTGGCAAGCCATGAAAGGTTGCTCTCATTCTACTGATAGTAGCATCCAAACAAGTCTGGGAAAACTGTGTGGGTAGGGCTAGCCCTTTTGAGTGCAAGGACCATGTTAGCTTTCACCCTGTATCCAACATGTCAGAACCTAATAACTTAGAATAACTGACATTAGAATAACTTAGAATAACTTCTGTAACAGGAATTTTCTTTTAAAAATATATATATTTTATTGATTTTTTTTTTTTTACAGAAGGAAGGGAAAGAGCTAGAGAGCTAGAAACACCCATCAGAGAGAAACATCTATCAGCTGACTCCTGCATTCACCCTACTGGGGAGGTGCCTGAAACCAAGTACATGCCCTTGACCGGAATTGAAGTGGGACCCTTGAGTCTGAAAGCCGATGTTCTATCCACTGAACCACACCAGTCAGGGCTGTAACAAGAATTTTTTTTATCTCTGGCTGAAGATTTCAGGTTATAGTAATATGACAGAAGTTAAGTCAGAATTTATTTGGAATTGAAGAATCTGCTTTTAAATTAACTCAAACCTTGATTCTTTCTCACATGGGCCTCTCTATAAATATCCAAACTGTCATATGACATAACAACTGTTTTTTGTTTTTTTAAAAAAAATGCCTTCTGAAGATATATATATATATATATATATATATATATATATATATACATACAAATTGATTTTTCTTTTACAGAGAGGAAGACAGAGGGATAGAAAGTTAGAAACATCAATGAGAGAGAATCATCCATCAGCTGCCTCTTGCACACCTCCCACTGGGAATGTGCCCACAACCAAGGTACATGTCCTTGACCAGAATCGAACCTGGGACCTTTCAGTCCACAGGCTGATGCTCTATCCACTGAACCAAACCAGTTTTGGCAACAACTGTTTTAAGGTAGAAAAGCTTTAAAGTTGGAAGCCAAAGTCTCTGTAACTTGACAAATGACATCTTATCACTCTATAATACTGTATTAGAAATTAAATTATTAGACCTATTCCACAGTAAAGGGAAGCATTTCACAATGATGTAAATTCCTAAAAATGGGGATTGTTAGGGACCACTTTTGTGGTCTTCATTCTTAGGCTGGAGTTAGAAAGAGTCAGAATATCTAAAGATTGGATAGAACCAGGAGATACATTATGCCTGAGTAAAAGCTGTGAATAAACTTGAAAACGGCCAGATATCTTAACTCTAAGCATTGTGCTTATGCCTAGCAATGGGAGTTAAAAAGCTTGGAGAATTCAAGAAAATTGGCCACAGTACTTAAATAAGGGCATACAAAAAAACCCCCAACAACAACAACAAAACAAACACTTGGCAGTAGTGCCGAGGAATTTGCCTTGAGTAGGATATCAAAAAATCTATTAGGTAACAACAATTTCATATTACTCATTGTATTTTATTTATTTTTTGTTCATTATATTTAGCTGGTAATGAATCTTGCCCTCAACTTCAGACTTCTGAACAGCTAGCTGCCAAAGAAATTATAAAACTGAAACATATTTTGATTCTACAAAATAAAATTGATTTGGTAAAAGAAAGTCAGGCTAAAGAACAGTATGAACAGATCCTTGCATTTGTACAAGGTAAGAAGCTGGAATATTTAATAAATTATGAATCATTTTAATCCAGATATCTTGATAGTGAATTTAATAAGCTGTAAGTGAATTTAATAAGCTGTAAGTGAATTTAATAAGCTGTAAGTCATATTTCTCTGTTTATATTTATTGGCTTTGGAGTTTTTAGCCATCTGATTGAAATGAAATATGTTTCTGGACAGAAAAGTATATATTAACTAGAAAAGTTATATTCTATATAAATGTTACCAATTGAGGTTATTTTTTTCAATGTAGAAACATTGCTTTTAAAAATATAATAATAACAACTTCATTTTTTATACATTTTTAAAATATACATTTTTATATATTTTCTAAAAATATATTTTTATTGACATCAGAGAGGAAGGGAAAGGGAAAAATAGATAGAAATATCAGGGATGAGAGAGAATCATGGATTGGCTGCCTCCTGCACATCCCTTATTGGAGGTCAAGCCCGTAACCTGGGCTTGTAGTCTTGACCAGAATTGAACCCATGACCTTGCAGTCTGCAGGCCATTACTCTATCCATTGAGCCAAATTAGCTAGGGGTACTTTATCAGATAATAAAATGCCAAAAACTTCACAGATGTGCAATCAATTTTAGTATATGTGCTACTAAAGTCAGTGCCATTTAGATGGTTTTAATACTTTTTCAGTGATAGTGAAGTGAATAAAATATATTTTGGTTTGCTTTCTAATTATTTTGATTCTTTCTTATCAATGACTACATATTTCCAGACTAAAATTGACAAAGAATAACTTAATCTATATAGTATCTCTTCCTCTAAAATGTACTATTTTCATTTTGGATAAGAAAATATGCATTTTTTTGACATTTGATTTCTTGTCCTTTTTAGTTGTTGGAAATATGGACTCTCTTAGCCGCATTATTAGGGAGAAAAAGTACTCCTACAAAATATTTTCCTATTTGGTCTATTTCATGGGCCAGATTGTCTGACGTTTAATTAATAAAAAGCAAATTTGTCTTTGCAAGCAATTTTTGAGTAGTAATTGTAAAAAAAAAAAAAAGTCTATAATTTCCTCTTGACATGTATTGAGGTATAAATTACATGTTATTGGAAATCTCTTCGGCTACCAAACTTTCCCAGTAAATCAAGTATTTATTTTTTTTAGCAGTATTTTTTAAAAAATTATAGACTAGAGGCCCAGTGCACGGAATTTGTGCATGGGTTTGTTTTCAGGTTTCCAATCTGAAAACTCTCCAGGGATGTCCAACTGCCTGTATAGGCTCGATGCTACCAGGCAGTTAGACATCCATCTCACAGTCCAGGACTGTTGGCTCCCAACTGCTCACCTGCCTGCCTTCCTGATTCCCCCTAACCACTCTGCCTGCAAGCCTGATTAACCTCTCACCACTCCCCTGCTAGCCAGATTAATGCCTAACTGCTCCCCTGCCATCCTGTTTGCTTCTAACTGTCATCCCCAGGAGGCCTGGTCCCCCCAAAATGCCCTTCCCTGCAGGCCTGGTGCCCCCAATTTTCCTCCTTTGTTTGCCTGGTCCCTCCAAACTGTTGTCCCCTGCTGGCCTGATCATCCACAACTGTTTTCTCTTGCAGGCCTGGTACCTCCCAACTGCCCTTCCTTGCTGGCCAGCTTGTGGTGGCCATCTTGTGTCCACATGGGGCAGCCATCTTTGACCACATGAGGGCAGCCATCTTGAGTGTTGGAGTGATGGTCAATCTGCATATTACTGTTTTAATAGATAGGAGAGAAGTCTGGTACACAGCAGGGGGACATCTGGTTTTCTCCGAAGGATGTCCCAGATAGGGTGGGGGTTCCCTTGGTGCATTTTGCGGCCTGGGTGAGGGACCTATTGTGGTTTGCAGACTAGCCATTCCCCTGGCAATCCAAGCCAAGGCCCCTGTATCTGGGATTTATTTACCTTCTACAATTGAAACTTTGTAACCTTGAGTGGAGGCCAGTGCAGGCCATGGTGGGCGGAAAGCTTATCTTTGTCCATCACCAGGCAACCCAAGACTTCTGCTCTCTCCAGCTCTGTGGCTGCTGCCATTTTTGTTGGGATTTATTTATCTTCTATAATTGAAACTTAGTAGCCTTGAGCGAAGGCCAAGGCCTGCCAGAGTGGGCAGGAAGCTTGGCTTCCTCCATTGTCAGGGAAACCCAAGCCTCCTGCTCATTCCAGGGCCGCAGCCATCTTGGTTTGGTTAATTTGCATACTACCTCCTTATTGGCTGGTGGAGATGGTTTGTGTGTAGTGGAGATACAGTCAATTTGCATGTTTCTTTTTATATTAGGGTAGATATTAATCTAACTTTAGAGAGTTCAGTCTCAGGAGAAAAAAGAAAATAGTTGTAATCTTTCTAAACAGAGTGATCTTATGTTATGTAACATGTGCAAAACAATTTGTAAAATTTTGATCATTCTGAATTTTGTCATATAGGTACAGTGGCAGGACTTTCTATTATTTTAATTTCTGTTCAGTTGAAATACCATATTGAAGTCTGTGAGTATGTTGTAAAGAAAATTTCAGTACCTTTAAGAGACTTTACCTCAGAACCTCAACTTATTGGTATGTTCTTTAACCCATTGATTTTTTAAAAAGAAATTATCTTTATTGCCAAAACCAATTTGGCTCAGTGGATAGAGTGTCAGCCTGCAGACTGAAGGGTCCTGGGTTCAATTCTGGGGAATGGTGTGTACCTTAGTTGTGGGCACGTTTCCAGAGGAGGCAGCTGATTGATGTTTCAATCTCATCAATGTTTCTAACTCTCTATTCCTTTCTCTCTCTTTAAAAAATCAATTATATATATATCTTTATTGTTTAAGTATTATAGAATTCCTCCATTTTACCCCCATTGACACTCTTCATCCTGCTCCCACTTTTTCCAGATGCCTTTACAGCTCTATTTCCATAGGTAATGCACATATGCATGTAAGTTCTTTGGTTAATCTCTTCCCACTGCCCCCTTCTTCTCCATTTAAGATTCATAAGTTTGTTCCATGCTTCAATGTCTCTAGTTCTATCTTGTTGGTCAGTTTATTTTGTTCACATAGGTGAAATCATGTCTTTCACTGACTGACATTTCATTTAGCATAATATATCCAGGTCCCTCCATCTGACTCAAAGGGTAAGAGATTTTTTTAAAAAAATCAATGTTTATTGTTCATATTATTACAAAGGTTCCTAATTTCTTCCCCTTGCACCAGGTTCCCACCCCACCCTCCGCCCCCTCCCCACCCCCCATTGTCCTCATCCATAGGTGCACAGTTTATGTTCAGTCTCTTTCCACATCCACCACTCCCAAAGGGTAAAAGATTTTTTTTTTTACAGCTGTATAATATTCCTGGCTATCCTTTATAATTAGAGGCTAATAAGCAAATTGACCCAACAGTGGAAGGAATGGTCACTATGACACACACTAACCAACAGGGGGCAGATGTTCAATGCAGAAGCTGCCTCTTGATGGTCACTGCACTCCCACAAGGGGAGTGCCACTCAGCCAAAGCTGGGCTCATGGCTGGTGAGTGCAGTGGCATTGGTGGGAGCTTCTACCATCTCTGTGGAAGCATTAGGATGTCTAACTGATGACTGAGAGTGGGCGCAGGCCAGGCTAAGGGACCTCCCCTTGAGTACACATATGTTGTGCACTGGGCCTCTAGTTATAAATAATGCTGAAATGAACATAGGGGTATATATATTTCTCATGATTCTATTTTGGGATTCTTAGGAACTATTGATAAAATGGCTTACAGGGCTAATAACAATTCCATTTTTAATTTTTTGAGAAAACTCTATCCTGTTTTCTAGTGGCTGCCCAGTCTACATTCTCACCAGCAGTACATAAGTGTTTCCTTTTCTCCACATCCTTGCTAGCACTTGTTGTTTGTTGATTTGACGGTAGCTATTCTGACAGGTCTGAGGTGATACCTCTGTTTTCATCTTCATTTCTCTGAAGCATTTTTTCATAGGTATGTCCACTTTGGAGAAGTGTCTATTAAGTTCCTTTGTCCTATTTTTGTTTAAAACTTACATACTATAGGCCCGGTGAACAAAATTCATGCAAGGGGGGGGGGGGGGTCTGGTGGGAAGGGGAAAGAAGGTGTGGTGGTGTCCCTCAGCCCAGCTTGCACCCTCTCCAATCTAGGATCCCTCAAGAGATATCTGCAAATTATGAGAATTTTTTCTTTTTTATGGCTGCATAATATTCCATTGTGTAAATGTACCATAGTTTTTGGATCCAATCATCTTGGGGAGATCTGGGGGAGATAATAGATCAACCGAAGGACTTGTATACATGCATATAAGTACAACCAATGGACACAAAACTCTGGGAAAGGAGGGTATGTACGGGAGGGGGGGCATTGGTATATGTACAAAAATAATAATTTAATAAAAAATATATTTAAAAAAAGAGAGATAAATGGTTAAGGTGGGGAGGATCCAAGATGGCTGCTCGGGTAGACACCTAGCCGCAGCAGCTCACAACAATTTCAATGGAATACAACTAAAATGTAGAGTGGACATTGCCCAGAGCTACAGGTAGTCGACTGACTGAAAACTCTACAATAGGAAGGAGGGAGAAAACCAGAAGGAAAATCAGAGGAGCTGAAAAAAAGCCTAAGGTACGGAGACATGCTGCGCGCTCACACGCACGCGCGCGCAGAAAGGAGGAGAAGGCTGGGTGCTGCCCGGCGTTCCCTAGCAGGAAGGAAATAGAACCCCCAGCCTGGGCTGAACCCCCAAACTGGCAGCGCTGAGCCCCAGTTATGGGCCAGACCCTGGGGACCCAGGCTCCGGCAGGGGGAGATGGGGCTGTGAGGCGGAATCCCGGCGAAAGGCAGGGCCCCCGGAGTCGCGCGCACATGGCCCGCAGAGGACTGAATGTTGACTCTGATGCTGGATTACCCTAGCTGGAAGAAACAAAGCCTCCGGCGGCGGCGCTGAGCCTCAGTCCAGACCGCCCCGAACTCCAGGTCTGGGCCAGTCCCTGGGGACCCAGGCTCGGGCAGGGGGAGACGGGGCTGTGAGGTGGAGTCCTGGTAGCCCCGCGAAAGGCCGAGCCCCCGGAGTCACGCACACTGCACGCAGAGGACAGTCTGTTGACTCTGATCCTGGACTCCCCTAGTGGGAGGGAGAAAGAAAGCTCTAGACTGGAGGAATGCGACGAGGAGCAGGAGCCCCTGCCGGACACCGGCCAGACAGGCGCCAGCAAGGAGCAGGGCGACGGGGCCCCCAGGGGGGGGTTGCCCCTGAGCCTTCGACTGCTGAGCGTGGGCAACGGAGCCAAGGACGGGGGCTGCTTCCTGGGCGGCGCCGACCCCGGTAACAGGCTGGAGCAGCATGGGAGCCCTCGGAGAACAAAGGGGTGCCACAGGCCAACCTGCTGAGCTCCCAGGACAAGGAGGAAGAAACCAAAGAAGTTCTCAATGTGAAGAAATCAAGTGAGAGCAAAAGATAGTAAAATTACTTAAGGAAGAATACAAAGAAGATCTTGAAAAATCAAAGACTAAGTCAGAACTCAACGCACCAGCCAACATTGCAACATAAATGCGTGTTGTTTTTTTTTAAAAAAAAAGGAAAAAAAAAAGAGAAAAAAGGGACAGAATGTTGGAACAGCGGCGACCAGGCCTAGAGTGGCTAGGCACAAGGCAGTGGCAGCTGGGCCCAGAGCAGCAGTGGCCAGGCCCCAGAGCAGCAGCAGCCAGAACAAGAGCATCAACAGCCAGCACTGGAGCAGCCAGACCTGGGGCAGTGGCAGCCAGGCCTGAGGCGGAGGCGGCCAAGCCCAGGGTGGCTAGTCCAGGAACATCCAGACACGGAGTGGCCGGGCCCGGAGAAGCAGGGCCCAGAGCAGCCGGGTTGGGAGCAGCCAGGCCCAGAACAGCAGTAGCCAAGCACGGAGCATCCAGGCTGGGAGCGGCCAGGCTCGGAGCAGCTGGGTCTGGTGTGGCCAGGCCCGGAGCAGTGGCTGCCAGGCTAGGAGCGGCCAGGCCCAGAGCAGCCGGGTCGGGTGCGGCCAGGCCCGGAGCAGCGGCTGCCAGGCTAGGAGCGGCCAGGCCCAGAGCAGTGGCTGCCAGGCTGGGAGCAGCCAGGCCCAGAGCAGCTGGGTCTGGTGTGGCCAGGCCCGGAGCAGCAGCTGCCAGGCTGGGAGCAGCCAGGCCCAGAGCAGCCGGGTCGGGTGCGGCCAGGCCCGGAGCAGCGGCTGCCAGGCTGGGAGCAGCCAGGCCCAGAGCAGCCGGGTCGGGTGCGGCCAGGCCCGGAGCAGCAGCTGCCCCACTGGGAGAAGCCAGGCCCAGAGCAGCCGGGTCTGGTGTGGCCAGGCCCGGAGCAGCAGCTGCTAGGCTGGGAGCAGCCAGGCCCAGAGCAGCCGGGTCTGGTGCGGCCAGGCCCGGAGCAGTGGCTGCCAGGCTGGGAGCGGCCAGGCTCGGAGCAGCCGGGTCTGGTGCGGCCAGGCCCGGAGCAGAGGCTGACAGGCTGGGAGCGGCCAGGCCCGGAGCTGCCGGGTCTGGTGCGGCCAGGCCCGGAGCAGAGGCTGACAGGCTGGGAGCGGCCAGGCCCGGAGTGGCCGGGACCGGAGCAACCAGGCCCAGAGCAGCCGGGTGGGGTGCGGCCAGGCCTGTAGCAGCAACAGCCAAGTCCAGAGCAACTAGGTCGGGAGCGGCAGTGACCAGACCCGGAGCAGCTGGTTGTGGAACGAACCAGAGCAACAGAGGCCAGGCCCGGAGCAGCCAGGCCCGGAACAGCTCGCTCCTCGCCTGCCCCTGCCCCAAGGCTGCCTCTCAGACATGGCTGGAAACTTTTGCGGGAACTTGAGGGTCTGCTGAATCAAGTGATGAAGGCTTAGATCGGGATGTGTTGAGTTAGTATAGCGCTGGGGTGTTGATCTGTGAGTGCCTTGGGTGGGGCCTGGATGAGGCTGGTTGACCTATTTGGAAATGTCTTTTGTGTGAAATGTATCATTGGGCATGTGGAGGTATTATTGATATGAGAAAATGCTAAGTAACAGATTTACTATCTGAAAAGGGATTTACTATCGGGGAAAGGGAGGGAGGAAGAGACTGAACATAAACGGTGCACCTATGGATGAGGACAATGGGGGATGGGGAGGGGGCAGAGGGTGGGGGGGGGAACCTGGTGGAGGGGGGAAGAAATGAGGAACCTTTGTAATAATATGAACAATAAAGATTGATTTTAAAAAAAATGGTTAAGGTGGTAAATGATATGTTGTTTATTTTTAGCCTAATAAAAGAATTTTAAAAACAAAAACAAAAAAACAAAAAAAAATTAAAAAAAATAAAATAAAAATAGAGAGATAAAACAAAACAAAACAAAAGAGAGATATCCGACTGCCCATTTAGGCCCGATCCCTGTGGGCAGTCAGACATTCCTCTCAAAATCCAGAACTGCTGGCTCCCAACTGCTCGCCTGCCTCCTTTCCTGATTTCCCATAACTGCTTCTACCTGCCAGCCTGCTTATCCCCTAATCACTCCCTGCCAGCCTGATTGATGTCTAACTGCTTCCCTGCCAGCCTCTTTGCCCCCAACTTCCCTCCTGTGCTGGCCTGGTCACCCTAACTGCCCTTCCCTCAGATTTGATCATTCCCACTGCCCCCCTAGCAGGCCTGGTCCCTCCCAACTGCCCTCCATCCTGGCTATCTTGTGGTAGCCATCTTGTGTCCACATGGGGGCAGGATCTTTGATGACATGGGGGCAGCCATCTTGTGTGTTGGAGTGATGGTCAATCTGCATATTACTCTTTTATTATTATAGATAGATAGAGGTCTGGTGCATGGGTGGGGGCCAGCTGGTTTTCCCTGAAGGGTGTCCTGGATCAGGGTGGGGTTTCCTTAGGGCAGTGTTTTCCAAACTTTTGACATATGTGTGTCCCTTCTATAATTTTCATAATGCTGAGTACCCCTGTACTCATGAGAACGTAGAATTAGGCGCAACTAAGCACAATGTGGTGCATAGCCCCACCAAACTCTTCCCGTATCCCTAGGGATATGCATACCACATGTTGGGAAACACTGCCTTAGGGCATGGGGTGTCCTGGGTGAGGGACCAGTGGTGGTTTGCAGGCCAGCCATGTCCCCCTTATCTCCTCCATCCCCCACCCTCCCAAGCAACCCAAGCAGAGGCCCTGGTATCTAGGATTTATTTACCGTCTACAATTGAAACTTTGTAGCCTGGAGTGAACCCAAGCCTTCTACTCTGTCTGTGGCTGCTACCATTTCTGTTTGGATTTGTTTACTTTCTATAATTGAAACTTTGTAGCCTTGAGTGGAGGCTTAGGCCAGCAAGGACAAATGGAAAGCTTGGCTTTCTCTGTTGCTGGGGACACCCAAGCCTCCCCCTGATCTCTGTGGCTGCAACCATCTTGGTCTAGTTTAATTTGCATATGTGCTCTGATTAGCTGGTGGGTGTGGCTGGTGGGTATAGTGGAGGTATGGTCAATTTGCATATATCTATTTTTTAAACTGCCTATCAATTTATTTTTGAATAAATAAGATCTTGGTTACATTTTCTGAGAGAAATTAGTGATAGTCCCTACTTCTTTGCCCCATCCATGTTCCTCCTGGATACTACAATAGGTGGGGGATCAGCCCATGTAAGGGTTCTTACCATGAAGGGTCAGGAGCATAAGTATGAAATACTTCCACATTTGTCCCAGGTAATATTACCGTACAGATGATTACTGTTAGCATGGCAGGAAAGACGTTCTTGGACATTAGGCGTCTGTATTGCCTTCTTTACCATGCGTCAGGTGGTCTCCGGGCTGTTTGTTGTCTGGCTCATCCTCCTCTTGCTTCTCATCTTCAGTGGACTCATTGGAGACGCTGCTCCCTGTGGCTGAGGTGGAGGCTTTCGGGAAAACATCTTAGGCAATATAAACAGAAATTTACATGTAGCCCTTAGGCAGGAAATAACAGAAACTTTCACAGGACAAACAAGGTAGCTTCTGCTTCAGCTAACAATATCTCAACTAAAGGTTAGAGCAATTAAGGTTGTTGACCAGCCTTCCTGGCTTCCTGTCAACATCTCGTTTTTTAGTGAAACTGATTTGTTTTCCAGCGTAGCAGTTTTTTTTTTGTTTTGTTTTGTTTTTTAATGTATTTTGGTGCTCCTGTATTGGGTGCATATGTGTTTACCAGGATTATTTCTTCTTGTTGGATTACTCCCTTTAGTATTATGAAGTTATCTTGTTAAGTCCTTCACTTTGAGATCTAATTTGTCAGATATAAGTATTGCTACCCCAGCATTTTTTTTCATTTCCATTCGCCTGGAAAACCTTTTCCATCCCTTTACCCTCAGTCTGTGTGCATTTTTTTTCTGAAGTGGGTTTCTTGTAGACAACAGATATATGGGTCTTGTTTTCTTGTCCAATCCATTACCCTATGTCTTTTGATTAGAGCATTTACATTTAAAGTTATTATTGATAGGTACTTATTTGACACCATTTTTATTCTATACCCCTGTGTTCCTTTTTCATTTTCTATTTCTTGATTTTTACAATAGATCCTTTAGCATTTTTTGCATTTCTGGTTTGGTGGTGATAAATTCCTTTAGTCTTTTTTTGTCTGTGAAGCTCCTGATTTCCCCTTCAATTTTGATTGATAGCCTTGCTGGATACATTATTCTTTGCATGACTTTGTATATTTCATCCCATTCCCTTCTGGCCTGATGAGTTTCTGTTGAGAAATCAGTTACTAGTCTGATGGGGGTTCCTTTGTATGTAACTTTCTGTCTCTCTCTGGCTGCTTTTAAGATTCTTACTTTGTCATTGGTGTTTGCCAATTTAATTATAATGTGCCTTGGCGTCGGTCTTTTGGGATTCATTTTGCTTGGGACTCTGTGAGCATCTTGGATTTGTGTGGGTTTTTTCTTTTCTATCTCAGGAAAGTTTTCTGTCATTATTTCTTGAAACAGTTTTTCTATGACTTCCTCCGTTTCCTTTCCTTCTGGAGCCCCTATTATTCTAATATTGTTTTGTTTTGTATTGTCCCAAAGTGCCCGAAGTCTCTCCTTCTGCCTTTTATTTTATTTTTTCTAGAAGCTGCTCTAATTGGGTATTTTTTTTCATCTTGTCTTCTAAGTCACTGATTTGGTCCTCTGCTTCTTCTAGTATATTCTTGATGCTTTCTATTGAATTCTTTACAGTAGCAATGTCATTTTTATTTCTTCTTGGTTCTTCATTTCCTCTTGGTTCTTGCTCATATTGTCAAATTTGTCTTTCATTCTTTTTAGCCATCTTAGATCATTACTCTGAATTCCTGATCTGGTAGTTTTCTTGCCTCTAACTCATTTACTTCCTTTTCTGGAGATGCCTGCTTTTCTTTCATTTGTGGGCTATTTGTTTGTCTCCTCATGGTGTCTCTTTTCAGGATGTCTGGTTATGTAGTTCTCTTTCTCCTGCATTGATTTAAATGCACAAAATACAATACTACCAGGTACAACACACAAGGCACTGAACACAAATGTATTTGCCATATTAATAACCTCTAATAAAGAAGACCACTAGAGAAAGGCAAATTAGGGAATAGGAGAGAAAGAAGAAAAGTAAAATAAGAAGGGATTAATAAAGAGATATAAAAAGGTAGTGTCGAAATGAAATCCAGAAACAGGAAAGAGAGAGAGAGAGAGAGAGAGAGAGAGAGAGAGAGAGAGAGAGAGAATATAAACAGACTAAGTGAGAAAAGGGGAACAAACTATATATATGTGGAGAAAATTCCAATAGAACATCCAATGATCCCAGCAAATGCCAACAACAGTACTTGGAGATTAATACAAACTACAATACCCACTGATATCAAGCAAGGCCAGGATAAACAGAAGTAAAAAATAAACAAAAACAAAGCAATTAAAAAAATACTAAGCAACAATAATAACAAAAGAATAAGCATATCAATCTCACTAAAAAGCATAAAAATTCAATATAATTAACATTCATGCAAATAACAACAAAAGGACAGAGAAGAAAGCAGTTATTATTTTTTTAATAGTTAAGATAGTGAAGATAGTGATATGTATGCACTTGGAGCAGGGGGTTGGAAATTAGGTATATAAGTAGGGTGAAAATTTTAGCAGGGGGTATACAGAAAGATTAGGGAAAAATTAAAGCAGGAATGGGTTAAGATAAACAGGACATGAAAAGGAGAACGGTTAGGAAGAGAGTGATGGCGATAGGACTGAATGATGCTATAGTAGAGATGGAAATAGAATGAAGAACACTAATCCAAATATAAAATAAGGAGAAAATAAAATGTTATTTTAAAAAAAGGGAAAAAAGAAAAAGGAAGCAAGAAATGCAAAATAGTAGTAGTAATAATGATGATTGAAACTAAAAAAATGTAATAATTGAAAAGGTAAAATCAAGTGAGGAAAAAACTTGTTTCTTAAGGAAAAGATGTAAAAAATGAAGGAAAAAAAAGAAAAATTAGCATAAAAATGTGCAGTAGTGAAGGTCATTCACTTCCTCTGTTATTCTATTTGGCACACCTATTTCTCAGTCCAGACAGTATTGCAGTTCCCTGCATTCCACTGCACCTCAGTTTTGTAAGCTAGTCCTTAATTTTAAGTAGGCTATTTCTTAATTATTTGTGTCCATTTATTTTTGATTAATTAAAATTAATTTTAAAAAGTCATTTTGCAATTCAGCCCCTAGGTAGCAGGGCTTTTGATTGACTTCCCTGTCTTTTTGGCTGCTCTAGGCTTCCTTCTCTATGGCACTTTCTATGATTTGTCAAGGTGGGATGCCTTAATGTTGGCTCCCAGATTGCCTCTTCTTGCTCTGATCCCCCGTTTCCAGGAAGGCAATTTCCCCCTGCAGTCTCCCAGGATATGCCCAACTGGGCAGTCCTTCCCTAGTACTCAGAAGCAAGGGGATGAAGGGGATCAGGCTCAGGATGGGTCTGCGCCAAGGTGTCCAGATGTTCTGCTTTTGGCAGGATGTCCCAATTCTTAACAATTTGTCCTGCATCCCTTGGTGTTTTAAAAAAGTCCTGATTTTGGAGATCATGCCAAACCCAGCACTGGGTCTTGCAGCATGTGATTCTCTCTGCAGCCTCTGCCTCTTTCAGTGCTGCCCTGGCCGTGGAGCCGCCTTGGCCATGTAGCCACTGCAGCCACCACGCCAACTCCACAGCAAGGACCCAGATCCCTCACTTTATCCCCGGCAAACTCTGACCTTTCCATGGGTGATTGAAGAACTCCCTTGAATCCATGTGTTTGCACCAATTGGGGCGACATAGCTGTTTGGTGGTCTCCACTGTTGTTATCTGAGGCCAGATAAGATCCTCTGTTCTTTGTAAGATGGAGTAGTTTTCCCTCTGAGCCCATAGCTTCGGAAGAGGTCTCTGCTGCAGTGAGGGCTGCTTGGTCAGGAAATCCTGTCCAGCACACCCTCATGTTCTCTTAGAGTCCTGCTGCCCCTTAGTTTGCTAACTAACATTCCCCAAACGATTCTCAGGTGCTCCTTCTATCTGCTCTGGGAGTAGGCTCAGAACAGGTCCATCTGTTTGGCTGCCATTTTGTCTCCTCTAGAGTTTTATTCTTAATGTTTAAATTTTACTTTTATTATAGCAGCTAAAAATAAAAAGAAAGAAAGAAAGAAAGAAAGAAAGAAAGAAAGAAAGAAAGAAAGAGAGAGAGAGAGAGAAAGAAAGAAAGGAAGAAAGGAAGAAAGAAAGAGTGAGATGAATGCGGGGGCCTGATGTGTCAGAGATCTCCCTTTTCTGCATCCCGCATGGAAAGAGCAATGAACAAACCGGTTCTAAGTGGAGGTGGCCAGGGATTGAGAAATAATGGAAATAAAGAGAGAAGACACAGAGATAGATTTTAAGCTGGGAGCTGGGAGGGCCGCCGACCTCCTCTGCTGGAGAGGCAGACAACAACCCCCTGAGCCACGCAACACACCTATTTATTCTCCAATCCAACAAGTGGGAAAAAAACCAGGAGCCTGGGAGGCTCCTTCCTCCTGGATAAACACAAGCCAGGAACTAATAACATCTCTGTACTCTCAGGGAGTGCAACTGACATGATTCGGTCAATATCCCTGGCCCAGTCAACAACAATCTATACAGAATGTCCAGGTGTCTTCCCAGGTGGCCCTCTACATGTCATAGCCTTCTGACTTTCAGTTTTTTGCTTTACAATGCTTAAAAAAATATTCTGGCCTGGCTTTAAGCCTCCTGCTGGCCAGAATTTCCATCTTTTGCTTTTACAGTTCCCAACTATCCCTTATTCTCTATCACCTATTTTCTACTTTTTTATTTTCTACCTATTTCTAGCTCTTATTTCTAACCCCCATGTCTCCCTCTTATTTTTACCTCTTATTTGTACTTATTTTCTACCTCTCTCTGTGAACTATGTGTAAGCTTGGCTGCCTCTGCCCAAACCTTCCTGGGTTTCAACCCTCATAAATTCCACACTTTAACTGAATTCACAAAACCCCAGGAGGTCCAGTGCCTATGAGCTAACAAATTACCAAAATTTTACCTAAACTATCTTCTGCTTCTAATTTTCTACTTAATCTGCATCTATCTTATTTTCTATATTCTATTTTCTACTTATTTTATCTTTAAGACATTTAAAAATGCTTCTATAATATTTATTTTCTCCTTAAGATGTTTAAAAATGCTTCAATTTATTTTCTGCTCAAAAAATTAAAAAAAAAATGCGCCAATAAGCATTGTTTTTAGGGATTCCTTTCTAGGATACTAAATTTCCCACATTTTACAGTGTTATTACCACACCCTTACCTTACTTTTTGTGCATACACGCCTTAGGACCTCATTTCACTTGACAATTATAATTCCCTCACATTCAGGCCTGCATTGAGTGTCAGTTGGGCCGAACTCAACACTGCATTGGGCACCACTTGTGCCACGCCAGCACAGCCAAGAGTTTGGTGACCCGAGGGAGGGTGGCAAAGGATGAAAAAAAGACAGACAAAGAGAATAACATGGGGCTAGGTGGATCTTCTGTGCCTGGCTAAAGCCACAGAGAAAATAATGCAAAGTGATGCTTTATTTTATAGTCAGAGGTAAATAAGGTAGTGGTCACCATAGTTACAATGTTCTTGTGAATTTCACTTGTTTTGGAAGCACTTGCTGCAATTCCCATAGCCCATTAGCTACCCAGGAAAGATCTAGAGAGTGTCATAAGGTCAAGCTTAATTATGCTGAGAGTGCTGTGCCCTCTTAGCTGGGACTTATTTGTGGCTTTGTCAGGAGGTCAGTCCGAGGCTTAGCCATATAAATGCTCCCTACATAAAATAACTGATTTGATTATTAGTGTCATTTACTATTGATTTTCTGTAAATTATTCTTTATTTCAGTAAATATATCCTTTATTTCTTACTGGACCTTTTTTTTATATAATTTAAATTTTCACTCAGTTTCTTGAATTTCTCATTAAGTTCCTTATAACTATTGTTTTGATCTCTGTATCTTATAATTTTTTTGCTTCCATTTTACTTAGTTCTTCTTCTGGAGATTACTTATGTCCTTTAATTTGTGACATGTTCCTTTTTCTGCATATTTTGGCTGCTTCTCTCTGTTGATTTTTATATGTTAGGTAGAGCTACTATGTCTCTCATAATTGGTAGAGTGGAATTGTGCAGCAGATATCCTGTAGGGTCCAGTAGCTCAGCCTCTCAAGTCACCTGAATTTCACATTCTATGTGGACTATTTGTACTACTGTCTTATTGTAGTTTAGTCTTGAGTGCTATTGGCCTCATTGGGAGGGATGTGCAGACACTGAATCAGATAGGCCAATTGGCTGTGAGGAATAACTAAGACTATAGCAGAAGAACTGCTATGCAGGAGATGCATTTTGGAACAGGACTTACTTCATTGGGGCTTTGGTATTCAAAGAGTTCATCCATATATTTGGTATTCAGGGAATATGAGTGGATGTGGCAGGGGTCATAATCTGGTGTGGTCCTCATTGTGGATATGGTAGGGTCATAATCTGGTGTGGTCCTCTCACCAGAAGGTGAAAAGTCAGCTATTTACTGTGCCTTGCCTATGGTCACCCAGCATGAGTTACCAAGAAATCTGCACATGGCAGCTTCTAATGTTTGGCTTGGAGAGGCCAAGCTGTAAACCTTGGCAAACTGTTTTTACTGCTGAATCTGGAGTCAGTTATGGAGAGGTATAGGACACCAGGACATTTATCAAGGGTTATGGGACACAGTGAGGCCAACTGCATCTTATTTGAGAAATCTTTTGAAAGTATAAAGTTTTTGCACAGTAAAGAAAACCATTAACAAAATAAAGAGACAACCATCTGAATGAGATAACATATTTATCAATATATGTTGTATGGGATTAATTTTAAAAATTTATAAAATTCAACACAGTCCCTCACTGAGTCTGGGCTGCTTTTCCCTACTTGAGTCAACTCAGTAGACACAGGGTTGAATCAGATATGAGCATTTTTTCCAATAATGCCAGAAGTATAGGAGAGCATAAAATTTTGCTGTATTGGCCCAAATAAGCCAACTGCTTATATTGGGTAGAAGAACAAAGATTACACGAGGGAGTAGCCAGAAACTTCAATGAGAGAGAAACATCAACCAGCTTCCTCCTGAACACCCTTTATTGGTGATGTTCCTGCAGCCAATGTACATGCCCTTGACCAGAATTGAACCCCAAATCCTTCAGTCCACAGACTGGCACTCTATCCACTGAGCCAAACCAGTTTCAGCAGAATGTGCCTTCTTTAATCAGAATAAAACAATCATAGTTAACAGAGCATGATTAATATTTTTATAATCATATCTGGTTCCCAATATTCTATTTCTGCTCCCAACATTCCTCACTAAAATTTCCATTAGATTATTTTAGGTTAAAAAATATTTCATGGTGCTGTTCTGCATTTGTTTACTTTGAACACAGTTCTTGAGGAAGGAGTAAAGCAAGTGCAGACACGGAATAGAGCAGTAAATTATCAGACTACAAAAATTAAATAAGAGAAAAATTAAAAAGAACTTTCACAACCCAGACAGATTGGGTAGCCAGAAAGTTAAGTTGGATAAGTCAAATTCCCCTCCCCGCCCCTACACACACACAAATCCTTCTCGTTGTTCAATGTTTGAAATGGTTTCCCTAATTTTTTTCTTTTCTTTTCTTTATTGATTAAGGTATCACATATTTGTTCTCATCCTGCCCATTCTTATTCCAACCCCCTCCCCACACATGTCCCCATCCCCCTGTTGTCAGTGACCACTGGTTAGGCTCATATACATGCACAAAAGTCATTTGGTTCATCTCTCTCCCTTAATCCCCATCCTTTCCTACCTTCCCTCTGAGGTCCAACAATCTGATTGATGCTTCCCTGTCTTCAGGTCTGTTCTTGTTCATCAGTCTATATTGTTCATCATTTCCCCTAGATGATTAAGATCATGTGATACTAGAAATACAGTTATAAGAACTTAAAATGAGAAAAGCACTAATGGTTATGCTGAGAGTCAAATGAGTCAGTCTATAGTGAGTTGTTTTTTTTTGTTGTTGTTTTTTTTTCTAAGCCAACAGTTCTTTTGAGTCCCAATTTCTATGTCAAACAGTTCCTTATATGTACATGTCAGCGATGTTATTTCGGTTCTGGATGGTGCACAATTCAGGTCTGACCCTCTCTGATGCACAGCTGCTGACAGCTAACATGGCAAGGCGTCATCAGCATCTTCCATCTCTGGATTGTTTCTCTTCTGTCTTCATGGCTGGAGCACTCCTGTCTATTCCTCTCTGTTGCAGGAATCCACATGGTCTCAGAGTAGTTTTCTGAAAATATACAAACATATTTTTGGCCAAAAGTTAATAAAGGAATCTTTTCTATAAATTTGACTTGTGACCCTTTTTCATTTTTTGCCCAAATGATTTTCCTTTGGCTTGTTTTGACACCATGTGTGTCTTTTCACGGGTGTCTTGTTGTTAGCATTAAAATGAAAGTCAATTTTCTAAAGTACAAATTTTCTAGATGTAATTTACATATAGGATATTTTTCCTTACATGATATTCTTCTACTAAACCCCTTTTTAAAAATTTAAACATTAGGAGATTTTGGGAAATTTTATAATGTAGTCTTGATAGTTTTTAAATTTTATTTTTTTGCACTAAAATATGGCTCTTTTAGCTTCATTACATGCTATGCAATTTTACCATGAATGTACTACCAATAAAAATTTTAGTTAACACTGTAGGAACAGCTTTTTGCCCAGTACAATTGATTTTTCTAGAATATTCGCTTATTTCAATTAGCTTGAAAACTTGAGTACTATTTTACTGTCAAATTTAATACTGTGACAACAATCCTTATTTTACCCTATAAATATTAGTGGAAAGGATTAGTTGCCTTTTTGAGTAGGCCCTAAGTTTTCCTGGTGCTACCCTGTTTCCCCGAAAATAAGACAGTGACTTATATTAATTTTTTCTCTCAAAGTTGCGCTAGGTCTTATTTTCGGAGGATGTCTTATTTCGGGGAAACACGGTAGGTTGGGTTTAAATATCAAAAACCCCACTTCCTCATATCAGGAGTACAAGACAACTCAAACAAGTCTTTTTTTTTTGGAATATATTTTATTGATTTTACACAGAGAGGAATTGAGAGGGATAGAGGGTTAGAAACGTCGATGAGAGAGAGACATCGACCCGCTGCCTCCTGCACACCCCCTACTGGGGATATGTCCACAACCAAGGTACATGCCCCTGACCGGAATCGAACCCGGGACCTTTCAGTCCCCGACGCTCTATCCACTGAGCCAAACCGGTCTCGGCTCAAACAAGTCTTGTTGCAGTGAGATGGCAGCTGCTGTTGGCCAAGTCCTTGTTACCTGGTCTTGGTTTGAGCTTGGAATGGGAAGCTAAGCAGACATGGGGTCAGGAGATCTCCCTCAGAAGGGGTGAGGGTTCAGGCCACTGAAAAGTTGTGTGTGGGGGTGAGGTTCTGTGCCTCACCTCTGTTGACCCCCAAGTTCTCTCCTGAATGCCCCTTTTTGGCTGTGCCTGTTTTAGGTTGTTTCTTCCCTGAGGAATCTTACCCATTTTTGGCCAAACAGCCATTCTCCTGGGCCAAACAGGATGATGTGAGGTTCAGTTCTGTCTCCTTGGTAGCCTATACCCCCATGACCTCCACACCCAGCACCTGCCTTGGGATCTCCTCACCTGCTAGCAGAACCCCAGTACACTCACCTATCTAGTGGAATCCAGATTTCTTCTCCAGGGAGAGCCATGGTCACCCTACTGGGAGAGAGACAGATGTATGGTATCAGCCATCAAGAGGCTTCAACATGAACAGAAAGCTCAGGCAACAGCTGTGAACAACTGGTTTGTGAGAAGAGGGTGGTTCTTGGCCAAGAGGGCTACAGGGGACAATATAGCATGCTCAGGTGCCTGTCCAGGGGCCCTCTACACAGTGGAAGGGATTAAGTCCTTTCATGTCCTTTTTAAATTGCTGCCAGACATTCAAAGGATTAGTTTGCAAGTTTGTTTGGTGCTGGAAAACAAATCAGTTTCACTAAAAAAGAGATGTTGACAGGAAGCCAGGAAGGCTGGTCAACAACCTTAATTGCTCTAACCTTTAGTTGAGATTTTGTTAGCTGAAGCAAAATCTACCTTGTCCGTGAAAATTTCTGTTATTTCCTGCCTAAGGGCTACATGTAAATTTCTGTTTATGTTGTCTAAGATGTTTCCCCCAAAGCCTCCATAAAAGGGTTGGCAGTGCCAGAGCAGCAGGTAGTTCTCCTATGAGAGTTGGACTACCGCCTGCCCCCCATATTGCCAAGTTAATTTCTTCAAGTCTCTTCTCATTTGTGTGCGCCCTTCTCCAGAACCCGAACCCTGGATTGGAACTCTTTCTACGTGGGCCGTGAAAGAGAGTCCTATAGTTTGGGATAATTGACATAATGCTGTTGTAATTCTAAAATATCTAGAGATGTATTGCCTTTGTCTCCAAGCACCAAAAAGATGATTTTTTTATTGATACACAAGGTTGTGAGGTACTATTATAGGTAATGGGGGTAACACAAATCTGGAACAAATCAAAATGATATTGTAGAATAATATCATGTAAGGATATTCTTTGCTCTAGGCCATGGTAATTTCATTTCAAATTCGTGCCAATTTCTTTTTGCATAGATAAGGTCTTAGTTACATTTTCTACACCTCTCCCAGAAGGAAGTAGTGATAGTCCCTTCCTTTGGTTTCCTCACAATCCAGAAACCTCTGTTTAATTTTACATACAAAGGAGCAGTGGTTTGATTTTGTGTCACACAAAAGGGAAGCTGGATGGGACCCCTGTGTAATTACACTTTCTTGTCCCACCCATTGCCCTCCTGGATGACCAAGGTGTTTGGTATTATTGGTGACTACATTAGGTGGGAAATCAGCTCACGTAAGGGCTCTTACTCCTGAAGGGTCAGGAACATAAGTTCAAAATACTTCCGCATTTGTCCAGGTAATATCACTGTACAGCTGATGATTGCTGGCATGGCATGAAAGACGTTTTTGGGCATCTTTGGGGTTCTGGTTACTTCACAATTTTTTAAAATTTTTATTTTAATAATAGCAACAACAATAAAAATTATTATTATTTATATTTGTCCTTATTATCCCATCACCGTCCATCCCAATTCATGACCCACCCTCCTGTTTTCTTGTTCAGTGATTAGGTTGATTGCATGTACACAAGTCCCTTGGTTGATCTCTCCCTCTTTTACCCACCAACCTCCTCTTTCCCTGCAGTTTGAGGTTCTGATGGACGTTTCTCTGTCTCTGGATCTGTTCTTGTTCATCAGTCTATGCCATTCATTATATCCCACAAATGGGTGAGATCATGTGATATTATCTTTCTCTGCCTTGCTTATTTCACTTAATGTAAGGCTCTCTATCTACATCCATGTTGTTACAAATGGTAGGAGCTCCTTCCTTTTTACTGCAGCATAGCATTCCATTGAGTAGAAGTACCACAGTTTTTTAATCCACTCATATGCTGATGAGCATTTGGGCTGTTTCCAAATCTTAGCCATGGAAAATTGTGCTGCTTTGAACATAGGGGTGCATATATCCTTTCTGATTGGTGTTTTAGTTTCTTGGGATATATTCATAGGAGTGGGATCACTGGGTCAAATGGGAGTTCCATTTTCAGTTTTTTTGAGGAAACTCCATACTGTTCTCTACAGTGGCTGCACCAGTCTGCATTCTCACCAGCGGTGCAAAAGAGTTCCTTTTAATCTGCATCCTCACCAACACTTGCTGTTTGTTTGGGTTTTTTTGTTTTGTTTTTAATATATTTTAATTGATTTTTTACAGAGAGGATGAGAGAGGCATAGAGAGTTAGAAACATTGATGAGAAAGAAACATCGGTCAGCTGCCTCCTGCACACCCCTCACTGGGAATGTGCCCACAACCAATATACCTGTCCTTGACTGGAATCGAACCCGGGACCCTTCGGTCCACAGGCCGACACTCATACACTGAGCCAAACTGGTTTCAGCAACACTTGCTGTTTGTTGATTTGTTGATGATAGCTAATCTGACAGGTGTGAGATGGTACCACATTTTTGTTTTATTTGTATCTCTATGATGATTAGTGACTTTGAGCATTTTCTCATATGTCTCTTGGTCTTCCTTCTGTCTTCTTTCAAAAAGTATCTATTTAAATCAGTTGCCCATTTCTTGATTGAATTTTTATCTTCTTTATGTTAAGTTGTATGAGTTCTCTATAAATGTTGGAAATTAAACCCTTATAGTTGCTATCATTGGCAAATTTGTTCTCCCATGCAGTGGGCTTTCTTGTTGTCTTATTGATGGTTTTCTTTGTTGTGCAAAAGCTTTTTATTTTGATGTAGTCCCATTTGTTTATTTTCTCTTTAGCTTCCATTGGCCTAGAATCAGAATCAGCGAAGAAGTTTTTTCAGCATATGTGTGAGATTTTTCTGCCTGTGGATGCCTCTAGTATTTTTATGGTTTCCCATCTTATGTTTAAGTCATTTATCCATTTTGAGTTTATTTTTGTGTATGGTGAAAGTTGGTGGTTTAGTTTCATTTTTTTGCATGTATCTGTCAAATTTTCCCAACATGATTTGTGGAAGAGACCATCTTGACTCCAAAGTATGTTCATACCTCCTTTTTGAAATATTAATTGGGCTTAATGGTTTGAGTTGACTCTGGGTTCTCTATTCTATTCCATTGATCTATGTGTCTGTTCTTGTGCCAGTACCAGTTACTAGTCTGATGGGGGTTCCTTTATATGTAACTTTCTGTCTCTCTCAGGCTCCTTTTAAGATTCTTACTTTGTCATTGGTGTTTGCCAATTTAATTATAATATGCCTTGGCATTGGTCTTTTGGGATTCATTTTGCTTGGGACTCTGAGAGGATCTTGGATTTGTGTAGGTTTTTTCTTCTCTATCACAGGAAAATTTTCTGTCATTATTTTTTGAAATATGTTTTCCATGTCTTTCTCAGTTTTCTTTCCTTCTGGAATCCCTATTACTCCAATATTGTTTTGTTTTGTATTGTCCCAAAGTTCCCATAGGCTCTCCTGCTTTTTAATTTGTTTTTTCTAGAAGCTGCTCTAATTGGGTATTTTTTTCCATTTTGTCTTCTAACTCACTGATTTGGTCCTCTGCTTCTTCTAGTCTACTCTTGATGCTTTCTATTGAATTCTTCATAGTAGCGATGTCATTTTTCATTTCTTCTTGGTTCTTCTTCATTTCCTCTTGGTTCATATTCATTTCCTCTTGGTTCTTCCTCATTTCCTCTTGGTTCTTACTCATATTGTCAAATTTGTCTTCCATTCTATTATTATCATTACTCTGAATTCTTGCTCTGGTAGGTTGCTTGCCTCTAATTCATTTACTTCCTTTTCTGGTGATGCCTGCTTTTCTTTCATGTGCAGGCTGTTTCTTTGTCTCCCCATGATCTCTCTTTTCAGGATGTCTGGTTATGTAGTTCTCTCTCGCCTATGTTGATTTAAAGGCACAAAATACAACACAACCAGGTACAACACACAAGGCACTGAACAGAAATGTGTTTGTGATATTAATAATCTCCAATAAGGGTGACCATTAGAGAAAAGCAAATTGGGGGGCAGGAGAGATAGAAGAGAAAAAGGGGGGAAAAAAAGTGGCAAAATGAAATTGGGAGAAGGGGGTGGGGGAAGAGAGAGAAACTAGAATGATGCTAAGAGAGAAACGAGGAACTAACTACAGTGGTGCCTCGCATAATGAACGCCTCGCACAGCGAACTTTGGACAGGTTTTTCATGAAACCATCGGCCAAAAAGCAGAAAATGGATGAAGATGTGCAAGATTCAGTAGACTCTACTTAGTCTGTCTTAAAATTAAAAAAATGTGTGTTTTTTTTTTAAAAATTATGTTTTTAGATGTATCTAAATAAAAATATGTCATCTTAGCATATGTTTTTTTATGTCATCTTAGCATATTTTATGCTACAGAACGAATTATTTTTTTTAACATGTATTGTTATGGGAAAACGCGTTTCACATAAAGAACTTTTCGCATAACAAGCTTGCTTCTGGAACGAATTAAGTTCGTTGTGTGAGGCACCACTGTATATATATGGGAAGTAAACTCCAATAGAACAACCCTTAATCACAGCAAATGCCAGCAACAAGTATCTGGAGATTAATAAAATTTACACCACCACCTAATATCAAGCGAGGAAAGGGAAAGCAGAAGTAAAACTAACTAAAACACAGCTAACAAAAACATACAATCAAACAGAATAAGTAACAGAATCTCACAAAAAAAGCATAAAACTTTGATATAGTTAACATTCAACATACAAGTAAAAGAAATCGAAAGATTTTTTTTTCTTTTTTTTTTGGACAGCGAAAAGGGAGGTGTGTATGGGCGTGGAGCAGGGGGTTGGAAAATAGATATACACAAGTAGGGTGAAATTTTAGGAGGGGTAAACAGAAAGAATCAGGAAAATCTAGAGCAGGAAAGGGTTAAGATAAACAGGACACCAAACGGGGAAAGGTTAGGAAGAGAGTGATGACATAAAAGTAGGGTTGAGATACAATAGAATAAAGCATTGGTGAAGGAAAGGTAAAAATAGACTGTAGAACACTAATCCTGAAGTAAAATAAAGAGCAAATAATATGACACTTAAAAAAATAAAAATAGATAATGGTAAACAGCTAACCGCAGCTGCACACAACAATTTCAATAAAATACAACTAAAATATAAAATGGACATTACCCTGAACTACAGGAAAGTCGACTGACTGGAAATTCTACAGCGAGAAGGAAAGAGAAAACCAGAAGGAAGAGCAGAGGAGGTGTAAAAGCCTAAGGTACAGAGACACGCTGTGCGCGCAGAGAGGAGGGGATGGGGTGGTTGAATGCCAGGCTGGCGTTCCTTAGCGGGAAGGAGATAAAAGCTCCAGATTGTGCTGAACCCCAGACTCTACGGCGCTGAACCCCAGTTCTAGGCCAGACCCTGGAGACTCAGGCTCATCCAGAGGGAGCCTGGGCTGTGAGGCGGAACCCTGGGGGAGCAGGAAAAGACAGAGCCCCGGGGGCGTGCACATTGCGTGCACAGAAGGGACAGATGGCTGTGCCGCGGGATTGCCCTGGCGGGAAGGAGACAAAAGCTCCAGACTGCTCTTAAACCCACTTCCAATCCCACTTCCAACTGAACTGATCCCCAGTTCCGGGCTCATTGGGGGAGAGACTAGACTGCTTGGTAGCAGGTGAAACTGGAGGGCACGTCACTCTCAGAGGTGCTTGCAGCGAGTACAGAAGGACCCTGAGAAACACTGAGACTCAGGAGCCTCATAGGGTGTGGCTGACGGAAGCCAAGGCTGTAGGCTCCACCCTGAAACTCTGCCCCATCCAGGCAGAACACAGAGACTTTTAAGGCTACCAACTCAGGGAAGCGGCGAAAATGCCGAGACAGGAAATAGATCACAAACAAGAGTACCTATTGGAGGAGAAACCAAGATGGCGGCATAGGTGAGCAACTGGTCTGCTGCTCCCACAACAATTTCAAAATTAAAACTAGGAAATCCCTGGACCCTTTGGTCCGCAGGCCGATGCTGTAACCACTGAACCAAATCGGTTAGGGCTCACAGCCTTCTTCTAATAAGATCTTTGTGTTTGCATTTAAGATAACACCAGACATCCCACTTTTGGCGGGAAAGTCCTGATTTTTAACAGTTTGTTCCACGTCCCGTGGCATTTTTAAAAAGTCCCGATTGGAGGGGGAGACAAGATGGCAACCAAACAGACGGACTTGTTCTGACCCTGGTCCCAGAACAGATAAAAGCAGTGTCTGAGTGGCTCAGGGAATATTGATTGGCAGCTAAGGGGCAGCGGAACTCTAAAGGAAGGTAAGGAAGGGACCGCTGGACAGGATTTCCTGACCAAGCAGCCAGCACTGTGGCAAAGGAGACCTCACCCAGAGCTACGGGCTCAGAGGGAAGGCTGCTCCATCTTACCAGGAAAAGAGGATCTTCTCTGAGGCCTGGAAAACCCACAGCAGAGGAGACCGTCGAGCAGCTGTGACGCCCCAATAGGTGCAAACACTTGGATTCAAGGGAGTTCTTCAGTCACCCAAGGAAAGAGTTTGCAGGGATAGCATGAGGGTTCTGGGTCCCAACTGCGTCGGCAGCAACTGCAGCCGCTGCACACTCGAGTGACCCCCACGCCAAGCTGCACCAAGAGAAAGCTGCGGCTGCAGCGAGAATCCTGCCTTGCAAGACCCAGTGCTGGGTTTGGCGAAATCTTCCCCCGAAGCGGGACTTTTTTTTAAGGCACCAAGGGACATGGGACAGATTGTTAAGAATCAGGGCTTTCCCGCCAAGGGCGGAACATCTGGACACCTTGGAACCTGATCTCCTTCACCCCCTTGCTTCTGAATACTAGGGAAGGACTGCCCAATTGGGCATATCCTGGGACTGCAGGGGGAAATTGCCTTCCTGGAAACGGGAGATTGGAACCAGAAGAGATAGTCTGGGAGCCAGCTGGCACCCTGGCAGCTAGAGCCATAGAGAAAGAAGGCCAGAGCAACCAAAAAGACTGGGAGGTCAAACCAGAAACAATGCCACCTAGGGGCTGAATTAAAAACTGCCTTTTTTTTGTTGCTGTTGTTGTTATTTTAAATTAATCAAAAATAAATGGACACAAATAACTAAGACATAGCCTACTTAAAATTAAGGATTACCTTACAAAACTGAGGTGCAGTGGAACGCTGGAAATTGCTAGACTGTCTTGTCTGAGAATCAGGCATGCCAAATACAATAATAGAGGAAGTGAATGACCACTACTGGACATTTTTAAGCTAATTTTACTATTCTTTATTTTTATTTTTTACATCTTTTACTTAAGAAATAAATTTTTTCCTTTTTTCCTTACTTGATTTTACCTTTTCAATTATTATATTACATTTTTCAATCTCAATCATCACTATTACTACTGCTATTCTGCATTTTTTGTTTCCTTTTTCTTCTTTTTTTTCCTCCAGTACCATTTTATTTTCTCTTTACTTGACATTGGGATTAGTCTTCATTCTATTTTAATTTCTTCTATAGCATCGTTCAACCCTATCTCAACTCAACCTTTACACCATCACACTCTTACTAACCTTTACCCTTTTTGTCTTCTGTTTATCCTATCCCTTTCCGGCTTTAGTTTTTCCTCTATTCTTTCTGTATACCCCCTGCTAAAGCTCTCACCATACTTATAGACCAAATTTCCAACCCCCTGATTAAAGTGTATAAAAACCACTCTCTGCACTATATTAATTAGTTAAAAAACAAAAAAACAAAAATTGTTCTCCTCTCTATCCTTTTATCATTGTTTGTGTGAATGTTGATTATAGTGAATTTTTATGGTTTTTAGTGAAATTGTTATGCTTATTCCTGTGTTGTTATTGTTGCTTTGTATTTTTTTTTAAATCCTTTGTTTTTGTTTGTTTTTTTGTGCATATTGTAGTTTGTATTAATCTCCAAGTATTTTTGCTGGCATTTGGCAGGGATTAGTGGTTGTTCTATGGGAATTTTCTCCATAAATATTGTTTCCCCTTTCTCTCTTAGACTTCTTCTTCTTCTTCTTCTTCTTCTTCTTCTTCTTCTTCTTCTTCTTCTTCTCTCTCTCTCTCTCTCTCTCTCTCTCTCTCTCTATCTCTCTCTTTTCCTTTTTCCCTGTTTTCAACTTCATTTCATCCTTACTTTTTCTTCTTCTTTTTTCTATCTCTTTATTTATCACTCTTTTTAAAATTTATTTATTTATTTTTTGAATTTTTCTTTATTTTATTTTTACCTTTCTTCCTTCTCTCCTATCCCCTAATTTGCCTTTCTCTAGTGGTCATCTTTATTAGAGGTTATTAATATTGTAAATACATTCCTGTTAAATGCCTCTTGTGTTGTATCTGGTAGTGTTGTATTTTGTGCCTTTAAATCAACGCAGGAGAAGGAACAACACATAACCAGACATCCTGAAATAAGAGACCATGGGGAGACAAAGAAATAGCCCGCACATGAAAAAAAAAAAAAAGCAGGCATCACCAAAAGGAAGTAAATGAGTTAGAGGAAAGCAACCTACCAAAGCAAGAATTCATAGTAATGCTCATAGGATGAAAAGAATGGAAGAGAAATTTGAGAATAACCAAAAAGTAATAAAGAAAAACCATGAGGAATTGAAGAAGAACCAAGAGGAAATGAAGACGAACCAAGAAGAAATGAAAAATGACATCGCTATCATGAAGAACTCAATAGATAGCATCAAGAGTAGACTAGATGAAGCAGAGGACCACATCAGTGTGCTAGAAGACAAGATGGAAACAAATACCCAATTAGAGCAGCTTCTAGAAAAAAGAAATTAAAAAGCAGGAGGAGATCCTACAGGAACTTTGGGACAATACAAAACAAAACAATATTTGAATAATAGGCGCTCCGTAAGGAAAGGAAACTGAGGTAGACATAGAAACGTATTTCAAGAAATTATGACAGAAAACTCTCCTGAGATAGAGAAGAAAAAACCCATACAAATCCAAGATGCTCACAGAGTCCCAAACAAAATGAATCCCAGAAGACTGACGCCAAGGCACATTATAATTATATTGGCAAACACCAATGATAAAATAAGAATTTTAAAAGCAGCCAGAGAGAGACAGAAAGTTACATACAAAGGAACCCCCATCAGACTAGTAACTGGTTTCTCAACACAAACTCATCAGGCCAGAAAGGAATGGGATGAAATATACAAAGTCATGCAAAGGAAGGGTCTGAATCCAAGAATACGGTACCCAGCAAGGCTATCAATCAAAATTGAAGGGGAAATCAGGAGCTTCACAGATAAAGAAAAAGACTGAAGGAATTTATCTCCACCAAACCAGCAATGCAAGAAATGCTAAAGGGTCTACCGTAAAAATAAAGAAATAATAAGCAAAGAAGGAACACAGCGGTATAGAATAAAAATGGCATCAAATGAGTACTTATCAATAATAATCTTAAATGTAAATGGATTAAATGCTCCAATCAAAAGACATAGAATAACAGGATGGATAAGAAAACAAGGCCCATACATCTGTTGTCTACAAGATACCCACCTCAAAAAAAAAGATGTACACAGACTGAGGGTGAAGGGATGGAAATGGTTTTCCAGGCAAATGGAAATGAAAAAAAAAAAAAAAAAAAAAAGCTGGGGTAGCAATACTTATATCTGACAAATTAGATCTCAGAGTGAAGGACATAACAAGAGATAACGAAGGCCACTTCATAATACTAAAGGGAACAATCCATCAAGAAGAAATATCCCTGGTAAATATATATGCACCCGATACGAGAGCACCCAAATACATAAAAAAAACTGCTGGAGGACATTAGGGAGAGATTAACAGCAATACAAGCATAGTAGGAGATTTTAATACCCCACTGTCACCCTTGGACAAATCATCTAAACAAAAAATCAGCAAAGAAATATCAATCCTAAATGACTCACTAGACCAGATGGAATTAATCGACATCTTCAGAACATTCTACCCGAAAGCCACAGAATATACATTCTTCTCAAGTGCACATGGAACATTCTCAAAGATAAACCACATTTTAGGACATAGGCAAAGTCTCTTTAAGTTCAAGAACATAGAAATCATAGCAAGCATCTTCTCAAATCATAGTGGCATAAAACGGGAAATTAACTACAATAAAAATAACCCAAAGAAATAAAAAAAACATGGAGACTAAACAGCATGTTATTAAACAAGGACTGGGTTACCAGAGAAATCAAGGATTGAAAACATCCTAGAAACAAATGACAATGAAAACACATCAATCCAAAATCTATGGGACACAGCAAAAGCAGTTTTGAGAGGGAAGTTCATATCCCTACAAGCCTAATGCAAAAAACAAGAAAAAATGGTAACAAAGTATCTAACTCTACAAATTGAAGGGTTAGAAAAAGAGCAACAAGAAAAGCCCAGTGTAAGCAGAAGGATGGAAATAACAAAAATCAGAGCAGAGATAAACGACATAGAGACCAAAGAAACAATACATAAGATCAACAAAACCAAGAGCTGGTTCTTTGAAAGGATAAACAAGATATATGAACCTCTTGCCAGGCTAACCAAGAAACAAAGAGAGACGACTCAAATAAACAAAATCAGAAATGAAAGAGGTGAAATAACAACAGACCCCACCGAAATACAACAGATTGTTACAACATACTACAAACAACTCCATTCCTACAAAGTGAACAACCTGGAGGAAGTGAACATATTCCTATAAAAATACAAACTTCCAAAACTCAATCAGGAAGAATCTAAAAATCTCAATAGAACAGTAACTTGGGAAGAAATTGAAACAGTCATCAAAAAGCTTCTAGCAAACAAAAGCCCAGGGCCAGACGGCTTCACAGGAGAGTTTTACCAAACATTCAAGGAGCAACTAAAACCTGTCCTCCTCAGACTATTCCAAAAAATCCAAGAGGAAGGAACACTTCAAAAATCCTTCTATGAAGCCAGCATCACCCTAATACCAAAACCAGATAAAGACAACTCAATGAAAGAGAATTACAGGCCAATATCCCTCATGAACATAGATGCCAAAATCCTCAACAAAATTCTAGCAAATCGACTCTAGAAGAACATCACAAAGATCATACACCACGACCAAGTAGGATTGATTCTAGGAATGCAAGGATGGTACAATATCCGCAAATCAATAAACGTGATACATCACATAAACAAATTGAAAGATAAAAATCATATAGTCATATCAATTGTTGCAGAAAAAGCATTTGATAAAATCCAACACCCTTTCCTGATAAAAACTCTCAACAAGGTGGGAGTACAAGGATCATACCTCAACATAATAAAAGCTATATATGATAAACCCACAGCCAACATCATACTCAATGGGCAAAAACTAAAACCATTCCCTCTAAGAACAGGAATAAGACAGGGATGCCCACTCTCACCACTCCTGTTTGACACAGTACTGGAAGTACTAGCCATTGCAATTAGACAAGAAGAGGAAATAAAAGGTATCCACATTGGAAAAGAAGAAGTAAAGTTATCCGTATTTGCAGATGACATAATATTGTACATAAAAAAAACAAAAGACTCCATTAAAAAACTAATTGACTTAATAAATGAATTTGGCAATGTAGCAGGATACAAAATTAATGCCAAAAAATCCATGGCATTTCTATACACCAACAGTGAAATTACAGAAACAGAGACTAAAAAAGCAATTCCATTTACCATCCCACCAAGAAAATTAAGATACCTAGGAATAAATTTAACTAAGAAAGTAAAGGACCTATATGCAGAGAACTACACGACACTGAAAAAAGAAATAGAGGAAGATGTAAACAGCTGGAAGAACATACCATGTTCATGGATTGGTAGAATCAACATCATTAAAATGCCCATACTTCCTAAAGCAATCTATATATTCAATGCACTCCCCATTAAAATACCAATGGCATATTTCACTGACCTAGAAAAAACTCTCCAAAAGTTCATTTGGAACAACAAAAGACCCCGAATAGCCACAGCAATCCTGAGAGAGAGGAGTTAAGTAGGAGGGATCTCAATACCAGACTTCAAACTATTATAAAGCCACTGTTCTCAAAACAGCCTGTTACTGGCACAAGAACAGACAGATACAATAGATCAATGGAATTGAATCGAGAACCCAGATATCAACCCAAATCCCTATGCTGAATTAATATTTGACAAAGGAGGCACGAATACACAATGGAGACAAGACAGTGTCTTCAATAAATGGTGTTGTGAAAATTGGTCAGACACATGCAAAAGAATGAAACTAAATCATCAACTTACACCATACACAAAAAATAAACTCAAAATGGATACAGAACTTAGACATCAGATGGGAAACCATAAAAATACTAGAAGCATCCACAGGAGAAAAATCTCAGACATATGCCAAAAGAACTTCTTCACTGATAATGTCCCTAGGGCAATGGAAGCTAAAGAGAAAATAAACAAATGGGACTACATCAAAATAAAAAGCTTTTTTCAGCAAAAGAAACCATCAACAAAACAACAAGAAAGCCCACTGTGTGGGAGAACATATTTCAAATGTTACCACTGATAAAAGTTTAATCTCCAACATCTACAGACAGCTTATACAACCAAATAAAAGAAAGAAGAATGATCCAATTAGAAAATGGGAAATGGACCTAAATAGAATCTTTTCAAAGGAAGACAGAAGAAAGGCCAAGAGGCACATGAAAACATGCTCAAAGTCACTAATTATCCGAGAAATGCAAATCAAAACAACAATGCGGTACCATCTCACACCTGTCAGAATGGCCAACATCAACAAATCAACAAATGACAAGTGTTGGCGAGGTTGTGGAGAAAAAGGAACCCTCATGCACTGCTGGTGGGAATGCAGACTGGTGCAGCCACTGTGGAGAACAGTGTGGAGTTTCCTCAAAAAACTGAAAATGGAATTCCCATTTGACCCAGTAATCCCACTCCTAGGAATATATCCCAAGAAACTGGAAAACCAGTCAGAAAGGATATATGCACCCCTATGTTCATAGCAACACAATCTACAATAGCCAGAATATGGAAACAGCCTAGGTGCCCATCAGCAGATGACTGGATCCAAAAACTATGGTACATGTACACAATGGAATACTATGCTTCCATAAAAAAGAAGGAATTCTCATCATTTGCAGCAACCTGGATGGAATTGGAGAATATCATGCTGAGTGAAATAAGCCAGTCAATGAAAGAGAAACACCAAATGACCTCACTCATTTATGGATAATAAAGAACATTATAAACTGATGAACCAAAAGATAGATATAGGGACAGTGAAGCAACAAGCAGACTGTCAAATTACAGCACGTAGGGTAGGGAGATCTGGGGGAGATAATAGATCAACCGAAGGACTTGTATACATGCATATAAGTACAACCAATGGACACAAAACTCTGGTGAGGGAGGGTGTGTATGGGAGGGGGCAATGTTAGCATTTGTACACAGATAATAATTTAATAAAAACATGTAAAAAAATAAATAAACAAATAAATAAATAAAAAATAAATAAATAAAAATTGAGACTAATATGAAGGACATCTATCATCCAAAACCACAAGAAGGAGGTACTGGGTAGTTAATGGTCAACAATTAACATGATAATAAGAGCAATGAGGGACCGAGGGTGATCTTAAAATGTGACCAGCTGGAGAAATGGAAGAATGGCAAGGCCTGGAGCAGTAGCATCCAGGCCCAGAGCAGCCAGGCCCATAGCAGCAGCAGCCAGGCCTTGAGCATCCAGGCCTGGAGCAGCCAGGACTGGAGCAGCAGCAGCCAGGCCCAGAGCAACCAGGCCCAAAGCAGCCAGTCCCGGAGCATCAGCACCCAGGCCTGGAGCAGACAGGCCCAGAGCAGCAGCAGCCAGATCCAGAGCAGCAGCATTCAGGCCCAGAGCAGCAGCAGCCAGGCCCAGAGCAGATAGGCCCAGAGCAGCTTTGCCCAGAGTAGCCAGGCCCGGAGCAGCCAGGCACGGAGCAGCCAGGCACGGAGGAGCAGCAGCCAGCCCCAGAGAAGCAGCAACCAGGCCTGGAGCAGAATTTTAGAAATCCCATATTCCACAGATTTCTAAAAATTCTCTTGCACAAATTTCTAGAAATCCACTATTCCACAAAATTGTAGAAGTCCTCCTTCCCTCTGAATTCTAGAAATCCCCAATTCTGCAGAAGTCAACTCTTCCACAAATTTTTATAAATCCTTTCTTCCACTGCATTCTAAATCCTTATACATTCTTAGAATTGTATAAGACCTCTCATCCACAAAATTCTAGACATCCTCTCTTTCACCGAATTCTAGAAGTCCTTTCTCAGATTTTTAGAATTCTAAAATCCACTCTTCCACGGAATTCTGGAAGTTCACTATTCAACAGAATTCCAGAAGTTCTTTCTTCAACAGAATTTTAGAAACACTATATCCCACAGAATTCTAGAAATCCTCTATTCCACAGAATTATATACCTCTTATCTTCCACAGATTTCTAAAAGTTGTCTCTTCCACCGAATTCTAGAAGTCCTTTCTTCCTCAGATTTCTAGAAATCCCCTATTCCACAGAATTCTAGAAATTCTCTCTGCCACATTATTCTACAAGTAATCTCTTCCACAGAATAGTAGAAATCTCCTATTCCACCAAATTATAGAAATGCTCTATTCCATGGAATTTTATAAGTACTCTATTCTACAGAATTCTATAAAGCTTCTCTTCTACAGAATCCTAGAAATTCTCTCTTCCACAGATTTCTATACATCCTCCCTAAGAATTCTAGAAATCTATTCCACAGAATTCTAGAAAAAGCTTTATTCTAAAAAGTTGTAGATATCCCCTATTCCACAGAATTCTAAAAATTCTCTTTCTATATTCTAGAAATTCCCTATTCCACAGAATTCTATTGTAGAAAGCCTCTCATCCACAGAATTCTACAAGTAATCTCTTCCACAGAATTCTGCAAGTAATCTCTTCCACAGAATTCTAGAAGTCCTCTATTCCACAGAATTCTGTAAGTCCTCTCTTACTCAGATTTCTAGAAATATCCTATTCCACAGAATTCTGCAAGTAATCTCTTCCACAGAATTCTAGAAGTCCTATATTCCACAGAATTCTGTAAGTCCTCTCTTACTCAGATTTCTAGAAATATCCTATTCCACAGAATTCTAGCTGTCTTCTATTCCTCCTAATCCTAGAAATCTGGTATTCCTCAGAATTTTAGAAGACCTCCCTTCCTCCCAATTCAAGAAATCCACTATTCCACAGAATTCCAGATATCCTTTCTTCCTCAGAATTCCAGAAATCTCCTATTCCACAGAATTCTAGAAATTATTTCACAGCTGTAGAAATCATCCCTTCCTTTAACTAGAAATCACCTCTTCCACAGAATTCTAGAAATTTGCTATTCAAGAGAATTATAGAAGTCCTCCATTCCTCTGAATTCTAGAAATCCCCTATTCTAAAGAATTCTACAAGTCAACTCTTCCACAGAATTCTAGAAATCCTCTCTTCCACAGAATTCTATGTCATCTATTCCACAGAATGATAAAAATCCCCTATTCCACAGAATTCTAGAAGTCCACTCTACCACAGAATTCTTGATGTTCTGTACTCCTCAGGATTCCTGACGTCCTCTCTTCCATAGAATTCTAAAAATCCTCTCTTCTGCTGAATTCTTTATATGGCCTCTCTTCCACAACATTCTAGAAGTCTCTCTTCTGATTTCTAGCAAACCCCTATTCCACAGAATTGCAGTTCTCCTTTTCTCCGAATTTTAGAAATTCCCTATTAAACACAGAATTGTAGAAGTCCTCTATTCCATGGAGTTCTAGAAATCCCCTATTACAAAGAATTCTAAAAGTTCTCCCTTCCTCTGAATTATAGAAAAGCTCTATTCTAAAAAATTCTAGAACTCCCATACTCCACAAATTTCTAAAAATTCTTTCACAAAATTCTAGAAATGCCCTATTCTACAGAATTCTAAAAGTCAGCTCTTCAACAGAATTCTAGAAAGACTCTCATCCACAGAATTCTATAAATCATCTATTTCACAGAATGATAGAAATTCTTTTACAGAATTCTACAAGTCCTTTCTTCCACAGAATTCTAAATCCTCTATTCCACAGAATTCTATAAGACCTCTCATCCACAGAATTCTAGAAATCCTCTCTTCCACAGAATTCTAGAAGTACTCTCTTCAGATTTCTAGAAATCCCCTATTTCACAAAATTCTATAAGTCCTCCCTTCCACTGAATTCTAGAAATCCCTATCATACAGAATTCTAGAAGTCCTGTATTCCATAGAGTTCTAGAAATCCCCTATTACAAAGAATTCTAAAAGTCCTGTCTTCCTCTGAATCATAGAAAAGCTCTATTCTAAACATTTCTAGAACTCCCATATTCCCCAGATTTCTAAAAATTCTTCCTCCAAATTCTAGAAATCCCATTTCCACAGAATTGTAGAAGTCCTCCTTTCCTCCAAATTCTTGAAATCCCCAATTCAACAGAATTCTAGAAGTCAACTCTTCCACAGAATTCTAGAAATCCTCTCTTCCACAGAATTCTATAAATCTATTCCACAGAATGACAGAAATGCTTCCACAGAATTCTGCAAGCCCTCTTTTCCACAGAATTCTATAAATCATTTCTTTCACAGAATTCTAAATTCTCTATTCCGTAGAATTCTATAAGACCTCTCATCCACAGAATTCTAGAATTCCTCTCTTCCACCCAATTCTAGAAGTGTTCTCTCAGAATTCTAGAATTCTAAAAGACCACTCTTCCACAAAATTGTGGACGTTCCATATTTCCCAGGATTCCTTAAGTCCTCTCTTCTAAGGAATTCTAAAAACCCTGTATTCTGCTGAATTCTAGAAGGCCTCTCTTCCAAAAAATTCTAAAAATCATATCTTCCACAGAGTTCTGAAAGCATTCATTCAGATTTCTAGAAATCCTTTATTCCAAGGAATTCTAGATGTCCTCCCTTCCTCTGAATTCTAGAAATCCCCTGTCATACAGAATTCTATCGATAGAAGTCCTGTATTCCATAGAATTTTAGAAATCTCCCATTATAAGAATTCTAAAAGTCCTCCTTTTTCTGAATTATAGAAATCTCTATTCTAACGAATTCTAAAACTCTCATATTGCACAGATTTCTAAAATTTCTCTCTTCCTCCAAATTCTAGAAATCTCCTATTCCAAATAATTGTAGAAGTCCTGCACTCCTCTGAATTCTAGAAATCCCCTATTCTACAGAATTCTAGAAGTCAACTCTTCCACAGAATTCTATAAATCCTCTCTTCCGAGGGAGGATCCAAGATGGCTGCTCAGGTAAACACCTAACTGCAGTCAAGCACAACAATTTCAATGGAATACAACTAAAATATAAAATGGACATTGCTCAGAGCTACAGGTAGTTGACTGACTGAAAATTCTACAACAAGAAGGAAAGAGAAAACCAGAAGGAAAATCAGAGGAGCTGAAAAAGCCTAAGGTATGGAGACATGCTGTGTACACGCGCAGGCACGCAGAAAGGACGGAGCCTGAGAGGAGGAGAAGGCTGGGTGCCCGCCTGGCATTCCCTAGCAGGAAGGAAATAAAAGCCCCGGACTGGGCTGAACCCCAGAACCAGCAGTGCTGAGCCCCAGTTGTGGGCCAGATCCTGGGGACCCAGGCTCAGGAAGGGGGAGACGGGCTGTGAGGCGAAGTCTCAGGGGAGCGGTGAAAAGTGGAGCCCCGGGAGGCGGAGCTTGAAGATGGCGACCGAACAGTCGGACTTGTTCTGACTCTGGTCCCAGAACAGATAAAAGTGGCATCTGAGTCGCTCAGGGAGGGTTGATTAGCAGCTGAGGGGCAGCCGAGGTCTCTAGGAAGCTAGAGAGCGATCCTCTGGACAGAATTTCCTAGCCGGGTGGCCAGCACTGCCACGGCAGCGGCGGCAGCGGCGGCTGCAGCGGCGGGGGCGGCGCTGCGAGAAAGGAGTGGCTTCTCTGAGGCCTGGAAAGCCCACAGCGGAGAGGTCCATCCAGTAGCTGAGACGCCCGAGTTGGCGCAGGCGCGTGGATTCAAAGGAGTTCTTCGGTCACCCACGGAAAGGTCAGAATTTGCGGGGTATTCCTGAGAGATCGCGGTCCCGCGGCGCTGGCAGCCACGGTAGCCGGGGAGTTCCGGCCCCGCCTCCATGGAGCGCCTGCAAAGCTGAGCCCTAAGAAGGCTGCAGCGACATCTAGTGCTGGGTTTGGCATAAGCTTCCCCAGAAGCGGGAATTTTTTATTTTATTAAAAAAAAAAAAAAAAAAAAAAAACCGCCAAGGGACTCGGGACAGAGTGTTAAGAATCGCAGCTGTCCTGCCAAGGGCGGAACATCTGGACACCTCAGCGCCTGATCCCCTTCAACCCCTAGCTTCGGAATACTAGGGAAGGCCTGCCTAATTGGACATATCCGGGGAATTTGCAGGGAGAAATTCCCTTCCTGGAAACAAGGGATCGGAGCCAGAAGAGATAGTCTGGGAGCCAGCTAGCACCCTGCCAGCTAGAGCCATAGAGAAAGAAGGCCAGAGCAACCAAAAAGACTGGGAGGTCAAACCAGAAACACTGACACCTAAGAGCTGGATTACAACCTGCCCTTTTTTTTTTCTTTTCTTTTCTTTTGTCTTTTAATTAATCAAAAATAAATGGACACAAATAACTAAGATATAGCCTACTTAAAATTAAGGATTACCTTACAAAACTGAGGTGCAGTGGAAAGCTGGGAACTGCAAGACTGTCTGGTCCGAGAATCAGAAGTGCCAAATACATTAACTGAGGAAGTAAGGGACCACTACTGGTCATTTTTATGCTAATTTTGCTATTCTTTATTTTATTTTCATTTTTTACACCTTTTATTTAATTTTCATTTTTCATATCTTTTACTTAAGAAACAATTTTTTTTCTTTTTTCCTTACTTGATTATACCTTTTCTTTCTTTTTTTTTTTTTTCTTTTTTTTTGGGGGGGGGGGGAAATAACAATACCTTTATTTAGAATTTTTTAAAAAAATATATTTTATTGATTTTTTCTTTTTGCCCCCCTCCCTCCCTCCCACACATCCCCTCCCTCCCCAGAGTTTTGTGTCCATTGGTTGCACTTATATGCATGTATACAAGTCCTTCGTTGATCTATTTTCTCCCCCAGATCTTCCTCCCCTCCCCGCTGTAATTTGACAGTCTACTTGTTGATATACTGTCACTATATCTATCTTATGGTTCATCAGTTTATAATGTTCTTTATTATCCATAAATGAGTGAGGTCATGTGGTGTTTCTCTTTCATTGATTGGCTTGTTTCACTCAGCATGATGTTCTCCAATTCCATCCAGGTTGCTGCAAATGATGAGAAATCCTTCTTTTTTATGGCAGCATAGTATTCCATTGTGTAGGTGTACCATGGTTTTTGGATCCAATCATCTGCTGACCCACACTTCTGTTGTTTCCAAATTCTGGCTATTGTAGATTGTGTTGCTATGAACATAGGGGTGCATATATCCTTTCTGACTGGTGTTTCTAGTTTCTTGGGATATATTCCTAGAAGTGGGATTACTGGGTCGAATGGGAGTTCCATTTTCAGTCTTTTGAGGAAACTCCACACTGTTCTCCACAGTGGTTGCACCAGTCTACATTCCCACCAGCAGTGCGCGAGGGTTCCTTTTTCTCCGCAACCTCGCCAACACTTGCCATTTGTTTATTTGTTGATGTTGCCCATTCTGACAGTTGTGAGATGGTACCGCATTGTTGTTTTGATTTGCATCTCTCGGATAATTAGTGACTTTGAGCATGTTTTCATGTGCCTTTTGGCCTTCCTTCTGTCTTCTTTTGAAAATATTCTATTTAGGTCCATTGCCCATTTTTTAATTGGATCATTCATCTTCCTTTTATTTAGTTGTATAAACTGTTTGTAGATGTTGGAGATTAAACCTTCATCAGTGGTAACATTTGCAAATATGTTCTCCCACACAGTGGGCTTTCTTGTTGTTTTGTTGATGGTTTCTTTTGCTGAAAAAAGCTTTTTATTTTGATGTAGTCCCATTTGTTTATTTTCTCTTTAGCTTCGATTGCGCTAGGGGTAGTATCAGTGAAGAAGTTCTTTGGCATACGTCTGAGATTTTGTTGCCTGTGGATGCTTCTAGTATTTTTATGGTTTCCCGCCTGATGTTTAAGTCCTGTATCCATTTTGAGTTTATTTTTGTGCATGGTGTAAGTTGGTGACCTAGTTTCATTCTTTTGCATGTATCTGTCCAATTTTCCCAACACCATTTATTGAAGAGACTGTCTTGACTCCATTGTATATTTGTGCCTCCTTTGTCAAATATTAATTGAGCATAGTGATTTGGGTTGATATGTGGGTTCTCGATTCTATTCCATTGATCTATATGTCTGTTTTTGTGCCAATACCAGGCTGTTTTGAGAACAGTGGCTTTGTAATACAGTTTGAAGTCTGGAATTGAGATACCTCCTACTTTACTCTTCTTTCTCAGGATTGCTGTGGCTATTCGGGGTCTTTTATTGTTCCAAATGAACTTTTGGAGAGTTCTTTCTAGGTCAGTGAAATATGCGTTGGTATTTTAATGGGGAGTGCATTGAACCTATAGATTGCTTTAGGAAGTATGGACATTTTGATGATGTTGATTCTACCAATCCATGAACATGGTATGTTCTTCCATCTGTTTACATCTTCCTCTATTTCTTTTTTCAGTGTCGTGTAGTTTTCCACGTATAGGTCCTTTACTTCCTTAGTTAAGTTTATTCCTAGGTATCTTAATTTTTTTGGTGCGATGGTAAATGGAATTGCTTTTTTAGTCTCTGTTTCTATAAACTCACTGTTGGTGTATAGAAATGCCATAGATTTCTTGGTGTTAATTTTGTATCCTGCTACATTGCTAAATTCATTTATTAAGCCAATTAGTTTTTTAATGGAGTCTTTTGGGTTTTTTATGTACAATATCATGTCGTCTGCAAATAAGGTTAACTTTACTTCTTCTTTTCCAATTTGGATGCCTTTTATTTCCTCCTCTTGTCTAATTGCAATGGCTAGTACTTCCAGTACTATGTCAAAGAGGAGTGGCGATAGTGGGCATCCCTGTCTTGTTCCTGTTCTTAGAGGGAATGGTTTTAGTTTTTGCCCATTGAGTATGATGTTGGCTGTGGGTTTATCATATATAGCTTTTATTACGTTGAGGTATGATCCTTGTACTCCCACCTTGTTAAGAGTTTTTATCAGGAAAGGGTGTTGGATTTTATCAAATGCTTTTTCTGCATCAATTGATATGACTATATGATTTTTATCTTTCAACTTGTTTATGTGGTGTATCACGTTTATTGATTTGCGGATATTGTACCAACCTTGCATTCCTGGAATAAATCCTACTTGGTCATGGTGTATGATCTTTGTGATGCTCTGCTGGAGCCGATTTGCTAGAATTTTGTTGAGGATTTTGGCATCTATGTTCATGAGGGATATTGGTCTGTAATTCTCTTTCATTGAGTTGTCTTTATCAGGTTTTGGTATTAGGGTGATGCTGGCTTCATAGAAGGAGTTTGGAAGTGTTCCTTCCTCTTCAATTTTTTGGAATAGTCTGAGAAGGATAGGTTTTAGTTCTTCCTTGAATGTTTGGTAAAACTCTCCTGTGAAGCCATCTGGCCCTGGGCTTTTGTTTGCTGGAAGCTTTTTGATGACTGTTTCAATTTCTTCCCAAGTCACTGGTCTATTGAGATTTTTAGATTCTTCCTGATTGAGTTTTGGAAGTTTGTATTTTTCTAGGAATATGTCCATTTCCTCCAGGTTGTTCAGTTTGTTGGAATAGAGTTGTTCGTAGTATTTTGTAACAATCCGTTGTATTTCGGTGGGGTCTGTTGTTATTTCACCTCTTTCATTTCTGATTTTGTTTATTTGGGTCCTCTCTCTTTGTTTCTTGGTTAGCCTGGCTAGAGGTCCATCTATCTTGTTTATTCTTTCAAAGAACCAGCTCTTGGTTTTGTTGATATTGTGTATTGTTTTTTTGGTCTCTATGTCGTTTATCTGTGCTCTGATTTTTGTTATTTCCTTCCTTCTGCTTACACTGGGCTTTTCTTGTTGCTCCTTTTCTAACTCTTTGAGTTGTAGAGTTAGATCATCTGTTACTATTTTTTCTAGTTTTTTGCAATAGGCTTGTAAAGATATGAACTTCCCTCTCAAAACTGCTTTTGCTGTGTCCCATAGATTTTGGATTGTTGTGTTTTCATTGTCATTTGTTTCCAGAATGTTTTTAATTTCTTCCTTGATTTCTCTGGTAACCCAGTCCTTGTTTAATAGCAAGCTGTTTAGTCTCCATGTGTTTGATTTCTTTGGATTATTTTTATTGTAGTTAATTTCCAGTTTTATGCCATTGTGGTCTGAGAAGATACTTGATATGATTTCTATCTTCTTGAATTTGAAGAGACTTTGCCTATGTCCCAAAATGTGGTCTATCTTTGAGAATGTCCCATGTGCAGTTGAGAGGAATGTATATTCTGTGGCTTTGGGGTGGAGTGTCCTGAAGATGTCAATTAATTCCAACTGGTCTAGTGAGTCATTTAGGATTGATATTTCTTTGCTGATTTTTTGTTTAGATGATTTGTCGAAGGGTGACAGTGGGGTATTAAAATCACCTACTATTATTGTATTGCTATTAATCTCTTCCGTAATGTCCTCCAGCAGTTTTTTAATGTATTTGGTTGCTCCTGTATTGGGTGCATATATATTTACCAGGGTTATTTCTTCTTGTTGGATTGTTCCCTTTATTATTATGAAGTGGCCATCATTATCTCTTGTTATGTCCTTCACTCTGAGATCTAATTTGTCAGATATAAGTATTGCTACCCCAGCTTTTTTTTCATTTCCATTTGCCTGGAAAACTTTTTTCCATCCCTTCACCCTCAGTCTGTGTGCATCTCTTTTTCTGAGGTGGGTTTCTTGTAGACAACAGATGTATGGGTCTTGTTTTCTTATCCAATCTGTTACCCTATGTCTTTTGATTGGAGCATTTAATCCATTTACATTTAAGGTTATTATTGATAGGTACTCATTTGACGCCATTTTTATTCTATACCCATGTTCCTTCTTCACTTCTTATTTCTTTATTTTTACAGTAGACCCTTTAGCATTTCTTGCATTGCTGGTTTGGTGGAGATAAATTCCTTCAGTCTTTTTTTGTCTGTGAAGCTCCTGATTTCCCCTTCAATTTTGATTGATAGCCTTGCTGGGTACAGTATTCTTGGATTCAGACCCTTCCTTTGCATGACTTTGTATATTTCGTCCCATTCCCTTCTGGCCTGATAAGTTTCTGTTGAGAAATCAGTTGCTAGTCTGATGGGGGTTCCTTTGTATGTAACTTTCTGTCTCTCTCTGGCTGCTTTTAAGATTCTTACTTTGTCATTGTTGTTTGCCAATTTAATTATAATGTGCCTTGGAGTCTGTCTTCTGGGATTCATTTTGCTTGGGACTCTGCGGGCATCTTGGATTTGTGTGGTTTTTTTCTTTTCTATTTCAGGAAAGTTTTCTGTCATTATTTCTTGAAATACTTTTTCCATGTCTACCTCAGTTTCCTTTCCTTCTGGAACCACTATCACTCGAATATTATTTTGTTTTGTGATGTCCCAAAGCTCCCGTAGGCTCTCCTCCTGCTTTTTAATCTTTTTTTCTAGAAGTTACTCTACTTGGGTATTTTTTTTCCATCTTATCTTCTAGCTCACTGATGCGGTCCTCTGCTTCATCTAGTCTACTCTTGATGCTTTCTATTGATTTCTTCATGGTAGCGATGTCACTTTTCGTTTCTTCTTGATTGTTCTTCAGTTCCTCATGGCTCTTCTTCATTTCCTCATGGTTCTTCCTCATTTCTTCTTGGCTATTGTCAAATTTCTCTTCCATTCTTTTTAGCCATGCTATGATCATTACTCTGAATTCTTGCTCTGGTAGGCTGCTTACCTCTGACTCGTTTACTTCCTTTTCTGGTGATGCCTGCTTTTCTTTCACGTGCGGACTATGTTTTTGTCTCCCCATCTTTTCAGGAAGTCTGGTTATGTGGTATTCCTTCTCCTGCGTTGACTTTTGAGGTACAAAATACAGCACTACCAGGTACAACACAAGAGGCACTTAACAGGAATGTATTTACAATATTAATAACCTCTAATAAAGGTGACCACTAGAGAAAGGCAACTTAGGGGATAGTTGAGAAGGAATAGAGGTAAAAATAAAATAAAGAAAAATTTTTTTAGTCTCTATCATCACTATTACTACTGCTATTTTGCAAATTTTTTTTTAATTTTTATTTATTTATTTTTTTCTCTCTCTCTAGTACCATTTTATTTATTCTTTATTTTACATTAGGAGTAACCTTCATTCTATTTTAATCTCTACTATAGCATCATTCAACCCTATTTCAACTCAACCTTTACACTATCACTCTCTTACTAAACTTTACCCTTTAGTCTACAGTTTATCCTATCCCTTTCCGGCTTTAGTTTTTCCTCTATTCTCTCTGTATACCCCCTGCTAAAGCTCTCACTATACTTATAGACCTAAGTTCCAACCCCTGATCCAAGTGTATAAATACCAATCTCTGCACTATATTAACTGGTTAAAAAAAAATCTGTTCTTCCCTCTATCCTTTTCGCATTGTTTGTGTGAAGGTTGATTATTGTGAATTTTTCTGTTTTTTAGTGAAATTGTTATGCTTATTCCTGTATTGTTATTGTTGCTTTGTATTTTTTTTTAAATCCTCTGTTTTTGTTTGTTTCTTTTACTTCTGTATATCATAGCCTTACTTAATAATAGTGGATATAGTAGTTTGTATTAATCTCCAAATATTGTTACTGCCATTGGCGGGGTCCAGAGGTTGTTCTTTGGCAATTTTCTCCACATATATATAGTTTGTTTCACATTTCTCTTTTAGTTTGCTTCTTCTCTCTCTCTCTCTCTCTCTCTCTCTCTCTCTCTCTCTCCATCTTCTTTATTTCCCTGTTTTCCAACTTCATTTTGTCATTATCTTTTTCCTCTTCTTCTTTTTCTATCTATTTATCCCTCTTTTTTTTTTAATTTACTTAATTTTTTTTAATTTTAATTTTAATTTTTTTTAAAAAAAATTTTCTTTATTTTATTTTTACCTCTATTCCTTCTCAACTATCCCCTAAGTTGCCTTTCTCTAGTGGTCACCTTTATTAGAGGTTATTAATATTGTAAATACATTCCTGTTAAGTGCCTCTTGTGTTGTACCTGGTAGTGTTGTATTTTGTACCTCAAAAATCAACGCAGGAGAAGGAATACCACATAACCAGAGTTCCTGAAAAGATGGGGAGACAAAAACATAGTCCGCACGTGAAAGAAAAGCAGGCATCACCAGAAAAGGAAGTAAACGAGTCAGAGGTAAGCAGCCTACCAGAGCAAGAATTCAGAGTAATGATCATAGCATGGCTAAAAAGAATGGAAGAGAAATTTGACAATAGCCAAGAAGAAATGAGGAAGAACCATGAGGAAATGAAGAAGAGCCATGAGGAACTGAAGAACAATCAAGAAGAAATGAAAAGTGACATCGCTACCATGAAGAAATCAATAGAAAGCATCAAGAGTAGACTAGATGAAGCAGAGGACCGCATCAGTGAGCTAGAAGATAAGATGGAAAAAAATACCCAAGTAGAGCAACTTCTAGAAAAAAAGATTAAAAAGCAGGAGGAGAGCCTACGGGAGCTTTGGGACATCACAAAACAAAATAATATTCGAGTGATAGTGGTTCCAGAAGGAAAGGAAACTGAGGTAGACATGGAAAAAGTATTTCAAGAAATAATGACAGAAAACTTTCCTGAAATAGAAAAGAAAAAAACCACACAAATCCAAGATGCCCGCAGAGTCCCAAGCAAAATGAATCCCAGAAGACAGACTCCAAGGCACATTATAATTAAATTGGCAAACAACAATGACAAAGTAAGAATCTTAAAAGCAGCCAGAGAGAGACAGAAAGTTACATACAAAGGAACCCCCATCAGACTAGCAACTGATTTCTCAACAGAAACTTATCAGGCCAGAAGAGAATGGGACGAAATATACAAAGTCATGCAAAGGAAGGGTCTGAATCCAAGAATACTGTACCCAGCAAGGCTATCAATCAAAATTGAAGGGGAAATCAGGAGCTTCACAGACAAAAAAAGACTGAAGGAATTTATCTCCACCAAACCAGCAATGTAAGAAATGCTAAAGGGTCTACTGTAAAAATAAAGAAATAAGAAGTGAAGAAGGAACATGGGTATAGAATAAAAATGGCGTCAAATGAGTACCTATCAATAATAACCTTAAATGTAAATGGATTAAATGCTCCAATCAAAAGACATAGGGTAACAGATTGGATAAGAAAACAAGACCCATACATCTGTTGTCTACAAGAAACCCACCTCAGAAAAAGAGATGCACACAGACTGAGGGTGAAAGGGTGGAAAAAAGTTTTCCAGGCAAATGGAAATGAAAAAAAAGCTGGGGTAGCAATACTTATATCTGACAAATTAGATCTCAGAGTGAAGGACATAACAAGAGATAATGATGGCCACTTCATAATATTAAAGGGAACAATCCAACAAGAAGAAATAACCCTGGTAAATATATATGCACCCAATACAGGAGCAACCAAATATATTAAAAAACTGCTGGAGGACATTAAGGAAGAGATTAATAGCAATACAATCATAGTAGGTGATTTTGATACCCCACTGTCACCCTTCGACAAATCATCTAAACAAAAAATCAGCAAAGAAATATCAATCCTAAATGACTCACTAGACCAGTTGGAATTAATTGACATCTTCAGACCATTCCGCCCCAAAGCCACAGAATATACATTCTTCTCAAGTGCACATGGGACATTCTCAAAGATAGACCACATTTTGGGACATAGGCAAAGTCTCTTCAAATTCAAGAAGATAGAAATCATATCAAGTATCTTCTCAGACCACAATGGCATAAAACTGGAAATAAACTACAATAAAAATAATCCAAAGAAATCAAACACATGGAGACTAAACAGCTTGCTATTAAACAAGGACTGGGTTACCAGAGAAATCAAGGAAGAAATTAAAAACATCCTGGAAACAAATGACAATGAAAACACAACAATCCAAAATCTATGGGACACAGCAAAAGCAGTTTTGAGAGGAAAGTTCATATCCTTACAAGCCTATTGCAAAACACTAGAAAAAATAGTAACAGATGATCTAACTCTACAACTCAAAGAGTTAGAAAAAGAGCAACAAGAAAAGCCCAGTGTAAGCAGAAGGAAGGAAATAACAAAAATCAGAGCACAGATAAACGACATAGAGACCAAAGAAACAATACACAAGATCAACAAAACCAAGAGCTGGTTCTTTGAAAGAATAAACAAGATAGATGGACCTCTAGCAAGGCTAACCAAGAAACAAAGAGAGAGGACCCAAACAAACAAAATCAGAAATGAAAGAGGTGAAATAACAACAGACCCCACCGAAATACAACGGATTGTTACAAAATACTACGAACAACTCTATTCCAACAAACTGAACAACCTGGAGGAAATGGACATATTCCTAGAAAAATACAAACTTCCAAAACTCAATCAGGAAGAATCTAAAAATCTCAATAGACCAGTGACTTGGGAAGAAATTGAAACAGTCATCAAAAAGCTTCCAGCAAACAAAAGCCCAGGGCCAGATGGCTTCACAGGAGAGTTTTACCAAACATTCAAGGAAGAACTAAAACCTATCCTTCTCAGACTATTCCAAAAAATTGAAGAGGAAGGAACACTTCCAAACTCCTTCTATGAAGCCAGCATCACCCTAATACCAAAACCTGATAAAGACAACTCAATGAAAGAGAATTACAGACCAATATCCCTCATGAACATAGATGCCAAAATCCTCAACAAAATTCTAGCAAATCGACTCCAGAAGAACATCACAAAGATCATACACCTCGACCAAGTAGGATTTATTCCAGGAATGCAAGGTTGGTACAATATCTGCAAATCAATAAACGTGATACACCACATAAACAAGTTGAAAGATAAAAATCATATAGTCATATCAATTGATGCAGAAAAAGCATTTGATAAAATCCAACACCCTTTCCTGATAAAAACTCTTAACAAGGTGGGAGTACAAGGATCATACCTCAACGTAATAAAAGCTATATATGATAAACCCACAGCCAACATCATACTCAATGGGCAAAAACTAAAACCATTCCCTCTAAGAACAGGAACAAGACAGGGATGCCCACTATCGCCACTCCTCTTTGACATAGTACTGGAAGTACTAGCCATTGCAATTAGACAAGAGGAGGAAATAAAAGGCATCCAAATTGGAAAAGAAGAAGTAAAGTTAACCTTATTTGCAGACGAAATGATATTGTATATAAAAAACCCAAAAGACTCCATTAAAAAATTTATTGGCTTAATAAATGAATTTGGCAATGTAGCAGGATACAAAATTAACAACAAGAAATCTATGGCATTTCTATACACCAACAGTGAGTTTATAGAAACAGAGACTAAAAAAGCAATTCCATTTACCATCACACCAAAAAAATTAAGATACCTAGGAATAAACTTAACTAAGGAAGTAAAGGACCTATACGTGGAAAACTACACGACACTGAAAAAAGAAATAGAGGAAGATGTAAACAGATGGAAGAACATACCATGTTCATGGATTGGTAGAATAAATATCATTAAAATGTCCATACTTCCTAAAGCAATCTATAGGTTCAATGCACTCCCCATTAAAATACCAACGGCATATTTCACTGACCTAGAAAGAACTCTCCAAAAGTTCATTTGGAACAATAAAAGACCCCGAATAGCCACAGCAATCCTGAGAAAGAAGAGTAAAGTAGGAGGTATCTCAATACCAGACTTCAAACTGTATTACAAAGCCACTGTTCTCAAAACAGCCTGGTACTGGCACAAAAACAGACACATAGATCAATGGAATCGAATCGAGAACCCAGATATCAACCCAAATCACTATGCTCAATTAATATTTGACAAAGGAGGCACAAATATACAATGGAGTCAAGACAGTCTCTTCAATAAATGGTGTTGGGAAAATTGGACAGATACATGCAAAAGAATGAAACTAGGTCACCAACTTAGACCATACACAAAAATAAACTCAAAATGGATACAGGACTTAAACACCAGACGGGAAACCATAAAAATACTAGAAGCATCCACAGGCAACAAAATCTCAGACGTATGCCAAAAGAACTTCTTCACTGATACTACGCCTAGCATAATGGAAGCTAAAGAGAAAATAAACAAATGGGACTACATCAAAATAAAAAGCTTTTTTACAGCAAAAGAAACCATCAACAAAACAACAAGAAAGCCCACTGTGTGGGAGAACATATTTGCAAATGTTACCACTGATAAAGGTTTAATCTCCGACGTCTACAAACAGCTTATACAACTAAATAAAAGGAAGATGAATGATCCAATTAAAAAATGGGCAATGGACCTAAATAGAATATTTTCAAAAGAAGACAGAAGGAAGGCCAAAAGGCACATGAAAACATGCTCAAAGTCACTAATTATCCGAGAGATGCAAATCAAAACAACAATGTGGTACCATCTCACAACTGTCAGAATGGCCAACATCAACAAATCAACAAAGGACAAGTGTTGGCGAGGTTGCGGAGAAAAAGGAACCCTCGTGCACTGCTGGTGGGAATGCAGACTGGTGCAACCACTGTGGAGAACAGTGTGGAGTTTCCTCAAAAAACTGAAAATGGAACTCCCATTCGACCCAGTAATCCCACTTCTAGGAATATATCCCAAGAAACTAGAAACACCAATCAGAAAGGATATATGCACCCTTATGTTCATAGCAGCACAATCTACAATAGCCAGAATTTGGAAACAGCCAAAGTGTCCGTCAGCAGATGATTGGATCCAAAAACCATGGTACATCTACACAATGGAATACTATGCTGCCATAAAAAAAAGAAGGATTTCTCATCATTTGCAGCAACCTGGATGGAATTGGAGAACTTCATGCTGAGTGAAACAAGCCAATCAATGAAAGAGAAACACCACATGACCTCACTCATTTGTGGATAATAAAGAACATTATAAACTGATGAACCATAAGATAGATATAGTGACAGTATATCAACAAGTAGACTGTCAAATTACAGCGGGGAGGGGAGGAAGATCTGGGGGAGAAAATAGGTCAACGAAGGACTTGTATACATGCATATAAGTGCAACCAATGGACACAAAACTTTGGGGAGGGAGGGGATGTGTGGGAGGGAGGGAGGGGGGCAAAAAGAAAAAATCAATAAAATATATTTAAAAAAAATAAAAAATAAAAAATAAATAAAAAAATTTAAAAATAATAAAATTAGTATGAACAAAATAAATAAATAAATAAATAAATAAATAAATAAATAAATAAATAAAGGGTACATACCTCAGTTTCAGGCTCAATACCAGGCTCTGGTCAGGGCATGTGCAGAAAAAAAAAAAAAAAAAAAAAAAAAAAGGGGAGCCCCGGGAGTCGCGCACATTGTGCTCAGAAGATGTAATGTTGACTCTGATGCTGCATTGCCCTGGAGGGAAGGAAACAAAACCTCCGGCTGTGCTGAGCCCCAGTTCTGACTGCTCTGAACCCCAGTTCTAGGCCAATCCCTGGGGACCCAGGCTCAAGCAGAGGGAGATGGGGCTGTGAGGTGGAGTCCCAGGGGAATGGCGAGGGGCAGAGCCTCCAGAGTCGCACACATTGTGCGCAGAGGACAGTATGTTGTCTCTGATGCTGGACTCCCCTAGTGGGAAGGAGAAAAAAAGCTCCAGACTGGGAAGAACGTGATGAGGAAAAGGAGCCCCTGCCGGACACCAGACAGCCGGGCGCCGGCAAGGAGCCAAGCGATGAGGCCCCCATGGTGGGGGGGAGTGCCCCTGGCCCTTCGACTGCTAAGCGTGGGCCTTGGAGCCGAGGCTGGAGGCTGCTTCCTGGGCAGCGCCAACCCTGGCAACAGGCTGAAGCAGCGCAGGAGCCCGCGGAGAACAAAGGGGTGCCACAGGCCAACCTGCTGAGCTTCCAGGACAAGGAGGAAGAAACCGAAGAAGTTCTCAATGTGAAGAAATCAAGTGAGAGCAAAAGATAGTAAAATTACTTAAGAAAGAATACAAAGAAGATCTTGAAAAATCAAAGACTAAATCAGAACTCAACTCAGCAGCCAAAATTGCAACATAAATGTGTTTAAAAAACAAGGACAGAATGTTGGAACAGCAGCAACCAGGCCCAGAGTGGCCAGGCACAAGGCAGTGGCAGCCAGGCCCGGCGCAGCAGCAGCCAGAACTAGAGAAGCAGCAGCCAGGCCTGGAGCATCCAGACCTGGGGCAGTGGCAGCCAGGCCTGGGGCGGAGGTGGCCAAGCCCAAGGTGGCCAGGCCAGGAGCACCCAGGCCTGGATTGGCAGGGCTGGGAACAGCCGGGCCCAGAGTAGATGGGTCGGGAGCAGCCAGGCCCAGAACAGCAGCATCCAAGCCCGGAGCATCCAGGCCTGGAGCAGCCAGGCCAGGAGCGGTCGGAGCCGGAGCAGCTGGGTCGGGAGCAACCAGGCCCAGAGTAGCAGCAACCAAGCTTGGAACAGCAGGGTCAGGAGCAGCCAGGCCCAGAGCAGCAGCATCCAGGCTGGGAGCAGCAAGGCCAAGAGAGGCCAGGCCCGGAGCAGCTGGGCCCAGAGCAGCCGGGTTGGGAGCAGCCAGGCTAGGAATAGCAGCAGTCAGGCTGGGAGCAGCCAGGCCCAGAGTGGCTGGACCTGGAGCAGCCGGGCCCAGAGCAGCTGGGTCGGTAGCAGCCAGGCCCAGAGCAGCAGCAACCAAGCCTGGAGAAGCCAGGTCGGGAGAGGCCAGGCCCGGAGCAGCCGGGTAGGGGGCTGCCAGGTCCAGAGGAGCATCCAGGCCCAGAGCAGCATCCAGGCCCGGAGCGGCCGGGCCCGGAGCAGCCGAGTCGGGAGCAGCCAGGCCCGGAATAGCAGCATCCAGGCCGGGAGCGGCCAGGGCCTGGAGCAGCCGGGTCGGGAGCAGCCAGGCCCAGAGCAGCAGCAACCAAGCCCAGAGCATACAGGCTGGGAGTGGCCAGGGCCGGAGCAGCAGCATCCAGGCCTGGAGCAGCCAGCCCCAGAGCAGCATCCAGGCCCGGAGCGGCCGGGCCCGGAGCAGCCGAGTCGGGAGCAGCCAGGCCCGGAATAGCAGCATCCAGGCCGGGAGCGGCCAGGGCCTGGAGCAGCCGGGTCGGGAGCAGCCAGGCCCAGAGCAGCAGCAACCAAGCCCAGAGCATACAGGCTGGGAGCATCCAGGAGCGGCCAGGGCCTGGAGCAGCCGGGTCAGGAGCAGCCAGGCCCAGAGCAGCAGCAACCAAGCCCAGAGCATACAGGCTGGGAGCATCCAGGGCCGGAGCAGCAGCATCCAGGCCCAGAGCAGCCGGTCCCAGAGCAGCCGGGCCCAGAGCAGCTGGTCCCAGAGCAGCAGCAACCAAGCCCGGAGCAGCCAGGTCGGGATTGGCTAGGCCCAGAGCAGCAGCATCCAGGCCAGCAGCAGCCAGGCCCGGAGCAGCCGGGCCCGGTGCAGCCGGGTCAGGAGCAGCCAAACTGGGAATAGCAGCAGCCAGGCTGGGAGGGGCCAGGCCCGGAGCAGCCGGGCCTGGAGCACCCGGGCCCAGAGCAGCGGGTGGGGAGCAGCCAGGCACAGAGCAGCAGCAACCAAGCCCGGAGCAGCCAGGTTGGGAACAGCCAGGCCCGGAGCAGCAGTGGCCAGACCTGGAGCAGCTGGTTGTGGAGCAAACCAGAGCAACAGAGGCCAGGCCCGGAGCAGCCAGGCCCGGAACAGCTCGCTCCTCGCCTGCCCCTGCCCCACGGCTGCCTCTCAGACATGGGTGGAAACTTTTGGGGGAACTTGAGGGTCTGCTGAATCAAGTGATGAAGGCTTAGATCCGGATGTGTTGAGTTATTATAGTGCTGGGGTGTTGATCACTCACACAAGTGAGTGCCTTGTGTGGGGTCTGGATGAGGTTGGTTAATCTATTTGGAAATGTCTTTTGTGTGAAGTGTATCCTTGGGCATGTGGAGGTATTATTGATTTGAGAAAATGCTAAGTAACTGATTTACTATCTGAAAAATTTAAAGTTCTGAAAGTTTAAGGTCTCTTACCACAAAGAGGTTTTAAAGCTAACACCTTAATTTTAATGGAGAAAGGGGAAGACAAGCCTTTCCCACCCAGAGCAGGTAATCCAATTCCAACCAGCAGCTATGTTTAAACAATGTGTTCATTTACATTTGAATGGCTACACCTTTTGATAGCCGAAGGGCAAGTTTACATATAAACAAGTTTGCTTCTCAATTCCCAGGGCAGAAAAGAAACAAGGTTTAAAATTATTAGATTTTCAAAGTTATTCTTAGAAGTATAAAAGTTTACTAATTAAAAACAACAACAACAACAAAAAAAGGAGATTGAAAAACCTGATGAACAATATTAGCTGTTGATTGTAGGAGAGTCGGCTATCTGGGAGGGGAGTGGACTGACAGTTCTCGGGGGAAAAAGGGAGTGGTGTATGTGGGAAGAGACTGAACATAAACTGTGCACCTATGGATGAGGACAATGGGGGGTGGGGAGGGGGTGGAGGGTGGGGTGGAAACCTGGTGGAGGGGGAAAGAAATGAAGAACCTTTGTAATAATATGAACAATAAAGATTGATTTAAGAATTTTAAAAAAAAATCCTCTCTTCCACAGAATTCTATAAATCACCTATTCCACAGAATGATAGAAATGCTTCCACAGAATTCCACAGAATTCTACAAGTCCGCTCTTTCACAGAATTCTAAATCCTCTGTTCCTCAGAATTCTATAAGACCTCTCATCCACAGAATTCTAGACATCCTCTCTTGCACCGAATTCTAGAAGTCCTCTCTCAGATTTCTAGAATTCTAAAATCCACTCTTCCACAGAATTCTGGAAGTTCACTATTCCACAGAATTCCAGAAGTCCTTTCTTCAACAGAATTTTAGAACCCTATATGCCACAGAATTCTAGAAATCCTCTATTCCACAGAATTCTAGACATCCTCTCCAGATTTCTAGAAAATCCCAATTCCACAGAATTGTAGAAGTCCTCAGTTCCATAGAGTTCTAGAAATCCCCTATTACAAAGAATTCTAAAATTTCTCCCTTCCTCTAAATTATAGAAAAACTCTACTCTAAAGAATCTAGAACTCCCATATTCCAAAGATTTCTAAAAAATTCTCTCTTCCACAAAATTCTAGAAATCCTGAATTCTATAGAATTCTGGAAGTCAACTTTTCCACACAATTCTAGAAATCCTCTCTTCCACAGAATTCTGTAAGTCATCTATTCCACAGAGAGATAGAAACCCCTATACCACAGAATTCTAGAAGTCCACTCTACCACAGAATTCTAGACATTCTGAATTCCACATACCTGAAGTCCTTTCTTCCACAGAATGCTAAAAATCCTCTCTTCTGCTGAATTCTCTATGGCCTTTCACTAAATTCTAGAAATCCTCTTTCCCACAGAATTATAGAAATCCTCTCTTCACATTTCTAGAAAATCCCAATTGCACAGAATTGTAGAAGATCACCATTTCTCTGAATTGTAGAAATTCCCTTTTCCACAGAATTGTAGAAGATCTCTATTCCATAGAGTTCCAGAAATTCCCTATTACAAAGAATTCTGAAAGTCCTCCCTTCCTCTGAATTATAGAAAAGCTCTATTCTAAAGAATTCTAGTACTCCCATATTTCACAGATTTCTAAAAATTCTCTCTTGCACAAATTTCTAAAAATCCACTATTCTACAGAATTGTAGAAGTCCTCCTTTCCTCAAAATTCTAGAAATCACCTATTCTACAGAATTCTAGGAGTCAACTCTTCCACAAATGTCTATAAATCTTTTCTTCCACTGAATTCTAAATCCTCTAATCCACAGACTCCTTTAAGACCTCTCATCCACAGAATTCTAGAAATCCTCTCTTCCACAGAATTCTAGAAGTCATCCCTTCCTCTGAATTCTAGAAATCCCCTATCATACAGAATTCTAGAAGTCCTCTATTCCATAGAGTTCTAGAATTACAAAGAATTCAAAGAATTCTTTACAAAGAATTCTAAAAGTTCTCCCTTCCTCTAAATTATATAAAAGCTCTACTCTAAAGAATCTAGAACTCCCATATTCCAAAGATTTCTAAAAATTCTCTCTTCCACAAAATTCTAGAAATCCTGTATTCTACAGAATTCTGAAAGTCAACTTTTCCACACAATTCTAGAAATCCTCTCTTCCATAGAATTCTGTAAATCATCTATTCCACAGAGAGATAGAAACCCCTATACCACAGAATTCTAGAAGTTTACTCTACCACAGGATCCTAGAATAACCCTATTTCACAGAATTCCAGCTGTCCTATCTTCCTCCAAATTCTAGAAATATCCTATTCTTCAGAATTCTAGAAGTCCTCCCTTCCTCCCAATTTGAAAATCCCCTATTCTACAGAATTCCAGATATCCTCTCTTCTTCAGAATTCCAACATTCTCCTATTCTACAGAATTCTAGTAATATTCTATTCCACAAAATTCTAGAAGTCCTCTTTTCCTCATTTCTAGAACTACCCTAGTTCACAGATCTATAAATCATCTATTTCACAGAATGATAGAAATGTTTCCACAGAATTCTGCAAGTCCTCTTTTCCACAGAATTCTATAAATAATTTCTTTCACAGATTTCTAAGTTCTCTATTCCACAGAATTCTATGACTCTCATCCACAGACTTTTAGAAGTCCTCTTCTCCTCATTTCTAGAAATACCACATTTCACAGAGTTGTAGAAATCATCCCTTCCTCCAATTAGAAATAATCCCTTCCACAGAATTCTAGAAATTCGCTATTCCAGAGAATTGTAGTACTACTACTTTCCTCCAAATTCTAGAAATTCCCTATTCCACAGAATTGTAGAAGTCCTCCATTCCTCCAAATTCTAGAAATCACCAATCCCGCAGAATCCTAGAAGTTTACTCTTTCACCAAATTCTGTAAGTCTTCTCTTTCTCAGATTACTAGAAATACCCTATTCCACAGAATTCTAGCTGTCCTCCCTTCCTCCATTTTCTAGAAATCCCCTATTCATAAGAATTGAAGAAGCCCCCCCTTCCTCCCAATTCAAGAAATCTTATATTCTACAGAATTTCAGATATCCTGTCTTCCTCAGAATTCCAGAAATCTATTCCACAGATTTTTATAAGTGCTCTCCTCCTCATTTCTAGAAATACCCTATTACACAGATTTCTAGAAGTCCTCTGTTGCACAGAATTATGAATGTTCCGTATTCCACAGGATTCCTGAAGTCCTTTCTTCCAGAGAATTCTGAAAATCCTCTACTCCAATGAATTCTATATTGCCTCTTTTCCACAAAATTCTAGAAATCCTCTCTTCCACAGAATTCTAGAAGTCCTCTCTTCAGATGTCTAGAAAATCTTTATTCCACAGAATTGTAGAAGTCCTTTCTTCTGCAAAATTTTAGTAACCCTCCATTCTACAAAATTCTAGAAATCCTCTATTCCAGTGAATTCTATATGGCCTTTCTTCTACAAAATTCCTCTCTTCCACAGGATTCTAGAAGTCCACTCTTCTGATTTCTAGAAAATTCCTATTCCACAGAATTGTTGAAGTCCTCTATTCTATAGAGTTCTAGAAATACTGTATTACAAAGAACTATAAAAATCCTCCCTTCCTCCGAATTATAGAAAAGCTCTATTCTAAAATATTCTAGACTCGCCTATCCCACAGATTTCTAAAAATTCTCTCTTCCACAAAATTCTAGAAATCTCGTATTCTACAGAATTGTAGAAGTCAACTCTTCCACAAAATTCCACAAGTCTTCTCTTCCATAGAATTCTACAAATCCTTTATTCCACAGAATTTTTTTATAATATATTTATTTATCAAATTATTATTTTTGTACATATACCAATGTCCCTCCCCTCCCGTATATACTCTCCCTCCCCAGAGTTTTGTGTCCATTGGTTGGTTTTGTGTCCATATACTTATTGTATATGCATGTAAGTCCTTCGGTGATATCTTATCTCCCCCAGATCTCCCCAACATCCCTGCTGTAATTTGACAGTCTGCTTGTTGCTTTACTGTCTCTATATCTATCTTTTGGTACTTCAGTTTATAATGTCCTTTATCATCCATAAATAAGTGAGGTCATGTGGTATTTCTCTTTCATTGACTGGCTTGTTTCACTCAGCATGATGTTCTCCAATTCCATCCAGGTTGCTGCAAACGATGAGAATTTTTTCTTTTTGATGGCTGCATAATATTCCATTGTGTAAATGTACCATAGTTTTTGGATCCAATCATCTGCTGATGGCACCTAGGCTGTTTCCAAATACTAGCTATTGTAAATTGTGCTGCTATGAACATAGGGGTGCATATATTTTTTCTGATTGATGTTTCTAGCTTCTTGGGATATATTCCTAGGAGTGGGATTACTGGGTCAAATGGGAGTTCCATTTTCAGGTTTTTGAGGAAGCTCCATACTTTTCTCTACAGTGGCTGCACCAGTCTACATTCCCACCAGCAGTGCATGAGGGTTCCTTTTTCTCCGCAACCTCACCAACACTTGTCATTTGTTGATTTGTTAATGTTGGCCATTCTGACAGGTGTGAGATGGTACCGCATTGTGGTTTTGATTTGCATTTCTCGGATAATTAGTGACTTTGAGCATGTTTTCATGTGCCTCTTGGCCTTTCTTCTGTCTTCTTTTGGGAAGATTCTATTTAGATCCATTGCCCATTTTTTAATTGGGTCATTTATCTTCCTTTTGTTAAGTTGTGTAAGCAGTCTGTAGATGTTGGAGATTAAACCTTTATCAGTGATAACATTTGCAAATATGGTCTCCCATACAGAGGGCTTTCTTATTGTTTGTTGATGGTTTCCTTTGCTGTAAAAGAGCTTTTTATTTTGATGTAGTCCCATTTGTTTATTTTCTCTTTAGCTTCCATTGCCCTAGGGGAAGTATCAGTGAAGAAGTTCTTTTGGCATATGTCTGAGATTTTGTTGCCTGTATTCCACAGAATTTTAAATCCTCTATTCCACATAATTCCACAAGACCTCTCTTCCACAGAATTATATAAATCCTTTCTTCTACAGAATTTTAAATCCTCTATTCCACAGAATTCTGGAAACCCCCTATTCCACAATTCTAAAAATTCTTTTTTCTACAAAATCCTAGAGTTTCCCTATTCCACAGAATTCTAGAAAGCCTCTCACCCATGGAATTCTACAATTAATCTCTTCCACAGAATTCTACAAATCCCCTATTTCACAGAATTCTAGAAACCCTCCATTCCACAGAATTCTGTAAGTCCTCTCTTTCTCCGATTTCTATAAATACCTAATTCCACAGAATTCTAGCTGTCTTTCCTTCCTCATTATTCTAGAAATCCCTTATTTCACAGAATTCCAGAAAGCCTGTGATCCACAGAATTTTACAAGTAATCTCTCACAGAATTCTGCAAGTCCCCTATTCCACAGAATTCTAGAAATCCTCTATTCCCCAGAATTCTGTAAGTCCTCTTTTTCTCAGATTTCTACAAATACCCTATTCCACAGAATTCTAGCTGTCCTCTCTTCCTCCAAATTGTATAATAGAAATCCCCTATTCCTCAGAATTCTAGAAGTCCTCCCATCTTACCAATTCTAGAAATCCCCTATTCTATAGAATTTCAGATATCCTGTCTTCCTCAGAATTTCAGAAATCTCCTATTTCACTGAATTCTAGAAATACTCTATTCCATAGATTTCTACAAGTCCTCTCCTAATTTCCAGAAATACCCTATTACACAGAGTTGTGGAAATTCTCTCTTCCTCCAAATTTAGAAATCATCTCTTTCACAGAATTATAGAAATCCTCCATTCCACAGAATTTTAGAAGTCGACTGTTCCACAGAATTCTGAATATTCTGTATTCCACAGGATTCCTGAAGTCCTCTCTTCCACAGAATACTGAAAATCCTCTTCTCTGATGAATTCTATATGGCCTCTCTTCCACAAAATTCTAGAAATCCTCTCTTCCATATAAATAGAAGTCCTCTCTTCAGATTTCTAGAAAATCCCTATTGCACAGAATTGTAGATGTCCTCCATTCCTTCGAATTGTATAAATCCCATATTCTACAGAATTCTAGAAGTCAACTCTTCCACAGAATTCTAAATCCTCTTTTGAAGAATTCTACAAGACTTCTCATCCAAAGAAATCAAGAAATCCTCTCTTCTACAGATTTCTATACAATCTCCCTCAGAATTCTAGAAATCTATTCCACAGAATTCTAGAAATCACCTATTCAAGAGAATTCTACAAAAGCTATAAACCAAAGAATTCTAGAAATCCACTATTCCACAGAATTCTGTAAGTCCTCTTTTTCTCAGACTTCTAGAAATACCCTATGCCACAGAATTCTCTGTCCTCCCTTCCTCCAAATCTAGAAATTTCCTATTTCTCAGAATTCAAGAAGTCCTCCCTTTCTCCCAATTAGAGAAATTCCCTATTTTACAGAATTTCAGATATGCTCTCTTTCTCACAATTCCAGAAATCTCCTATTCCATAGAATTCCAGAAGTTCATTCTTCCACAGAATTCTGGATGTTCTGTATTTCACAGGATTTCTGAAATCCTCTCTTCCTCAGAATTCTAAAAATTCTCACTCTGATGAATTCTGTATGGCCTCTCTTTCACAGAAATAGAAGTCTTCTCTTCAGATTTCTAGAAATTCCCTATTCCACAGAATTGTAGATGTACTCCATTCTTCCTAAATCTATAAATCCCTTATTCTACAGAATTCTGGAAGTCAACTCTTCCACAGAATTCTAGAAATCCTCTCTTCCACAGAATTCTATAAATCATCTCTTCCACAGAATGATAGAAATTCTTCCATAGAATTCTACAAGTCCTTTCTTCCACAGAATTCTATAAATACTTTCTCCCACAAAATTTTAAATCCTCTATTCCACAGAATTCTATAAGATCTCTCATTCACAGAGTTCTAGAAATCCTCTTTTCCTCTGAATTCTAGAACTCTCTCAGATTTCTAGAATTCTAAAAGTCCACTCTCCCACAGAATTCTGGAAGTTCACTATTCCGCAGAATTCCAGAAGTCCTTTCTTCCAGAGAACTTTAGAAATCCTCTATTTCACAGAATTCTATAAATCCTCTCTTCCATAGATTTCTATATATCCTCAATCAGAATTCAGGAAATCTATTACACAGAATTCTAGAAATCCCCTAATCCACAGAATTCTAGAAAATGCTCTATTCTAAAGAATTCTAGAAATCCCCTATTCCACAATTTTAAAAATTATTTTTTCCACAAAACTCTAGAAATTTTCTATTCTGCAAGATTCTAGAAATTTTCTATTCCACAGAATTCTAACTTCCTCCTTTCCTCCATATTCTAGAAATCCCCTATTCCTCCGAATTCTAGAAGTCCTTCTTTCTCCCAATTCAAAAAATTCTATATCCTACAGTATTTCAGATATCCTGCCTTTCTCAGAATTCCAGAAATCTATTTCACAGAATTCTAGAAATCACCTATTCAAGAGAATTCTAAAGGACATCTCCTCCTCATTTCAAGAAATACCCTATTACACAGAGTTGTGAAATCTTCCCTTCCTCCATTTCTAGAAATCATCTCTTCCACAGAATTCTAAAAATCCTCTATTCCACAGAATTCTACAAGTCTGCTCTTCCATAGAATTTTAGATTTTAGGCATTCTTCAGGATTCCTGAAATCCTTTCTTCCACAGAATTCTAAAAATCCTGTACTCCAATGAATTCTACATGGCCTCTCTTTCACAAAATTCTAGAAATCCTCTCTTCCCCAGAAATAGAAGTCCTTTCTTCAGATTTCTAGAAATTCCATATTTCACAGAATAGAACAGGGAGGAGGACAAAGAGTACAGGTAGGAGGAAAAAGAGGACAGGGAGAAGGACAAAGAGGACTGGGAGGAGGACAGAGAGGACAAGGAAGAGGTCAGGGAAAGGACAGAGAGGACAGGAAGAGAGGAGGACAGAGAGGACAGGAAGAGAGGAGGACAGGGAGAAGGACATGGAAGAGAACAGAAAGGACAGGAAGAGAAGACGACAGGGAGAACGACAGGGAAGAGAACAGAGAGGACAGGAAGAGAGGAGGACAGGGAGAAAGACAACAAAGAGGACAGAGAAGATGGCACAGGAGGAGGACTGGGAGGACAGGGAAGGAGAGAGAGAAGACAGGAAAGAGATGAGGGCAGGGAGGACAACAAGGAAAAGGACAGGGAAGAGAATAGAGAGGACAGGCCAAAGAGGAGGACAGGGAGGAAGACAGAAAAGAGGACAGAGAGGACAGAAAGAGAGGAGAACAGGGAGAACAGCGAAGATGACAGGGAAGAGAACAGAGAGGACAGAACATGGAGGGGGACAAGGAGGAGGACAGGAAAGAACAGAGAGGACAGGACAGAGAGGAGGACAGGGAAGAGGAAAGGGGAAAAGACAGAGAGGACAGGACAGAGAGGAGGACAGGAAGGAGGACAAAAAAGAGGACAGAGAGGACAGTACAGAGAGCAGCACAGGGGGGAAGATAAGGAAGAGGACAGAGTAAACAGGAAGAGAGGAGGACAGGGAGGAAGACAAGGAAGAGGACATGGAGGACTGGACAGGGAAGAGGACTGAGCGGAGGACAGGGAAGTAGACAGAGAGGACAGGACAAAGAGGAGGACAGAGAAGAGGACAGGGAGGAGGACAAAGAGGACAGCACAGAGAGGAGAACAGGGAGTAGGATAAGAAGGAGGACAGGGAAGAGGACAGAGAGGACAGGACAGGGAAGAGGACAGGGAGGAGGACAGAGAGGACAGGACAGAGAAAACAGGACAGAAAGTACAGGATAGGGAGGATGACTTAGAGGACAGGAGAGAGCGGAGGAAAGGGAAGAAGGCAGGGAGGAGGACAGGAAGGGGACAGGAAGGAGGAGAGGGAAGAGGACAGAGAGCACAGGAAGAGAAGAAAAAAGAGGAGAGGGAAGAGGACAGGGAGGAGGACAGAAAAGACTGGAAGATATGAGCACATGAAGGTTGACAGGGAGGAGGACAGAGAAGGGGACAGAGAGGACAGCACAAATTGGAGGACAGGGAGGAGGACAAGGAGGAGGACAGGGAGGAGGACAGAGAGAACAGGACAGAGAGGAGGACCAGGAAGAGGACTGAGAAGACAGGAAGGGATGAGGACAGTGAGAAGGACAAGGAAGAGAACAGAGAAGACAGCACAGGGAGGATAGGAAGAGAGGAGGACAGGGTGAAGGATAGGGAAGCGGTCAGAGAGGATAGAACAGGGGGAGAATAGGGAAGAGGACAGAGAGGACAAGACAGGGAGGAGGACAGGGAAGAGGACAGGGTGGAGGACAGTGAAGAGGAAGAAGACGAGAGGACAAAAGGAGGTTAAGGAGGAGGACAGGGGATGAGGACAGAGGACAGGGCAGAGAGGAGGACAGGGAGGAGAAGAGAGAAGAGGACAGAAATGAGGACAGAGAGGACAGGAAGAGAAGAGCACGCGGAGGTGTAAAGGGAAGAGGACTGAGAGGACAGGACAGGGAAGATGACAGGGAAGAGGAAAGGGAGGACAGCACAGGGAGGAGTACAGGGAAGAGATCAGAGCATTAAGGAAGAGAGGAGGACAAGGGGACATGGAGGAGGACACGAAAGAGGACAGGACAGAGTTGAGGACAGGGAGGAGGACATGGAAGAGGACAGGGAAGAGGAAAGAGTGGACAAGGCAGAGAGGAGAGGGTGGAGGAGGAGAGAGGAAAGGAAGATAGGAGGACAGGGAGGATGACAGAAAATAGGACAGAGAGGACAGGCGAGAGAGGACAGAGAGGAGGACAGAGAGGACAGGACAGAGAGGAGGAAAGGAAGGAGGACAGGGAGGAGGACAGAGAGAACAGGACAGGGAGGAGGACCAGGAAGAGGACAGAAAGGATAGGACAGAGAGGACAAGACATAAAGGACAGGACAGGGAGGAGGACAGGGAAGATGACAGAGAGGACAGTGCAGGGGAGGATAGAGAGGATAGGACAGAGAGGAGAACAGGGAAGAGGACAGAGAAGACAAGAAGGGAGGAGGAAAGGAAGGAGGACAGGTAAGAGGACAGAGAGGACAGGAAGAGAGGATAGGAAGAGAGGAGGACAGGGTGAAGGATAGGGAAGCGGACAGAGAGTATAGAACCGGGGGAGAATAGGAAAGAGGACAGAAAGGACAGGACAGGGAGGATGACAGGGAAGAGGAAAGGGAGGACAGCACAGGGAGGAATACAGGGAAGAGATCAGAGCATTAAGGAAGAGAGGAGGACAAGGGGAAGGACAGTGAAGAGGACAGAGAGGACAGGACAGAGTGGATAGGAAGAGAGGACAGGACAGGGAGGAGGACAGGGAAGAGGACAGAGAGGAAAGGAAAGGGAGGCGGATAGGGAGGATGAAAGGGTGGAGGACAGGGATGACAGGAGGAGAGGAGGACAGGGAGGAGGATAGGGAAGAGGAAAGAGAGGACAGGACATGGAGGATGACAGTGAAGAGGACAGAGAGGACAGGACGTGGAGGAGGATAGAGGGGACAGGACAGAGAGGAGGACAGGGAAGAGGACACAGAGGAGGACATGGAATAGGACAGAGAGGATAGGAAGAGAGGAGTACAGGGAGGAGGACAGGGAGAAAAACAGAGAGAACAGGACAGGGAGGCGGATAGGGAGGATGACAGGGAAGAGGACAGGGATGACAAGAAGAGGATGACAGGGAGGAGGATAGGGAAGAGGAAAGAGAGGACAGGACATGGAGGAAGATAGAGGGGACAGGACAGTGAGGAGGACAGGGAAGAGGACTTGAAGGAGGACATGGAATAAGACAGAGACGACAGGATGTAGAGGATAGGAAGAGAGGAGGACAAGGGGAAGGACAAGGAAGAGGACAGAGAGGACAGGACAGAGAGGATAGGAAGAGAGGACAGTACAGGGAGGAGGACAGGGAAGAGGACAGAGAGGAAAGGAAAGGGAGGTGGATAGGGAGGATGAAAGGGTGGAGGAAAGGGATGACACAGGAGAGGAGGACAGGGAGGAGGATAGGGAAGAGGAAAGGGAGGACAGGACATGGAGGAGGACAGTGTAGAGGACAGAGAGGACAGGACATGGAGGAGGATAGAGGGGACAGGACATAGAGGAGGACAGGGAAGAGGACACGGAGGAGGACATGGAATAAGACAGAGAGGACAGGACAGAGAGGATAGGAAGAGAGGAGGACAGGGAGGAAAACAGAGAGAACAGGACAGGGAGGCAGATGGGGAGGATGACAGGGAAGAGGACAGGGATGACAGGAAGAGGAGGACAGGGAGGAGATTAGGGAGGAGAATAGGGAAGAGGAAAGAAAAGACAGGACATGTAGGAGGACAGTGAAGAGGACAGAGAGAATAGGACAGGGAGGAGGACCGGGAAGAGGACAGAGAGGACAAAATGGAGAGGACAGGACAGAAAGGACAGGACAGTGAGGAGGACAGGGAAGAGGACAGAGAGGACAGGAAGAGAGGAGGACAGAGAGGAGGACAGAGAAGAGGATAGAGAGGACAGGACAGAGAGGAGGACAGGGAGTAGGACAGGGATAAGGACAGGGAAGAGGACAGAGAGCACAGAACAAAGAGGAGGACAGAGAAGAGGAAAGATTGGACAGGACAGGGAGGAGGAGATAGAGTTCAGGACAGACAGGAGGACTGGGTAAAGGACATGGAGAAGGACAGGAAAGAGGACAGAGAGGACAGGACAAAGAGGAGGAGAGGGAGGAGGACAGGGAGGAGTACTGGGAAGAGGACAGAGAGGACAGGAAGAGAGGAGGACATGAAAGAGGACAGGGAAGAGGACAGAGTGGATAAGGCAGAGAGGAGAGGGTGGAGGACAGAAAGGAAAGGACAGAGAGGAGCACAGGGATGAAAACAGGGAAGAGGACAAAGTAAACAGGAAGAGAGGAGGACAGGGAGGAAGACAAGGAAGAGGACATGGAGGACTGGACAGTGAGGAGGACTGGGCAGAGGACAGGGAAGAAGACAGAGAGGACAGGACAAAGAGGAGGACAGAGAAGAGGACAGGGAGGAGGACAGAAAGGACAGGACAGAGAGGAGAACAGGGAGTAGGATAAGAAGGAGGACAGGGAAGAGGACAGAGAGGACAGGACATGGAGGATGCCAGGGAGGAGGACAGAGAGGACAGAACAGAGAAAACAGGACAGAAAGGACATGACAGGGAGGAGGACTTAGAGGACTGGACAGAAAGGAGGAAAGGGAAGAGGACAGGAAAGAGGACAGGAAGAGGACAGGGAGGAGAAGGAAGAGGACAGAGAGCACAGGAAGAGAGTAAGAAAGAGAGGACAGGGAAGAGGACAGGGAGGAGGACAGAAAAGACTGGAAGATATGAGAACATGGAGGTTGACAAGGAGGAGGACAGAGAAGGGAACAGAGAGGACAGCAAAAAGAGGAGGACATGAAGGAGGAAAAGGAGGAGGACAGGGAGGAGGACAGAGAGAACAGGACAGGGAGGAGGACCGGGAAGAGGACAGAGAAGACAAAATAGAGAGGACAGGACAGAAAGGACAGGACAGTGAGGAGGACAGGGAAGAGGACAGAGAGGACAGCAAAGGGAGGTGAATATGGAGGAGGACAGGCAGGATGACAGAGAGGACAGGACAGGGAGGAGGACAGGTAAGATGACAGACAATACAGTACAGGGAGGACAGGGAGGACAGGACAGAGAGGAGGACAGGGAAGAGGATAGTGAGGAGTAAAGGGAAGAGGACAGAGAGGACAGGAAGAGAAGAGGACAGGAAGGAGGATAAGGAAGAGGACAAGGAGGATAGGAAAGAGAGGACAGTGAGGACAACAGGAGGAGGACAGGGAAGCGGACAGGATAGAGAGGTGGAGAGGATCTCCGGCCATAGCACCCTGAACGTGCCAAGTCACATCTGATCTCGGAAGCTAAGCAGGGTCGGGACTGGTTAGCACTTGGATGGGTGAGAGGTGGACAGGGAGGAGAAAGGAAGGAGGACAGGGAAGAGGATAGAGAAGACAGGAAGAGAGGAGGACAAAGAGGAGGACATGGAAGATAGAGAGGACAGGACAGAAAGGAGGACAGAGAGGAGGACATGGAAGAGGATAAAGAGGACAGGACAGAGTGGAGGACAGGGAGGAGGACACGGAAGAGGATAGAGATGACAGGAAGAGAGGAGGACAGAGAGGAGGACATGGAAGAGGATAGAGAGGACAGGACAGAGAGGAGGATATAGAGGACAGGACAGAGAGGAGGACTAGGTAATGGACATGGAGGAGGACAGGAACGAAGACAGAGAGGACAGGACAGAGATGACAACAGGGAGGTGGACAGGGAGGAGTACAGGGAATCGGACAGAGAGGAGGACATGGAAGAGGACAGGGAAGAGGACAGAGTGGAGAAGGCAGAGAGGAGAGGGTGGAGGACAGAGACAAAAGGAAGATAGGAGTACAGGGAGGATGACAGAAAATAGAAAAGAGAGGACAGGCCAGAGAGGACAGAGAGGAGGACAGAGAAGACAGAAAGAGGAAAGGATAGAAAGGAGGAAAGGAAAGAGGACATAAAGGACAGGAAGAGAGGAAGACAGGAAGGAGGATAGGGAAGAGGACAGAGAGCACAGGAAGAGAGGAGGACAGGGAAGAGGACATAGAGGACAGGACAGAGAGGAGGATAGGAAGGAGGACAGAAAGGATAGGACAGAGAGGACAGGACAGAAAGGACAGTACAGGGAGGAGGACAGGGAAGAGGACAGGGAGGACAGCACAGGGAGAGGATATGGAGGAAGACAGACAGGATGACATAAAGGACAGGACTGAGGAGGACATAAAGGACAGGTCTGGGAGGAGGACAGGGAAGATGAAAGAGAGGACAGTACAGGGAGGATAGAGAGGACAGGACAGAGAGGAGAACAGGGAAGAGGACAGAGAAGACAGGAAGGGAGGAGGACAGGAAGGAGGACAGGTAAGAGGACAGAGAGGACAGGAAGAGAGAAGGACAGAGAGGAGGATAGGGAAGAGGACAGACTTGGATGGGTGAGAGGTGGACAGGGAGGAGAAAGGAAGGAGGACAGGGAAGAGGATAGAGAGGACAGGAAGAGAGGAGGACAAAGAGGAGGACATGGAAGATAGAGAGGACAGGACAGAAAGGAGGACAGAGAGGAGGACATGGAAGAGGATAAAGAGGACAGAGAGGACAGGAAGGAGGACAGAGAGGACAGGAAGAGAGCAGGACAGGGAGGAGAAAAGGGAGTAGTACAGAGAGGACAGGACAGAGAGGAGGACAGGGAGGAGGACTGGAAGAAGAACAGGGAAGTGGACAGAGAGAATAGAACAGAGAGGATAGGAAGAGAGGAGGACAGAGAGGAGGATAGGGAAGTGTAAAGAGAGGATAGGACAAGGGGAGAATAGGGAAGAGGACAGAGAGGACAGGACAGGGAGGAGGACAGAGAGGAGGACATAGAGGACAGGACAGAGAGGAGGACTGGGAAGAGGACAGGGAGGAAGACAGGGAAGAGGACATGAGGACAGGATAGAGAAGAGGACAGGAGAGAGAAGAGAGAAGAGGACAGGGGTGAGGACAGAGAGGACAGGAAGAGAAGAACACAGGGAGGTGGAAAGGGAAGAGGACTGAGAGGACAGAACAGAGAGGACAGGTAACAGAGGAGAGGACAGGGAGGAAGACAGGGAAGAGGACATGAGGACAGGATAGAGAAGAGGACAGGAGGGAGAAGAGAGAAGAGGACAGGGGTGAGGACAGAGAGGACAGGAAGAGAAGAACACAGGGAGGTGGAAAGGGAAGAGGACTGAGAGGACAGAACAGAGAGGACAGGTAACAGAGGAGAGGACAGAGAGGACAGGACAGGAAGGATGACACGGAAGAGGAAAGAGAGGACAGCACAGGGAGTAGGACAAGGAAGAGAACAGAGAGGTCAAGAAGAGAGGAGGACAGGGAGGAGTACAGGGAAGAGGACAGAAAGGACAGGACAGAGAGGACAGGACAAAAAGGACAGAACAGGGAGGAGGACAGGGAAGAGGACAGAGAGGAAAGAACAAGGAGGAGGACAGGGAAGAGGACAGAGAGGAAAGAACAAGGAGGAGGAGAGGGAAGAGGACAGAGAGAAAAGAACAAGGAGGAGGACAGGGAAGAGGACAGAGAGGACAGGAAAGGGAGGCAGACAGGGAAGATTACAGGGTGGAGGACAGGGATGACAGGAAGAGAGGAGGACAGGGAGATGGATAAGGAAAAAGAAAGAGAGGACAGGACATGGACGAGAACAGAAAAGAGGACAGAGATGATAGAACAGGAAGGAGGACAGAGAAGAGGACAGAGAGGACAGGATGTGGAGGAGGATAGAGAGGACAGGACAGAGAGGAGGACAGGGAAGTGAACAGAGAGGTCAGGACAGAGAGGATAGGAAGAGAGGAGGACGGGGAGGTGGACAGGGTGGAGGACAGAGAGAACAGGACAGGGAGGAAGACTGGGAAGCAGACAGAGAGGACAGGAGAGAGAAAACAGGACAGAAAGGACAGGAAAGGGAGGAGGACAGGGAAGAGGACAGGGAGGATAGCACAGGGAGGAAGATAAGGAGGAGGACAGAAAGGACAGGACTGGGAAAAGGACAGGGTAGATAACAGAGTGAACAGTACAGGGAGGATAGAAAGGACAGGTCAGAGAAGAGAAAAGGAAAGAGGAGAAGGAGGTGTAAAGGGAAGATGACAGAGAGGACAGGAAGAGAAGAGAACAGGGAGGAGGATAGGAAAGAGGACAGAGAGCACAGGAAAGAGAGGAGGACAGGGAGGAGGACAAGAGGAGGTCAGGGAAGATGACAGGATAGAGAGGTGGACAGGGAGGAGAAAAGGTAGGAGGACAGGGAAGAAACAGAGAGGACTGGAAGAGAGGACAGAAAGGAGGACACAGAAGAGGATAGAGAGGACAGGACAGAGAGGAGGACAGGGATTACGACGGAGAAGGACAGGGAAGAGGACAAAGAGCACAGGACAGAGATGATAGGAAGAGAGGACAGGGAGGAGCATAGGAAAGAGGACAGAGAGAACAGGACAGAGTGGAGGACAGTGAGGAAGACAGGGAGGAGTAGAGGGAAGAGGACAGAGAGGACATGAAGGGAGGAGGACATGGAAGAGAACAGGGAGGAGGACAGAGAGGACAGGAAGATAGGAGAACAGGGAGGATGACAGAAAAGAAGACAGAGAGTACAGGCCAGAGAGGACAGGGAAGAGGACAGAGAGGACAGGAAGAGTGGAGGACAGGGAGGAGGACAGGAAAGAGGACAGAGAGGAAAAGAATTGAGGTGGACAGGGAGAAGAATGAAGAGGAGGACAGGGAAGAGGACAGGATAGAGAGATTAACAGGGAAGAGAAAAGGGATGACGACAGGAAAGAGGACAGAGAGGACAGGACAGGGAGGAGGACAGGGAGGAGTACTGGGAAGGGGACAGAGAGGACAGGAACAGAGGAAGAAAGGGAGGAGGACAGGGAGGAAGACAGAAAAGAAGACAGAGAGGACAGGACAGGGAGGAGGACAAAAAAGAGGACAAGGAGGAGGACAGAAAGAACAGGATAGAGATGAGGACAGGGAGGAAGACAGAAAGAAGGACAGAGAGGGTAGAAATAGAGGAGGATAGGGAGCAGGACAGGAAAGAGAAAAGAGAACAGGACAAAGAGGAGGACAGGGAAGAGGATAGGGAGGAGGACAGAGAGAAAAGGACAGAGAGGAGGACAGGGAGGAGGACAGGAAGGAGGACAGGGAAGAGGACAGAGAGGACAGGAATAGAGGAGGACAGGGAGGAGGAAAGGGAGAAAGACAGGGGAAAAGACCCAGAGGAAAAACAGGGTAGGAATACAAAAAAGAGGACAGGGAATAGGACAGAGAGGACAGGGAAAAGTTCAGGGATGAGGACAGGACAGAGAGGAGCACAGGGAGGAAAACAAGGAAGAGGACAGAGAGGATAGGAAGAGAGGAGGAAAGGGAGGAGGACAGGAAAGAGAACAGAGAGGACAGGACTGGGAGGAGGACATGGAGGAGGACAGAAGGGACGACAGGGAAGAGGACAGAGAGGACAAGACAGAGAGGAGGACAGAAAGGAGGACAGGGAAGAGGACAGGGAAGAGGAAAAAGAGGACAGGACAGAGAGGAGGACAGGGAGGAGGACAGGGAAGAGGACAAAAGGACAGGACAGAAAGGAGGACATGGAGGAGGCCAAGGAAGAGGACAGAAAGGCCTGGAAAGAGAGGAAGAAAGTGAGGAGGAAGAAAAGAGGACAGAAAGAACAAGAAGAGATGAGAACAGGGAGGATGACATGGAAGAGGACAGAGAAAACCGGGAAGAGGACAAAGAGGACATGGAAGAGGAGAAAGATCACAGGGAGGAGGACAGAGATGACAGGAAGGACAAAAAATACAAGGAGAAGGACAAAAAGACAGGGAAGAGGTTCGGGAAGGAGACAGAGAGGACAGGAACAAAGGAGGACAGGCAGGAGGACAGGGAGGAGAAAAGAGAAAAGGACATAGAGGACAGATAGAGAGGAGGACAGGGATTAGGACAGGGAAGAGTACAGGGAAGTGGACAGCAAGGACAAGATGAGAGGAGGACAGAGAGGAGGACAGGGAGGAGGACAGCAAGGAGAACAGGGAGGAGTACCGAGAGGAAAGGACAGAGAGGATGACTGGGAAGAGGACAGGGAGAAGGACAGACAGGACAGAAAGTGAGGAGGATAGAGAGGACTACAGGGAAAAGAAAAGGTAAAAAGATAGAGAGGACAGAACAGAGAGGAGGACAGGGAGGAGGACAAGGATGAGGACAGAGAGGATAGGACAGAGAGCAGCACAGGGAGGAAAACAGGGAAGAGGACAGAGAAAACAGGAAGGGAGGAGGACTGGGAGGAGGATGGGGAAGAGGACAGAGAGGACAGGAGGACAGGGAAGAAGACAGAGAGGATAAGAAGAGAGGAGGAGAGGGAGGAGGACAAGAAAGAGAACAGAGAGGACAGGACATGGAGGAGGACAGATAAGACGACAGGGAAGAGGTCGGAGAGGACAGGACAGAGAGGAGGACAGGGTAGAGGACAGGGATGAAGACAGAAAGGACAGGACAGAGAGGAGGACAAGGAGGAGGACACATAAGAGGACAGGGAAAAAGACAGAGAGGACAGGATAGAGAGGAGAAAAGGGAGGGGTACGGGAAAGGGGACAGAGAGGACAGGAATAGAGGAAGAAAGGGAGGAGGACAGGGAGGAAAACAGAGAAGAAGACAGAGAGGACAGGACAGGGAGGAGGACAAAAAAGAGGACATGGAGGAGGACAGAAAGAACAGGATAGAGATGAGGTCAGGGAGGAAGACAGAAAGGACAGAGAGGGTAGGAATAGAGGAGGAAAGGGAGGAGGACAGGAAAGAGAAAAGAGAAAACCAGACAAGGAGGAGGACTGGGAAGAGGACAGGGAGGAGGACAGAGAGGACAGGACAGAGGGGAGGACAGGGAGGAGGACTGGAAGAAGAACAGGGAAATGGACAGAGAGAATAGGACAGAGAGGATAGGAAGAGAGGAGGACAGAGAGAAGGATAGGAAAGTGGAAAGAGAGGATAGGACAAGGGGAGAATAGGGAAGAGGACAGAGAGGACAGGACAGGGAGGAGGACAGGGAAGAGGACAGAAAGCACAGGAGAGAGGAGGACATAGAGGACAGGACAGAGAGGAGGACTGGGAAGAGGACAGGGAGGAAGACAGGGAAGAGGACATGAGGACAGGACAGAGAGGAGGAGAGGAAGGAGAAGAGAGAAGAGGACAGGGGTGAGGACAGAGAGGACAGGAAGAGAAGAACACAGGGAGGTGGAAAGGGAAGAGGACTGAGAGGACAGAACAGAGAGGACAGGTAACAGAGGAGAGGACAGAGAGGACAGGACAGGGAGGATGACAGGAAAGAGGAAAGAGAGGACAGCACAGGGAGTAGGACAAGGAAGAGATCAGAGAGGTCAAGAAGAGAGGAGGACAGGGAGGAGTACAGGGAAGAGGACAGAGAGGACAGGACAGAGAGGACAGGACAGGGAGGAGGACAGGGAAGAGGACAGAGAGGAAAGAACAAGGAGGAGTACAGGGAAGAGGACAGAGAGGACAGGAAAGGGAGGCAGATAGGAAGGATTACAGCATGGAGGACAGAGATGACAGGAAGAGAGGAGGACAGGGAGATGGATAGGGAAAAAGAAAGAGAGGACAGGACATGGAGGAGAACATGGAAGAGGACAGAGAGGATAGGACAGAAAGGAGGACTGGGAGGAGGACAGGGAAGAGGATAGAGAGCACAGGACAGAAAGGAGGACTGGTTGGAGGACAGGGAAGAAGACATAAAGGACAGGAATAGAGGAGGACAGGGAGGGGAACAGAAAAGAGGACAGGGAAGAGGACAGAGATGACAGGACAGGGAGGATGACAGGGAGGAGGACAGGAAAAAGGACAGGGAAGAGGACAGAGAGGACAGGACAGGGAGGAGGACAGGGAGAAGAACAAGGAAGAGGACAGAGAGGATAGGAAGAGAGGAGGAGATGGAGGAGGACAAGAAAGAGAACAGAGAGCACAGGACATGGAGGAGGACAGATAAGACGACAGGGAAGAGGTCCGAGAAGACAGGACAGAGAGGAGGACAGGGTAGAGGACAGGGAAGAAGACAGAAAGGACAGGACAGAAAGGAAGACAGGGAGGAGGACACGGAAGAGGACAGGGAAGAGAAAAAAGAGGACAGGACAGAGAGGATCATGGAGGAGGATATGGAAAAGAACAGGGAAGAGGACGGGAAAGAGGACAGAGAGGACAGGAAGAGTGCAGGACAGCAAAAAGGAAAGGGAGGAGGTTAGGGAAGAGAACAGTCAAGACAGGAAGAGAGGAGGACAGGGAAGAGACAGGCAAGAGGACAAAGAAGACAGGACAGGAAGGAGGACATGGAGGAGGCCAGGGAAGAGGTCAGAGAGAACAGAAAAGACAAGAGGAAATAGAGGAGGACAGAAAAGCGGACAGAAAAACAAGAAGAGAGAAGGATAGGCAGGAGGACAGGGAGAAGAAAAGAGAAGAGAACACAGAAGACAGATAGAGAGGAGGACAAGGAGGAGGACAGGGAAGAGTACTGGGAAGAGGACAGAGAGGTAAAGAAGTGAGGATGACAGAAAGAAGGACAGCAAGGAGTACAGAGAAGAGTACAGAGAGGAAAGGACAGAGAGGATGACAGGGAGGAGGATGGGGAGAAGGACAGAAATGACAGGAAGTGAGGAGTACAGGGCGGAAGTCAGGAAAGAGGACAGAGAGGACAGGAATAGAGGAGGACAGGGAGGAGGACAGAAAAGAGGACTGAGAGGACAGAAAGAGACGAGGAAAGATAGAAGGACAGAGAAGAGGACAGAGAAGACAGGACGTGGAGGGGGACAGCATGGAGGACAGGAATGAGGACAGAGAGAACAGGACAGAGAGGAGGATAGGGAAGAGGAAAGGGAGGAGGACAGGAAAGAGGACAGAGAGGACAGGAATAGAGGAGGACAGGGAGGAGGACAGGGAAGCGGATAGTGAAGACGACAGAGAAGACAGAACATGGATGAATACAGGGAGGAAGACAGGGAAGAAGACAGAGAGCACAGGAGAGGGAGGAGTACAAAGAAGAGGACAGGGAAGAGGACAGAGAGGACAGGAATAGAGGAGGACAAAAAGGAGGACATGGAAGAGGAAAGCGAAGAGGACAGAGAGGACAAGACAGGGAGGAGTACAAAAAGAGGACAGGGAAGATGACAGAGAGGACAGGAATAGAGGAGGACAGGGAAGAGGACAAAGAGGACAGGAAGAGAGGAGGACAGGGAGGAGGAAAGAAAAGAGGACTGAGAGGACTGAAAGAGAGGAGGACAGGGAAGAGGACATGGAAAAGGACAAAGAAGACAGCACAGGGAGGGGGACAGTGAGGACAGGAATGAAGACATAGAGGACAGGACAGAGAGGAGGAAGGGAAGAGGAAAGGGAGGAGGACAGGAAAGAGGACAAGAGGATATTAAGTAAGGAGGACAAGGAGGAGGACAGGGAAGAGATAGGGAGGACAAGAAGAGAGGACAGTTAGAAGGACATGGTAGAGGACAGGGAAGGGGACAGAGAGTACAGGACAGAGAGGAGGAAAGGGAGGAGGACAGGGAAGAAAACAGAAAGAACAAGAAGAGAGGAGGACAGCGAGGATATCAGGGAAGAGCACAGAGTAGACCGGGAAAAGGACAAAGAGGACTGGAAAGAGGACAAAGAGGACAGGGAGGAGGACAGAGAGGACAGGAAGGAGGACAAAGAGTACAAGGAGGAGGACAGAAAAGACAGGGAAGAGGTCAGGGAACGGAACAGAGAGGACAAGAAGAGAGGAGGACAGGGAGGAGGACAGCAAGGAGGACAGGGAAGAGTACAGAGAGCAAAGGACAGGGAGGATGACAGGGAGGAGGACAGGGAGAAGGAAAGAGATGACAGGAACTGAGGAGGACAGGGAGGAGTACAGGGAAGAGGACAGAGAGCACAGGACAGAGAGCAGCACTGGGAGGAAAACAGGGATGAGGACAGAGACAACAGGAAGAGAGGAGGACTGGGAGGCGGACAGGGAAGTAGACAGAGAGGAAAGGACAGAGAGGAGGACAGTGAAGAGGACAGGTAGGAGGACAGAGAGGACAGGGCTTAGAGGAGGACAGGGTGGAGGACAGGGAAGAAGACAGAGTGGAGGATAGGGAGGAGGAAGGGAAGAGGAAAAAGAGGACAGGATAGAGAGGAGGACAAGGAGGAGGATATGGAAGAGGACAGGGAAGAGACAAAGAGAAAAGGACAGAGTGGAGCACAGGGAGGAAAACAGGGAAGAGAACAGAGAGGACAGGAAGAGAGGAGGACAGAAAGGAAGACAGGGAAGTGGTCAGGGACGAGGACAGAGAGGAAAGGAAGAGTGAAGGATAGAGAAAAAGAAAGGGAGGAGGTTAGGGTAGAAGACAGACAGGATAGGAAGAGAGGAGGACAAGGCGGAGGACAGGGAAAAGAACAGGAAGACTGGAGGACAGCGAGGAGGACAGGGAAGAGGACCGAGAAGACAGGAAGACAGAGAACAGGAAGGAGGAAAGGTAAGAGGACAGAGAGGATAAAAAGAGAGGACTGGGGGAATGACAGGGTGGAGGACAGAGAGGACTGGAAGAGAGGTGGTCAGAAAGGAGGACAGGGAAGAGGACTGGAAAGAGGACAGAGAGGACAGGAAGAGTGCAGGTCAGCGAAAAGAAAAGGGAGGAGGTTAGGGAAGAGGACAAACAGGCCATGAAGAGAGGAGAACAGGGAAGAGGACAGGGAAGGGAACAGGACAGGAAGGAGGACATGGAGAAGGCAAGTGAAGGAGGACATGGAGAAGACAGGGAAGAGGAGAAAGAGCACAGGGAGGAGGACAGAGATGACAGAAAGGAGGACAAAGAGTACAAGGAGAAGGACAAAAAGGACAAGGAAGAGGTCAGGGAAGGAGACAGAGAGGACAGGAACAAATGAAGACAGGCAGGGGACAGAACAGGAAGAGGACAGGGAAGAGGACAGGACAGGAAGGAGGACATGGAGAAGGCCAGGGAAGAGGACAGAGAGGACAGGACAGAGAGGAGAAAAAGGAGGACTGTGAGGAGGATGGGGAAGAGGACAGAGAGGACAGGAGTACAGGGAAGAAGACAGAGAGGATAAGAAGAGAGGAGAATAGGACAAGAGGAAGATAGGGAGGAGGATAGGAAAGAGAACAGAGGAAAGGACAGAGAGGAGGACAGGGAGGAGGACAGGAAAGAGGACAGAGAAGATAGGACAGGGAGGAGGACTGGGAAGAGGACAGGTAAGAGGACAGAGAGGACAGGAAGAGAGGAGGACAGGGAGGAGGACAGAAAAGAGGACTGAGAGGACAGAAAGAGAGGAGGAAAGGGTCAAGGACAGGGAAGAGAACAAAGAAGACAGGACAGGGAGGGGGACAGTGAGGAGGACAGGAATAAAGACAGATAGGGCAGGACAGAAAGGAGGAAAGGGAAGAGCAAAGGGAGGAGGACAGGAAAGAGGACATAGAGGACAGGAAGAGAGGAGGACAGGGAGGAGGACAGGGAAGAGGACAGGGAGGACAGGAAGAGAGGACAGTTAGGAGGACATGGAAGAGGACAGGGAAGGGGACAGAGAGGAGGAAATGGAGGAGGACAGGGAAGAAAACAGAAAGAACAAGAAGAGAAGAGGAAAGCGAGGATGACAGGGAAGAGCACAGAGTAGACCGGGAAGAGGACAAAGAGGACAGGAAAGAGGACAAAGAGGACAGGGAGGAGGGCAGAGAAGACAGGAAGGAGGACAAAGAGTACAAGGAAGGGGACAGAAAAGACAGGGAAGAGGCCAGGGAAGGGGACAGAGAGGACCCGAACAGAGGACAGGCAGGAGGACATGGAGGAGAAAAGAGAAGAGGACAGATAGAGAGGAGCTCAGGGAGGAGGACAGGGAAGAGGACAGGGAAGAGGACAGAGAGGACAAGAAGAGAGGAGGACATGGAGGAGCATAGGGAGAAGGAAAGAGAGGACAGGAAGTGAGGAGGACAGGGAGGATTACAGGGAAGAGGACAGAGAGGACAGGACAGAGAGCAGCACTGGGAGGAAAACAGGGAATAGGACAGAGAAACACAAAGAGAGGAGGACTGGGAGGAGGACAGGGAAGAAGACAGAGAGGAAAGGACAGAGAGAAGGACAGGGAAGAGGACAGGTAGGAGGACAGAGAGGACAGGACGGAGAGGAGGACAGGGTGGAGGACAGGGTAGAAGACAGATAGTACAAGACGAAGAAGAACAGGAAAGAGAACAGAGAGGACAGGGCAAGGAGGAGGACAGCGAGGAGGACAGAAAAGATGACAGGGAAGAGGACAGAGAAGACAGGACAGAGAGAAGGACAGGGTGTAGGACAGGGAAGAAGACAGAGAGTACTGGACAGAGATTAGGACAGGGAGGAGGAAGGGAAGAGGACAGGGAAGAGGACAAATAGAAAAGGACAGAGAGGAGCACAGGGAGGAAAACAGGGAAGAGGACATGGAGGACAGGAAGAGAGGAGGACAGGGAGGAGGACAGGGAGGAAGAGAGCGGACAGGAAGAGAGGAGGACATCGAGGAGGACTTGGAAGAGAACAGAGAGGACAGGAAGAGAAGAGGCAAGGAAGAAGGACAGGGAAGAGTATCAAGAGGACAGGTAGAGAGGAGGACAGGGAGGAGGACAGGAAAGAGGACAGGGAAGATAGGACAGGGTGGAGGACTGGGAAGAGGACAGGTAAGAGGACAGAGAGGACAGGAAGAGAGGAGGACAGAAAAGAGGACAGGGAAGAGGTCTGAGAAGAAGACAGAGAGGTCAGGAAGAGTGCGGGATAGCGAAAAGGAACGAGAGGAGGTTAGGGAAGAGGACAGACAGACAGGAAGAGAGGAAGAGAGAGAAGAGGCCAGGTAAGAGGACAAAGAGGACAGGAAGAGAGGAGGACATCGAGGAGGACTTGGAAGAGGACAGAGAGGACAGGAAGAAAAGAGAAAAGGGAGAAGGACAGGGAAGAGGACCGGAAAGAATACAGAGTGGACAGGAAGAGTGCAGGACAGTGAAAAGGAAAGGGAGGAGGTTAGGGAAGCGGACAGACAGAACAGGAAGAGAGGAGGACAGGGAAGAGGCCAGGTAAGAAGACAAAGAGGTCAGGAAGAAAGGAGGACAGAGAGGAGAACTGGGAGGAGAACAGGGAAGAGGATAAAGAGGACAGGAAGAGAGGAGGACAGGGAGTCGGACAGGAAAGAGGACAGAGAAGATAGGACAGGGTGGAGGACTGGGAAGAGGACAGGTAAGAGGACAGAGAGGACAGGAAGAGAGGAGGACAGGGAGGAGGACATAACAGAGGAATGAGAGGACAGAAAGAGAAGAGAAAAGGGACAAGGACAGGGAAGAGGACAGAGAAGTCAGGACAGGGAGGGGAACAGTGAGGAGGACAGGAATGAAGACAGAGAGGAGTTGACAGAAAGGAGGACAGGGAAGAGCAAAGGGAGGAGGACAGGAAAAAGGACAGAGAGGACAGGAATAGAGGAGGATAGAGAGGGGGTCAGGGAAGAGGATAGTGAAGAGGAAAGAGAGGACAGGACAGGGATTAGCACAGGGATGGAAACAAGGAAGAGGACAGAGAGGATAGGAAGAGAGGAAGAGAGGGAGGAGGACAAGAAAGAGAACAGAGAGCACAGGACATGGAGGAGGACAGATAAGATGAAAGGGAAGAGGTTGGAGAAGATAGGACAGAGAGGAGGACATGGTAGAGGACAGGGAAGAAGACAGAAAGGACAGGACAGAGAAGAGGACAGCGAGGGGGACTCAGAAGCGGACAGGGAAGAGGAAAAAGAGGACAGGACAGAGAGGAGGACAGGGAGGAGGATATGGAAAAGTACAGGGAAGGGGACGGGAAAGAGGACAGAGAGGACAGGAGGAGTGCAGGACAGCTAAGGAAAGGGAGGAGGTTAGGGATGAGGACAGTCAAGACAGGAAGAGAGGAAGACAGGAAAGAGACAGGCCAGAGGACAAAGAAGACAGGACAGGAAGGAGGACATGGAGGAGGCCAGGGAAGAGGTCAGAGAAAACAGGAACCACAGGAGGAAAGAGAGGAGGACAGAAAAGTGGACAGGGAGGACAGGTAGGAGGATGGAAAAGAGGACAGGGAAGAGGACAGAGATGATAGGACAGGAAGGAGGACTGGGAGGAGGACAGGTAAGAGGACAGAGAAGACAGGAAGAGAGGATAGGGAGGAGGACAGGGAGGAAAACAGGGAAGAAGACAGAGAGGACAGGACAAGGAGGAGGACAAAAAAGAGAACAGGGAAGATGACAGAGAGGACAGGAATAAAGGAGGACAGGGAGGAGGACAGGGAAGAGGACAGAGAGGACAGGAAGAGAGAAGGACAGGGAGGAGGACAGAAAAGAGGACTGAGAGGACTGAAAGAGAAGAAGACAGGGAAGAGGACAGGGAAGAGGACAAAGAAGACAGGGCAGTGAGGGGGTCAGTGAGGAGGACAGGAATGAAGACAGAGAGGACAGGACAGAGAGGAGGACAGAAAGAGGAAAGGGAGGAGGACAGGAAAGAGGACAGAGGATATTAAGTAAGGAGGATAGGGAGGAGGACAGGGAAGAGGAAAGGGGGTCAAGAAGAGAGGACAGTTAGAGGGACATGGTAGAGGACAGGGAAGGGGACAGAGAGGACAGGAATAGAGGAGGACAGGCAGGAGGACAGGGAGGAGAAAAGAGAAGAGGACAGATAGAGAGGAGGACAGGGAGGAGGACAGGGATAAAAACAAGGAAGAGGACAGAGAGGATAGGAAGAGATGAGGAGAGGGAGGAAGACATTAAAGAGAACAGAGAGGACAGAACAGAAAGGAGGACAGGGAGGAGGACAGAAAAGACGTCAGGGAAAAGGACAGAGAAGACAGGACTGGGAGAGGGACAGTGAGGAAGACAGGACTGAAGACAGAGAGAACAGGAGAGAGAGGAGGACAGGGAAGAGGAAAGTGAGGAGGACAGGAAAGAGGACATTGAGGACATTAAGTAAGGAGGACAGTAAGGAGAACAGGGAAGATGACAGGGAGGACAGGAAGAGAGGACAGTTATGATGACATGGAAGAGGACAGGGAAGGGAAAGAGAGGAAAGGACAAAGAGGAGGAAAGGGAGGAGGACAGGGAAGAAAACAGAAAGAACAAGAAGAGAGGAGGACAGCGAGGATGACAGGGAAGAGGACAGAGAAGACCGGGAAGAGGACAAAGTGGACAGGAAAGAGGACAAAGAGGACAGGGAGGAGGACAGAGAGTAGAAGGAGGAGGACAGAAAAGACAGGGAAGAGGCCAGGGAAGGGGACAGAGAGGACACGAATAGAGGAGAACAGGCAGGAGGACAGGGAGGAGAAAAGAGAAGACAGATAGAGAGGAGGACAGGGAGGAGGACAGGGAAGAGGACAGGGAAGAGGACAGACAGGACAAGAAGAGGGGAGGACAAGGAAGAGGCCAGGTAAGAAGACAGAGACAGGAAGACAGGAGTACAGGGAAGAGGACAGGGAAGTTTACAGGGAAGAGTACAGAGAGCAAAGGACAGAGAGGATGACAGGGAGGAGGACAGAGAGGACAGGAGAGAGCAGCACAGGGAGGAAAACAGGGAAGAGGACATAGAGGACAGGAAGAGAGGACGACTGAAAGAAAGACAGGGAAGAGGACTGTTAAGAAGACAGGGAGGACAGGAAAAGAAGAGGAAAGGGAGAAGGACTGGGAAGAGTACCAAGAGGACAGGTAGAGAGGAGGACAGGGAGGAGGACAGGGAAGAGGATAGCGAAGAGGGAGGACAGGGAAGAAAACAGGGAAGAAAACAAGGATAAAAACAAGAAAGAGGACAGAGAGGATAGGACAGAAAGGAGGACAGGGAGGAGGACAGAAAAGACAACAGGGAAGAGGAAAGAGAAGACAGGACAAGAGGAGGACTGGGTGGAGGACAGGGAAGAAGACAGAGAGTACAGGACAGAGAGGAGGACAGGGAGGAGGATAGGAAAGAGAACACAGAGGACAGGACACGGAGGAGGACAGCAAGGAGGACAGAAAAGATGACAGGGAAGAGGTCAGAGAAGACAGGACAGAGAGGAGGACAGGGTGGAAGAAGGGAAGAGGATAGGAATGAGGAAAAAGAGGACAGGACAGAGAGGAGGACAGGGAGGGGGATATGAAAGAGGACAGGGAAGAGGACAAAGAGAAAAGGACAGAGAGGAGCACAGGGAGGAAAAAAGGGAAGAGGACATAGAGGACAGGAAGATAGGATAGAAAGGAATAAAAGGAAGAGGACCGGGAAGAAGACAGAGTGGACAGGAAGAGTGCAGGACAGTGAAAAGGAAAGGGAGGAGGTTAGGGAAGAGGACAGACAGGACATGAAGAGAGGAGGACAGAGAATAGAACAGGTAAGAAGACAAAGAGGACAGGAAGAGAGGAGGACAGGGAGTAGGAAAGAGGACAGGAAGAGAGGAGGACAGGGAGGAGGACAGGAAAGAGGACAGGGAAGAGGACAGAGAGGACAGAAAGGGAGGAGTACAGGGAGGAAGACAGGGAAGAAGACAGAGAGGACAGGACAGTTAGGAGTAAAAAAAAAGGACAGGGAAGAGGACAGAGAGGCCAGGAAAAGAGGAGGAAAGGAAGGAGAACAGGTAAGAAGACAGAGAGGACATTCAGTAAGGAGGACAGGGAAGGGGACAGAGTGGACAGGAAAGAGGAGGAAAAGCAGGAGTACAGAAAAGAGGACAGGGAAGAAGACAGAGAGGACAGGACAGAGAGGAAGAAAGGGAGGAGGACAGGGAAGAGGACAGAAAGGACAAGAAGAGAGAAGGACAGGGAGAATGACAGGGAAGAGAACAGAGAGGACAGGGAGGAATACAAAGAGGACAGGGAGGAGGACAAAGAGGACAGGAAAGAGGATAAAGAGGACAGAGAGGACTGGAAGAGAGGTGGTCAGAAAGGAGGACAGGGAAGAGGACTGGAAAGAGGACAGAGAGGACAGGAAGAGTGCAGGTCAGCGAAAAGAAAAGGGAGGAGGTTAGGGAAGAGGACAAACAGGCCATGAAGAGAGGAGAACAGGGAAGAGGACAGGGAAGGGAACAGGACAGGAAGGAGGACATGGAGAAGGCAAGTGAAGGAGGACATGGAGAAGACAGGGAAGAGGAGAAAGAGCACAGGGAGGAGGACAGAGATGACAGAAAGGAGGACAAAGAGTACAAGGAGAAGGACAAAAAGGACAAGGAAGAGGTCAGGGAAGGAGACAGAGAGGACAGGAACAAATGAAGACAGGCAGGGGACAGAACAGGAAGAGGACAGGGAAGAGGACAGGACAGGAAGGAGGACATGGAGAAGGCCAGGGAAGAGGACAGAGAGGACAGGACAGAGAGGAGAAAAAGGAGGACTGTGAGGAGGATGGGGAAGAGGACAGAGAGGACAGGAGTACAGGGAAGAAGACAGAGAGGATAAGAAGAGAGGAGAATAGGACAAGAGGAAGATAGGGAGGAGGATAGGAAAGAGAACAGAGGAAAGGACAGAGAGGAGGACAGGGAGGAGGACAGGAAAGAGGACAGAGAAGATAGGACAGGGAGGAGGACTGGGAAGAGGACAGGTAAGAGGACAGAGAGGACAGGAAGAGAGGAGGACAGGGAGGAGGACAGAAAAGAGGACTGAGAGGACAGAAAGAGAGGAGGAAAGGGTCAAGGACAGGGAAGAGAACAAAGAAGACAGGACAGGGAGGGGGACAGTGAGGAGGACAGGAATAAAGACAGATAGGGCAGGACAGAAAGGAGGAAAGGGAAGAGCAAAGGGAGGAGGACAGGAAAGAGGACATAGAGGACAGGAAGAGAGGAGGACAGGGAGGAGGACAGGGAAGAGGACAGGGAGGACAGGAAGAGAGGACAGTTAGGAGGACATGGAAGAGGACAGGGAAGGGGACAGAGAGGAGGAAATGGAGGAGGACAGGGAAGAAAACAGAAAGAACAAGAAGAGAAGAGGAAAGCGAGGATGACAGGGAAGAGCACAGAGTAGACCGGGAAGAGGACAAAGAGGACAGGAAAGAGGACAAAGAGGACAGGGAGGAGGGCAGAGAAGACAGGAAGGAGGACAAAGAGTACAAGGAAGGGGACAGAAAAGACAGGGAAGAGGCCAGGGAAGGGGACAGAGAGGACCCGAACAGAGGACAGGCAGGAGGACATGGAGGAGAAAAGAGAAGAGGACAGATAGAGAGGAGCTCAGGGAGGAGGACAGGGAAGAGGACAGGGAAGAGGACAGAGAGGACAAGAAGAGAGGAGGACATGGAGGAGCATAGGGAGAAGGAAAGAGAGGACAGGAAGTGAGGAGGACAGGGAGGATTACAGGGAAGAGGACAGAGAGGACAGGACAGAGAGCAGCACTGGGAGGAAAACAGGGAATAGGACAGAGAAACACAAAGAGAGGAGGACTGGGAGGAGGACAGGGAAGAAGACAGAGAGGAAAGGACAGAGAGAAGGACAGGGAAGAGGACAGGTAGGAGGACAGAGAGGACAGGACGGAGAGGAGGACAGGGTGGAGGACAGGGTAGAAGACAGATAGTACAAGACGAAGAAGAACAGGAAAGAGAACAGAGAGGACAGGGCAAGGAGGAGGACAGCGAGGAGGACAGAAAAGATGACAGGGAAGAGGACAGAGAAGACAGGACAGAGAGAAGGACAGGGTGTAGGACAGGGAAGAAGACAGAGAGTACTGGACAGAGATTAGGACAGGGAGGAGGAAGGGAAGAGGACAGGGAAGAGGACAAATAGAAAAGGACAGAGAGGAGCACAGGGAGGAAAACAGGGAAGAGGACATGGAGGACAGGAAGAGAGGAGGACAGGGAGGAGGACAGGGAGGAAGAGAGCGGACAGGAAGAGAGGAGGACATCGAGGAGGACTTGGAAGAGAACAGAGAGGACAGGAAGAGAAGAGGCAAGGAAGAAGGACAGGGAAGAGTATCAAGAGGACAGGTAGAGAGGAGGACAGGGAGGAGGACAGGAAAGAGGACAGGGAAGATAGGACAGGGTGGAGGACTGGGAAGAGGACAGGTAAGAGGACAGAGAGGACAGGAAGAGAGGAGGACAGAAAAGAGGACAGGGAAGAGGTCTGAGAAGAAGACAGAGAGGTCAGGAAGAGTGCGGGATAGCGAAAAGGAACGAGAGGAGGTTAGGGAAGAGGACAGACAGACAGGAAGAGAGGAAGAGAGAGAAGAGGCCAGGTAAGAGGACAAAGAGGACAGGAAGAGAGGAGGACATCGAGGAGGACTTGGAAGAGGACAGAGAGGACAGGAAGAAAAGAGAAAAGGGAGAAGGACAGGGAAGAGGACCGGAAAGAATACAGAGTGGACAGGAAGAGTGCAGGACAGTGAAAAGGAAAGGGAGGAGGTTAGGGAAGCGGACAGACAGAACAGGAAGAGAGGAGGACAGGGAAGAGGCCAGGTAAGAAGACAAAGAGGTCAGGAAGAAAGGAGGACAGAGAGGAGAACTGGGAGGAGAACAGGGAAGAGGATAAAGAGGACAGGAAGAGAGGAGGACAGGGAGTCGGACAGGAAAGAGGACAGAGAAGATAGGACAGGGTGGAGGACTGGGAAGAGGACAGGTAAGAGGACAGAGAGGACAGGAAGAGAGGAGGACAGGGAGGAGGACATAACAGAGGAATGAGAGGACAGAAAGAGAAGAGAAAAGGGACAAGGACAGGGAAGAGGACAGAGAAGTCAGGACAGGGAGGGGAACAGTGAGGAGGACAGGAATGAAGACAGAGAGGAGTTGACAGAAAGGAGGACAGGGAAGAGCAAAGGGAGGAGGACAGGAAAAAGGACAGAGAGGACAGGAATAGAGGAGGATAGAGAGGGGGTCAGGGAAGAGGATAGTGAAGAGGAAAGAGAGGACAGGACAGGGATTAGCACAGGGATGGAAACAAGGAAGAGGACAGAGAGGATAGGAAGAGAGGAAGAGAGGGAGGAGGACAAGAAAGAGAACAGAGAGCACAGGACATGGAGGAGGACAGATAAGATGAAAGGGAAGAGGTTGGAGAAGATAGGACAGAGAGGAGGACATGGTAGAGGACAGGGAAGAAGACAGAAAGGACAGGACAGAGAAGAGGACAGCGAGGGGGACTCAGAAGCGGACAGGGAAGAGGAAAAAGAGGACAGGACAGAGAGGAGGACAGGGAGGAGGATATGGAAAAGTACAGGGAAGGGGACGGGAAAGAGGACAGAGAGGACAGGAGGAGTGCAGGACAGCTAAGGAAAGGGAGGAGGTTAGGGATGAGGACAGTCAAGACAGGAAGAGAGGAAGACAGGAAAGAGACAGGCCAGAGGACAAAGAAGACAGGACAGGAAGGAGGACATGGAGGAGGCCAGGGAAGAGGTCAGAGAAAACAGGAACCACAGGAGGAAAGAGAGGAGGACAGAAAAGTGGACAGGGAGGACAGGTAGGAGGATGGAAAAGAGGACAGGGAAGAGGACAGAGATGATAGGACAGGAAGGAGGACTGGGAGGAGGACAGGTAAGAGGACAGAGAAGACAGGAAGAGAGGATAGGGAGGAGGACAGGGAGGAAAACAGGGAAGAAGACAGAGAGGACAGGACAAGGAGGAGGACAAAAAAGAGAACAGGGAAGATGACAGAGAGGACAGGAATAAAGGAGGACAGGGAGGAGGACAGGGAAGAGGACAGAGAGGACAGGAAGAGAGAAGGACAGGGAGGAGGACAGAAAAGAGGACTGAGAGGACTGAAAGAGAAGAAGACAGGGAAGAGGACAGGGAAGAGGACAAAGAAGACAGGGCAGTGAGGGGGTCAGTGAGGAGGACAGGAATGAAGACAGAGAGGACAGGACAGAGAGGAGGACAGAAAGAGGAAAGGGAGGAGGACAGGAAAGAGGACAGAGGATATTAAGTAAGGAGGATAGGGAGGAGGACAGGGAAGAGGAAAGGGGGTCAAGAAGAGAGGACAGTTAGAGGGACATGGTAGAGGACAGGGAAGGGGACAGAGAGGACAGGAATAGAGGAGGACAGGCAGGAGGACAGGGAGGAGAAAAGAGAAGAGGACAGATAGAGAGGAGGACAGGGAGGAGGACAGGGATAAAAACAAGGAAGAGGACAGAGAGGATAGGAAGAGATGAGGAGAGGGAGGAAGACATTAAAGAGAACAGAGAGGACAGAACAGAAAGGAGGACAGGGAGGAGGACAGAAAAGACGTCAGGGAAAAGGACAGAGAAGACAGGACTGGGAGAGGGACAGTGAGGAAGACAGGACTGAAGACAGAGAGAACAGGAGAGAGAGGAGGACAGGGAAGAGGAAAGTGAGGAGGACAGGAAAGAGGACATTGAGGACATTAAGTAAGGAGGACAGTAAGGAGAACAGGGAAGATGACAGGGAGGACAGGAAGAGAGGACAGTTATGATGACATGGAAGAGGACAGGGAAGGGAAAGAGAGGAAAGGACAAAGAGGAGGAAAGGGAGGAGGACAGGGAAGAAAACAGAAAGAACAAGAAGAGAGGAGGACAGCGAGGATGACAGGGAAGAGGACAGAGAAGACCGGGAAGAGGACAAAGTGGACAGGAAAGAGGACAAAGAGGACAGGGAGGAGGACAGAGAGTAGAAGGAGGAGGACAGAAAAGACAGGGAAGAGGCCAGGGAAGGGGACAGAGAGGACACGAATAGAGGAGAACAGGCAGGAGGACAGGGAGGAGAAAAGAGAAGACAGATAGAGAGGAGGACAGGGAGGAGGACAGGGAAGAGGACAGGGAAGAGGACAGACAGGACAAGAAGAGGGGAGGACAAGGAAGAGGCCAGGTAAGAAGACAGAGACAGGAAGACAGGAGTACAGGGAAGAGGACAGGGAAGTTTACAGGGAAGAGTACAGAGAGCAAAGGACAGAGAGGATGACAGGGAGGAGGACAGAGAGGACAGGAGAGAGCAGCACAGGGAGGAAAACAGGGAAGAGGACATAGAGGACAGGAAGAGAGGACGACTGAAAGAAAGACAGGGAAGAGGACTGTTAAGAAGACAGGGAGGACAGGAAAAGAAGAGGAAAGGGAGAAGGACTGGGAAGAGTACCAAGAGGACAGGTAGAGAGGAGGACAGGGAGGAGGACAGGGAAGAGGATAGCGAAGAGGGAGGACAGGGAAGAAAACAGGGAAGAAAACAAGGATAAAAACAAGAAAGAGGACAGAGAGGATAGGACAGAAAGGAGGACAGGGAGGAGGACAGAAAAGACAACAGGGAAGAGGAAAGAGAAGACAGGACAAGAGGAGGACTGGGTGGAGGACAGGGAAGAAGACAGAGAGTACAGGACAGAGAGGAGGACAGGGAGGAGGATAGGAAAGAGAACACAGAGGACAGGACACGGAGGAGGACAGCAAGGAGGACAGAAAAGATGACAGGGAAGAGGTCAGAGAAGACAGGACAGAGAGGAGGACAGGGTGGAAGAAGGGAAGAGGATAGGAATGAGGAAAAAGAGGACAGGACAGAGAGGAGGACAGGGAGGGGGATATGAAAGAGGACAGGGAAGAGGACAAAGAGAAAAGGACAGAGAGGAGCACAGGGAGGAAAAAAGGGAAGAGGACATAGAGGACAGGAAGATAGGATAGAAAGGAATAAAAGGAAGAGGACCGGGAAGAAGACAGAGTGGACAGGAAGAGTGCAGGACAGTGAAAAGGAAAGGGAGGAGGTTAGGGAAGAGGACAGACAGGACATGAAGAGAGGAGGACAGAGAATAGAACAGGTAAGAAGACAAAGAGGACAGGAAGAGAGGAGGACAGGGAGTAGGAAAGAGGACAGGAAGAGAGGAGGACAGGGAGGAGGACAGGAAAGAGGACAGGGAAGAGGACAGAGAGGACAGAAAGGGAGGAGTACAGGGAGGAAGACAGGGAAGAAGACAGAGAGGACAGGACAGTTAGGAGTAAAAAAAAAGGACAGGGAAGAGGACAGAGAGGCCAGGAAAAGAGGAGGAAAGGAAGGAGAACAGGTAAGAAGACAGAGAGGACATTCAGTAAGGAGGACAGGGAAGGGGACAGAGTGGACAGGAAAGAGGAGGAAAAGCAGGAGTACAGAAAAGAGGACAGGGAAGAAGACAGAGAGGACAGGACAGAGAGGAAGAAAGGGAGGAGGACAGGGAAGAGGACAGAAAGGACAAGAAGAGAGAAGGACAGGGAGAATGACAGGGAAGAGAACAGAGAGGACAGGGAGGAATACAAAGAGGACAGGGAGGAGGACAAAGAGGACAGGAAAGAGGATAAAGAGGACAGAGAGGACAGGAAGAGAGGAGACAGAGAGAACAGGACAGAGAGGAGGACAGTGACCACAATCACCTTTGCCGCTCCCCACTGGCCCCACTGCACATTCTCCATTGTGATACCGCAAGGCTACTGGCCTCACCCCACAAATGGGAAACTCAAGAACACCCGCTCTCCTCACCCCACGTGAAAAGTTCAGCCCTCTTGAGCATATCACTCCTTCATGACCCCATGGATCCTGTTCCTCCCACTTCAGTAAGTCTAGGGCTCCACTGTGTCCATCCAGGGTGCTCCCTGTCCACTATCCAACATGGCAGCACAGGGCTTCCACAGCCCACATTCCAGCATAACCCTCCAGCATCCCCACCGCCCAGTGCCACTGGACAACACAGGGCTCTTGCTACCCACACACCACGGTTACACCTTCAGATCTACCACTGCCCACACTCGTGACACATGTCATGTCACCTACTGCTCACAGACCACGGTGCCACCCCAGGCTCCCACTTCCAAGCTTTCTCTCTGCCCTCAACAGAGCTCCCAGTGCCAACACACCTCTGTGCCTTCCAGATGCCCCCTTGCCCACACTGCTCTTTCACAACTGCAGAGCTCTACCACCAGGGTGTGAGTGGAGAAATTTTCACAGAATGGCAGGAAGAAGGTGGGAATGGCGGCCTGCTACAGGGTGCCACACCTCCCAAGGGAAGGCCCAATGGGCAGGGGGGTGATGAGGGTGGTAGGAGGCATGAAAAGATTCCTTGGGAACAAGACACACAGGCACCCTTGATCAGCCACCAGGCATCCTGACCCTGGCCACCAGACGCCAGGAGTGTAGCTCATGTGCCTGTGGGGATGGGGCCATCTCTTGGGGAAAACAGCCTGCAGCACCCGGGACTCCCAGGCTGTCTCCCACCTGAGGACTAACCCAACTGGCCAAGCTTAGCTTCCATGTCACATGCCCTTGACTGGAATCCAACCCAGGACCCTTCAGTCTGCAGGCCAATGCTCTATCCACCAAGCCAAACCAGGCTGGGCTATGATGAGTGTATTTGAACCAGACTGTCAGAAATTGCTGGGAAGCAGAGTCTCAAGGAATTAAAATCTCTTCTGTTCAAGGCAGGGATGAGGCCTTTCGAAATCCTGGATAACAAAGCCTGCAGGCCAGGCCAGGCCAGGCCAGGCCAAGGGTGAAGGGTAAGCTTAACTTGACTACAAAGGAGTTTCAGAGCAACCTGCCTTTGCATAAATACACAGCACAGCAAAACCCAAAGTCCACAAGCAAGCATGTCTGTGTTTGACCTATTTTTTTATAAATCAGCCTACAGGAAGAGACGAAAGTGGTTTCAAACAATGTTTTACACTCTTTCCTGATGTTGACCAGCCAGTGGGTTCCATGAGATCCACTGATGATAGATGACGGAGATGGTAGAAAGCAAGGGGTAGGGAAAGGGGGGGAGAGGAATGATTGAATAAGATGTAAAATGAGGAGAAACCAAGATGGCGGCGTAGGTAAACAACTGGTCTGCCACCTCACACAACAATTTCAAAACTACAGCTAAAAGACAAAACTTCTATCACCCCAAAACACAGGAAAGCTGGCTGAAAGAAAAAGGAGCCCAAGTGCTGAAAAGCTGAGGAGGCTAGGTACGGAGGCTCGCTAATCAGGCTAGTGGCAGGCAACTGGGCTTGTGGCTTTCTTTCAACCCGAAGGGAAACAAGCTCCCGATCACATTGAAATCCAAAGGATCATGCAGGAAACCCAGACGCCTATAGGGAGAAGCTGGTCTGTTGTCTATCAGGTCCAGAAGTGAGGGTGACTCTCTTGCAGAGGTGCAAGCAGCAATCATTGTTTACTGCGCTGGGTTGCAGGGACTCAGGGACTTGGAAATTGGGGACTTGGAAATGCAGGGACTTGGAAACGCGGAAGGGCAGAGAAGACTGATGGCAGCCGTTGCAGTTTGCCATGATCCAGCCTAGTGATGTCCTCAGACCCCACCCCGCCCTAAAGACCTGCCTGGAGACCCCTCACTGCACATTCCACAGACCCAGCCAGGCACTACACAGCTGCTTTTGCATAGAAATGGCCTGTATTGTGGCAGCTTAACAAAAGAAATTGCAGCTCCAGTAACAAAACCACCAAGTCCCAAGCCAAGAGGACAAAACTGTAGTTCTTGTGGTAGCTCCTGCTGGGTGGCCTCAGACAGTAGCTGAACTGCACCCCATTGGAGATCAGGAAACTAGTGTATCTATCTAGTGGTCAGTGTGAAAGGACACCACATTTCAACTACTCTCATAAGGGACACATTCAAGAGACAGATTCAGTGAGCACCAAAGCCCTAGGGGAACAAGTCCACCATAAATGTGTCTCCAGCATAGCAATTCTTTCGTTATAGACACAGTGGGACCCCACAGCCAATTGGCAGGGAGGTCAATTCCTCTCAGTGACACCAAAAACAATCAAGACTTAACTAAAACAAGGCTGTACACACAGTCCACAAATGGGTGCACCAAGAGTGTCCACATCAGGCAGCTGGGAGGCTGACCCATTGAACCATATAGAACACCCAGGCCCACAAAGAGACCCTACCAACTCAGGGAAACAGCGAATATGCCAAGAAAAGAAAACAGATCTCAAACAAAAGAAATGGTGCAGAACAAAAGACTGGATATAGAGTTCAAAAACACAGTTATAAGGTTTTTCAAGAAATTCCTAGAGAAGGCCCCTAAATTTAATGAGACCTTCGATATGAAAAAGGACCAACTAGAAATTAAACATACACTGACTGAAATAAAAAAAAATTATTATACAGATATGCAACAGCAGACTAGAGGAACACAAGAAACAAGTCAAAGATTTGGAATAAAAAGAGGCAAAGGACACTCCTCTGGAGAAGCGAGAAAAGGAGAGAATCCAGAAAGTTGAAGATAGTGTAAGAAGCCTCTGGAACAACTTCAAGTGTACCAATATCAGAATTATCGGGTACCAGAAGAAGAGAGAGAGCAGGACACTGAAAACCTATTTGAAGAAATCATGTCAGAAAACTACAGCCCCTGACCCCCTTAAAGATATAGACATACAAGTCCAGGAAGGACACAGAACCCCAAACAAAATGAATCCAAAGAGGACCACACCAAGACACATCCTAATTAAAATGCCAAGAGCAAAAGACAAAGAGAATCTTACAAGCAGCAAGAGAAAACAGTTAGTTACCTACAAGGGAGCACCCATACGACTATCAACTGATTTCTCAACAGAAACTATGCAGACCAGATTGGAGTGGCAAAAAAATATTCAAAGTGATGAATAGCGAGAACCTACAACCAAGATTACTCTACCCAGCAAAGTTATCATTCAGAGTTGAAGGGCAGATAAAGAGCTTCACAGATTAAAAAAAAAAAAAAAATTTAATAAAAAATAAAAAAATAAAAAAATAAAAATAAAGTACATCACCACCAAACCAGTATTTTATGAAATGCTAAAAGATGTTCTTTAAAAAGAGGCAAAAGAAGAAAAAAGTAAAGACAAAAATTATGAACAACAAATACATATCTATCAACAAATGAATCTAAAAGTCAAGTGAATTAATAAATCTGAGGAACAGAATAAACTGGTGAATATTATAGAATCAGAAATGCTCCATTCCTCTGAATTCTAAAATTCTCCTGTTATACTGAACTCTAGAAATCCTATAGTCCACAGAATTGTAGAAATCTATTATTCACACAATTCTAGAAATCACTTCTTCCACAGAATACTAGAAATCCCCTATTCCACAGAATTCTAGAAGTCCTCCAGTCCACAGAATTGTCATTTTCCTATTCCACAGAATTCTAGAAGTCTTATCATTTGCACAATTCTACAAACCCTCTCTTCCACAGAATTCTGGAAGTCATATATTCCAAATAATTCTAGAAGTCCTCTCATTCACAGAAATCTATACTTCCTCTCTTCCTCAGATTTCTAGAAATCCCCTATTCCACAGAATTCCACAAGTCAACTCTTCCACAGAATTCTGGAAGTTCCCTATTTCACAGAATTCCAGAAGTCCTTTCTTCCACGAAATTTTAGAAATCATCTATTCCACAGAATGCTACAAATATTCTATTCCCAGAATTCTATAACTCCTTTCTTCCACAGAATTCTAAAAATCTTCTCTTCCACCAAATTCTAAAAATCCTTTCTTCCTCAGATTTCTAGAATTCCCCTATTCCACAGAATTCTAGAAGTTCTCTCTGCCACAGAATACTACAAGTAATATCTTCCACTCAATTGTAGAAATCTCCTATTCCACAGAATTATAGAAATACTCTATTACACAGAATTTTGTAAGTATTCTATTCTACAGAATTCTAGACAACTTCTATTCCACAGAATTCTAGAAATCCTCTCTCCCACAGATTTTTATACATCCTCCCTCAGAATTCTAGAAATCCCCTATGCCACAAAAATTCTAGAAGTCTACCCATTTCTGAATTCTAGAAAACCTCTATTCTAAATATTGTAATTCTAGAAATCCCCTATTCCACAGAATTCTAAAAATTGTCCATTCCACAAAATACTAAAATCCCCTATTCCACAGAATTCTAGAAAGCCTCTCTTCTACAGAATTTTACAAGTAATCTCTTCCACAGAATTCTACAAATCCCCTATTCCATGAAATTCTAAAAATACTCCATTCCACAGAATTATGTAAGTCCCCACTGTCTCAGATTTCTAGAAATACCCTATTCCACAGAATTCTAGCTGTACTACATTCCTCTGAATTCTAGAAATCCCCTCTTCCACAGAATTCTAGAAGTCCTCCCATCCTCTTAATAAATCATCTCTTCCACAGAATTCTAGAAATCCCCTATTTCACAGTTATAGAAGTTCTTCCTCTCAATTCTAGAAATCATTTCTTCCACAGAATTCTAGAAATCCCCTCTTCCACAGGTTTCCTGAAGTCTTCTCTTCCACAGAATTCGGGAAGTTCACTATTCCACAAAATTCCACAAGTCTTTTCTTCCACAGAATTTTAGAAACTCTCTATTCCAGAGAATTCTAGAAATCCTATATTCCACAGAATTCTAAATCTTTTCTTCCACAGAATCCTAAATATTTTATTCCACAGAATTCTACAAGTCCTCTCCTCCACAGAACTAAATCCTCTATTCCACAGAATTCTTTAAGAACTCTTATCCACAGAATTCTAGAAATCCTCTCTTCAACCGAATTCTAGAAGTCCCCTCTTTGATTTCAAGAATTCTAAAAGTCCACTCTGCCGCAGAATTCTGGATGTTCCATATTTCACAGGATTCCTGAAGTTCTCTCTTCCAAAGAATTCTAAGTATCTTCTATTTTGCTGAATTCTAGAAGGCCTCTCTTCCACAAAATTCTAGAAATCCTCTCTTTCACAGAATTCTGAATGTCCTCTTTTCATATTTCTAGAAATCCCCTATTCCACAGAATTCTAGAAGTCCTCCCTTCCTCTGAATTCTAGAAATCCCCTAACATACATAATTCTAGAAGTCTTCTATTCCACAGAATTCTAGATTTCCCCTATTACAAAGAATTCAAAAAGTCCTCCTTCCTCTGAGTTATAGAAAAGCTCTATTCTAAAGAATTCGAAAACTCAAATATTCTATAGATTTCTAAAAATTCTCTCTTCCACAAAATTCAAGAAATCCCAAATTCTACAGAATTCTAGAAGTCCTCCTTTTCCTCCCAATTTGAGCAATACCCTCCCTATTCTACAGAATTCTAAAAGTCAACTTTTCCACAAAATTCTAGAAATCCTATCTTCCACAGAATTCTAGAAATCCTCAACCACAGAATTCTACAAGTCCTCTCTTCCACAGAATTCTAGAAATAACCTACTCCACAGAATTCCTGAAATCCTCTATTCTACAGAATTTTACATCCTCACTTCGAGAGAATTCTAGCAGTCCTCTCTTCACATTTCTAGAAATCCCCTATTCCACAGATTTCCAGAAGTTCTACCTTCCTCGAAATTCTAAAAATGCCTATTTCCAAGAATTTTAGGAATCCTCTACTCCATAAAATTATAGAAATCTCCCCTTCCTCTGATTTCTGGGAATCACATTTTCCACAGAATTCTAGAAATTCTCTCTTACACAGAATACTACAAGTAATCTCTTCCACAGAATTCTAGAAATCTCCTATTCCACAAAATTCTAGAAATCCTCTTTTCCAAAGAATTCTGTAAGTCCTATCATTTTCAGATTGCTAGAAATACTGATTTCCACAGAATTCTAGAAGACCTCCCTTCCTCCAAAATCTAGAAACCCCCTATTCCACAGAATTCTAGAAGTCCTCCCTTCCTCCCAATTCTAGAAATCTGCTATTCCACAGAATTTTAGAAATCCTATATTCCACAGAATTCTATAAGTCCTCTCTTCGTCATTTCTAGAAATACCCTATTTGACAAAATTCCAGAAGTCCTCCCTTCCTCCAAATTCTAGCAATCCCCTTTTCACAGAATTCTAGAAGTCCTCCATCCCACAGAATTCTGGCATTCCCATATTCCACAAAATTCTAGAACTTCTCTCTTTTACAAAATTCTATAAATCCATTTCCCACAAAATTCTGGATGTCCTCTCTTCCACAGAATTCTAGATATTCCCTATTCCACAGAATTCTAAAGGTCCTCCCTTCCTCATAATTCTACAAAAGCTCTATTCTAAAAAAATTTATAGACATCCCCTATTCCACAGAATTGTAAAAACTTTCTCTTCCACAAAATTCTAGAAATCCCATATTCCAAAGAATTGTAGAAGCCCTCCTTTCCTCTGAATTCTAGTAATCCCAATTTTACAGAATTCTAGAAACCAACTATTCCACAGAATTTTAGAAATCCTCTCTTCCACAGAATTTTAAATCCTCTATTCCACAGAATTCTATAAGACCTCTCATCCACAGAATTCTAGAAATCCTCTCTTCAACCGAATTCTAGAAGTCAGCTCTCAGATTACTAGAATTTTAAAAGTTCACTATTCCACAGATACCAGCAGTCATTTCTTCCACAAAATTTTAGAAACCCTCTATTCCACAGAATTCTAGAAATCTTTTATTCCACAGAATTCTATAAATCCTTTTTTCCACAGAATTCTAAAAATTCTAAATTCTAAAAATCTCTACCAGTGGTATGGTCAATTTGCATATTACTCTATTATTAGATAAGATGCCACCCAAGCCACGCTTTGAGGTTGAAGCTAGGAGCCCTGGGAAAGCCCCCTGGGGTCAGGAGTTGCCAATGTAGTAACTGAAGGGCAAGGGCGCCTGAGTCACCAAGGTGCGAGGTGAGCCTGGGAAGACTTGTCCTTCAGGAGGGAGGCAGCAGGCGCAGGCAGATGGCCATGGGAAGCATGGCTTCCAGACTCTGGGCTGCAGGCAACCAAGCCAGTGACTAGCAGCCCCTGAAGGAGGGACAGCGCCAGGTGCAGCAGGTGGAAGCTCCAGTAAGAGTATTGTGTCCTTAGGAGTTCCCTCCAGAGTAGCCTGGCTTTCTGTGGCCTGTGCCTTTACTTCGGCTCCCAGTTCCCCTTTTGTTCTCCGGCTGTAGGAACGGCTTGTCTCCCGCGACGCGGTGCGGGAGATCTGCACACATTCTCCTTGCCTACTGTTTCACCTGAATATGTAAAATCCTGAAAGAGGGGTGCAGATTCTGGGACTCGCGCGAGCATGTGCGAGTGTGACTGGCACCTTGCTAATGCGATATCTGCAGACCTGCCTTCCCTCGGGAGGGTCCCTGGAGCCGGCTCCAGCGGGTAGGGGCTGGTCTTCCTGCCTCCGCCTCCTCCTTCCCAAAGGCGTGAGAAACCAACGCAGGGTGGCCGGGATCTGGATGCGGATGCGGAAGGAAATGGTGAGTCAGCCCATCCACATGGGAAGAAGATGATGCGAGCAGGTGTGCATGCTTGGTCATGAAAACGGTAAACACGCGCCCTGCCCTCTGCGGGAAGAACGTGCGTGGGAAACGGAGCTGAGCACCCTCCAGCCTCGGGTCTGCTCTCCTCGGGGTGATGGGGACACTTAGAGGCGTGCGTTTCTCTGCGGGTTTTACTGACCGGTAGGTGGCTGTGTGGGTGTGCGTGCCTGAGTGTGCGTGCATGCGTGCCTGTGTGTGTGTGCGTGCTTGAGTGTGCGTGCATGCGTGCCTGTGTGTGTGTGTGTGTGTGTGTGTGTGTGTGTGTGTGTGTGTGTATGTGTGTTGCCCGCTAGGAGAAATAGATCACCACCAGTTTTGGCCATGCTTCCAAAGGATGCAGTGCCTTCCCGCTCCTTGCAGCTGCTTTTGTGTGTCTGTGCGGGGAGAGTGCTGTGTGTGCGGGGAGGGGGAGGGGGCTGTGTGTGCCGGGAGTGGGAGGTGGGATCTGAAGATGGGTCCAGAAACCTGTTGTCTCACACACTGTCAGCTAACAGGTTGAGTGGGTGAGAAGTAAGATTTTCACTTTATGTAAAATAATTAAACATTTGGTACAGATTTCCTGGTCAGCACTTTTTTTTTTTTCTTTGCAAAGCAGAATCTTAGAGGGCATATTCTACTTTATGATTATATTGTAGAAAAGTGTTTCATGGGTGGTAGGAAGAGGGACAGATCTATACTGTTGTCATGCATAGTGGAAAAGTTTCACGCTTTCTTTTATAACAGTTTTTTATTGTTGATAGTATTGCAGATATCTCCCATTTATACACTTTCTCTCTTTTTTGTGTGGAATTTGTTTTGTTATGTTTCTAATTCTCATCTAAGAATTTAAAAATTCAATATTTTTCCATTGATTTTTACAGAGAGTGAGAGAGGGAAAGACAGAAAGAGACACCAATGTGAGAAAAAAAAAACATTGATTGATTGCCTCCTGCATGTATCCAACTGATGCCAGGGCCAGGAAGGATCCTGCAATTGAGATATGTGTCCTGGAATCAAACCTGGGAACCTTTGGTCTACAGGCTGATGCTCTATCCACTAAGCTAAACTGGTTAGGACTATATTTTCTTCTCTCTCTCTCTCACACACTCTCTCTCTCACTCTTTCTCTCACTTTCTCTCTCTCTCTCTCTCTCTCTCACTCTCTCTCTCACTTTCTCTCTCTCTTTCTCTCCATACACACACATAGACACACACACACACACACACACACACACACACACACACACAACTAAGGAAAAATATCTTCGTAGCTATTCTTCTTTATATGTACACTAGTAGCCCAGTGCACAGGTTCGTGCACATTGAAAGAAAATTAATTAGAAGGTAGCTAGCAGGGCAAAGATACATCCTGGAGCCAACCTTCACGGTCTCTCTCCAGCCAGCCACACCTCTATGGCTCCAAGGGTGTCTGTGGAATGAGAGGGGTTCATCCACCTGGCCTGCAGGAAGTGGGCTGAAACCAGCTCTCCAACACCTCCTTGGAGTCCCAGAGTGGGAAAGAGCTCTCTGCAAAGTTGCTGTCACGGGACAGCTTCTGCATTGAGTGTCTGACCCCTGGTCATCAGTGCATGTCTTAGCTACCAGTCAGGCAGCCAGATGGTCACTTAGCCTTTTACATATAAAGATAAACAGAACACAGGCAACAGCAATATTTAAAGTGATAAGCATACATGTTGGTGTCAACTCATGGGCTGCATAGGCTCCTGCTGCCCAGCTAGAGTGACAGAGGATCCAGGCCAATGCACTAATTGGGTTTGTGTGGTGCAGACTACCTGCTCCCCGGAGCCCAGCTCTGAATTTGGGAGAAGCCATTGTCTTATGTGGCCTTCAGAATGCATTTGCTTGCCTTTCACTATGTTTATATCTTTACCTCATCAGCTCTTCCGTATATCTGTGCAGTACATTTGAAGAAGATATTGGTGGGAAGGAGAGGAGAAGCAGTAGGAATCAAGCTGGTGTTTAGCCCATCCTTCCCAACCACTAACCATGGATGCTTGTGTTTTGTAGCTGACTTTCCTGCAGAGGGCTAGTCAGGTCATTTTTGGGAGGCTTGTTGCTGTCCCTGGACGTCTGAATAGATGCTACAGTTATTTAGGTTTCTGCCTCCTGCAGAAATATCATTAAATAATATTTGCATAATCCTTCCTATCAGTTCCTCAGAGTTCACACAGCCATTTCACACATCTCCACCCTCCCAACCGGGGTCCTGAATTCACTTTACAATAAGCAAACTGGCCTTCTTCATGGATTCTCCTGGCCAGTGATTGAGTGCCCTGCAGGCTGTATGGCTAGTTTAATCTGCTGTTTCCTGTGTCCCACCTTGGGTGCTGGTAGCTGATGCAGGTGTGTACAGTGGCTGAAGCCCCAGATGCCAAGCCTGAGCTTAACTCTCAAGCCTCACATCCAGTGCACCAAAAACACAGTGAGAAGCAGAAATTGGTGCCTGCAATACAGAGTTCCCTTACAGGACTGAAAGGCTGGGACTTGGGTTACAAACCCTCTACTTCTTCATCTATAAAATATAAAACTTGGATTAAATGATCCCTAAGAAGCCTTTCAGATGTAATAATTTTTGATTCTCAGGAAGAGAAACCAGGACTTGAATTCCACCTATAAATCACACATGAGGCCATGGGCTGTGCTGTTGCATGTATTTGCTGTCGGCATTCAGGTGAACAAAGACATGAATGTATGCGAGACACACACAATGTGTCTGAGATCCGTTTACAAATAGCACGAGCTCCTGCCAGCCGCTCCTTTTCTGCCGGCGGCGTGTGGGGAGGCAGGGCCGTGCCCTTGACAGTGACCCTGCCACGGAGCTCCGGGCTGACGGCTCACACAGTGCGTTCCCTTGGGCATCACTGACACGACACTTCTTCCTAATGATTTTGTTGGTGAAAATCTAGCCCGTGGGCCCTTCAGCAGGCTGGGAGGCCATTAAGATAGAATAACTAGAAATTCTCACAAGATATTTAACAGTTCTACACACACATGCATGCATACGTACGCATGGGTAATTATGTATGCGTGCACATCACACAGGTATGTGTGTCATAGATGTTTTATGTAGTAGAAAGCATATAGAGTACAATAAATACATGAAGCCTGCTGGGTGAATAATCCATTTTCAAGTATGGTTCGGCTGAGTAGCAGTAATTAGACCAGATATATGGTTTTCATAACTTGGCATAACATGCAATTTTGATGAAAGGGAGGACACCTGAAGCCAATGATCTTTTCCCTTAATTTATATAGATGATATAGATTTCCCTTAATTTATATAGATAATTTATATAGATAAAGGCATTTAACTATATTTAAATGCCTTTACCAAGGGATGCCCACAATTCAAATGGTTCCTCATTTCATAAGTTTGCTGTTTGTTTCTGAGAGCCAAAATTTGTACAGATATGGGTTAAGGTTCCTAGACTATCATATACAGCTTTAAATAACTTTTTTAAAACTGTTTTACTAATTAAGACATTTGTATTAAAAATATGTGGAAATTTTGGAAAGTAGAATGAAGATATTAAAAGCTGATCTCACTACATTACATAATAAAATACTATGCAGCAATGAAGGAAAGGAGGGACCTGGAGAGTATTATGCTAAATGAAATAAGCCAGTCAGAGAAAGACACATATCCTATTATCTCACTTATAGATGGAATCTAACGCAGAAAATAAACTGATGAACAAAATATAATCAGAGGCATGGATGCACTGAAAAGACTGACAGTTGTCAGAAGGGAATAGAGAAGAGAGACTGGATAAAGAAGGGGAGGGATTCGCTAAAGAATGAAAATGCCATTAACACAGGAAGAGTGTGGGGGTTAGAAATGGGGGTCATCTGCAATAGTATCAACAATTTAAAAACTCAATCTCATCGTGAGAGACTATTGTAGAAGGATGAAGTGGATCTACTTCAAAAGTTCTTTTTGTTGTTGTTGTTGAGGATATTTTTCCATTGATTTTTCAAGCGAATAGAAGGGATGGGGAGAGAAAAAGAGAGAAAAACATGGATGTGAGAAGACACATTATTGGTTGCCTCCCACACACAAATCAGCTGAGTCTGAGATCGAACCTGCAACCAAAGTATGTGCCTTTGACCAGAATCAAACCAGCAGATTTATTTGGTTCATAGGTCCATATTCAATCATTGAGCTGAACCAGCAGAGCAAGCCATTTATTATTAGACTAGGGGCCCAGTGTATGAATTTGTGTGCCTTTAAAGGAACTGAGGGGCACAAGTCTGAGGCTGCAGTAGGCTCTAAGCATTGAGAAAGCTGGCCAGGGCTGTGGGGTCACTTTTATAAGAGCCCCAATCCCATTAATGAGGGTTCCACCCTTGTGACCCAACCACCTCCCAAAGACCTCACTCCTTATTACACGGGGGGGGGGGGGGGGGGGGGGGGAGGCAGAGGCAGGTAGCATATAACATATGAATTTGAGGATTCGCAAACATTCATTCCAGAATATAAGTGTATATATGTGACTGGGATGTTGGCTCATCAGAGGGCCCACGGGAATCAGCTTGCTAGCCTTCTTCCCTTCCTTTTCATTCCCCTCCCTTCCTGTCCTCAAACTGCACTTACCTGTGCCCTCAGTGACCCCTATTCTGCAGCATACATTCTGGCTAAAGGACCTTCCATCCATGCCTTTAAGTTCCCATACCTCAGATTTGATTCACACTTCAGAGTCCATCAAATTGACACCATTACTGTTCTTAAACATCTTGAATATTTTCTTTTCCTGGACCTGTTGACAGAAGAGAAGACTTTCTTCTCCCACACTCCCATAAATAAACTCATCAGACAGCCCACCTCACATAAGTGGTTTTTATGGTAAATGATACCTCGTAGTAAGGGATGGGAAGGAATTAAGGTGAAAATCTTAGGTTACATAAATACCTGCTAGATCCATAGCTATAAGCCTAGGAATTCAAACACATTTTTAAAAAGCTGGATTGGCTCAGAAGAGGAGCAGTAGGTGTTGGGAACAAGATTGAAGGTGAAGCCAAATTTATATATTGCTATGACCTGTGCCTCAGCTTTTATCAATAATAGATAAGACATAATAGAAACTGCACATCACGTATATCCCTAAAACCATGATTGAGGTCAATGAAATCTCTGTCATAAAAAATACATACTTTTCACAGTGACTCAGAAATAAGTGTTTCTTCTAACTGGTAGGAATTTCAAATGACAGTTTGTGGAGTTAACTCTGCTTCACACATGGACAGTCAAAGAGACCATTGCATCTAGTGGTGGCTAAAAAGAGGAAAATTATAGAATCATAGCTTTTAAAACATTAATTAGATACTTATCCTCCCCTCCTTCATGTATATAGTCTTTTTTAATATCTTTATTATTTTATTTATTTATTTAATATATTTTATTGATTTTTTACAGAGAGGAAGAGAAAGGGATAGAGAGATAGAAACATCGATGAGAGAAAAACATCGACCAGCTGCCTCTTGCACCACCCCCTGCTAGGGATGTGCCCACAACCAAGGTACATGCCCTTGACCGGAATCGAACCTGGGACCCTTCAGTCCACAGGCCGATGCTCTATCCACTGAGCCAAACCGGTTTTGGCAAGTCTTTTCTTATTTCCTTAGCATTCTCTTCAGAGCCTTAAGACTCCTATCAAAATGAACAATTACTTGTTTGTACTTTCACAGAATTAACCTCTGTCTTGCCTTCTAGACCAAGAGGATCAGCTACAGCCTGAGGGCAAAATTTTGTGGGCCCAGAATTCAAGAAGCCTTTCTGGGTTTAGGATAAGACCAGCCCCTCGATTTATGGATAGCTTAACGTACCTTTCCCTTCCCTAACCCCCCATTTCTAATGAAAATACTTAACCATGTGCATTCTCCACACAAATTTCTATATTGGCAGGTATTTGATTACAATAAAAGAAGATATAAAATTAAAAAAAAAAAAGTCCAGCCCCTCTAGGCCTGGTACCAAAAGGTGTTTAATTTCACCATTTTTTTAAATAATGACCATCTAACCGAAACTGGTTTGGCTCAGTGGTAGAGCGTTGGTCTGTGGACTGAAAGATCCCAGGTTCAATTCCAGTCAAGGGCATGTACCTTGGTTGCAGGCACATCCCCAGTAGGGAGTGTGCAAGAGGCAGTTGATCGATGATTCTCTTTCATCGATGTTTCTAACTCTCTATCTCTCTCTCTTCCTCTCTGTAAAAAAATCAATAAAATATATATTTAAAAAAAATAATGACCATCTAGTTTCCAAGGGACATGCCAAGCCAAATAAAAATTCAAAAGTATTTTTTGTCTTTTTTTTCTTTAAATCCCACTCAAGGATTTGTTTGTTTGCTTGCTTGCTTTTAGAGAGAGAGAAACATCTATTTATTGCTTTCCTATATGCATTCCAATCAAGGATTAAACTCACAAACTAGATATGTGCCCTCACTTGGAATAAAACTCTCAATCTTTTGATGTATGAGACAGTGCTCCTTCCAACTGAGCCATCCAGCCAGAGCTGAAATAGATTTTAATATTCACATCTAGGTGGGTAAAAATGAAGATAAAGAATCTGGCTTGCCATTCAGATTACCTGGAATAGATTTTCTCACTGTCTTTACCTCTGTCCAAGCCTGGCATCTGATAGAGTACATAAATTTTCTTGCTTAAAAAGCTTTAATACTGCCCTGGCCTGTGTTGCTAATTCATTAGAGCATCAGCCCATACACTGAAAGATCATGGATTCGATTCCTGATCAAAGGCACATACTTGGGTTTTGGGTTTCATCCCCATCTGGGTTCCAGTGAGTGCAGAAGGCAACTAGGGTATGTTGTTCTCTTAATTTATGTTTCTTCCTCCCTCCTTCCCTACCTTCACTGTCTCCAAAAAAAGCAATGCAAAAAATATCTTCAGGTGAGAATTAACAACTAAAAAAAACCTAAAATATAAAAATGTAAATACTGGCCCATTTGGGACATAGGTTATTCTGGTTGGGAAAGAGGCAAATGGATAAGAAAACATGTGAATGAATACTTCTGTATCTGCAACATTTTATATATATATATATATATATATATATATATATATATATATATATATAATTTATTTATTTGTTTTTTTACAAATACTGGATATAAATTTAGAAAGAGTAACCTCCTGTTCCTGGGAGAATAGAAAATGCTGATTTTTTTTTTGTTTGGATTAGGATTTTTTTTAATGTAGCTCTTTACCTCTCCATACAACTCTGAAAGTTGCTTAGTAGTTTTTGAAGCAGGATGGGCAGTAGGGTGTGAGAGTACAGGGAACTTTGCCTTTGTATGTCTTCAGAGGTTTCCCTACCTCATTTGTTTTCTGCTCAGGTGTTGGTTGGCCTGTGCAGAAGGTGCTGAATTGAGGAAGTGTACAGCAGGTCAAGGGATTCAGGTGTCATCTGAGGAATGGCACCAATCCACTGGGACTTGGGATCACCTGCAGCATATTTGGAGACATTTCTTGGTCCTGTGGCTTCCCAGGACAGATCCTGTCCTGACAGGTCACCTCGTCACACTTGTAGGATACACTACACTACCATCTATGGAGGGTACTGAGCAACATTGTTGGCCAACCCCATCTCCCATCTCCCACCTTCATTCAATCTGTTCACATGTTCTAAAAAATTATCACATTGGGCTGGGAGCTTGAAGATGGCAACTGATCAGACGGACTTGTTCTGACTCCAGTCCCAGAACAAATAAAAGCAGCGTCTGAGTCGCTAAGGGAATGTTGATTAGCAGCTAAGGGGCAGCGGAACTCTCAAGGAAGGTAAGGAAGGGTCCGCTGGACAGGATTTCCTGACCAAATTTTCCAGCAGCCAGCACTGCCGTGGCTGCGAACTATGGGCTACAGGCTCGGAGGGAAGGCTGCGCCATCCTACCAGGAAAGGAGGATCTTCTCTGAGGCCTGGGAAACACACAGCAGAGGAGACCATCGAGCAGCTGTGACGCCCCAATCAGCGCAAACACGTGGATTCAAGGGAGTTCTTCAACCACCCACGGAAAGGTCAGAGTTTGCAGGGATAGCCTGAGGGATCTGGGTCCCGTGGCGCAGGCAGCTACGGTAGCCATGGAGCTCCGGCAAGGCCCCACCCCCACGGTAGCCGGGAGCGCCTTGCTGCTGCCTGCACTGAGCTGCGCCCAAAGAAGGCTGCAGTGAGAATTCTGCCCGGCAACAGCCAGTGCTGGGTTTGGCATAATCTTCCCCAGAAGCGGGACTTTTTTAAAACGCCAGGGGACACGGGACAGATTGTTAAGAATCGCGGCTGTCCCGACAAGAGCGGAACATCTGGACTCCTCGGCGCCTGATCCCCTTCACCCCCTTGCTCCTGAATACTAGGGAAGAGCTGCCCACTTTGGCATATCCGGGGAAATTGCAGGGGGAAATTGCCTTCCTGGAAACAAGGGATCGGAGCCAGAAGAGATAGTTTGGGAGCCAATTGGCACTCTGCCAGCTAGAGCCATAGAGAAAGAAGGCCAGAGCAACCAAAAAGACTGGGAGGTCAAACCGGAAACACTGACACCTAAGAGCTGAATTACAAACTGCCTTTTTTTTTTTCTTTTTCTTTTTCTTTTAATTAATCAAAAATAAATGGACACAAAACTAAGATATAGCTTACTTAAAATTAAGGACTAGCTTACAAAACTGAGATGCAGTGGAATGCTGGGAACTGCAAGACTCTCTGGTCTGAGATTCAGGCGTGCCAAATACAATAACAGAGGAAGTGAATGACCACAAATTTTACTATTCTTTATTTTATTTTCATTTTTTACATCTTTCATTTAATTTTCATTTTTTACATCTTTTATTTAAGAAATGAATTTTTTTCTTTTTTACTTACTTGATTTTACCTTTTCAATTATTACATTTTTCAATCTCTATCATCACTATCTATTACTACTGCTATTTTGCAATTTTTGTTTCTTTTTTTTTTTCCTCGCCAGTACTATTTTATTTTTTTCTTTATTTTACATTGCGAGTAACCTTCATTCTATTTTAATCTCTACTATAGCATCATTCAACCCTATCTCAACTCGACCTTTACACCATCACTCTCTTACTAAACTTTACCCTGTTAGTCTACAGTTTATCCTATCCCTTTAGGGCTTTAGTTTTTCCTCTATTCTTTCGGTATACCCCCTCCTAAAGCTCTCACTATACTTATAGACCTAAGTTCCAACCCCTGATCCAAGTGTATAAATACCACTCTCTGCACTATATTAACTAGTTAAAAACAAACAAACAAAAAAAACTGTTCTCCTCTCTATCCTTTTCTCATTGTTTGTGTGAAGGTTGATTATTGTGAATTTTTATGCTTTTTAGTGAAATTGTTATGCTTGTTCCTCTGTTATTATTGTTGCTTTGTATTTTTTTTAAAAAAATCCTGTTTTTGTTTGTTTCTTTTGCTTCTGTATATCATAGCCTCACCTAATAATAGTGGATATTGTAGTTTGTATTGATCTCCAAGTATTGTTACTGGCATTGGCTGGGTTCAGTGGTTGTTCTATGGCAATTTTCTCCACATATATATAGTTTGTTTCCCATTTCTCTTTTAGTTTGCTTCTTCTCTCTCTCTCTCTCTCTCTCTCTCTCTCTCTCTCTCTCTCTCTCTCTTTTCCTTTTTTCCCTGTTTTCCAACTTCATTTTGTCATTACTTTTTTTCTCCTTTTTCTATCTCTTTATCCCTCTTTTTTATTTACTTATTTTATTTTTTTTAATTTCTCTTTATTTTATTTTTTTCTTTCTTCCTTCTCTCGTATCCCCTAATTTGCCTTTCTCTAGTGGTCACCTTTATTAGATGTTATTAATATTGTAAATACATTCCTATTAAGTACCTCTTGTGTTGTACCTGGTAGTGTTGTATTTTGTACCTTTAAATCAATGCAAGAGAAAGAACACCACATAACCAGACATCCTGAAAAGAGAAACCATGGGAAGATTAAAAAAAAATACCCCGCACATGAAAGAAAAGCAGGCATCACCAGAAAAGGAAGTAAACAAGTCAGAGGCAAGCAGCCTACCAGAGCAAGAGTTCAGAATGACCATAGGATGGCTAAAAAGGATGGAAGAGAAATTTGACAATAACCAAGAAGAAATGAGGAAGAACCATGAGGAATTGAAGAAGAGCCATGAGGAATTGAAGAAGAACCAAGAAGAAATGAAAAATGACATCGCTACCATGAAGAACTCAATAAAAAGCATCAAGAGTAGACTAGATGAAGCAGAGGATCATATCAGTGAGCTAGAAGACAAGATGGAAAAAAATACCCAATTAGAGCAGTTTCTATAAAAAAAGATTAAAAAGCAGGAGGAGAGCCTACGGGAGCTTTGGGACAATACAAAACAAAATAATATTCGAATAATAGGGGTTCCAGAAGGAAAGGAAACTGAGGTAGACATGGAAAAAGTATTTCAAGAAATAATGACAGAAAACTTTCCTGAGAGAAGAAAAACCCACACAAATCCAAGATGCTCACAAAGTCCCAAGCAAAATGAATCCCAGAAGACAGACGCCAAGGCACATTATAATTAAAGTGGCAAACAACAACGACAAGGTAAGAATCTTAAAAGCAGCCAGAGAAAGACAGAAAGTTACATACAAAGGAACCCCCATCAGACTAGCAACTGATTTCTCAACAGAAACATATCAGGCCAGCAGGGAATGGGACGAAATATAAAAAGTCATGCAAAGGAAGGGTCTGAATCCAAGAATACTGTACCCAGCAAGGCTATCAATCAAAATTGAAGGGGAAATCAGGAGTTTCACAGACAAAAAAAGACTGAAGGAATTTTATCTCCACCAAACCAGCAATGCAAGAAATGCTAAAGGGTCTATTGTAAAAATAAAGAAATAGGAGGTGAAGAAGGAACACGGGTATAGAATGAAAATGGCATCAAATGAGTACCTATCAATAATAACCTTAAATGTAAATGGATTAAATGCTCCAATCAAAAGACATAGGGTGTCAGATGATAAGAAAACAAGACCCATACATCTGTTGTCTACAAGAAACCCACCTCAGAAAAAAAGATGCACACGGACTGAGGGGGAAGGGATGGAAAATAGTTTTCCTGGCAAATGGAAATGAAATAAAAAAGCTGGGGTAGCAATACTTATATCTGACAAATTAGATCTCAGATTGAAGGACATAATAAGAGATAACGAAGGCCACTTCATAATACTAAAGGGAACAATCCAACAAGAAGAAATATCCCTGGTAAATATATATGCACCCAATACGAGAGCACCCAAATACATAAAAACAAACAAAACAAAACAAAAAAAAACTGCTGGAGGACATTAAGGGAGAGATTAATAGCAATACAATCATAGTAGGAGATTTTAATACCCCACTGTCACCCTTCGACAAATCATCTAAACAAAAAATCAGCAAAGAAATATCAATCCTAAATGACTCAATTGACCAGATGGAATTAATTGACATCTTCAGGACACTCCACCCCAAAGCCACAGAATATACATTCTTCTCAAGTGCACATGGAACATTCTCAAAGTTAGACCACATTTTGGGACATAGGCAAAGTCTCTTCAAATTCAAGAAGATAGAAATCATATCAAGCATCTTCTCAGATCATAATGGCATAAAACTGGAAATTAACTACAATAAAAATAATCCAAAGAAATCAAACACATGGAGACTAAACAGCATGCTATTTAACAAGGACTGGGTTACCAGAGAAATCAAGGAAGAAATTAAAAACATCCTGGCAACAAATGACAATGAAAACACAACAATCCAAAATCTATGGGACACAGCAAAAGCAGTTTTGAGAGGGAAGTTCATATCCTTACAAGCCTATTGCAAAAAACTAGAAAAAATGGTAACAGATGATCTAACTCTGCAGCTCAAAGAGTTAGAAAAAGAGCAACAAGAAAAGCCCAGTGTAAGCAGAAGGAAGGAAATAACAAAAATCAGAGTGCAGATAAACGACATAGAGAACAAAGAAACAATACATAAGATCAACAAAACCAAGAGCTGGTTCTTTGAAAGGATAAACAAGATATGATAGATGGACCTCTAGCCAGGCTAACCAAGAAACAAAGAGAGAAGACCCAAATAAACAGAATCAGAAATGAAAGAGGTAAAATAACAACAGACCCCACCGAAATACAACGGATTGTTACAAAATACTACGAACAACTCCATTCCAACAAACTGAACAACCTGGAGGAAATGGACATATTCCTAGAAAAATACAAACTTCCAAAACTCAATCAGGAAGAATCTAAAAATCTCAATAGACCAGTGACTTGGGAAGAAATAGAAACAGTCATCAAAAAGCTTCCAGCAAACAAAAGCCCAGGGCCAGATGGCTTCACAGGAGAGTTTTACCAAACATTCAAGGAAGAACTAAAACCTGTCCTCCTCAGACTATTCCAAAAATCCAAGAGGAAGGAACACTTCCTTCTATGAAGCCAGCATCACCCTAATACCAAAACCAGATAAAGACAACTCAATGAAAGAGAATTACAGGCCAATATCCCTCATGAACATAGATGCCAAAATCCTCAACAAAATTCTAGCAAATCGACTCCAGAAGAACATCACAAAGATCATACACCATGACCAAGTTGGATTTATTCCAGGAATGCAAGGATGGTACAATATCCGCAAATCAATAAACGTGATACATCATATAAACAAATTGAAACATAAAAGTCATATAGTCATATCAGTTGATGCAGAAAAAGCATTTGATAAAATCCAACACCCTTTCCTGATAAAAACTCTTAACAAGGTGGAAGTACAAGGATCATACCTCAACATAATAAAAGCTATAAATGATAAACCCACAGTCAACATTATACTCAATGGGCAAAAACTAAAACCTTTCCCTCTAAGAACAGGAACAAGACAGGGATGCCCACTCTCGCCACTCCTGTTTGACATAGTACTGGAAGTACTAGCCATTGCAATTACACAAGAGGAGGAAATAAAAGGCATCCAAATTGGAAAAGAAGAAGTAAAGTTATCCTTATTTGCAGATGACAAGATATTGTACATAAAAAAACCAAAAGACTCCATTAAAAAACTAATAAATGAATTTGGCAATGTAGCAGGATACAAAATTAATGCCAAGAAATCCATGGCATTTCTATACACCAACAGTGAAACTACAGAAACAAAGACTAAAAAAGCAATTCCATTTACCATCGCACCAAAAAAAATAAGATACCTAGGAATAAATTTAACTAAGGAAGTAAAGGACCTATTTGCAGAAAACTACACGACACTGAAAAAAGAGATAGAGGAAGATGTAAAGAGATGGAAGAACCTACCATGTTCATGGATTGGTAGAATCAACATCATCAAAATTTCCATACTTCCTAAAGCAATCTATAGGTTCAATGCACTCCCCATTAAAATACCAACGACATATTTCACTGACCTAGAAAGAACTCTCCAAAAGTTCATTTGGAACAACAAAAGACCCCGAATAGCCACAGCAATCCTGAGAAAGAAGAGTAAAGTAGGAGGGATATCAACACCAGACTTCAACCTATATTACAAAGCCACTGTTCTCAAAACAGCCTGGTACTGGCACAAGAACAGACATATAGATCAATGGAATAGAATCGAGAACCCACATATCAACCCAAATCACTATGCTCAATTAAAATTTGATAAAGGAGGCACGAATATATAATGGAGTCAAGACAGTTTCTTCAATAAATGGTGTTGGGAAAATTGGACAGACACATGCAAAAGAATGAAACTAGATTACCAACTTACACCATTCACAAAAATAAACTCAAAATGGATACAGGACTTAAACACCAGACGGGAAACCATAAAAATACTAGAAGCATCCACAGGCAGCAAAATCTCAGGCGTATGCCAAAAGAACTTCTTCACTGATACTACCCCTAGGGCAATGGAAGCTAAAGAGAAAATAAACAAATGGGACTACATCAAAATAAAAGCTTTTTTACAGCAAAAGAAACCATCAACAAAACAACAAGAAAGCCCACGGTGTGGGAGAACATATTTGTAAATAATACCACTTATAAAGGCTTAATCTCCAACATTTACAGACAGCTTATACAACTAAATAAAAGGAAGATGAATGATCCAATTAAAAAATGGGCAAGGGACCTAAATAGAATATTTTCAAAAGAAGACAGAAGGAAGGCCAAAAGGCACATGAAAACATGCTCTAAGTCACTAATTGTCTGAGAGATGCAAATCAAAACAACAATGCGGTACCATCTCACACTGTCAGAATGGCCAACATCAACAAATCAACAAATGACAAGTGTTGGCGAGGTTGCGGAGAAAAAGGAACCCTCTTGCACTGCTGGTGGGAATGCAGACTGGTGCAACCACTGTGGAGAACAGTGTGGAGTTTCCTCAAAAAACTGAAAATGGAACTCCCATTTGACCCAGTAATCCCACTTCTAGGAATATATCCCAAGAAACTAGAAACACCAATCAGAAAGGATATATGCACCCGTATGTTCCTAGCAGCACAATCTACAATAGCCAGAATTTGGAAACAGCCTAGGTGCCCGGCAGCAGATGATTGGATCCAAAAACCATGGTACATCTACGCAATGGAATACTATGCTGCCATAAAAAAGAAGGAATTCTCATCATTTGCAGCAACCTGGATGGAATTGGAGAACATCATGCTGAGTGAAATAAGCCAATCAATGAAAGAGAAACACCACATGACCTCATTCATTTAAGGATAATAAAGAACATTATAAACTGAAATACCAAAAGAAAGATATAGAGACAGTAAAGCAACAAGCAGACTGTCAAATTACAGTGGAGAGGGGAGGAAGCTCTGGGGGAGATAACAGATCAACCGAAGGATTTGTATACATGCATATAAATACAACCAATGGACATAAAACTCTGGGGAGGGTGGGTATGTATGCGAGGGAGGGAGGGGGGCAAAAAAAATCAATAAAATATATTAAAAATAAAAATAAAAATAAATAAATAAAAATAAAAAATTATCACATTGTATCAGGCTCTGCACTGCACTTTGGGCATAACTACAACTTCAGGAAAGCAACTGCGAAAAAAGAACCCAGAAGAAAACTGCTGTCAAATGACCAGAAGGTATCTTTAGTCCATCATGCCTCTATGATTCTGTCCTTCTGAGAAACTAACCTTGGAACAGAAACAGGTCTGGAGCTTTTTTTTTTTTTTTTTTTTCTTTTTAAATATTTTATTGATATTTTACAGAGAGGAAGGGAGAGAGATAGAAAGCTAGAAATGTCGATGAGAGAAACATTGACCAGCTGCCTCTTGCACACCCCCTACCGGAGCTGAGCCCACAACTAAGGTACATGCCCTTGACCAGAATCGAACTTGGGACCTTACAGTCTGCAGACCGATGCTCTACCACTGAGCCAAACCAGTTTCTGCATGTCTGGAGCTTTGACTGGCAAAGGATGTGCTTGATTTTTGTCCAAAAAATACTTCCAGTGTCACAGCTTGGGTCTAAGGATGAGATCTCCAACCAAAGAAACAGAGGCCAGGACTAGATTCCAGAATGTGCTCTGAAGCCGGAAAGCTGATTACTTGAAGGCCCTCTCACTTCCAGTCTCCATCTCTGCATGTTTTCTGTTATTGGCTCTTAGTCCTCAGGAAACTCATGCCTGTGAAAAGAATCTTTCTTTTATCTATCCCACTCCCCTTAAGCATGAATGACTTATCTATCTCTGTTAGAGATACCTCTTCTGGATACCAAAAAGGTGTTACTTGATAGGACAGCTTTCCTGAGTTAGTGGGAAAGGCTAACTCCCACCTCCTTTCTTGTCTTCTCATATAAATGAATTTACATGAGACCTTAACTGCATTGTAAAGTCAATCTTAGCACTTAAAGCATGCACTTTTATTGAAAAAGCAAAGCAAGTATGCAAACCTGTATGACTAGCTCATGAGGCACAGATGGGTTCTCAGGTAATCTCAAGAGTAGGGTCTGATGCATTATAGACTCTCCTGATTATAGGCTTCAAAATACCTCTGTTAAATATTTTGATACAGATAAATTCTCAAGGTCCCTTTTTTCATTTTGTTGTGATCTTCCCAGAAATTATGAGGAGTACCTGGCAACTTATCTTGCCAAGCATTGAGACTTCTGGCTTCTCTGCTTAGGGAACTGCCCTTTTTTTCCTCTCCCTTTCCCTCCTCTCTTTCTATATCCTCTCATTGGGGAGGTTTTTTTTAAACCATTTTCTCTGGTGTCCTTGGCTGGTGAAGAAAATGGTTTGTTAGTTTCAAACTGGCTGCAGATTGCCAACACTGTTTGCACTTATTTTAACTTTCCTGTCTCAGTTTTCCTATTCCTTCTGCTCTGGAATCCTGAAACATATCCCACCCACCCACCCATTCATCCCTTCACCTCTCCTCCCACTTCCTACTTCCCTGCCCAAGACTTTGAGGGGTTGATGAGTGAGGTTAATTCATTTTAGAGGCTTTAGTTTAAAAGCCCCTTCTGTTTACAAGGAGAGGTGTACCACCCTATTTAGACTAGGCTAAGTGTCTTCCCTGATAAGGGATTGGGGCACCTAGGATTTATGAGAAAGTATGACATAGAGTGAAATTCCAAGGCAAAGTGAAATAGTAAAGTTAAGGATGCCCATTCCCTTCAGTAATCAAACATGTTTTAAAAGAAAGAAGCCCCAGTGAGTGTCAGCAAACAGACCCCATGCAGTGGAACACCCTTGGCTCCATCCTTAATAAAGGGTATGCTCAGTGGGAGCAGATTGGAGCATTGGATCCTATTAGTTCAAGGCCATTGTGTAATAGGTTCTGGTCCTGAGGCCCTCCAGCCCCAGGGGCAGTTTGTCTTCCAGTGGTGAAACCTTTTAGGAAGTTCCTTCCCAGGGCACTACCTTTTCCAGTCCCTCTTGGCCATAGAAATAACATTGACCCTTTTATGTTCTTTGTATTCCAGGAATTGGGTGCTTTAGTCTGTGACTCATGGCTTAAAGCTGAGTCACTTGTTTCTATAGGATGGCTTTCTTGCTCTTTCTCTGTCCCATCTCAGTTGTTAAAAAACACTGAAAGTTATTTCTACCAGTTGTTCTGTGGGGTCTGGGGTCCCAAGGGATTTTGGTAACTTTTTCCAAATGCCTGAGGCTCTCTGATGGAGAAAATGTGTTCTCAAGTGTTGGGCCCTGAACAACTTAACAGTCTCCCTATTTATAATTTTCCTTAGAGATAACATGTTAAGGTTTGGATGATAATGAGCTCTGTTCCTGGTAGTTCAGATCTGTTTGGCAAGTTAGTGCTTACAGTTCTGCAAACCAGTGTCTATAGTTTTGAAAAGAAAGGATTTACAGGCAGCTGCTCTATGGAAGAGGATGAGCTGAGAAAGCTGCTGTTCTGCCTTTGTGAGAGGCAGGCAGTTTGAGAGGACTATGAAGAAGTGTCTCTGGGAATTTACCCATTCAAAGGTAAATAAAAATGGATACTCTATGTGATACAAAAGAAGGCATCTTTCAGATCTAAGACTGAAAACTATTGAGTTTGAGAAGATATTTCCCCTAAAAAATTGCATATGGATTTCATACAATAATAGGATGTATAGAAGGTACAACCTTGTTGATGGCTCATAAATATTGGAATAATCTATATGTTCCATCTTTTTTTATGATGGGTAAGATAGGAGAGTTACAGGGGGGAATCTCAAGGAACATGTCTGTGGCCAAGAATGTAGGCCTTCCCTTGCTTTAGATTTCTAACATATTACCACTTATTTGAAATTTATTTAGGTCCTGTAAGAAATAAGGCAAGCCCCCAAAATCAGGGATCCTGGTAGAACACAAAGCACTTGGGAGCCAGGCAGTAAGGTGATTATCTTTTCTCCTGCAGAAGGCTGTGCACACATGGTCTGGGAGCACCCATACATTGAGTATGCGGTCAGCCTGGCTTTTTCATCCTGATGCACGTTTTGATTGGAGCTCAGATGCACAGTTTTTTAAGATTGGCTAATTCAAGGGGAGGAATTGGCCTTTTCAGTTCAAGTTGATGGCCCCCAAGGGGCTGCAAGTCATGCAGCTAACATGGTGGTGTTATGCCCAGATTTGTGATCCCCAAAGACCACCAGGGAGTCAAGTCCGATGCAAAAGCAAAAGAGTCCTTTATTCAGGCTAGCCCGAGCTCACCCCCCACATACCAATGCAGTGGCAAGGTGGAGAAAGAGAGCAGGTTTCTCTAGAACAAAGGATTTATAGGGGTGGTGAGGTCACTGCTTTGGCTGACTCCGATTGGTTGGGTGAGGGCTAGGGTCCAGTTACATAGTGACATCGTTATACAAAATGGAGGGTGTAGCACAAGATGGAGTCAGGAGTTGGCCCTGCTCTGCCCCACAGTACAAATTGGAGTCAGGAGTTAGCCCTGTCCTGCCCTCTCATTCCCCCCTTGTCTTGGAACTTACTGGCCCAATCATGGGACCATCTGTATTTCTATTTTATTGCCTTCTGCTAGAGGCTTGTGCTGGGTAATTAGAACCATTATCTGGATACTCTTTATTCATTCTTTGATAAACTGAACCAGCCTGTTGATGATGCAGGGACCAAGCTCAGCAGTAGCAGCAGGATTGCAAGGGGCCCAATGAGGGCTGAGATAAGGGTAGTTAACCATGGGGACCAGTTGAATAAGGATTTATACCAGGATTGGGATCACTCCTTCTCTAACTTCCATTTCTTAGCCTTTTTCTTATAAGGGCCATAGATTCCTTTACTACTCCTGAATGGTCAATATAGAAATAGCATTCCCCTTCTAGTGTCATACATAGGCCCCCTTGGTAAGTCTAATCCTCTTTTGTTCTGGAGTATTACTTCAGATAAGGAAGTAAAGGGTTCTTGCAGATGAGTAATGGATTTCTCAATTCGTTCTCTAAGTCAATAGCTGCCTTTATTAGCCCATAATTTTTATCCTGTAATATAAGCAAGGATATGCCTGTTCCTGCTTTCTAGCCTCCTTGCACATCTAGCCTTACTTAGTTCTGGACTTTGTCACTGGCTAGCAAAAGTGTTCTTATAGTTACCAAGACCCTCAGTCCCACAGTTCCCATCAGTACTGTCCTCTCTGAAGTCCAGTTCCCCTCGTGCAGGCATCAAGTCTCCTCCTGGCCTGCTTGGAGCCCAGGCTGGGAATCTCACAGTGAGGCCATTGGTTGCCAGGATCCAGGTTGTTTTCTGTGCAGGAGCTGGGAGTGGTGTAGTCAGGTCTGGGTGCCATCTACTTCAACAGCCGTGGGCGTGCTCAGGATAATAGTGTAGTATCCCTTTCAGGTTGGGGTGAGTCCTTGGGCAGTGTACTTCTTTACCCACACAGAGTCTCCGGGCTGGAAGGGGTATACAGAGTCCACGGTGGGCATTAGCAGCGCATCTGGAACAAGCTTATGGGTGGCTCTCTGGGTAAACTGCAGAGCCTGTAAGGACTTGAGCAAGGGAATGGTTATGAATTCCAGCTTTCAGTTTCTCCCTGACCCTGGGAAGGATGGAGGGAGGTCTGCCATGCATGATCTCAAAAGTGGGGGGGGGAGGGAGAGACCCTTCTCAGTAGGAGGTACACCTGGCCCATAAAAGAGCAGAAGAGCAGGAGGTTGGTCCAGTTTTCACCATTTTTTAAGACATATTTAGTTAAACTTTTTAGAGTCCTGCTTGTGTTTGTCCTAAGGTTTGAGCTATATTCTTTGAGATAGCTTGGCTACAAAGATGGGGCTGCTATCTGCTCCTATGACTACTGGCAACCTGAATCTAGGTATAATCTCCTGGAGTAATTTTTTGATTACTATAGAGGCAGTTTCTGTCCTATGCTTCAATCTAATCTGAGAAGGTGTCTACAAAAACTAGTATGTACTTGTACCCTGATGCTGGTGGCTTAATCTCTGAAATCCACCTCCCAATACTCTCCTGGGGAATTCCCCTGGGACCTGAATTCCCAGGGGGGACCTTCTTACCTTGCTTAGCACTTACCTGTGCACAGACAGTACTTTTAGTGACTAGGCTTTTATCTTATCTAAGCTTGGTAGTATCTGCCTCACAGAAGTTCAGAAGTCTTGGTGACACCTAAGTGGGTAACCTGGTGTAACTGGGCAACTAACATTCGACCGAGAGCCTCTGGGACCAACAGTCTATCATTTGGTAGGGTCCACCAACCATCTGGTCCTTTGATGGCTTGCTTCTGTTCTGCCAATTCCTCCTCTTGTTTGGTGTAGGTCGGGGTCCATCATAGGTTAGGGTCCAGTAGAGTTACTAAGACTTGTAAAGGCCCCACTGGTTTTGGGGGCATTTTCTTAGCAATTTGGTCTGTGGCTCTATTTTCTCTGGCTTCAATTGTCTTCCCTTTCTGTTGTCCTTTGCAGTGCACTATTGCAACTGCCTTTGGGAGCCAGATGACCTCTGATAAGGCTAACATATCTTCCTTATTTTTAGTGTCCTTTCTGGCTGCAATTGGTGAGCCTCTATCCAGGGGGATGGCACAGTGTCCCCATCAAAGGGCCTCGATTAAGGCCAAACTTTCAGCTTTTTGTGCCATGGTTCCTCTATTCAGGAACCGTGCTCAAATGGTGAGGTCCAGGGTGACTGCTGCTGCCTCTATATATCAGATCCCATCCTGAACGTAACTACTCCCATCAGTGAACAGTACCTTATCTGGTGATGAAAGCGGGACATCTGTCAGGTCTGGGTGAGCTGTTTGTACTGCGTTAGTTACCTCTATGCAGTCATGAATGGGTTCCTCTGGATCATCTGGAAGCAGGCTGGCAGGGTTGATGGCCAGTGTCTTATGGAACCTGATGCAGGGCTGGTCCAGGAGAAGAGCTTGGCACTGGGTGATTTTGATATTTGACATCCATCTCTCTGGAGCACCTTGAAGGGAGGTCTCCATACCATGGGGGTGTTGTCAGGGCTAGCTCCTGGCCCAGAGTCTGCTTATCTGCCTCCTTCACCAGCAATGCTGTGGTGGCCACTGCCCAGAGGCATGCTGGCTACCCTGCTACCACAGGGTCCAGTCTCTTAGACAACAGGACTCTTCCAGGGACCTAGAGTCTGAGTGAGAACCCCTTTGGCAATACCCCTTACCTCACTCATGTAGAGGTGGAAGGGCTTCGTGACATCTGGCAAGGCTAGTGCAGGTGCTGAGACAAGAGCCTTCTTTAGCTCCTCAAAGTCCCATTGTTCCACTCTGGTCCAGTTCAGCGGCTGCGTTCCCCCAGTACGTGTTTTTTCCTAGGTCCACAGTCCTTCTTGATGTCCAAGGAAAACAGGCAGTTTGTCCGGTGGCTCCCTGCACTGATGTCTTCCTAGAGGTTACGGGTCCCATCAGCTCTGTCAAGACTGAATAGGCTGCCCCAGTGACCACAGGAAACTAACAGGTTTGCCCCCCACTTGTAAGGTTACTCTGGGGGCTTAATGGAAAGGAGCCTCAGTCCTGTCAGTCTTCTTTCTCTAAGTTAAAGACCTTTGAAGTCTGAGTCTCTCTTTTTGCTTCTCTAGCTAACCTGCCAGGACATTCTCTCTTTCAGTGCTCCTGCTTCCTATAATAGGCAAACTAATTACTTCCTTTTTGTTGCTGGCTTTTTCTTCCTTTCAACCTTTTCTCTGTTCCCTTTCTCATCACATGCACAATCTTCATAAAAACCTTTACTATTTCAAATTAGCCTTCAAACCTTTTTTCTATGTCCTTCAAAAATGTATAACCATGCCTCACACCTCCCATTATTTTAAAATATTTAGAAAAGGCAGAGGGAAGAGGGAGCAGACCCAGCACCCTATACCTAGGCCTCCAGCTGCTTGAAATTTAAATTGCCATATTCTTCCTACATATAAATATCTCAGTTTCTAATAAGCCTGAAAAGGGTAATGGGGGAATTTCTAGCTGTGCCTTTAAGCCCCCTAACAGAATATGATGAAAGTGTCCAAGGAGTCACTGGGGGTTCTTGGGTCTCATTGGGGGGTGGGGGGGTCACAAGGGAATTCCCTTCCTTGTTCCTACCACTGCTACTCAAAGCAACCCCTGGAGGGGATGGACACCAGGTGGGCGGAAGCAGGGAGCGTGGCACGGGTCCCAGGTGGCGAAGGAGGTGCTCCCACTAGGGCATTTTTATCTGACTGTCCTCTGGGAAACTCGCTTGCCTCCTGCCGACAAAGGTGGTATTGAGGGGGGGAGGGGGGTCCACCGGTGACCTCTATACTGTAATCAGACACCTTGACCTTTCTGAAAAGCTCCACTGCTTGAGTGTGTTTCTATTAATATTACTGATTTTAAAATTATAACTTGAGTTGACATACATACACACAACCAGGTGGCTCACAAAATATTTTCCTTTCCTTCTAAAGATTTTACAATAAACTGTAATCATTAATCACATCAAATTTAAATGGCCAATTGAGACACAGTTCTGAGACTGTTCCTCTACCACTGATCAAGACACCTGGGTGGCAGCAGGTGTCAGAAATAAGATTCATTTAGTTTTTGAGTTTGCTGGGCAGACTTGGTGACTTTGCAGACTCAAGCTTCCTTCTTGTAAATAGTTAACTTTAAAATTTGGTCTCTGCTTTTAACCTTCCTACACAAAGCAAAATTGTACTTGTCTTTCTGGAATCATGTCCATGAAGACACAGGCATCATCTACATTTATTATACAGTTTTCTGCAGGCCACTGTCAGGGCTGTGCATGGTGGCCAGTTTTTCTTTCTAGCCCAAGAACAGCCTAATTTCGTTGAAATTTATTTGTGTACAGGAGCAAGTTGTTTCACTGTAAACAGGCAGCTTAACCCTATATAACTGGGCTGAACATCTGCCTAAAAAGCCTTAATTTGTAAGTTTAACATGTGGCTTTAGGTCCTTCTAACCCAATAGGGTCTCTGCCATTCCTCAGTCAGACTCCTCCTCTCTTGGAGATACTCAGAGTCCTGAAGGCTCCCCAGTCCAGGGAAAGTGCCTTTCCTTTGCTGTTTGACTTTAAGCTGCCATTCTACAATAACCAGAGCTGTAGTTAGTGTTGTGCCCAAGTGTCATGAACCCCAAAGACTACCAGGAAGCTGAATCCAACGCAATTGCAGAAAGCCTGTATTTATTTCGGACTAGTCCAAGCTGGGTCCCACTTACACTGGCGAGGGCATGGCAGGAGAGAGAAAGAATTTAACATATCAATGGGTTTTATGGGGGAAGGGGGTGCCACTACCTTGGCTGACCTGATTGGTTGGGGCTAGAGTCCAGTTACCAGGAGCTAGCCCCGCCCTGCCCTGCCCTCTCATTCCCCCCTTGTCTTGAGACTTAACAGGTCCAATCATGGGACCATTTGCATTTCTGAAGGCTGCATAAAGTTCCTCCTTCCCGGCGCCCTGATCTGACATTTAGGGGGAGTCCACGAGATGTGTCCAGTGGAGACTCAAGACTACACAGCGGGGTCGGGAGTGTCCAGGGCACAAGTGAGTCTTTCCCCCCGAACTAGTGTATGGGGTGTGGGGACTCCTGCAGCCAGAGCGGCCACAAACAGAATTTCCAGTATCAGGCAGGTTGTAACTTGCACTTGAGGGGGTTGTCGTTGTCTTGGTCCCGGTCATGCTCTATTGGTGGGCGAAGTCCTGTGTGGTGGACCCAGGTCGCAATGCTGTCCACTTTGAGGGCGGTGGGCATCCTCAGCACCACGATGTATGGTCCTTTCCAACGAGGTTCAAGCTTCTCCCGGCTGTGTATTTTGACAAAGACCCAGTCTCCTGGCAGGTACTGGTGGGGCTTCTGGATCAGGCCAGCCTCGTAGATGGCCTGTAGGTGTGGCCAAATGTCTTCATGAGCCCTCTGGAGCCCTCTTTAAAAATGAAAAAAAGAAAAAAAAAAGATATTTCTTGGTTTTCAAATTCGGTTAGCAATTCTGCCTTAAAATTGGGGATGATAGGCGGGGGCTACCAAATATAATTTCATAGGGAGTGAAGCCTAGTGTATAGGGTGAATTTCTCACCCAGTAAAGAGCATAGGGAAGGAGAGCCACCCAGTCCCCGCCAGTCTCCATGGTTAGTTTAGAAAGGGTCTATTTTAATGTTCTGTTCATTCTTTCTACCTGTCCTGAGCTCTGGGGCCTATACGCACAATGTAATTTCCAATTTGCCCCATAGCCTTGGCTACTGCCTGTGAGATGAAAGCCAGGCCATTGTCCGATCCTATCATAGCTGGGAAACCGTACCTGGGTAGACTGTCCTCCAGTAGCTTCTTGGCGACCGTCTGGGCTGTTTCCTGCTTAGTTGGGTATGCTTCTGCCCATCCAGAAAAGGTATCTATAAAAACTAGAAGGTATTTATAGCCATACTTTCCCGGCCTTACCTCAGTGAAGTCAATCTCCCAGTGCACCCCGGGCTTTGTTCCTCTGAGCCGGGTTCCTTTTCCACTGGACCCGGCCCTTGCATTTATAAGCTGGCAAGTTTTACAGGCTGATACAATTTGATCTATTCTGGCGTCCAGCTGGTGAATTTTGATCTTAGCATGCCAGACCAAATCCCTTAGTTTCCAGGACCCTAGGTGAGTTGATTGGTGTATGTGTTTCAACATCGGGATCCCAAGCTGGTCTGGTAGCAGGAGCTTCCCGTCTGGAGCATCCATACCACCAGCCTCTGACTTCTTTGTTCGTGGGTTGGCTTTTGATTCACTCTAATTCTTCCTGGGAGTATCCGGGCTGATCTGGCAGGACTGGGTTCCCTGGGACTGGCAATTGCAGGGCCAGTGCAGGGACTGCAGTGAGGGCTACTTCCTTGGCCACCTGATCAGCCTTCTGGTCGCCCCTGGCTCCAGGATTGTTGGCTTTCTGGTGTTCTGGGCAGTGGATGATGGCTAAGCTGACTGAGAGCCATAAGGCAGCTAGCAAGTTGAGTATTTCTTGTTTATTTTTTATAGTCTTTCCTTCTGCAGTCAACAGCCCTCTCTCCTGATAGATTGCCCCATGGATGTGAGCTGTGGCAAACGCGTAGCTGCTATCTGTAAAGACATTGAGTCGTTTCTCGGCCCCTAGTGTCAATGCTTTTGTCAGAGCGATGAGTTCTGCCCACTGGGCTGACGTTCCAGATGGCAGAGCCTCTGCCCATAAGGTGTCAGTCTCAGTTACTACTGCCGCGCCCGCGTACCTGTGCCCATTTTTCAAGAAGCTGCTTCCATCGGCAAACCACGTGGTCTCTGCATCTGAGAGGGACTGGCCGTGCAGGCCCTTCCAGAGTCCATGCACCTGTTCCAAGATCTCGGCACAATCATGTAGCAAGGCATCTAGGTCGGGGTCAGGCAGGAGAGTTGCGGGGTTGAGGGCTGCACTGGGGCGGAACCGCACTCTGGGAGGATTTAGGAGAAGGCACTGGTAGTGAGTCATGCGTGCATTACTCATCCATCTATCAGGTGGCAGTTTTAGAATTCCCTCAACCGCATGGGGGGTTGTAATACAGATTTCTTGCCCTAGAGTTAGCTTGTCAGCATCCTTCACTAGGAGTGCTGTTGCCGCAATAATCCTCAAGCAGGGTGGCCAGCCGGCAGCCACTGGGTCTAGTTTCTTAGACAAGTAAGCTACTGGACGGCTCCAGGAGCCCAAGGCTTGAGTTAAAACCCCCTTCGCTACCCCTTTGCACTCATCTACAAAGAGGTAAAAGGGCTTTGTAATGTCTGGCAGTCCCAGAGCCGGGGCATCTAGGAGGGCCCTTTTCAGCTGATTAAAGGCAGCCTCCTCTTTCTCCATCCATTTAAATGTCTTCCCCTCTCTGGTAGCTTCGTACAGGGCCCTGGCAATCTCAGCAAAACCCGGAATCCAGAGATGGCAGTAGCCGGCCGACTCTAAGAATTCTGGCATCTGACAACCGCCACTGTCCGCCCTCCAAGATGTACCCCAGATAACTTACCCTCTCTCTGCATATCTGTGCCTTCTTCATTGATGCCCGATACCCCAAGGCCCCCAGGGTGACCAGCAAATCCTGGGTTCCTCATTCACAGTCCTCCGCCATGTCGGCAGCAATCAGGATGTCATCTACGTACTGTAGGAGAGTGAAGCCAGGGTGCTCCCTTCTGTACTCACCCAGGTCTTCGTGTAGTGCCTCATTAAAGATGGAGGGCGAATTCTTAAACCCCTGAGGCAGTCGTGTCCAGGTGAGTTGTCCGCTGTAGCCCTCCTCTGGATCATGCCACCCGAAGGCAAACAAGGGTTGGCTCCTGGGTGCTAGCGGCAGACTGAAGGAGGCGTCCTTTAAATCTAACACAGTATACCAGACTCTGGAGGGCACCAGGGAGCTCAAGAGAGTGTATGGATTGGGGACAATTGGGTGTATGTCCATGACTCTTTTATTACTTCCCGGAGGTCTTGCACTGGTTGGTAGTCATTTGTGTGAGGCTTCTTGACCGGCAGTAGGGGGTGTTCCAGGCAGATTGGCAGGGAACCAGCACCCCTAGACTCCGCAGACTCTGGATGTGTAGCTGAATTCCCTCCCGGGCCTCCTGAGACATGGGGTACTGTTTGATCCTTACCGGACCTTCTCCTGGCTTTAGCTCCACTAGGACTGGGGTCCTGTAAGCAGCTAGTCCTACCCCTCCTGTCTCTGCCCAGGCTGTGGGGAATTCTCGTAGCCATCTATCCATGTTACCCCCCGCTTGGGAGCGCCTCCTGGTGGAGACGGTACTCATCCTCTAGCCTCAGAGTCAGAACGTGGATGGGGTGGCCCTCGCCATCGGTGACCTGAGGACCCCCTTGTCTGAAAGTTATCTGAGCTCCAATCTTGGTCAGTAAGTCCCGTCCTAACAGTGGGTAGGGGCATTCTGGTATTACCATGAAGGAGTGGGTTACCCGGCCCATCCCTAAATCCACTGTTCTTCGGGTAGTCCATGAATACTGGTTCATACCAGTTGCCCCTTGCACCCAGGACCTTTTGCTAGTTAGTTTTCCTTGTGGAGTGCAGAGGACCGAATGCTGCGCTCCAGTGTCAACAAGGAAGTCCACAGGGGTCCCCTCCACTCCAAGAGTTACCCTGGGCTCGGGGAGGGGGTCCGAATCCTGACTCCCCTAATTACTTAGTTCATCAAGCCCCAAGACCTTTACTCGGTCTGTCTTGCTCCTCTTCCCACTGCCTCTCTTAGGACATTCTTGAGCCCAATGCCCTATCTTCTTGCAGTATGCACATTGATCCTTCTGCAGTTTCCCCTTCCCTTCCCAGGAGGTCTCCTTACCCTTCTTTCGATCGTTTGCAAGCTGTCAGAGGCGGAGGTCCCGTTTCTCAGGGGAGTCCATAGTGGTGGCCCACAGGATCCTAGCCAGGTCTCGGGTCTGCCTGCGAGCCTGTTTATCTTCAGGGGGCTCCCGGTTATTGTACACCTTTTCAGCCACCACCAACAAGTCCTGCAGACTCCTCTCTCCCAGTCTATCTATTCTTTGCAATTTTCTCCTAATTCTGCAGCAGACTGGTTTACAAAGGCTACAATAACAGTTGCCTTACTCTCAGGAGCCTCTGGATCCATGGGGGTATAGGTGCAGCATGCCTCCATAATCCACACTAAAAAAGCTGCTAGAGATTCATCTTTCTCCTGCTGTACGCTCCCTTCCTTAGCCAGATCAGTCAGCTTTCTAGCAGCTGTCTGGAGATTCCCCATTAGAGCCTGGCGGTAGACCCGGAGCCTCTCCTTACCTTCTGCTGTGCTGACATCCCATTCAGGCCTAGAGGGAGGAAAAGAGGTATCTATCTGAGCCTGGTTGGTTGTAGGATTCCCATCCACACCCAGAACCAGCTCCCGGGTCTCATTAAGGATCCTCTTCCTCTCCTCGGTGGTGAACAGGACCTGCAAGAGCTGCTGGCAGTTGTACCAGGTTGGCTGATGGGTAAAAATGATAGAATCCAACAGATTAATAAGCCCCGCTGACTTCTCAGAAAACTTAGGATTTGAGCTTTCCAATTATAGAGGTCGCTAGTGGCGAAAGGCTAGTAATGATGGGGCTGATCACCCCTCTCATTTGGGGGACCAGTGGCTCGCAGGGGTAAAGTCTTACCCTGTTTCCCCGAAAATAAGACAGTGTCTTATATTAATTTTTGCTCCCAAAGATGCACTAGGTCTTATTTTCAGGAGATGTTTTATTTTTCCATGAAGAAGAATACGGTACACATTTATTGTTAAATGAAAATAAAGGAAATTTATTACCTGTATACGGTACGGTAGTACGGTAGTTGTCAACACAAACCAGACAAACTGTGAATCCTCCAGCATCAAGAATTTACTCATTTATTCAATGACAATCATGTCATCATCTTCTGGAACATCATCATAACAATCCAATTCCTGAATTTCCTGGTGAATTTCTTGTGACTCCATTTCTTTCAGAATCAGTGGACCAAATCTCTCATGTTTAGCAATAGCACTGTCCTTTTTTAAATGAGTACTTCTTGTCAAGGTAGCCTACTCGCAGTGCATTTGCAATGCAACTGTCAGTGTTTTCTCCCATGAATTCTTCACCCAAGTAACAACTTCTTGCAGTTTAGGTTTCACAAAGTTTCTGAGTCAGAGCCCAGGGGGGCCTTATTTTCGGTAGGAGATGCCTTATATTTCACTCAGAAGGAAACCTGTAAGTAGTCTTATTTTCGGAGGATGTCTTATTTTCAGGGAAACACAGTAACAGTGGAGTCGGCAACGAAGACGAATTGTTCCCTCTGGGCTCTTTGTCTGGTATACAGCGGGCTTCCTGCTCTTCTCATGGTGTCTGCTTCCCTGTAAGGCAAAAATAGGTTCACGAAGGGCTTAAGCCAAAAGGGTGGGTTCTCCACAAGGTCCTGCCACATTATAATGTATGGGAGCTGATCGGGGTAACCCGTCTTGGGTTGAGAGACGACACTCCGAACCCAGCAAATGGTATGGAGATCGAATGTTCCCTCTGGTGGCCATCCAACATTGAAAGCTGGCCACTCACTTGAACAACAAGTCTGCCATTTCATCCTTCCAGACCCCCATACCAAAATTGTTAGCTCTTTCCTATACTTCCTGAAAATGATTAATCACAATGCTCAAAGGAGTAATCTGAGTGTGTCCCATAACATCCACATAGTGAGTCCACAGAGTAACACAGAAAATCATAACAGCCACCAAAAGAAGAACTCCCCACATCAACATTTTCAGTATTATAACAATTCAATACATTCAGATTTAAGTTTTTATTAAAAACTTAATTTACAAACAAGAGCAAACTTACAAAGAAGAGCAAACTGAAACCCTTACTTATACAAACATACAAACAAACAAAGAACACAGGAACAGACGGGGGGCCCCCAAGAACACCTTCCAACTCCGTGGAAGCGGCGCCTAAAACTAAACGACGGCCTCACACCGACTACCTCGTCCTGAAAGGGAATTCTATGTCCCCCCTAAAGGAGGATCAAAGCATCTTTTGATCTCTCAGGCCCGTGGCCTTCAATAGCGTGCCCACTAGATCTTTCAGGCACTTCCCACAGGGATCCCTTCACACAGTCCTACCTCGGCCAGACAGGCTTTCCGGATTTGGTGTTCCTCAGAGTCTTGAAGATTCCGAAAAGTCCCAGATGAGCCCCCAAATGTTGTGCCCAAGTGTCATGAACCCCAAAGACTACCAGGGAGCCGAATCCGATGCAATTGCAGAAAGCCTATATTTATTTCGGACTAGTTCAAACTCAGTCCCACTTACACCAGGGACATTGTGGCGGGAGAGAGAAAGAATTTAACATATCAATGGGTTTTATAGGGGGGTGGTGCCTCTACCTTGGCTGACCTGATTAGTTGGGTTAGGGCTAGGGTTCACTACACAAAATGGAGTTGGGAGCTGGCCCCACCCTTCCCTGCCCTCTCAGTTAGAAACAGCTCTGCATATTGCAAAGCACTCCTGTGGCAGTGGCTTGGGTATTAGGCCCCATGTTTTTCTGCCAGTTCCCTTTGTGGCATAGCAGCTATCAGGCCTCTCCCAAAGGAATGCACTAGAAGGGGATATCAGCCCCTCCTCTGCCAGCAGCAACAGGTACTGAACCCTTGGCAGCTCAGGCAATCTGCTTCCTCACCCCCTTCTTTTATCTTCACATGTGTCAAACACAAGGCCCGCGGGCCAAATCCAGCCCGCCAGACCTTGCAATGTGGCCCGCACCGCGCTGTCATCACTGCACTCCGCTGTCAGTTTATGACATTGTCAGTTTATGACTGTTCAGTAAACCATTCGGCCCGCGATTTAGGCTGGATTTTAGATTTCGGCCCCTTCTCTGATTGAGTTCGACACCCCTAATTCTAGTTCTTGGGGGATGAGTCTGCCTAGCAACCAGTTATTAATCACCAGGGCAGCTAGAAGTTGTGATTAGACACCAAATCCAGCAGAGCGGTCTGCAGCCAGTAAAAATAAACAAAACCCCATCTCTTCCAGCTTCACAATTAACTGCTGATATCCTCCTCCCCTTCTCTGCATTAACCATTTACTGCGTCTTTAGCAGGGGAAATAAGGCAAGTGGCCTGAGATCCTGTATAACCAGGCTTTTTACATTTAAGGATACTTTTTTTCTCATTCAAATCTGTAACCATTGGTTTCCCTCATAGACTTTTACTCTAAGCACCTAGACTCTCAAAGGATCTTAAATCCTCCTTTACCACTCTTGATTTCTCCAACCACCCTGTCCCATCCCCTAATCCAGTTGCTTGTCTCTGTTTTCAATTTTGAATCAGAGGAAGACAATTTCTACAGAAGGGGAAATAGAAACAGTGGGAGTTTCAGAGAAGACTACAGACTGCCGCTGTAGCAGTCCTCCCTTTTGAAGGCTGAGTGCTGACCTGTGGAAAAATGACTGTTAGTCAACCTGGAAAGATAGAGAGGAGGAAGATAAGGGTGTGTAGGGAGATTTCTTGCGAGCTGAAAGCCTGTATAGCCTCCTGAAAGAAAAGATCTTTAATCCAGTTATAGATGCTGTTAGAATTGAGGATCAATAGATGGTTAATAATAACTTACGCATTGGACTATGATGTCACAGGCAGGGACAGGGCCTGTAAATCTCTCTGCCCTGTCCTTGAAAGTTTCCAATTACCAAAAGAAATAACAAAGCCATAAATAAAAGTTCTTTGTTCCTTGAAATGTCACAAATTTATACATTTAAATTAACCTTAGGACTTTAAAATTTTAATTTAATGTAGCAAATTTATAAATCAGAGCAAATGAAACCCTTACTTATACAAACAGAGAGAGAAATATTTATTAGCTAAATGGGCTGATTTCCTCCACTGAGATAGAGAGCAAACATCTCTGAGAAAAATAACTCATCAGCGCTGCTTAAGACATTTGCAGACCATCACAAAAGATCTTCCCTATCTTCAACAATTTAAACAACAGAAAGATAACAAATACTCCCATACATCCATAGAATAAAACATAGAAATACAAACATAGACAAACAAAGGGACCCTAAGAACAGCCTTCCAACCCCATGGAAGCAAATCCGAAAGCTAGACGATGGCCTCACACCGACCCAGTGGGAGTGACCCGCCTTGTCTTAGATCATGGAGGGGATTCCACATCCCTCCCAGGAGGATCGGAACATCTTCCGAATCCTCCAGTCCATGATCTTTCAGCAATGCGTCCATCTAGACCGCACCGGGCACTACCAGTATGAGGGGATTCCACATCCCTCTAGAGATGAGTTCACACAAGAAAGACAGAAACACACAAATACACAGACACCTACCATGGCCAGTCAGGCTTTCCAGGTCTGGGGTCCTTCAGGGTATTTGGAATCCCAAACAAGCCCCCAAATGTTATGCCCAGATTTGTGATTCCCAAAGACCACCAGGGAGCCGAGTCTGATGCAAAAGCTAACCAGAGCTCACCCCCCACACACATACCATCGCAGTGGCAAGGTGGAAGAAGAGAGCAGGTCTCTCTAGTACAAAGGATATATAGGGGTGGTGAGGTCACTGCTTTGGCTGACCCCGATTGGGTGAGGGCTAGGGTCCAGTTACATAGTGACATAGTTATACAAAATGGAGGATGTAGCACAAGATGGAGTCAGGAGTTGGCCCTGCCCTGCCCCACAGTACAAATTGGAGTCAGGAGTTAGCCCTGTCCTGCCCTCTCAGTGGCTGCCAAGTCACACAGGCCAACATGTGGCTATTTAAACTGTTCTTTGACAGGAAAGATTATTTGTCTCTTCTCATATCTCCCATCTGGGTAGCTCTCACAGCACATCCTAAGGCACTCTGCAGACAGGCTCCTTTTGAAGAATTGCATCAAATGAGGGCCTACATAGCCAAGGCACTGAGATCTGAGTAGTAAATGGAAGGTTTATTCATTCTCTCATCTCTCAGAGGTGCTGGGTACTGATTGAATGGCATGTGCTGGCACTTCAATAGGCGTCAGTGGATCCTAGAGTTGAAAGAGTTTTAGCAGGAGGAGGACCTCCCAGTGTCCCTCACTTCTTGGACATAAAAGACTGGGCAAGCATTTGCGATTCATAATGAGTTAGGACATGTCTCCCTGTCACCCAGCGCCCCACTGACTGAGTAGTCACAAGGCCTAAGTGATGGGGGACGTGGGGGACACAGGGCCTTCCCTGCTCACTGGCCATCAGAGCCAGAGCCGCCCCTATCAGATGGCATTGCCATCTGGCCAGTATCACTGCCATTCTGAATTTTGCCCACACAGCCGCTTGGCTGTGGGTTGTTTTCTGAAACACTCATTGCCGTGTTCAGGTTATTTTGATAACTGCCATTTGTCTTGGTGTGTACCTAATACCCATTTTTTAAAAATCTGACACACCACACCGGTTGATACTATCTGAGCTCTGACACTTGGCTGTTTTCTCAGCTTGTTTCTAAGCGGAGGCGGTGCCCGCAGCCTGGGAGCAGAAGGTGAACCTGTCCTCTCAGGTCCCAGTGGGACCCTGTCCTCTGCCAGATGGAGGAGCTGCAGCTTTTGGCTGGGAGCATGGTCCTGCCCTTGGACTTCCCGCCATGCAGGGTGGGGACTGTGGCCCCGGCTGGCGAAGGCAAGGAATTGGGCGTGTGATGTGGGTTCTGCTCTGAAGCATCCACTGAGCCTGAGGGGCCTTCCTCCTGAGGACATGAGAAGGACATGGACAAGACACTTGCCACTTAGTACCCAAGTCAGGGTTGGAACAATTTACAGTAGGTTCTTGGGTTACATCAGAGATCCATTCCTACAGCGTGACTGTAATGTGATTTTCAGTAAAGCAATTTTTGCTGTTAAGTAGGAACCCACCTACATAAGCACCTATGTCACTCATGTGAAGCACATACACAGTAATGAAGTGAAACAGTGAAAAAAGAGAAACACCACATGACCTCACACATTGGTGGATGATAAAGATCATTATAAACTGATGAACCAAGAGACAGATATAGAGAAAGTAAAGCAACAGGCAGACTGTCAAATTACAGTGGGGCGGGTAGGGAGATCAGGGGGAGATAATAGATCAACCGAAGGACTTGTATAAATGCATATAAGTACAACCAATGGACATAAAACTATGGGGAGGGAGGGGATCTGTGAGAGGGAGGGAGAGGGGCAATAAAAAAATCAATAAAATATTTAAAAATAAATTTTAAAAAATCAATTAAAAATATAAAAAAAATAAAATTAAAATAAAAAATAAATAATAAATAATAAATAAATTAATTAAAAATAACAATTCCTGACCTTTACTTGTGGTAAATCCTAAATGATAAAGATGTAATATGCAAATTGATCATCATTATAACACACAAAATGGCTGCCCCCACATGGTCAAAGATGGCCTCCCCATGTGGACAGAAGATGGCTGCCACAGGATGACCAGCAGGAGAGGGCAGTTGGGGGAACCAAGCCTGCAGGGAAGGGCAGTTGGGGGTGCCTAGGTCACAGGGAAGAATAGTTAGGGTCAACCAGGCCAGTAGGGGAAGTCAGTTAATTCCGGCAGGGGAGCAGTTAGGTATCAATCAGGCTGGTAGGCAAAAAAGGTTGGGTCAATCAGGCAGGCAGGCAGGCAACCAAGCATTTGGGAGCTAGCAGTCCTGAATTGTGAGAGGGGTCCCAGATTAGAGAGGGTGCAGGCTGCACTGAGGGTTATACACCCCCCCCCCCATGCATGAATTTCGTACACTGGGCATCTAGTAAATAATAATAATAAAAAAAAAAAAAAAAAAAAAACATTAAGGAGAAACTGAAATGGTGGCATAAATAAACACCTAAATTGCTACCTCAGACAACAATTTCAAAACTATAACTAAAAGACAATCACCCAGAACCACGGGAAAGCTGGCTAAGTGGAAGTTCTACAACTAGAAGGAAAGAGAAAAGAGCATGGAGACATGCATAAGTGCAGAAAAGTACATGCATAAGTACAGAGGCGCTCGAATTGGGCTGGCAGCAGGCTACTGGGCATGCTTCTTTTTTCAACCCAAAGGGAGACAAGCTCCTGATTACTTTGAAATCCAGTTTCTGGGGAGATGCTGGGGACCCAAACTACTACAAGGAGAAGTTAGACTTTCTACCATCAGGACAAAAAGTGAGGGTGGCTTGCTTGAAGAGCCGCACACAGGAATCATTATTTACTGTGTGGGGGTGCAAGATGTAGGAATATGGAAACTCAAAGATGCAAAGATGGCTGACTGGCAGCCATCACTGTTTGCCATGCCCTAACCTAGTGACTCCCTGAGACACCCAAACAATCTACAAACCCATCCAAGCTCTTAACAGTGGCTTTTGCATATGGATGGCCTCCTCTATAACAGCTAAACCTAACAAACTGCAGCTTTGGTCAGACAGCTCCAAAACCTCCAAACTGCAAGCAAAGAGGAGAAAACTGTAGTTCTCGCTATAGCTCCTCCTGGGTGGCCTCAGACAGTAGCTGACCTGCACCCCATGGAGATCCAGAAGCCAGTGTACCTATTGGTCAGTGTGATACACCAGATTTCAACTCCTCACATCCATAAGTCACATTTGGGAGGCAAATTCAGTGAGCACCAAAGCCCCACTGAAACAAGGCCTGCACCATAAGCGTGTCTGCAGCGCAGCAGCTCTTCCATTATAGTCACAGTGGGTCCTCACAGCCAGTGGGTCTAGAGATCAATTCCTCCAAGTGCACCAACAGCAATCAAGGCTTAACTAAACCAAGACTTTGCACTCATCCCTCAAAAAGGTGTACCATGAGCATCCACCTCTGGTGATTGGGGAGGCTGAGCTACTGGCCCCTATAAGTCACCTACCACACAAAGCCACTTCATAAACAAAGGAAGCAGCAAAAATGCAGAGACACAAAAACATGTCACTAATGAAAGAAATGGAGGAAAGAAAATTACTGGACATAGAGTTCAAAACCACATTTATAAGGTTACTCAAGAATCTTCTAAAAACCACTGAGAAACTTGATGAAACCTAAGAGGAGCTTAGTGAGACCTTCAAGGATCTTAATGAGAATGCCAAAGGGAAAAAAATGGAAAGGGACCCGCCAGAAATTAAGCATACACTATCTAAAAGAAAGAAGAGACAGAAATTCAACTCTAGATCAAAGGACCCCAAGAATTAAACCAAAGATCTGAAATTTGAGGAAACAAAAAACACCCAATCAAAAAAACAAGAAAGAAAAAAGAATAAAAAATATGAAGATAGTGTGATAAGGCTCTGGGACAACTTTAAGCATACCAACTTCCAAATTATTGGGGTGCCAGAAGAAGAGAGAGAGCAAAATATCGAAAACTTATTAGAAGAAATAATGACAAAATTTTTCCTATCTGGTGCAACAAATAGGCTTACAATTTCAGGAAGCACACAGAACCCCAAACAAGAGGAATCCAAAGAGGACCACACCAAGACACATCATAATTAAAATGCCAAGGGCAAAAGACAAAGAGAGAATCTTGAAAGCAGCAAAAGAAAAACAGTTAGTTACCTACAAGGAGGACCCATAAAACTGTCAGCTGATTTCTCAACAGAAACTATGCAGGCCAGACGGGAGTGGGAAGAAATATTCAAAGTGGTGAACAGCAAGAACCTACAACCAAGATTACTCTACCCAGCAAAGCCATCATTCAGAATTGAAGGTTAGATAAAGAGCTTCACAGACAAGAAAAAGCTAAAGGAGTTCATCACCACCAAACCAAGATTATATGAAATGTTAAAGGTATTCTTTAAAAAGAGGAAGAAGAAAAAGCTAAAGGTAAAAATGATGAACAAGAAAGTGACAACAAATGTATATCTATAAACAAGTGAATCTAAAAATCGAGTGAATAAAAAATGATGAACAGAATGGACTGATTAATATAATAGAATCAGGAACATAGAAAGGGAGTGCTCTGACAATTATCAGAGAGTAGAGGATATGATGGGTGAGGGAAGAGATTGGACAAAAATCTTATACCTATGTATGAAGACAGTGGCAGGATGTAATGGCATGGGGTGGAGTGGGAAATAAAATGGAGGGGATCTATGGAAAGGGAGAGGAACACTTGTAATAATCTGGTCAATAAAGATTTATTTTAAAAATAAAAATAAAAAACATAAAGCACATATGTACATCTGTCAAAATGACAGAACTTTATTTTATAAGTAAACTAGAGACCTGGTACACAAAACTTGTGCATGGGTGTGAGTTGGAGGTGGTCCCCTCAGCCCAACCTGGACCCTCCTCAATCTGTGACTGCTCCAAGGATATCTGAAATTGGCAGTGAGACATCCCTCTCACAATCCGGAACTGCTAGCTCCTAACTGCTCACCTCCCTGCCTGCCTGATCACCCCTAACTGGCCCCTCTGCCAGCCTGGTCACCCTCCAACTGTCCCCCCTGCTGGCCTGGTTACTCACAACTGCTCCTCCCTTGCTATCCTAGTTACCCACAAGTCTGGTCTGATCCAACTGCCCCCCCACGCCCCTTCTACCTGTTCACCCCTCATTGCCCCCTCTGCTGACTTGATCCCCCTAACTGTCTCCCCTTCCTGCCTGGTCATCCCTCACTGCCCCCCTAATGGCCTGGTCACTAACTGCCCCCTGGCTGCCTGGTCTCTCCCAACTGCCCCCCCCCTATGATGACATAATCACCCCACACTGCCTTCTGATCAGTCATTTGTTCATCCTTCACTAATCCCCTTGCCAGCCTGGTTGCCCCATGCAGCCTACTGTTCAGTTGTTATGGTGAGGGCATCATGACCAATTTGCATATTACCCTTCGGTAACCCAGTGACTGCTTGATAATTCCCAGGCCCAGTAGCATGTCCTTGGGTGCAGTTCATCCCTCAGTCACAGGGGTTACAGGGAAAAGTGTCCTATCAGCTTGCTGGCTGAGAGGTTACAGGTCTCCACTTGCTGGTTCCCGGGTTGCCCTGGTCAGAATCTCCTTCAACAGCACAGAGCTGGTCTCTTCAGTGGAAGGCTCTGGCCTTCCTGGGAGTCAACCCAGGGCTCATTTTATTGCCGTTGGATTGCAAGAGGTATTGTGTCAGCAAAGGTGTGGCTGGCTGGTTTGTTGCAAATGTAATAGTTATGTCATGAGCTTTGCCTACAGCACAAATGAACATTTGTGTGAAGCATATATGCATGTTTTACAGGCATGTTTATGTGTGTATGTCTATGAACATAAATACATCCTACCTAATAAAAGAGTAATATAAAAATTAGCCATCACTCTGCTATACCAACAAGTCATGCCCACAAGTCAATCAGAGTGATTATGCAAATAAACCCATCCAAGATGTCTGGGGCCACAGAGAGCAGGACAGAGGCTTGGGTTTCCCAGGCAATGGAGGAAGCCAAGCTTTCCGCCAACCCTAACCAGTTTAAGCTTCCACTCAAGGCTACAAAGTTTCAATTATAGAAGGTAAACAAATCCAAACAGAAATGGCGCAGCCACGGAGCTGGAAAGAGCAGGAGGCTAAGGTTGCCCCCAGCAATGGAAGAAGCAAAGCTTTCAGTACAACCTGGCCAGCCCAGGCCTCTGCTTAAGGATACAAAGTTTCAATTATAGAAGGTACATAAACCCCAACAGAAATGTCTGCTGCCAAGGAGTGAGCAGGAGACTTAGCTCCATTCCAGGCTACAAAGTTTCAATTGTAGAAGGTAAATAAATTCCAGATACCAGGGCCTCCACTTGGGTCGCTAGGGGGTGTGGCCAACCTGAAAACCACCATAGGCTCCATGCCCCAAGGCAATTCCCACCCTGACCCAGGACATCCTTCAGGGCAAACCAGCTGGCCCTCACCCATGCACAAGGCCTCTATCCTATCTAATAAAAGAGTAATATGCATATTGACCATCACTTCAACACACAAGATGGCTGCCCCCATGTGGACACAAGATGGCCACCACAAGATGGCCAGCAGGGGAAGGCAGTTGGGAGGGACCAGGCCTGCAAGGGAGGGTAGTTGGAGGTGATCAATCCTGCAGGGGAGGGCAGTTAGGGTGACCAGGCCGGCAGAGGAGGGAAGTTGGGGACAAACAGGCTAGTAGAGGAGCAGTTAGGCATAATCAGGCTGGCAGCAGAGTGATTAGGAGGTGATCAGGCTGGCAGAAATTGTTATGGGCAATCAGGAAGGCAGGCAGACAAGCAGTTGGGAGCCAGCAGTCCTGGATTGTGAGAGAGATGTCCGACTGCCCATTCAGGCCCAATCCCATCATGAACGGGCATTCGGACATCCCTCTAGGGGTCTCAAATTTGAGGGGTGCAGGCTGGGCTGAGGGAACCCCTCACACTTCGTGCACAAATTTCGTGCACCAGGTCTCTAGTGTGTGTGTATAAGACAGAAATATATTATGCATATCAAAACAGCTATGAATTTGAAAAGATCAGTTAATTGTTGCAGCTTCCAAAAGCAAGTCATTCTTTCCTTGTTGTTGAATATTTTTCCACTAATTTTTAGAGAGTGTGGAGAGAGGAAAAGACAGAGAAGCACTGAAGGGAGAGAAGCACATTGATTGATTGCCTTCTGCATGAGCCCTGACTAGGACAGAAGAGTCTACAACCAAAGTAGGTGCCCTTGAACAGAATCAAATCCAGAAACCTTTAGTCTGTGAACTAATGGTCTATCCACTGAGCCAAATTGGCTAGGGCATTTTTTTCATGTTTCACAATATATTATTAATTTTAAAGGCTTTATTAATTAGTAAATTTGCAGCCTATGTTAGAAAGTTCTCTTTCTTTGTATGTGGTGCTTTTCTGGATTAAATAATCCATATAAAAGTATTGTTGCAACATAATATAAATATTTCCAAATAAAGCAGTGTATGAGAACTTGCATTGTTTTCTAAAATGTTTGTGTAAGTTTTCATTTTTGTTCCAAAATACAGCTTGTATGGACTTGTATGTGAGTCTGTATCTCAAGTCCTATTATGGGATGTGCCCACATGTGACCTAATAGTTCCCATGTGTGCTTGGACTCAAGACCTGGCAAAAACCTAATTGTACTTAACTCCTTTCACTGGTGCCCTGTTCCACTCCTGATGTTGGACTTTCACTTGGTCTGGGAAGAGCACAGAGGAAACCAGAGTTCCACGGTCCCTGGATTTCTAATTTATTGCGGGAGCTAGATTATACCTAGTTACCTTTATCCAAGTACCAAACCCTTATAATTTCACTAGAGGCCCAGTGCACAAAATTGGTGCATGAGGGGTTGTCCCTCAGCCCAGCCTGCACCCTCTCCAATCTGGGACACCTCAATGAATGTCCCATTGCCTGTTTAGGCCTTATCCTGGTAAGATTGGGCCAAACAGGCAGTCAGGCATCACTCTTGTTGTGGGGTCGAACCCTGGATTCAAAATAGGAGCCAAGAGCGCCGGCGGCTGTGTCCCTGGCCACCAATTCCACATACTACAGCATGTCAGCGCCCAAGGCAGAGCTGCTGATCAAGATAAAGGACCTGCAGGAGCAGCAGCAGCCTGAGGAGGACTCGGAGAGTGACCTGGACCACAACCTGTCTGTGAAGAAGGTAGGATAGCCTGGCTCTCCAGGGCGGTGAGGGCATAGGCCGGCAGGAGCTCTGCACCACGTGGCAGGCATTTGTGCCTGCTTCTTTGCAGGGCAGTGCGCTGGGGGCAGTCCTACTAAGCCCTAGGGTTAGTGCCCTGCTCTAAGATGGGGCGTTTCCACAGCTTCTTTGCCCAGTGTCATGAGACCCAGTGTCACACTAGCTGATGGGCACCGTTCCCTTACTTTTCTTTTTAAATATGTTTTTATTGGTTTTAGAAAGAGAGAAAAGGAGAGGAATAGAGAGATAGAAACATCAATTAGCTGCCTCCTGCGCAACCCCTACTGGGGATCAAATCTGTAACCCAGGCATGTGCCCTGACAAGGAATTGAATTGTGACTTCTTGGTTCATGGATCAAGGCTTAACCACTGAGCTACACCAGCCAGGCATATTTTATTTTTTTAAATAAATTTTTATTGTTCATATTATTACAAATGTTCCTTTCCCCCACCACCACCATTGCTCTCCTCCACCAGGTTCCCACCCCACCCTCTGCTCTTTCCCCACTCCCCATTGTCCTCATCCATAGGTGCACAGTTTATGTTCAGTCTCTTCCCACATCCCCATCTCCCCTTTTCCCCAAGAATCGTCAGTTCACTCCCCTTCCATACCTCGGATTCTATTATATTCACCAGTTAATATTGTTCATCAGATTTTTTTTTAATTTCCTTGGTTTTTAGATTCACTTGTTGATAGTTACGTATTTGTTGTTCATAATTTTTTTTTAACAGTTATTATTTTTCCCCCCCTAGGGTAACAAGTTTGTATTTTTTTAAATATATTTTATTGATTTTTTTTGCCCCCCTCCATCCCTCCCATACATACCTTCCCTCCCCCAGAGTTTTATGTCCATTGGTTGTACTTATATGGATGTACACAAGTCCTTCGGTTGATCTATTATCTCCCCCAGATCTTCCTCCCCTCCACACTGTAATTTGACAGTCTGCCTGTTGTTTTACTGTCTCTATATCTGTCTCTTGGTTCATCAATTTATAATGTTCTTTATCATCCACAAATGAGTGAGGTCATGTGGTGTTTCTCTTTCATTGACTGGGCAATTTCACTCAGCATGATGTTCTCCAATTCCATCCAGGTTGCTGCAAATGATGAGAATTCGTTCTTTTTTATGGCAGCATAGTATTCCATTGTGTAGATGTACCATGGTTTTTGGATCCAATCATCTGCTGACAGGCACCTAGGCTGTTTCCAAATTCTGGCTATTGTAGATTGTGCTGCTATGAACATAGGGGTGCATATATCCTTTCTGATTGGTGTTTCTAGTTTCTTGGGATATATTCCTAGAAGTGGGATTACTGGGTCAAATGGGAGTTCCATTTTCAGTTTTTTGAGGAAACTCCACACTGTTCTCCACAGTGGTTGCACCAGTCTGCATTCCCACCAGCAGTACATGAGGGTTCCTTTTTCTCCACAACCTCGCCAGCACTTGCTGTTTGTTGCTTTGTTGATGTTAGCCATTCTGACAGGTGTGAGATGGTACCGCATTGTCGTTTTGATTTGCATCTCTTGGATAATTAGTGATTTTGAGCGTGTTTTCATGTGCCTCTTGGCCTTCCTTCTGTCTTCTTTTGAAAATATTCTATTTAGGTCCCTTGCCCATTGTTTAATTGGATCATCCATCTTCCTTTAATTTAGTTGTATCAGCTGTCTGTAAATGTTGGAGATTAAACCTTTATCAGTGGTATTATTTGCAAATATATTCTCCCACACCGTAGGCCTTCTTGTTGTTTTGTTGATGGTTTCTTTTGCTGTAAAAAAAGCTTTTATTTTGATGTAGTCCCATTTGTTTATTTTCTCTTTAGCTTCCATTGCTCTAGGGGCAGTATCAGTGAAGAAGTTCTTTTGGCATACGTCTGAGATTTTGCTGCCTGTGGATGCTTCTAGTATTTTTATGGTTTCCCGTCTGATGTTTAAGTCCTGTATCCATTTTGAGTTTATTTTTGTGAATGGTGTAAGTTGGTGATCTAGTTTCATTCTTTTGCATGTGTCTGTCCAATTTTCCCAACACCATTTATTGAAGAGACTGTCTTGACTCCATTGTATTCATGCCTCCTTTGTCAAATATTAATTGAGCATATTGATTTGGGTTGATATCTGGGTTTTCAATTCTATTTCATTGATCTATATGTCTGTTCTTGTGCCAGTACCAGGCTGTTTTGAGAACCGTGGCTTTGTAATATAGTTTGAAGTCTGGTATTGAGATCCCTCCTACTTTACTCTTCTTTCTCAGGATTGCTGTGGCTATTCGGGGTCTTTTGTTGTTCCAAATGAACTTTTGGAGAGTTCTTTCTAGGTCAGTGAAGTATGCTGTTGGTATTTTAATAGGGAGTGCATTGAACCTATAGATTGCTTTAGGAAGTATGGACATTTTGATGATGTTGATTCTACCAATCCATGAACATGGTATGTTCTTCCATCTCCTTACATCTTCCTCTATCTCTTTTTTCAGTGTCGTGTAGTTTTCCGCAAATAGGTCCTTTACTTCCTTAGTTAAATTTATTCCTAGGTATCTTAATTTTTTTGGTGCGATGGTAAATGGAATTGCTTTTTTAGCCTCTGTTTCTGTAGTTTCACTGTTGGTGTATAGAAATGCCATGGATTTTTTGGCATTAATTTTGTATCCTGCTACATTGCCAAATTCATTTATTAAGTCAATTAGTTTTTTAATGGAGTCTTTTGGGTTTTTTTATGTACAATATCTTGTCATCTGCAAATAAGGATAACTTTACTTCTTCTTTTCCAATTTGGATGCCTTTTATTTCCTCCTCTTGTGTAATTGCAATGGCTAGTACTTCCAGTACTATGTCAAACAGGAGTGGCGAGAGTGGGCATCCCTGTCTTGTTCCTGTTCATAGAGGGAATGGTTTTAGTTTTTGCCCATTGAGTATAATGTTGGCTGTGGGTTTATCATAAATAGCTTTTATTATGTTGAGGTATGATCCTTGTATTCCCACCTTGTTAAGAGTTTTTATCAGGAAAGGGTGTTGGATTTTATCAAATGCTTTTTCTGCATCAATTGATATGACTATATGATTTTTATCTTTCAATTTGTTAATGTGATGTATCACGTTTATTGATTTGCGGATATTGTACCATCCTTGCATTCCTGGAATAAATCCAACTTGGTCATGGTGTATGATCTTTGTGATGTTCTTCTGGAGTCGATTTGCTAGAATTTTGTTGAGGATTTTGGCATCTATGTTCATGAGGGATATTGGCCTGTAATTCTCTTTCATTGAGTTGTCTTTATCAGGTTTAAGTATTAGGGTGATGCTGGCTTCATACAAGGAGTTTGGAAGTGTTCCTTCCTCTTGTATTTTTTGGAATAGTCTGAGGAGGATAGGTTTTAGTTCTTCCTTGAATGTTTGGTAAAACTCTCCTGTGAAGCCATCTGGCCCTGGGCTTTTGTTTGCTGGAAGCTTTTTGATGACTGTTTCTATTTCTTCCCAAGTCACTGGTCTATTGAGATTTTTAGATTCTTCCTGATCGAGTTTTGGAAGTTTGTATTTTTCTAGGAATACGTCCATTTCCTCCAGGTTGTTCAGTTTGTTGGAATAGAGTTGTTCGTAGTATTTAGTAACAATCCGTTGTATTTCAGTGGGGTCTGTTGTTATTTCACCTCTTTCATTTCTGATTTTGTTTATTTGGGTCCTCTCTCTTTGTTTCTTGGTTAGCCTGGCTAGAGGTCAACCTATCTTGTTTATCTTTTCAAAGAACCAGCTCTTGGTTTTGTTGATCTTGTGTATTGTTTCTTTGGTCTCTATGTCGTTTATCTGTGCTCTGATTTTTGTTATTTCCTTCCTTCTGCTTACACTGGGCTTTTCTTGTTGCTCTTTTTCTAACTCTTTGAGTTGTAGAGTTAGATCACTTGTTAGCCTTTTTTCTAGTTTTTTGCAATAGGCTTGTAAGGATATGAACTTCCCTCTCAAAACTGCTTTTGCTGTGTCCCATAGATTTTGGATTGTTGTGTTTTCATTGTCATTTGTTTCCAGGATGTTTTTAATTTCTTCCTTGATTTCTCTGGTAACCCAGTCCTTGTTTAATAGCATGCTATTTAGTCTCCATGTGTTTGATTTCTTTGGATTATTTTTATTGTAGTTAATTTCCAGTTTTATGCCATTATGATCTGAGAAGATGCTTGATATGATTTCTATCTTCTTGAATTTGAAGAGACTTTGCCTATGTCCCAAAATGTGGTCTATCTTTGAGAATGTCCCATGTGCACTTGAGAAGAATGTATATTCTGTGGCTTTGGGGCGGAATGGTCTGAAGATGTCAATTAATTCCATCTGGTCTAGTGAGTCATTTAGGATTGATATTTCTTTGCTGATTTTTTGTTTAGATGATTTGTCGAAGGGTGACTGTGGGGTATTAAAATCACCTACTATGATTGTATTGCTATTAATCTCTCCCTTAATGTCCTCCAGCAGTTTTTTTTTTTATGTATTTGGTTGCTCCTGTATTGGGTGCATATATATTTACCAGGGTTATTTCTTCTTCTTGGATTGTTCCCTTTAGTATTATGAAGTGGCCTTCATTATCTCTTGTTATGTCCTTCACTCTGAGATCTAATTTGTCAGATATAAGTATTGCTACCCCAGCTTTTCTTTCCTTTCCATTTGCCTGGAAAACTTTTTTCCATTCCTTCACCCTCAGTCTGTGTGCATCTTTTGTTCTGAGGTGGGTTTCTTGTAGACAACAGATGTATGGCCTTGTTTTCTTATCCAATCTGTTACCCTATGTCTTTTGATTGGAGCATTTAATCCATTTACATTTAAGGTTATTATTGATAGGTACTCATTTGACACCATTTTTATTCTATAACCGTGTTCCTTCTTCACTTCCTATTTCTTTATTTTTACAGTAGACCCTTTAGCATTTCTTGCATTGCTGGTTTGGTGGATATAAATTCCTTCAGTCTTTTTTTGTCTGTGAAGCTCCTGATTTCCCCTTCAATTTTGATTGATAGCCTTGCTGGGTACAGTATTCTTGGATTCAGACCCTTCCTTTGCATGACTTTGTATATTTCATCCCATTCCCTTCTGGCCTGATATGTTTCTGTTGAGAAATCAGTTGCTAGTCTGGTGGGGGTTCCTTTTATGTCACTTTTTGTCTCTCTCTGGCTGCTTTTAAGATTCTTACTTTGTCGTTGTTGTTAGCCAATTTAATTATAATGTGCCTTGGTGTCTGTCTTCTGGGATTTATTTTGCTCGGGACTCTGCGAGCATCTTGGATTGTGTGGGTTTTTTTCTTCTCTATCTCAGGAAAGTTTTCTGTCATTATTTCTTGAAATACTTTTTCCATGTCTACCTCAGTTTCTTTCCTTCTGGAACCCCAATTATTCGAATATTATTTTGTTTTGTATTGTCCCAAAGCTCCCATAGGGTCTCCTCCTGCTTTTTAATCTTTTTTTTTCTAGAAGCTGCTCTAGTTGGGTATTTTTTTTCCATCTTGTCTTCTAGCTCACTGATACGGTCCTCTGCTTCATCTAGTCTACTCTTGATGCTTTCTATTGAGTTCTTCATGGTGGTGATGTCATTTTTCATTTTTTCTTGGTTCTTCTTCAATTTCTCTTGGTTCTTCTTCAATTCCTCATGGCTCTTCTTCAATTCCTCATGGTTCTTCCTCATTTCTTCTTGGTTATTGTCAAATTTCTCTTCCATTCTTTTTAGCCATCCTATGATCATTATTCTGAATTCTTGCTCTGGTAGGCTGCTTGCCTCTGACTCCTTTACTTCCTTTTCTGGTGATGCCTGCTTTTCTTTCATGTGCGGGCTATTTCTTTGTCTCCCCATGGCCTCTCTTTTCAGGATGTCTGGTTATGTGGTGTTTCTTCCCCTACGTTGATTTAAAGGTACAAACTACAACACTACCAGGTACAACACAAGAGGCACTTAACAGGAATGTATTTACAATATTAATAACCTCCAACACAGGTGACCACTAGAGAAAGGCAAATTGGGGGATAGGAGAGAAGGAAGAAAGGTAAAAATAAAATAAAGAAAAATTTAAAAAAATAATAAATAAAATAAGTAATTAAGATAAAAAAAAAGAGGGATAAAGAGATAGAAAAAGAAGGATAAAGGTAATGACAAAATGAAGTTGGAAAACAGAAAAAAAGAAGAGAGAGAGAGAGAGAAAGAAAGAGAGAGAAGAAGGAAACTAAAGGAGAAATGGGAGACAAACTATATATCTGTGGAGAAAATTGCCATAGAACCACCACTGAACCCAGCCAATGCCAGTAACAATACTTGGAGATCAATACAAACTACAATATCCATTATTATTAGGTGAGGCTATGATATACAGAAGCAAAGAAATAAACAAAAACAGGATTTTTTTTTAAAAAAAAATACAAAGCAACAATAACAACACAGGTATAAGCATAACAATTTCACTTAAAAGCATAAAAATTCACAATAATCAACCTTCACACAAACAATGAGAAAAGGATAGAGGGGAGAACCTTTTTTTTTTTTTTTTTAACTAGTTAATATAGTGCAGAGAGTGATATTTATACACTTGGGTTAGGGGTTGGAACTTTGGTCTATAAGTATAGTGAGAGCTTTAGCAGGGGGTATGCAGAAAGAATAGAGGAAAAACTAAAGCAAGAAAGGGATAGGATAAACCGAAGACTAAAAGGGTAAAGTTTAGTAAGAGAGTGATGGTGTAAAGGTCAAGTTTATAAAGGGTTGAATGATGATATAGTAGAGATTAAAATAGAATGAAGGTTACTCCCAATGTAAAATAAAGAAAAAATAGAATGGTAGTGGAGAGGGGGAAAAAAAAAAGAAAAAAGAAATAAAAATTGCAAAATAGCAGTAGTAATAGTGATGATAGAGATTAAAAAATGTAATAATTGAAAAGGTAAAATCAAGTAAGGAAAAAAGAAAAAAAAATTCGTTTCTTAAGTAAAAGATGAAAAAAATGAAAATTAAATAAAAGATTAAAAACTGAAAATAAAATAAAGAATGGTAAAATTAGCATAAAAATGTCCAGTAGTGGTCATTCACTTCCTCTGTTATTGTATCTGGCACGCCTGATTCACGGAGCAGACAGACTTGCAGTTCCCAGCTTTCCACTGCACCTCAGTTTTGTAAGGTAATCCTTAATTTCAAGTAGACTATATCTTAGTTATTTGTGCCCATTTATTTTTGATTAATAAAAAGAAAAAAGAAGAAAAAGAAAAAGAAAAAGAAAAGAAAAAAGAAAAAGAAAGGAAAAAAGCAGTTTGTAATTCAATTCTTAGGTGTCAGTGTTTCCGGTTTGCCCTCCCAGTCCTTTTGGTTGCTCTGGCCTTCTTTCTCTATGGCTCTAGCTGGCAGAGTGCCAATTGGCTCCCAAACTATCTCTAAAGCTCTGATCCCTTCTTTCCAGGGAGGCAATTTCCCCTTGCAATTTCCCCGGATAAGCCCAACTGAGCAGTCCTTCCCTAGTTTTCAGAAGCAAGGGGGTGAAGGGGGTCAGGCGCCAAGGTTTCCAGATGATCCGCCCTTGTCGGGACAGCCGCGATTCTTAACAATCTGTCCCGTGTCCCCTGGCATTTTTTAAAAAAGTCCCAGATTACGCCAAACCCAGCTCTGGGTGTCCCAGGCAGAATTCTTGCTGCAGCCTTCTTTGGGCGCGCAGCTCAGCGCAGGCAGCAGCACTGCGCTGGCGGCTAGAGTGGGGGGAGGGGCCTTGCCGGAGCTCAGTGGCTACCTTCACTGCCTGCACCGCGGGACCCAGATCCCTCACATTTTCCCCGCAAACTCTGACCTTTCCGTGGGTGACTGAAGAACTCCCTTGAAACCAAGTGTTTGCGCCGATTGGGCTGTCTCAGCTACTCGATGGTCTTCGCCGCTGTGGGTTTTTTCAGGCTTCAGAGAAGCTCTTCCTTTCCTGGTAAGATGACGCAGCCTTCTCTCCAAGCCTGGAGTTCCGGGAGAGCCGCGGCGGCGGCCGCAGTGCTGGCCGGTTGATCAGGAAATCCTATCCAGCGGACCTTTCCTTATCCTCCTTGAGATTTCCACTGTCCCTCAGCTGCCAATCAACTTTCCCTGAGTGACTCAGACGCTGCTTTTTTCTGTTCTGGGACCGGAGTCAGAACAAATCCGTCTGTTCGGTCGCCATCTTCAAGCTCCGCCCTCATTTCATATAACCAACAAAGGGTCCACCCCAGGAACATACAAGGAATCCATGTTGGGAACCCACTCTGGAGGAGATCCACTGTTGTTCATAATTTTTATCTTTATTTACTTTCTCTTCTGAAAGAACCCCCTTCAGCAATTCATATAATTCTGGTTTGGTGTTGATGAACTCCTTTAGCTTTTTTTTTATTAGTGAAGCTCTTTATCTGGCCTTCGATTCTGAGTGATAGCTTTGCTGGATAGATTATCTTTGGCTGTAGGCTCTTACTATTCATCACCTTGAATATTTCTTGCCATTCCCGTCTGGCCTGCATGATTTCTGTTGAGAAATCAGATGACAATCGTATAGGTGCTCCTTTATAGGTAACTACCTTCTTTGCTCTTGCTGCTTTTAATATTCTCTTTGTCTTTTGCTCTTGGAATTTTAATTATGATTTGTCTTGGTGTGGTCCTCTTTGGATTCCTTTTGTTTGGAGTTCTGTGCACTTCCTGGACTTGTAAGTCTATTCTTTCACCAGGTGGGGGAAGTTTTCTGTCACTATTTCTTTCAGTATGTTTTCGATATCTTGCTCTCATCTTCTGGGACCCCCATAATTCTGATGTTGGTTCGCTTGAAGTTGTCCCAGAGGTTTCTTACATTATCTTCAATTTTCTGGATTCTCTTGCCTTCTAGCTTCTGTGGAGGAGTGTCTTCTGGCTCTTTATGTTCCAACTCTTTGACTTGATTCTTGTGATCTTCCATTCTGTTTTTTAGGACTCTGTATAATATTATTTATTTCAGTCAATGTATTTTTTATTTCTTATTGATCCCTTATCATTTTTTGTTGATTCCTCATTAATTCTAGTTGATCCCTTTTCATATCCTCATAGGTCTTATTCATCTTTTCTAGGAAATTCTTGAAAAACCTTATAAGCGTAGATTTGAACTCTATATCTAGTCGCTTTTTGTCCTCCATTTCTTTCCTTTGTGATCTATTTCATCGTGGCATTTTCACAGCTTTCCTGAGTTGGAAGCCTTAAAAGTCTCTGTGTTCTACTTGGATGGGGCGGGGTTTCAGGGTGGAGCCTGCAGCTTTGGCTTCCGTCAGCCCCGCCCTATGCAGGTCCTTCAGTTCTCGCTGCCAGCACCTCTGAGAGAAAGGTGCCCTCGATTTTCGCCTGCTACCAAACAGTCTATACTCTCTTCCAATGAGCCCGGTATTGGGGTTCAGTTCAGTTGGAAGTGGGATTGAAGGTGGCGTTCAGAGCAGTCTGGAGCTTTTGTCTCCTTCCCGCCAGGGCAGTCCCGTGGCACAGCCAACCGTCCCTTCTCTGCCTGCAATGTGCGCAGCGCCGGGACCTCCTTTCGCCGCTCCTCCGGGGTTCCACATTACAGCCCAGCTCCCTATGGATGAGCCTGGGTCCCCGGGGTCTGGCCTAGAACTGGGGTTCTGAGCAGTCCGAACTGGGGCCCAGCACAGTTGGAGTGTTTATCTCCTTTCTGCTGGGGAACGCCAGCCAGGCACTCAGCCGCCCTCCTCTCTGGCTCCATCCTCTCCGCGTGTGCTGCATGTCTCCGTACCTTAGGCTTTTCCAGCTCCTCCGCACTTCCTTCTGGTTTTCTCCTTGCTTCTCGTTGTAGAATTTCCAGTCAGTTGACTTTCCTGTAGTTCTGGATAGTGTTTATTTTATATTTTAGTTGTATTTTATTGAAATTGTTGTGTGTGGTTGCAGCTAGGTGTTTACCTGTCAGCCATCTTGGAATGACTCCAGCCAGGCATATTTTAAATTCAGCTGATATGTCTCTTTATCCTGATTAAAATCTGAGGAAATAATTGTCCACCCTTTAGAATATCAGGTTCACTTGTCTCTAAGCAGATGATCCCAACTCCAACAATGGGCTGGAAAGTGCTTGCTTAAGCAAATAACGTAGTTGGACCAACTCCAAGACACTCCCTCCCAAATCCCCCAACCCCATCAACTTGGGGATATGGCCATGGACAGAATCAAATAGAGCACCTTCCTTGGGAGTTTTCACAGGACAGGTGGGTGGCAGTCAGCACATAGACAAAAAACCATACTACATGAGACCAGCCCACATGCACTGCCAAGCCTGGCCTACAACCTATGTGTGTTGTTAAATTGTATTGAAACATGTGGTCTAGTGGCTCTCATAGAATAGCTGCAGAGCTGAGTCCTGGAAACAATATCCACATGTCCAATAAAGTCTGAAACACTTACTATTTGGCTCTTTCCAGAGCAAGTTTGCCAAATTATTATTATTATTAATTATTATTATTATTATTATTATTATTAGAGCCTGTTGCATGAAAATTTGTGCTGTCAGCCCAACCTGCCCCCTATCACAATCTGGGAGCCCTCAGGAGATGTCCCAGGTGGGCCTAAGCTTCAGTCTGGCTTCCCTCTGCAGGAGGTGAATGAGCCTATCAGGTGAATTAGCCATCACCGCCCCCATTACCCCATTGATCTGCCACAGCCCTTCTCAGCCCTCACAGCTGCCACAGCTTTATCTGGGGCATGTCCAGGAGATGTCCTGTCTATCCAGTCAAATTAGCATATTAACTTTTATTAGTATAGATTATTATTTGTTGTTGTTAATCCTCACCCAAAGATATTTTTCATTTGATTTAGAGAGAGTAGAAAGGGGAGAAAGAGAAACATTGATGTGAGAGATATATCAATTGGTTGTCTCCTATATGCACTCCAATCAGATCTGGGAACAAAACTACAACCCAGGTATGTGCCCTTGACTAGGATTCAAACCTGTGACACTTTAGTGCATGGGCTGACTATTGACCCACACTGGTGAGAGCTATATTTTTAACCTAATTTATTGGGATGACTGGTTCACAAAACCATATAGGTTTCTAGTATACAGCTCAATAAAACATCATCTGGATCATGTGTCCATCATCCCAAGCAAAGACTCTTTCTACCCTCTCTTTACCAACCTCTGCCCACCACTAAACCCCAACCTCCTTTCCCTCTGACCATCACCACACTGTCATCTGTGTATATATGTTATGCTAGAGGCCCAGTGCATGAATTCATGTACCATTGAGATCCCTTAGGCCTGGCCTGTGAGATAAATCCAAAACTAGCTCTCCAACATCCCCAGAGGGTTCCTAGATCGTGAGAAGGTGCAGGCTAGGCTGAGGGAACCTCATGGGTGCACGATTGGGACCAGGGAGGGGTGGGAGGTTGGCCAGCTCAGGAGGGGCCATGGGAGGGCTCCAGGGTAGGTCCAGCCAGTCTCGCTTAGTCCCAATAGACCGGACCAGCAGCAAGCTCACCTACTGGTCAGAGCATCTGTCCCCTGGTGGTCAGTGAACATCATAGCAACTGGTCACCCGTCTGCCCCTTGGTGGTCAGTATACATCATAGTGAGCAGTTGAGCAGCCTTAGCATATCTATAATAATAAAAGCATAATATGCTAATTAGATTGGACATCATTCCAACATCCTTCCAGACGAAGCTGGGTCCAGAGCGAAGCCCAGGTCCCAGCTCCCAGAGGGAAGCCAGTACCAGCAACTGGGGAAAGGACTACTCTTGCATGAATTTCATGCATGTGCCTCTCATCCTTTATACAGTAGGTCCTCAAGTTACATTTGAGATCCATTTTTAAAGTGAAATATAATATGATTTTCTCCATAAGTCAGAACCCACCTATATAAGCACCTTCGTTACTCATATGGAGCACATACACAGCTGTAATGAAGTGAAACAGTAAAAAAAATTTAAAAGAAGAAAGAAAACAATTCTTGACCTTTACTTGTGGTAAATAAATAATAAAAAACATAAGTCACATATGTACATACTTTGAAATGATGGAACTTTTTCTTTTTTTTTTATAAATAAATGGGGAATGGTGACTTAACCAATGAAACAATGTACATCAAGTCCAATGTAATCTGAGAAGAACTGCATGTAATAAAAGCTTAATATACTAAATGTTCAGTCATCCATTCAAATGTTCAATCCATCAAAGTGTAGTCCTAACTAATACAAGAGTAATATGCAAATTAACCATCACTCTGCTACACTCACAAGCCATGCCCACCATCCAATCAGGAGCAAGTATGCAAATTAACCCAACCAAGATGGCTGCAGCCATGGAGAGAGTAGGAAGCTTGGGTTTCTCCAGTAATGGAAGCCCAGGCCTCCACTCAGGGCTACAAAGGTTCAATTATAGAAGATAAATAAATCGCAACAAAAATGGTGGCAGCTATGGAGCTGGAGAGAGCAGGAGGCTTGAGTTTCCCTCAGTGATGGAGGAAGCCAAGTTCCTGCAGTTCTGGCCTGCCTTGATCTCCTCTGCTCAAGTATACAAAGTTTCAATTATAGAAGATAAATAAATCATCACAAAAATGGCTGTGGTCATGGAGCGAGCAAGAGGCTTGGCTCCGTTCCAGGCTACAAAGTTTCAACTATAGGAGATAAATATATCCCAGATACCAGAGCTTCCACTTGGATTGCTGGGGGGCATGGCCAGCCTGCAAACCACCAGAGGCCCCTCACCCAGACTGCCCCATGCCCCAAGAAAACCCACACCCTGATCCAGGACATCCTTTGGGACAAACCAGCTAGGCCTCACCTGTGCACTAAGCCTCTATCCTATCTAATCCTTGCTAGAAAAGAATAATATGCAGATTAACCATCACTCAAACACACAATATGGCTGCCCCCATGTGTCAAAGGTCCTGCCCCCATGTCAACATAAGATGGCCAGCAGTTGGGAGGGACCAGGCCTGCAGGGAGGGCAGTTGGGTGATCAAGACTGCAGGGTAGGCCAGTTAGTGTTTAACCAGGCTGGCAGAGGAGGAAAGTGGGGATGACCAAGTCTTTAGGAAGTGCAGTTGGGGAGGACCCAGGCCTGCAGGGGAGAACAGTTGGGGGGAACCAGGCTGTCAGGGGAGCAGTTAGACATCAATTTGGCATGGGAGTGGTCAGGGGATGATCAGGCTGGCAGGCAGAAGTGGTTAGGGGCAATCAGCAAGGCAGGCAGACAAGTAGTTGGGAGCCAGCAGTCCTCTATTGTGAGAGGGATGTCCAAGATTGGAAAGGGTGCAAAGTGGGCTGAGAGACACTCTCCCATCCCCATGCACGAATTTCATGCACCAGGTCTCTAGAATGCTAATAATATGCTAAGGCCACTAAACTGCTTATTATGATATGCAATAACCACTAAATGGCAGACACTTGGACCATAGGTTAGCTTGCTGCAGGTCAGGACTGAGCAAGAGGGCCGGACATTCCTTGGACGATTCCTGTGGTCCGTCCCCCTGGGTAATCTCCCATGTTCCTCCCCAACCCCAGTCATTTACCCATAGGGTCCCTCATCCTGGCATGTGCCCTGTCCCAATTTCAGACCCCTCGGGGGATGACAGAGGTCTGGTTTTGGCCCAACAGCAGCACGATCGGTCATTATAAATACAAACTGACCACCAGGAGGCAGACTCTCAACACAGGAGCTGTCCCCTGGTGGTCAGTGCACTTCCACAGGGAGAACACTGCTTAGATAGAATTCAGACTCATAGCTGGCACACCTGTAGTGGCGGGAGCCTCTTTTGCCTCTATGACAACACAAAGGATTTCTGATTGTCAGCTAAAAGAAGCAGGCCTAAGCTATCAATTGGACATCTCCCAAGGGTTTCTGGACTGCCAGAGGGCACAGGCCAGGCTGAGGGACCACCACCTGACTCCACAAGTGCATGGATTTCATGCACTGGGTCTCTAGACATTAGCATATTACACTTTGGTTGATTGAATGTCTGACTGGTTGGCTGGACACTTAGCATATTAATCTTTTATAATATAGGATAGAATAGTTTTTGGTTATTTACTTATTTCATTCAATGCTTAATGCTACCTTTTATTTATATTTTTTAATTCTCACCCAAGGATATTTTCCCATTGATTTTTAGCAAAAGTAGAGGAGAGAGGGAAAGAGAGAGAGAAACAACGATGGGAGAGAAACACATCCATTAGTTGCCTCCTGCACAAGCTCTGACCAGGGCCCAGGCTGGGGAGAAGCCTACAACCAAAGAATACTGGAACCCTTTGATTTACAGGTCAATGCTCTATCCACTGAGTCAAACTGCTGAGGGCTTAATGCCACTTTTTATTAGTGGGTAAAACAGAATAGTTTATGTTAATCTAGTTTACATTAGAAAATTAGTCCTCAATTTGCATTTTGGTCAAGTTGAAATCAATAGACTTTTAAGTTCATTGACATTCCTTTATTTGTCTTAAGTTTTCATTACTATACAGAGTACAATTTTTAAATAAATTATTTTAATGTATTTTTATTGATTTCAGAGAGGAAGGGAGAGGGAGAGAGAGATAAAAATATCAATGAGGAGAGAGAATCAGTGATCAGCTGCTGCCTACACGCCCCTACTAGGAATGGAGTCTGCAACCTGAGCATCTGTCCTGATCAGTAATCAAAATCATGGCCTCCTGGTTCATAGGATGATGCTCAATTACTGAGCCACAATGGCCAGGCCAAGAATACTCTTTAATCATGGAATTGAGTACTGGGCATAAGACTCGATTCCTTCAGTACAAGCAAGCCTTGAATTTGGGAATTTCCAAAGTATGAAACATAAAGATTCACACAGACCCTGAGAATTCCTATAGAAATTCATTTGTAGCCCAAAGGGACCCATTCATGCACAACCCAATAGGACTTAAGAAGATGAGCACAGGTTTATTTTATTTCTAAATTGTCAGTGATTTAATTGGGAATAATTATTCTTCCTCGTGATTTAACTGGGAATAATTATTCTTCCTCTTATAAATGCTGTTTATTTTTTTTATTTGTTAATCCTCACATAGAATATTTTTCCCATTGCTTTTCAACCAGACAGTTGAAAGAGGTGTGAGAGAGAGAAAAACATTGATGTGAGAGAGGTACATAGATAGGTTACCTTCCACATGCACCCCAATTGGGGGCAGGGAGCAAACTGCAACCCAGGTATGTGCCCTTGACCAAGAATTGAACCTGAGACCTTTTGGTGCACAGGCCAACATTCTAAGAAGCTGAGTAACACCAGCCAGGGATGTTCAATTATTTAATGATCACACAGGTAAAATGAACTTGCACCCAGTGGGGCTGACTTCTACAAGCCAAAATCCTGCAGTGCCCCCAGAGCACTGGATGGCCCAAAGTGTGTCCTCCTGATCCCATTTGCACGCCACCCTGTGCCCCGCAGCAGGAGCTCATCGACAGCATCGGCCGCAAGCTGCAGGTGCTGCGGGGCGCGCGGGAGAGCCTGCTGGAGGACATCCAGGCCAACTGCGCCTTCGGGGACGAGGTGGAGGCCATCGTCAAGGACGTGTGCAAGCCGAACGAGTTCGACAAGTTCCGCATGTTCATTGGGGACCTGGACAAGGTGGTGAACCTGCTGCTGTCCCTGTTGGGGCGCCTGGCCCGCGTGGAAAACGCCCTCAACAACCTGGACGACAGCGCGTCGATCGGGTAAGTACAACCAATAGAACCTAGAAATTGGGAGGGCAGGGGGGTTGGGGGGGTTGTAGGAGGATCTGCAGGGAGGTTCTTGGGGAGTTGATTGAATGCCTGATGTTGCAAGATGCTATGATGCTCTCCTGGTATAACATGGTAATGGCATGGTCCTCCGGGTATTAGACTGCACTGCCCGCCCAGCATCCCAAGGTCCATTGCAGAGATGCAGAGTGAGTGGGCCAGCCATTATCCCCTCAGCTATGCAGGGCTTAGATGACTCACCATCTCATTCCATCCCCTCATCCAGCACCACTCAGTGGCCAGGTGTGAGCATAGCTAGTAGTGAGTGAGAACCTCATGTCAGGCAGATGTGCTAATGCAGTAAAAAGGCTTTCAGAGGCAGATGTGATAATGCAATAAAATGCATGGTGTCAAGTTATAGAAGGTGCCTTTCTGATTCTAGGTAGAAAATGAATATGTGAAAAGAGTTGGGGGAAGTCCCACACCTGATCTCAGAAGCTTTGAGGCCAACTGCTTTGAGTCTGAACCGAATTTGTAGAATTAATTACAATCCACTTTTTTCTGTTTGGAACCCACCAGCTTTGCTTTGCCTCTTTTCATCCAAATGCATGGTCCTTTATTTCACAAGTGCCTGAGGCCATGGTGTCCCTGCGAGGTGGGTGGGGTACATCAACCCCAAGCCATCTACAAGCCAGAAGCAGGCTGTTTGCAGTTGAATGTCAGCTCCCTTTCCTTAAGCTTTTCTGTATGTCACCTTTTTTGCAAACTGCAGCCTCACTCTGGATGCCTGCATGCAGTCCTGCAAAACAGCAGGATGGCAGGGAGCGTGTGTCCAAAATCCCACAGAGGGAAAGTGTCCCTGACACCCCTGACTGACAGAAACATGATGCATTTGTCTCCTCCTTTCTTCTGTTCTTTACACTGGGATGGTGTAGAAGACAAGTTCATGCTCTGCAGACACAGAGGACAAGAGTAAAAGTCATGTTCTGGGAGTAAGTGGTCTGTGCCCCATAGCAGATGCTTGTAAGGGGAGAAGGAACCTCCCCACAGCATTGCATTTCTCTTCAAACTCCCTGCATCCTTGTCTACAACAACTCCAGGCTCTGTGTCCTGCTGTGAGGAGGGTTTAAAATTCTGCCCTGGATTTCTTTAGAATGTATCCCCTTTGCCACAATGTTGTCATGGGAAGGATGCTAACACAAGTCGGATGACTAAGTCTTTGGCACCTTTTTTTAATTGCTCGTTTATTAGGAAAGCAACAGACAAGGTGTGAAAGCCACAGCCAGCATAGCTAGGGTTCAGGATCTGGAGAAGGGCTATGCACAAGGCAATAGACAAGAATTGTGAATTTAGAAATCACATGGGACCAGGGGAATACCCTTCTCTAGCGGAAAGGCTTCACTGGGGCCCAAGCTTTTATTCAGTTTTAGAATACACATATTGCCCTTAATCAGGCAGGCAATCTAGTAGTAGATAGGCTATCTTAAAGATCTATAAATATTAGTAAAGACTGACTTTGAGACTATTTGGTCAGGTGGCTTGAGCCACCATAATCTCAACAATCAGTGCATAGCTTTTAGCTCTTGCTAAAGCTCAAGGCCCATCAGTCTTCCAAGTCCCCTGTTTGCACTTTTATAATAGTATAGACAATGAATAGCTTCCAGCAACAAGTGTTTTGTTTTTTTTGTTTTTTGTTTATGAGTGTGTGTATATATGTATATGTACATTATATATTTGAAATACAAATACACTGAGTGGCTAGATATGTGTTCAGAGATCATAATAATCTGGCTACTCGGGGTGTGTGTGTGTGTGTGTGTGTATGTATGTATGTATGTATATATATGGGTACCAAAAGTATTCTAGACTTTTGTTGGAGATCAACCACCTCTTTGTCCTGAGCTTTCTACCAGCCAATGCAAAGGGGAAAACTAATCAGGTTCACAAATTATAGTATCTTTGATATCAAATAAATGAGGTACTCAAGAGAAGTACATGCATAATAATCTGGCAACTCAATGTATTGTATATTTCTTATATAATAAAGAGCTATTATGCAAATTGTCATCACGCACTTATGCTATCATGCCGTAATGGCTCAGACTCTCAACACTGAGGAGAGAGGAATAGAAGCCAGTCAGGCTGTAGCTGAGGAGAGGGACAAGCCATCAACCCCACAGTCCCAAGTGCCAGCAGCTGCACATGTGCCTGTAGCCCAGGAGAGGGACAAGCCACCTACCCCTTGGTCTTTGCTGCCAGTGGCTGTACTTGCAGCATAAGAGAGGGACAATCCACACGTCCTAAGGTCCCAGCAGCTGCAGTTGCATCCCAGGTGCAGCCACCCACCCACATTCTCCTGTGGCTGTGGCTGGCCCAGGTGAAGCCAGAGGGAGGGAAGCACAGGTCCCAGGTACCTGCAATCAGCCAGAGGAGGGAATCCTGGATCCCAGGAGCAAAGCAGAAGCAGTTAGTGTTGATCAGGTGGATCAGATAGGAGCAATTAGGCAGGCAGGCAAAGGTAGTTAGGGGCAATCAAGCAGGCAAGCAGAGGGGTTAGGGACAATCAGGCAGGAAGGCAGGCAAGTAGTTAGGAGCAAGCAGTCCCAGATTGTGAGAGGCAGTCAAACTTCCCCTGAAGGGTACTGGATTGTAGAGGGTGCAAACCAGGCTGAGGAACATCCCTCCTGTGCACCCCTCGAGAGATATACAACTGCCCATTTAGGCCTGATCTTACCAGGCAGTCAGACATCTCTCTCACAATCCAGGATTGCTGGCTCCCAACTGCTCACCTACCTCATTGCCCCTAACTGCTTTGTCTGTCAGCCTGATCACACCCTAACCACTCCTTGACACGCTGTTTGCCCCTAACTGCCCTCCCCTGCAGGCATAGCCATCTCTAACTGACTCCCCTGAAGGCCTAGTCATCCCTAGCTGCACTTCCTTGAAGGCCTGGTCATCCCCAACTGCCCTGCCCTGTAGGCCTGCTCACCAGTCACTTCCCTCCTCTGCCAGCCTAGTCACTCTTAACTGCCCACCCTTTCAGGCTTCATTGCCCCATCTGCTCTCCTGTGCAGACCTGGTCCCTCCCAACTTTCCTTCCCAACTGGCCATCTTGTGGTGGCCAGATTGTGTCCACATGCAAGCAGCCATTTTGTGTGTTGGAGAGATAATCAATTTGCATATCTCCCACCCTGATCTGGGACACCAGACGGCTGCCACCTGTGCACCAGGCCTCTATCCTATCTAACAGAGTAATATGCTATTAACCATCACTCTGCTACACCCACAAGCTATGCCCACCAGCCAATCAAAGCAAGTATGCAAATTAAGACCAATCAAGTTGGCTATGGCCACAGAGACCAGGAGGGAGGCTTGGGTTTTTCTGGCAATGCAAGAAGCCAAGCTTTCCACCTTCCCTAGCTGGCCTAGGCCTCCACTCAAGGATACAAAGTTTCGATTATAGAAGATAAACAAATCCAAACGGAAATGGCAGCAGCCACAGAGCGAGCAGAAGGCTTGGCTCAGCTGCAGGCTACAAAGTTTCAATTATAGAAGATAAATAAATCCCAGAAAACAGGGCCTTCACTTGGGTTGCCAGGGAGTGTCACCAGCCTGCAAATCACCACAGGCCCCCCACTCAGGCCCCAAGGCAACCCCCACCCTGATCTGGGTCACCCTTCAGGGCAAACCAGACAGCCACCACCTGTGCACCAGGCCTCTATCCTATCTAATAAAAGAGTAATATGCAGATTGACCATCACTCCAACACACAAGATGGCTGCCCCCATGTGGTCGAAGATCCTGTCCCTATGTGGACACAAGGTGGCCACCACAAGATGGCCAGCAGGGGAAGGCAGTTGGGAGGCACCAGGCCTGCAAGGGAGGGCAGTTGGAGGCAATCAACCCTGCAGGAGAGGACAGTTAGGGGTGACCAGGCCGGCAGAGGGGGGAAATTGGGGACAAGCAGGATGGTAGGAGAGCAGTTAGACATCAATCAGGCTGGCATGGGAGTGGTTATGTGGTGATCAGGTTGGCAGAAATGGTTAGGGGCAATCAGGAGGGCAGGTAGGTGAGCAGCTGGGAGCCAGCAGTTGTGAGAGGGATATCCTAGATTGAAGAGGGTGTAGGCTGGGCTGGGGGACACCACCACCATCACCACCACCCCCTGTGTACAAATTTTGTGTACCGGGCCTTTAGTTACTCTAATATTAGATAGGCCTGGTGCACAGGTGGGGTCCGACTTGTATGCCCTGAATAGTGTCTTGGGTCAGGGTGAGGTTCCCTTGGGGCCTGGAGTGGCCTGAGTGAGGGGCCTGTGGTGGTTTGCATGTTGGCCACACACCCCAGTGACACAAGTGGAGGCCCTGGTATCTGGGATTTATTTACCTTCTACAATTGAAACTCTGTAGCCTTGAGGAAAGGCCAGGGGTGGCCAGGGTGAGCAGGTCACCTTGGCTGTCTCTGTTAGGAAGTCCAAGTCCATGTGCAGCACTGAAGGTGAAAGAGGCCTTCTAAAAGCATTGAAGGGGCTAAAGAGAGAAGCAAGGGTGGGCCTGCTGTAGCCACAAGTGCTTGCCAGTCACACTCAGAACTCAGTGCTGTTCCATAAGATCTGCATCACTCCAACCCCAGAATTTTTGTATTTCCAGGGTATCAGGGTGGCCACTGCTTCTGATCCTCACTGGCTTCTCTCTCTCTCTCTCTCTCTCTCTCTCTCTCTCTCTCTCTCTCTCTCTCTCTCTCTCTCTCCCCCCCCACAGCAATCGCTGCTCGAGAAGCAGCGGGTCCTCATCCAGCAGCACAAGGACGCCAAGGAGCTCAAGGAGAACCTGGACCGCCGGGAGCGCGTGGTGCTGGACATCCTGGCCAGCTACCTGAGTGACGAGAACCTGGCCGACTACGAGCACTTCGTCAAGATGAAGTCGGCCCTCATCATTGAGCAGCGGGAGCTGAAGGACAAGATCCACCTGGGTGAGGAGCAGCTCAAGTGCCTGGTGGACAGCCTGCAGCCCGACAGGAGCAAGTGAGGGCCTGCGGGCGGAGCCGGCCTGCCCCTCCCTGGCAGCGGACCCCAGCCCAGCCGGTGGCCCCCAGTGAGAACCCTCTCAGAGCGACGTGGCTGTTTGAAAAGCGATAACTCGTGTTTGTCTGGGGTGACACGTTGGGTGTTAGTTTCCCTTTGGATGCTGAGCAGAGTGGCTCCCCGTGGAGTGTTGTCCTTCACAAGGAGCCCCATGTGGCACGGGCCCCGGTGGCTGGCGAGCTTCTGCCCCGGAGCCCGCAGGCTGTCCCGTCCCGCATGCCAGGGCCCCTTGGCAGCGATCGCTCTGGCCTGCGTCCCCCGCTGCCACACCAGCCATTGGGCAGCGCTCAGCGAGTCCCCGGGGTGCACCAGAGGGGACACCCGGCTCACGTCTTCTCTTGTGATCCACGAGGGGTGTGGCCTGCCACGTTTATCCGTGTCCGACCAGTGCTGTTAGTGTTACTGTCGTTCATATAATGTGCTCTCTGACCCGGCACAAACCTGTGAAGATGATGATAGTGATAATTTATTAACATAGTTTCCAAGTGGTTAGAAACCAACTGTGAAATGCATAGCCTTTGTGTTGGGTCGCTCATTAAAAGTCGTGTGCATGCTTTCAAACCCACGCACCAAGCGGGCGGCTTCAGTCCGTCTCACCTGGCGGCAGGGTCAGGCATGTTCCTGCAATGTGAAATGCCTGGTCACAGGTGTGTGCGGTAGTCCTGTGCTTGCTAGGTGTTTCCCGAGACCAGTGGACCGTTCTTAGATCACTTTCTCCCCAGGCATTTGTGTCGTGTGCTTATGGTCATCCATGGGAAGTGGCTCCTTTCCTCGGTTTGCCTCTTGCAACCTGTCAGCATGCCCCGAAGGCCCATCCAGTTTCCTAAGAGCCCGCCTCCGGGCTTCCGGGGGTCCCACTCCAGCTTTGCCACAGAGTTGATCGGTTCCGGGCCCTTTTTATTGGTTGACACGATTCTGAAGAGTCTGTTCACTTAAAAAACAAATGCTGTTATGGTGTCAGTTTGCAGTTGCAAATCAAAAAATGATTTGCAAATCACATGTGACAAAGTAGCCCTCTCCGGAATATATAAATAACTACACAGTTCAACTGCAAGAAAACCAACAACCCAGATGAAACGTGGGCAAAGATTTCACCAAAGAGGACATGTGTGTGGCAAGGAAGTGCAAGAGAAAGATGATCAACCGCCGATGGTTGGATGGTAACTTATTTTTACCTAAATCACTGTGGAGCTGCTATCTCTCTCCTCGGATGCTCATCTGGTGCAATGTGTGGCTAATGGCAGAACCCCTTGACTGAGTTCACGTCAGGGTAACGTGGACATGTGTTGGGTGGAGGGGTTGTTTGAATCCCATTTCCCCTTATTCCTTATCAAGTTTTCCAGCAGGTGGGGAGACCTTTCTGTCAGAGCGCCTGCCACCTAACCAAACCACACACACCAGTGTCTTAGGACCATGGTCCATGCTTCCTGAGCCAGGAGCGGCAAGCCAGGCTCCCTGGCCGTGGTCTGGATGTCAGCTTGCGGCATGGAAGGGTCCACACGGGCCAGCTCAGGCACACAGGCAGTCACTGCTCATTTTGGCAACAACCAAGCCAAGAAGACATGCCTTTCCAGGCGTGTTCACTGCTGTCAGTTCAGCTGTGATGTGGGAATCTTGCCGCTTGCGGTGAGAAGTGGCCACGTCGGAGAAGGCCCAACTGGCTGCTCTTGGACCCCCGTGGTCCTCCCTCTGGGGGGACCACAGCCACTCCGTGTGTGTGTTTGCTTTTTAATTTAGACGAAGCTTTTACCTGTGATTCTTCCCCCTCCAATGCACTGTTGTGGCTGTTTTGATGCTATCTATGTCTGTAACTGTGAACCTGGAAACTGTGTGTGTCTGTGCCGGCCTTCTGATGTCTTTGCGGACTTCCTTCTCTGTGGGAATATGTAGTGTGATCCCCCCTTTTAGCGAAGCCCCCGTGCCCACACCGTCCTGTCCTGTCCCCGATTGCCTCTTCAGTGTCTGCTTGGCGGGACCCAAAGATCCGGGAGTCCGTGTACGTACCTTTGTATATAGTGACATCATTGCAGGTCAAACCGTCTGGTGCTAACGTCTGCCCTCTGCGCGCGTGGCTGTTGCGGGCGCTCTGTGAAGCTCTCGCCTCGCGTGGAATGCCCTGAATCGTGAGACTCCAGCCAGGCCATCGCCTGCAACTCACTGTGGAAATGTGTGCAGATTCATGCTCGACGCTGACCACTTACCTCTCAACAGATCATCCTGCCTGACTTTGATGAAATAAATAGTGTCTCTGAGTGCATGGAGCCTGAATTTGATTTACCTGTTTTATCACATTTTTAAAAAATATATTTTATTGATTTTTTTACAGAGAGGAGAGGAGAGGGAGAGAGAGTTAGAAACGTCGATGAGAGAGAAACATTGACCAGCTGCCTCTTGCCCGCAACCAATGTACATGCCCTTGACCAGAATCGAACCTGGGACCTTTCAGTCCACAGACCGATGCTCTACCACTGAGCCAAACTGGTTTCGGCTTATCACAACTTTTGTTTGCATTCTTTGTGCATCCTCACCCAGGGCTCTTGTTTCCATTGATTTGTGAAGCGAGTGGAAGGGAGGGAGAGAGAGAAACATAGATGTAAGAGAGATGCATTGATTGGTTGCCTCCCATTCATGCACTAACAGTGACTGGGATTTGAGCCTGCAACCCAGGTATGTGCCCTTGCCTGGGAATTGAACCATTACCTCCTGGTTCATAGGTTGACATGCAACCACGAAGCCATGTCAGCTGGGCGAGGATAGAATATTTTAAATGGGGGACAGTTCGCACAAATTGCATATTTTAAAGAGTTGACAGATACCACACAGCTGTAGGGCTATTTTGGCTTCAGCTAGACCTGAGTTCCTCTTCGTGCAGTTCTGAAGTGACCAGTTGGGACAGGAGGCTGTGACGCCTGTGCACCTGTGTGAGCCACTTCCCGTGGCCCCTAGATGGTATGTGCAGGTGATTGTCTGCACCTGTGTGAGCCACGTCCTGTGGCCATAGGTGATTAGGTACAGGGGGTTGTCTGAGCAAGTGCTTTACCCATGTCCCACTTCTGAAAAAAAAAAAAAAAAACCTATATATATAATTGATTTTTTACAGAGAGGAAGGGAGAGGTATAGAGAGAAACGTTGATTCAGCTGCCTCCTGCACACCCCCAACTGGGAATGTGCCCAAAACCAAGGTACATGCCCTTGACCAGAATTGAACCAGGAACCCTTCAGTCTGCAGGCTGACACTCTATCAGTTGAGCCAAACCAGTTTGGGCTCACTTTTTTTTTTTTTTTTAAGAAAAAGTTATATAATCATATTTTTTAAAAAAATACTTTTGATTTCAGAGAGGGGGAGAGAAAAATATCAATGATGAGAGAGAATCATGAATCAGCTGCCTCCTGCATGCCCCCCATGGGATGGAGTACACAACTCGGGCCTGTGTCCTGACCAGGAATCGTACCCTGACCTCCTGGTTCCTAGGTCCACGCCCAACCACGGAGCCACACATTTTTAAAACCTGCTTCTTGCTTAACATTGGGAACTCCCTCCTCATTATTCTTCGGCATTAGGTTGAATTTCTGTGTAAGAGTCCATTGTGAGGACACATGGTTCACTGACTGAGTCTGATGGGCTGCAGGGTGATTTCACTGGTCCCCGTTCCCTCAGGCAGGAAGTGCATGTGGGTGTCCGGTGCGCATCCTTGCACCTCCCCACTGGCTGGAAGCTCCTCCTCACGGGAATAAGCAGGGGGCTCCTGTGGAACTTGACTCCCACATGAAATTTGGTCCTAAGTGTGGGCCGGCGGACACCCCCTCCCATGTGCCTTTTGGCGGCCTCATTCCTCACAGCAGCCCCATCTGACACACTCCCACTTAACCAACCAGCTTCTCCAGTCAGGAGTGACCGTCCCTCCCACCGCATCCCCATGGGCCATTCACAGTGCCGTCACCGAGGTGCAGCTGGAAGATCATTGCCACAGCTCCGGGGTCTTTCCTGACGTGCTGGCTGTCACTGGGCTTTCCCAGCGACCCTCGCCTGTGCGGGCCACTGTTGCTGATGCCTGCGTGGGTGTGTTGTCATCGACTCTAGGTGGACTTTTTCAGGGGGAACTCTCTGGGCAGGTCCAGATACTGGGAACTCCAGAGGGGAGAGATTCTATGACTACCAGTGTGATGTGGTCTTACCAGTGGGATGTGGTCCTACCAGTGGGAGGGGGTCTTACCAGTGGGATGTGGCCCTACCAGTGGGAGGGGGTCTTACCAATGGAAGGGGGTCTTACCAGTGGGAGGGGGTCTTACCAGTGGGAGGGGGTCCTTCCAGTGTGATGTGGTCCTACCAGTGTGATGTGGTCTTACCAGTGTGATGTGGTCTTACCAGTGGGATGTGGTCCTACCAGTGGGAGGGGGTCTTACCAGTGGGAGGTGGTCCTACCAGTGGGAGGGGGTCTTACCAGTAGGAGGGGGTCTTACCAGTGGGATGTGGTCTTACCAGTGGGAGGGGGTCCTACCAGTGGGAGGGGGTCTTACCAGTGGGAGGTGGTCCTACCAGTGGGAGGAGGGTCTTACCAGTGGGAGGTGGTCTTACCAGTGGGAGGGGGTCTTGTAAGTTGGATGTGGTCTTACCAGTGGAATGTGGTCTTGCAAGTGGAATGTGGTCTCACAAATGGGATGAGCTCCTACAAATAGGATGTGGTTTAAGCCTAAAGGAATGCCTGTTGTGAAGTGGCCTAAAGGGCAGATCCAGAGGAGGGGTATTGATTTAATCAGACCTAGCAGTTATCTTTTTTAAGCGTACAGTCAAGTGTTACTGTGGACCTTCACAATGTTGTGCTACCATACCACTATCATCTCCAGAACTTTTTGGTCTCCCCAAATGGAAATTTTCCCAATTGAACACTATGTCCCCTCTGGCACCCATGGTTGCTTTCTGTCACTGAGTGTGGCTACTCTAGGGACCTCATAGAGGTGAAATGATACAGTACTTGTCTTTGTGTTGCTGGCTTTTTTCATTCAGTAGAATGTCTTCATAGTTTATCCATGCTATACTGAGTGTCATAATATCCTTTGTTTTCAAGGTTGAGTACCGTAATAGTCCTTGGTATGGGTAGACCATATGTTGCCTGTACACTCATCCAAGGTGAACATTTGGATTGGTTCTAGCCCTTGGCTGTTGTGGATAATGCTGCTATAAACATGGGTGTGAAAATACCTGCTTGAGTCCCTGCTTTCCCTTCTTGGAATATAAACCAGAAGAGGGATTGTTGAATCTTGGGATAATCCCACGTTTAATATTTGGACTCTATGCTGAGATATAATTCACAGATTATTCACCATTTTGAAGTGTACAATTCAGTAGATTTCTGTGTATTCACAAGATCATGCAACTGTCACCACTAATTCCAGAATGTTCTCAACACCTAAACAGGGATGCCTTTTTCTCAGTCTTTCTTGTCTATGTTTTGACTAACTTCTTGGATACTTTGGTATTTGTTCCACTCACTGTCAGTGGTTAATTGGCTGTGTCTTTTTTACATTTTGATGCTCACTGAATCTGTACAATTTAAAATGGTGAATTTCATAGTGTGTAAATTCCATCTCAATTAAGCTGTTTTAAAAACAAAAGATATGCAGCAATGGTAGAAATGTGCCCAGGAAGTAGGGAAACAATCTCCCATAAGACCCACCAGGAAGACAGATTCTGTTCTTTTCTTTCTTGCTTACTTTCTTTCTTTTTTTCAGAGAGGAAGGAAGAGGGAAAGATAGAAACATCAATGATGAGAGAGAATCATGGGCCAGCTACCTCTTGCATACTTCCTACTGGACGTGTGCCCTGAACCAAACCATAACCTCCTGATTAACAGTTCAACACTCAACCACTGAGCCACCCTGGCCTGGCAGCTTCTGTTTTTGATGATTTTCTGAGGTGGTCCCTTCCTTGAGAATTCATATGTAATTCATGGAATGGCTTTATTTTCCACTCAGCTCCATGTTTCAATGGCCTTTTTACAAACTTTTCTAAAAGAGTTTAAGATGATAGATAAGTACATATGTAGTTTGCCAATGGTACACAAGTGACCCCTAGAACTGTGATGAGGTGACCCCTAGATTAGTGGCCATCAACTGGTGGTCCATAAACCACTGGTGGTTGGTGAGGTCTAAACAGTTGGCAAATGCTGGTTTAAGGAAACTTTTGGAGCAGTGGTCACCAAACAGTGGTCCATGAACCGCTGGTGGTCCATAGTGTCTGAAAGGTTGGCAACTGCTGCTCCAGACCATCACAGCAGCATCATTCAAGGTAGCATTGGTCCTGTCAAGTGGTGAGAAGAGGGCAACTGAGCTGGGTGATGTGTGAAGGAAATGGCAAGCTTCTGGGGTGCATAACTACAGAGCAAGAGTTAGAACTAATCTCTAAATGTGACAATTTCTCCACCTTTCTCACAATGGGTCATGGAGCTTTGTAGATGAAGGGTTTAGAGTGAGCTGGGGTCACATACCTATGACATGAGGCCATAATGAATCAAAAGAGATTTTTATTTCAGGTTCCTGGTTGCAGGTGGGCTGAATCCAACAAAGGAATTGGTAGAGACTGAAGTGGGAGGCAAACTTTTATTAATCCTTGCAGGCTGCAATCCACTCTGCTAACATAAGGATCCAATTTGTTCTTTGCTTTTCCCGATGCTAGGTGACTTCTGGTTATGTAAGCTATGCAGTACTCAAGCCTGCATGCTTTCTGCAAGATATCTGTTAAGCACAATATGTTTTCTCTACCCTGTTTTATTTTCTTTAACCCTTTCAGTAGAGTTTCTATGAGAGTCATAAAGATGTATGCCTCATGATGATGGGACATGGGTTATACACATTTTCGGGTTATTTGTATGAAGTTCTGATTTAACAGGTTTTAAATAGTAAAAAAAAAAAAAAAAAAAAAATTAATGTAGATGTCACAATTTACACGAACACATTGCATGGACACTTTGGGTCTTCTGTTCCTTCTCTTCTAGTACATTTTCTGGGCATTCACCATCATACATGCCCCCTTGCTGTCTTTGGCCCACCCATTCTCTCTGCCTGGGGAAACCACCTCCCCCAGGAGTCACTAGTCACATGTAAGTAATTGAAAGACCTTGTTCCATTGGGTTGTTCAACTAGGGATCAGGGCTAGAGCACCAAAATGTTGTGAAGAATGTTCTGAGCTAAGGACACAGTGACTTGAGTCATTGTGTTTTGCTAACATCTCAGGACCGCTCACCCTTAGTGTGCCCCTGAGTGTTGGGCCCACCCCTGGATTCAGAATGAGGAGTGACTTCAACACCTTCATGAAGATTTATGTTCTTCCCAGTACTATTGTCATGAGTGTGCCTTGGGAAAGGTGGAAACCTTGCCTCATGCCCCTTAGCAGAAGACTGAGTGGCTGCTTAGTGTGTGCCAGCATGAACAGCATGTTGCCTTCCTCACACTTCAGCTTACCCCCTGGAACCACACATTCCTTAACCCTGAACTGCCACTCCAACTCTCATGGCCCAGACCCCAGCCCCCGTGCCTTCAGTTGTTTCAGAAAAAGTCCAGAAAGCTCACTCATCCTGATCATTTAATTCCAGCCAGCAGGCCATTAAAAATTTTTTAATTCCCCCGTAGGCTATTTTATCCATTGTCTTCTAGAGAGAAAGTGGGAGTGCAATGGAGGCAACAGAAGTGGGGAGAGAGAAACATCAAGGTGAGAGAAACTCATAGATTGGTTGCCTCCCACTTGCATCCCTCCTGGAACTGGGAAACTTGCAACTCAGATACATGCCCTTGACCAGGAATTCAACCCACAACACTCAGTCCAAAACTGAAGCTCTAATCTCTCTGAGCCTAACCAGAAAGGGCTTGTCAACATGCCATGTATCTATTTTTTTAATCTTTTTATGTGTACATATCTTACCATTGCCCCCCCTTCCCCTGACTCCCATACATGTCCTCACCTCCCAGCATTTTGCATTTATTGGTTGTACTTTTATGTATGCATACAAGTTCTTCGGTTGATCTCTTATCTCCCCCAGATGTCCCTAACCTTCCCTGTTTGTTGCCTCTGTATCTATCTTTCGGTTCATCAGTCTATAATGTTCTTTATTATCCATAAATGAGTGAGATCATGGGGTGTTTTTCTTTCATTGACTGGCTTATTTCACTCAGCATAATGTTCTCCAATTCCATCCAGGTTGCTGCAAATGGTAACCTTTTTTGTGGCAGCATAGTATTCCACTGTGTAGATGTACCATAATTTTCTGATCCAATCATCTGCTGATGGGCACTTAGGCTGTTTCCAAATGGTAGCTATGGTGAATTGTGCTTCTATGAACATAGGGGTGCATATATCCTTTCTGATTGGTGTTTCTAGCTTCTTGGGATATATTCCTAGAAGTGAGATTACTGGGTCAAATGGGAGTTCCATTTTCAGTTTTTTGAGGAAACTCCACACTGTTCTCCACAGTGGTTGAACCAGTCTGCATTCCCACCAGCAGTGCACAAGGGGTTCCTTTTTCTCCACATCCTTGCCAACACTTGTCATTTGTTGATTTGTTGATGATAGCCATTCTGACAGATGTGAGATGGTACCACATTGTTGTTTTGATTTGCATCTCTCAGATAGTAACTGTGAGCATGTTTTCATGTGTCTCTTGGCCTTCTTTCTGTCTTCTTTTAAAAAAAAAAAAAAAAAACTTTATTGTTCAGATTATTACAATTGTTCCTCTTTTTTCTCTCCATTGCTCCCCTCTACCAGGTTCCTACCTCACCCTCTGACCTTTCCCCACCCCCCACAATCCTCATCCATAGGTGTACAATTTTTGTTCAGTCTCTTCCCAAACCCCCCACACCTCTTTTCCCCAAGAATTGTCAGTCCACTCCCTTTCTATACCTCTGATTCTATTATGTTCATCAGATTTTTTAAATTCCCTTGGTTTTTAGATTCACTTGTTGATATTTATTTGTTGTTCATAATTTTTATCTTAATCTTGTTCTTCCTCTTCTTAAAGAATAGCTTTCAGAATTTCATTTAATTCTGGTTTGGCAATGATGAATTCCTTAAGCTTTTTTTTTTTTTTTTTTTTTTTTTTTTTTTTTGTGAAGCTCTTTATCTGGCCTTCAATTCTGAGTGATAGCTTTGCTGGGTAGAGTAATCTTGATTGTAGGTTCTTGCTATCCATCACTTTGAATATTTCTTTCCATTCCCATCTGGCCTGCATAGTTTCTGTTGAGAAATCAGCTAACAATCATATGTGTGCTCCTTTATAGGTAACTAACTGCTTTTCTCTTGCTGCTTTTAATATTCTCTCTTTGTCTTTTGCTATTGGAATTTTAATTATGATGTGTCTTGGTGTGTTCCTCTTTGGATTCCTTTTTTTTGGGGGGAGAGAGGGGTGAAGATGGGGGGGGGGGTGTTCTGTGTGCTTCCTGGACTTATAAGTCTAATTCTTTCACCAGGTGGGGAAAGTTTTCAGTCACTATTTCTCCCAAAAGGTTTTCTGTATCCTGCTTTCTCTCTTCTTCTGGGACCCCCATAATTCTGATGTTGGTTCGCTTGAAGTTGTCCCAGAGGCTTCTGATATTATCTTCAACTTTCTGGATTCTCTTCTTGCTTTTACAGAGAAGTGTCTCTGGCTCTTTGTGTTCCAAATCTTTGATTTGATTCTTGTGATCTTCCAGTCTGTTTTTAGGTCTCTGTATATTTTTTATTTCAGACAGTGTATGCTTTATTTCTAGTTGATCCCTTTTCATATCCTCAAAGGTCTCATTTATTTTATTGGCCTTTTCTAGAAAATTCTTGAAAAACATTATAACTGTAATTTTGAACTCTATGTCCATTCTTTTGCTTTCCTCCATTTTCTTCCTTTGTGGCCTGCCTCTTCTCTGCATTTTAGCTGCTTCTCTGAGTTGATGGAGTAGCTTTGTGTGCTCAGTGTCCTAACAGGGCCCAGTAGCAAAGCCTTTCCAGTTACCTGAAGTGGACAGTCTTGGTGCAGCCCTTTGTGGGCTGTGTGTGTACAGTCTTGTTGTTAAGCCTTGCTTGTTGTTATCACTGGGAGAGTTGATCTCCAAGCCAATTGGTTATGAGGATCAGCAGTATCTCAGCTTGGAGGGCTTTTGTGCTCAGCTTAGATGTGGTGGAGCCTTGGAGTGGTGCAGACAAGCTTTGGTTTTCCATCAGCCCCGCCTTAAGTGGGTCCTATTCGCCGAGTCCTGCAACACTGGCTGCTAGCACAAGCACCATTTAAGGAAAAGCTATTCTCGAGTTTTGCCTGCTCCCTGACCATCAATTTCTTCCCGAACCAGAGCTGGCTATCAGTGCCTTTGGGAGGTTTTGTTTTTTCTCCCGAATGAGAAAGCTAGCTACTGGGAGGGGTTCTGTGTGTCGCTTGGATGGGGCAGAGTCTCAGGGTGGTACAGACAAGCTTTGGTTTCCTGTCAGCCCCACCCTAAGAGGGTCCTGTTCCTGAGGCCCGCAGTAATGGCTGCTGGCCACGCTCACTTCTGAGAGAGTTTTACCCACTGTCTAACAGTCTAACCTTTTTCTGACTGGAGCTGGCTATTACTGCAATAGGGAAGTTTTGTTTTCCTCCCGAACAAGAAAGCTAGCTGCATGTTGGTGCCCGCACTTCCTGCACATGCACATAAGCCAGCAGCGTATTCAGTGGCCACTCTTTGCACGCTCACAGATCTTTGCACCTCCACAGCTCCTGAGGCTCAGCATCCTTTCTCTTCTCTTTCTAGATGGTATAGCTTCCACTCACCCAACCTTATGGTGGTTCAGGGTGATGTTTGCTCTGTTTTCCTGTTGTAATTTTAAAATTGTTGTGGTAGGCTGCATTTAGGTGTTTACCCTATGCCACCATCTTGTTTTCTCTCTCTCTGTCTTCTTTTGAAAAGATTCTATTTAGGTCCATTGTCCATTTTCTTATTGGATCATTAATCTTTCTTTTATTAAGTTATATAAGCTGCCTGTAGATGTTGGAGATTAGAAAAGTGGCTTTGTAATACAGCTTGAAGTCTGGTATTGAGATCCCTCCTACTTTATTCTTCTTTCTCAGGATTGTTGTGGCTTTTAGGGGTCTTTTTTTATTCCAGATGAATTTTTGGAGAGTTCTTTCTAGGCCTGTGGAATATGCCATTGATATTTTAATGGGGAGTGCATTGAATCTATAGATTGCTTTGGGTAGTGTTTTTAATGCTGTTGATTCTACCAATCCATGAACATGATATGTTCTTCCGTTTACATCTTCCTCTATCTCTTTTTACAGTATCCGGTAGTTTTCCACATTTAGGTATTTTACCTTCCTAGTTAAGTTTATTCCTAGGTATCTTAATTTTTTTGGTTCAAGGGTAAATGGGATTGCTTTTTTAATCTCTCTTTGTATAAGTTCACTATTGGTATATAGAACGGCCATAGATTTCTTGGCATTAATTTTTGAATCCTGTTACATTGCCAAATTCATTTATTAAGCCTATTAGTTTTTTGATGGAGTCTTTTGGGACTGAGGTGCCAATATGCAGTCCTCTGAAGAAGTTAATGACTGAAGCGCAGCAGATTGTGGAAAAGTAAAAAGTGAAAGCTACTTCTTCAACCATGTACCTGTTCATACTAGCATCTGTTAGCTGCCAGTCTTCTGCAAAGTCTTGTGCAGTTAAGTCCAAGGACTTTGAGTAAATATACAGCAGCAGCAAAAGAGACTTTCTTTCATTTAGTAGCTAAAAATGTTAACATGTCCATAGTTCTGATTTCTCTCTTATTGTTGTTTTGCCAACAATAAGAGAAAATGTTATTACTTAATAGCCAGAGTTTTGCTCTTAATGTTCAAGTTTTAAAATAATAACATGTATGTAGTTTAGTTTTGCATTGACACTGTTTACAATTGTTTTAAAAAAAATAAAAAGAAAAAAGAAAGAAGAAAGAAAGAAAGAAAGAAAGAAAGAAAGAAAGAAAGAAAGAAAGAAGAAAGAAAGAAAGTTAGTTTTCTACTATGATTTGTATTGCTGTTAATCTCTCCCTTGATATCCTCCAGGAGGTTTTGTGTTTTGTTTTGTTTTTTTATGTATTTGCTTGATTCTGTATTGGGTGCATATATGTTTACCAGAGTTATTTCTTCTTGTTGGATTGCTTCCTTTAGTATTATGAAATTGCCTTCCTTATCTCTTATATGTCCTTCACTATGAGAGCTAATTTATCAGATATAAGTATTGCTACCTCAGTTTTTTGTGTTTTGTTTGTTTTTGTTTTTTTTTCATTTCCATTAGCCTGGAAACTTTTTTCCATCCCTTCACCCTCAGTCTGTGTGCATCATTTTTCTGAGGTGGGTTTCTTCTAGACAGCAGATATATGGGTCTTGTTTTATTATTCAATCCATTACCCTATGTCTTTTGATTGGAGCATTTGATCCATTTACATTTAAATTATTATTGATATTGGGTCGGCAGCTAAGTAATTGCGGATTTTTAAAAGAAAATCAAAGACAATTTTTTCATGGAACTAAATAACTTTATTCTGTAATGTATTGCCCATTTTGATCAATGACCTTTTGCCATCTTTCAGGCAGCATCATAATCCCACGTTCAAAAAACTTCTGGTTTTTATTAGCAAAAAACTGAATCAGGTACGATTTGACATCATCATCATTATTGAAATTTTTACCATTCAAGGAGTTTTGTAAAGATCGAAACAAAAAGTAATCAGATGGTGCAAGGTCAGGACTATATGGTGGATGTGGCAAAACATCCCAACCAAGCTCCATTAATTTTTGCCGAGTGACCAAAGATGTGTGTGGCCTTGCATTGTCATGATGGAATACAACACCTTTTCTATTTGTCAATTCGGGCCACTTTTCTTCAACTGCATTGTTTAATTTTGTTAGTTGTTCAATGTAGACATCAGAATTGATCGTTCGGTTGGGTGGTAAGAGTTCAAAGTAGACAATTCCTTTGTAATCCCACCAAACTGATAACAAAACCTTCTTTTGATGAATATCAGCTTTTGATGTTGTTTGAGTTGGTTCACCTGGCCTGCTCCACGATCTTTTCCGCTTGATATTGTTGTAAACAACCCATTTTTCATCGCCAGTTATCAGTTGTTTTAAAAATGGATCATTTTCATTACGTTTCTTTAGCAAATCGCAGCTGCTAATGCGTTGTGTTAACTGTGATTCTTTAATTTCGTGAGGAACCCATGTATCGAGTTTTAAAACATAGCCAAGTTGTTTTAAGTGATTTTCAATGCATGTATGTGATACATGAAGCTTCTCTGCAATCTCACGTGTTGTACTGTGACAGTCCGAATTGATTATTGCTTTGATTAGGGCGTCATCAACTTCAACTGGACGACCAGAGCGTTTTTCATCTTTGAGTGAAAAATCACCAGAACGAAATTTGGCAAACCAATTTTGACACTGCCGTTCTTTTAAGGCTTCGTCACCATAAACAGCACATAACTTTTTATGAGCTTGCGATACGTTTTTCCCTTTGAGGAAATAAAAAAGCAAAATATGACGAAAATGTTCCTTTTGATTTTCCATTTTTCAACGAACGCCAAACGAAAACTACAAAACAGATCAAAAAACTTTTTTTACTTATTAACAGCTGAATAGCCAACTATCAAATAACAAAATGTGTTTTACATTTGTACTACGTCTGCAAACCTAAAAATTCAACTGAAGCCATATATGTGTGAAACCCGCAATTACTTAGTTGCCGACCCAATAGATACTTATTTGTCTCCATTTTTATTCTATACCCCCATGTTCCTTCTTTGCTTCCTTTTTTTTTTTTTTTTTAAAGGTCTTCTTTAAAAGAAAAGAAGACCCTTTAGCATTTCTTTCATTGCTGGTTTGGTGGTGGTAAATTCCCTTAGTCTTTTTTTGTCCTTGAAGCTCCTGATTTCTCCTTCAATTTTGATCAATAGCCATGCTGAGTACAGTATTATTGAATTTAGACCCTTTCTGTGCATAACTTTGTATATTTCATTCTATTTCCTTCTGGCCTGATGAGTTTCTGTTGATAAATCAGTCTGATGGGGTTTCCTTTGCATGTAACTTTCTGTCTCACTCTGGCAGGTTTTAAGATTCTTACTTTGTCGTTGGTGTTTGCCAATTTAATTATAATGTGCCTTGGCATTGGTCTTTTGGTATTCATTTTGCTTGGGACTCTGGGAGATTCTTGGATTTGTGTTGGTTTTTTCTTTCCTATATCAGGAAAGTTTTCTGTCATTATTTCTTGAAACAGGTTTTCTATTCCTTACTCAGTTTCCTTTCTTCTGGAACTCTTATTATGCGAATATTGTTTTGGTTTGTATTGTCCCAAAGTTCCCTTAGGCTCTCCTTCTTCTTTTTAATTTTTTTTTAGAAGCTGGTCTATTTGGGTATTTTTTTTTCCACCTTGTCTTCTAGCTCACTGATGTAGTCCTCTGCTTCTTCTATTCTATTCTTGATGCTTTCTATTGAGTTCTTTACAGTAGCAATGTCATTTTTCATTTTTTCTTGGTTCTTCATTTCCTCTTGGTTCTTACTTATATTGTCAAATTTGTCTTCCATTCTTTTTAGCCACCTTATGACCATTTCTAGGACTTGTTGCTCTAATAGGTTGCTTGCCTCTAATTCATTTACTTCCTTTTCTGGTAATGTCTGCTTTTCTTTCATATGCGGGCTGTTTCTTTGTCTCCCCATGTTCTCTTTTCTCTGGATGTCTGATTCTGTAGTTCTTTCTCTCCTGCATTTAAAGGCACAAAATACAACACAACCAGGTACAACACAAAAGGCACTGAACAGAAATGTATTCGTGTATTCATGATATTAATAACCTCCAATAAAGGTGACCACCAGAAAATGGGAAATTAGGGGTTAGGAGAAAAAGAAGAAAAATAGAAGGAAAGGAAAGAAAAGAAAACAAAAGAAGAGAAGAGAAGAGAAGAGAAGAGAAGAGAAGAGAAGAGAAGAGAAGAGAAGAGAAAAGGAGTGTCAACTAAAATTGGAAAATGGGGAGGAAAGTAAGAGAAATAAAAATGAGACTAAGAGAGAAATAGGAACAAACTACATATGAGGTGAAAATTTCAATATAACAACCACTAATTCCAGGAAATGCCAGCAACAAGTACCTGGAGATTAATATAAACTACAACACCAACTAATATCAAGTGAGACAAGGGAAAACAGTAGTAAGAAACAAACAAAAACAAAGCAAACAAAAAATACCAAGTCCCCCGCAAAAAAAAGAATAAGCAAAACAATCTCACAAAAAAGCATAAAAATTTGATATAATCAACATTCAAGCAAACAACAACAAAAGGACAGAGAGAAAAACAAGTTTTTAATAGTGAAGACAGTGAAGAGAGAGGTGTGTATGCACTGGAGCAGGGGATTGAAAATTAGTTAAGTAGGGTGCAATTTTAGCAGGAGGTAAACAGAAAGAACAGGGTAAATCTAAAGTAGAAAAGGGTTAAGATAAACAGGACACTAAAAGGGAAAAGGTTGGGAAGAGAGTGATGGCAATAAATAGGGTAAAACAATAGGGTAAAACAATGCTAAAGGAAAGATGAAAATAGAACACTAATCCCAAAGTAAAAAAAAAAGAGAAAATAAAATGACATTTTATAAGAAAAAGTAAAAAAGCAGCAACGATGCTGATTGAAAATAAAAAATGTAATAATTAAAAAGGTAAAATCAAGTGAGGAAAAAGAAAAATAATTGTTTCTTAAGTAAAAGATGCAAAAAACTAAAATAAAATTTTTAAATTTTAAAATATGTGTAGTAGTGAAGGTCATTCACTTCCTCTATTATTCTATCACACCTATTTCTCAGTCCAGACAGTATTGCAGTTCCCTGCATTCCACTACTTCTCAGTGTTGTAAGCCAGTCCTGATTTTTAAGTAGGCAGTGTTTTAATTTCATATATTCCTTTACTTTTGAATAAATAAAAATAATTTTTAAAAAGTAAGTTTGTGATTCAGTCCCTAGGTGGCAGTGTTTCTGGATTTACTTTGGCTACTCTAGCCTTCTTTTTCTGTGGCACTCAATATTAGTTTGTGGAGGTGGGCTGCCTCCCTGCTCCAATCCTCAGTTTCCAGAAAAAACAACTTCCCCCTGCAGTATCCCAGTGTATGCCAAACTTGGTGATCCTTGCTTAGTAATCAGAAGCAAGGAAATGAAGAGGACAAAGCCCAGGTGTGTGAAAGATGGATTTGTGCACAAGTTTAAGCAGCCTGCACACCTTTCAAATTCTTATGCTCTCCCTCTGTGTCGAATCAAAATGGGTTGCTTTTTAGAGATCCCTTCTGTTAGCAGCCTTGAGAACCCCCATCCACATTTATAGATCACACCAGACCCAACAGCTGGGAACTTTTTTAGGCACAGACTTCCCTGGTTTTCCAGGTCCCTGCACATGTGAGCATTTATCTCTCCTGAAGCTGGGACCAGAGACCTCTCACCTTATCCCCAGCATAATCTGACTTTTCCATGGTGGAGTGAAGAGTTCCCTTGAATCTGAGTGTTTGTGCCAATTGGGGGCTGGTGTTCTGGGGCTCACAGGTGTTCCATGTTGTGTCTTTGCCTGTTTATTAATTAACCATCAGCCTCCGGTAATCTTATTTTGAACCCAGGGTTCGACTCCACAACATTCCATGGTCACCACAGTTGTGGATTTTCAGGCTCCAAATACGATTCACTTTGCCTTGTAAGATGGAGCAGTTTTCCATCTGAGCCTATAGTTCCGGGAGAGAACCCAGCCACAGTGCTGGCTGCCCAGTCTGGGAACCCCATCTGGCAGTCCTTAACCTTCCCTTCTCCTAGAGTTTAGTTGTCCCTTAGCTTGCCAACAAACACTCCCTGAGTAATCCTCAGCTGCTCCTTCTATCTGCTCCAGGACAAGGATAGGAACAGATCTGTCTATTCTACCACCATTTTCTCCTCTCTACATTTTAATTTTTTATTTTATTTTTTAATTTCTCTTTATGGTTGAAAGTATTACAGATGTCCTCTTTCCCTGTCTCATTAACTCCCTCCACCCTGCACCCACCCCAGGCATCCATGGGTTATGCATATATATTATTTGGTTAATCTCATCCCATCCCCCCAATCCCCATTCTCTTCTATGCTCCCATGTCTCTGGATCTATTTTGTTCATCAATTTGTTTGTTTTTTAATCTTTATGGTTGAAAGATTACATGTGTCCTCCTTTTCACCCATCAACCTCCTCCAGCACATTCTGTCCCACACCCCAAGGCTTCACCACCCTATTGTCTGTGTTCATTGGTTCTGCATATGCATACAAGGTCCGAGTTAATTACCTCCCACCCATACATTTTCCCTTGCCTTTCTTCCAAGACTCTGCCTTCTATCCATGCTTCCATGTCTCTGGATCCACTCCTCAGCTTAGTTTATTTTATTCATTAGATTCCACATTAGAGTGAGATCATGGGATCCCTGTCTTTCTCTGACTGACATCTTTTGCTTAGCATGATACTTTCCAGGTCCCTTCCTGCTGCATCAAGGGGTAGGAGATCCTTCTTTTGGATAGGTGCCTACTATTCCATTGTGTAATAAAAAACTGCTAAATGTTGGAGAAGGTGTGGAGAAATTGCAACCTGAATATATAGCTGGTGAGAATGTAAAAAACTCCTGACAGGCAGTTTCTACATCCTTTGCAAAGACACAGCCTCTAGGGGAGGCAGCTTAGCACTTTGATCAAAGTTAAACACACATACAGTGACAGCATGACCCATGCATGGGTTTCACTCCTACCCATCTACACTCCAGAAATGAGAACATACACCCATGTAGTTTTAGACACAAATGTTCACAGAAACGAAATTTGTAAGAGCCAAAACTTAAAATGGACCTAAATGTCCCCAAACTGACCAAGGGATAAACAAACTTGTGCCCTCTGTCCACAGGCCCACCATCTTTTTTGGGTTAATTTGCATACTCACTCCTGATTGGCTGTGGGCATTGCAGAAGTATGGTCAATTTTTCTATTAGTATAGATAATCAAGGTTATATACACTTACTGTGTGAAAATGAGAGTTTCTGGGATTCTCACAGCTTCCTCTCAAACTCCCACTAAAAACAACCAACCTGACCTTCTATGTAATGGCCCTAACACCTCTCCAAATATACATGCAATTTTCCCAAATGTGCAAAAGGAGAATAGTGGAAGGAATCCCTCTACCATTACCAGACTCAGCAAGTCTGCCATATTCATTTTCCCCTCTCCTTTCTCCCCTTCTTTTCATCTATTTCTCTTTCTCAGATCTCTGAAGCAAACCCCAGACATCACAATTCTTCACCCTTATACACTTTAAAGCTAATCTCTAAAAATTGGAAATTACCTTGCATTTCCAAAACCATAGTATGCCTTTAAAGTTAACAACTTTTTGATGTTATTCGCAAGTGCTTCTTAGGATTTTTAAAGCATGGGAAATAATTGTACATCCCTAGCTGGTTCAGCTCAGTGGATAGAGCATCAGCCTACGAACTGAAAAGTCCTGAATTCAATTCTGATCATGGGCACATGCCTGGGTTTAGGGCTCAATGCTCAATGGGGGCATGCAGGAGGCAGCCTACCAATGATTCTCTCTATCTTCTTCTTCGTTCCTCTTTAAAATAAATATACTTTTTAAATAATTATACAATTTTATTGCATAAGATGTTCACTCTGCCTCAAGTCTCACTTTAAACCACTCCCTCTTCAACACCTTTGTTATTTTCAGAAAAAACTTGGTTTGCTGAAGAAAATGAGCCAATTGTCCTGTTTTTGAAATTGCTACCTACCTCTTAAAGCTTAATTATATTCCCTGTCAGCATAGATCTTATTTCTACAAATCTAGGCAATTGCTCTCAGAACCACACCCTATAGGTATACCCTGTGTGAAAAAATATTTCTCTCCCATGCTTCATGGGTGGTCCAACTCACTCCCTGGTTAAATTGTAAGCCCCCTTCTCCCCTACTAACATTCTCCTCTCATTACATTCCCAAATCATGTTTATAAACATGTCAGGAGAGACAACAACTTCAGCTCTCTCAATTCTTTCAGCTAATATTAACTGGAAGTCTTTCATGTGAAAAGTGACTCTAAAACATCTAGTCAAGAATTTGGAGACATAACATACACCTGACCCACACCCTCTGTTCCATTGCTCACAGCTCCTCAGAAGTTTCAAGGAACTCAATTAAAACTCAATCATTGCCGAAACCGGTTTGGCTCAATGGATAGAGCGTCGGCTTGGGGACTGAAGGGTCCTGGGTTCAATTCCAGTCAAGAGCATGTACCTTTCTTGTGGGCATATCCCCAGTAGTTCAAGAGGCAGCTGATTGATGACTCTCTCTCATCGATGTTTCTAACTCTCTATCTCTCTCCCTTCCTCTCTACAAAATCAATAAAATATATTTTTTTAAAAACTCAACCATTAACTGGGGAAGGTCTTTAATGGATTTCAATTGAGATGGACTAATTTCAAGGTGAGAGCTACAGGAGAGAAATCCAAGAGCTGACATGAAATCATCTTTTCCAAGAGTACTTAAGTCTCTTAGAGCAGTGTCTGACAAAATTCCCCCCTGGGTTAAAGTCTACCAGCTATTTAAACATGTGTTCCAAAGGCATTGCCTGCGGACCCTGGGATATTCAATGGATCCTTTGGTAGAAGCATTCTTTAGGAAATGTACCCTCTCTGCTTGCTATGATTTGCACAATGTCCTTAGAACTGGGAAGAAGTCACATCCTCTGCATTGAGTAAGAGACCCCAGTTCTCATCCCAGGAACTGAAAGGAGCCTCTGGGTCCCCTGGGAGGTTCAGGGCTGGCCTTGGGCCAAGTCTTATCCATTCTCCTTGTAGCTGTGAATGGTTCCTAAGTATACACATTTCCCTCCATGAAATCTGTCCCCAAAGTAGGCCCTGTTAATAGAACGATGGGACATATAAGTTTGCAACAGGAAGTGTGTTATTTAAGTAAGTCAAACCTCTGGTTATTTGGAAAAGGAAGCTCTTGGGAAACTTGCTTCTGATGAGGACCAGTTTCTGAAACCTGATGCCCTGAGTAGGGCAGTGGGCCTGCCTCCTGCTGGTTATGCTGAGAATGCCAGAACCTCTGGGACTGTGGAAAGCTGTCTCTTGACCCTTCTTTGCCATTACTGTCAACAGTGAGCAAGTGGACAGGTCATAAATGTTCCACTGCCACTCATCTCAGCCCTGCTGCACCTGCCACTGCTACTTCTACCGCCACTGCCTGGCTTCTCACTAAGTAGTGCTCCTGCTGTGGGAGTGCACCAACCACCAGGGGCAGCTCCTATGTTGAGCATCTGCCCCCTGGTGGTCAGTGCTTGTCATAGCGAATGGCCAACCATTTGTTCCAGTCATTCCAGACATTCTGGTCGTTCAGTCATAATGGTCACTTATATAATATCTAATAAAAGAGTAGTATTCAAATTAACCATCACTCTGCTACACCCACAAGCCATGCCTATCAGCAATGCCCACAGCCAATCAGAGCAAGTAAGCAAATGAATCCCAATCAATCAACATGGCTGCAGCCACAGAGAGCAGGAAGGAGGCTTGGGTTTCCCCAGCAATGGAGGAAGTCAAGCTTTCCACACACCCTGGCAGGCCCAATCAAAGGTACAAAGTTTCAATTATAGAAGATACATAAATTCCAACAGAAATGGTGACAGTCACTGAGCTGTAAAAGCTCATCAATGTTTCTAACTTTCTATCCCTCTCTCTTTCTCTCTGTAAAAAATCAATAAAATATATATTTTTAAAATATGGCTGCCCCCATATGGTCAAAGATCCTGCCCCTATGTGAACACAGATGGCCACCAAAAGGTGGCCATCAGGGGAAGGCAGTTGGGAGGCACCAGGCCTGCAGGGGAGAGAGGTTGAGGAGGAGGTGGTCCAGGACTGCAAAGGAGGGAAGTTGGGGGGCGGGGGGTAAAGGGCAGTGAGGGGGGACCAGGCCTACTAGGGAGAGAAGTTAGGGTGACCTGGGCCCGCAGAAAGGGTAGTTGGAGGGGACCAGACCAACAGGTGAAAGCAGTTAGGGGCAATGAGGCTGGCAGGGAAGGCATTTAGGGGCAATTGGGCTGTAGGGGAGGGCAGTTATGGGTGACCAGGCCAGCAGAGGAGGGAAGTTGGGCAAAGAGACTGGAGGGGAGCAGTTAGCATCAAACAGGCTGGCAGGGGAGCGGTTAGGGGGTGATCAGGTTGGCAGGCAGAAATGGTTAGGGGCAATCAGGAAGGCTGGCAGGAGAGCAGTTGGGATTTTGAGAGGAATGTCTGACTGCCCGTTTAGGCCCAATCCCCAAATAGGCAGTTGGACATCACTCAAGGAGTCCCAGATTGGAGAGTGCAAGCTGGGGTGTGGGACAAACCCCTCCCTGTGCGTGAGTTTTGTGCACTAGGCCTCTAGAATAAATATATAAGTATATATATGGTGTTCCAAGGAATAAGTCTAAAAGGTGTAAGACTCACACTAAGAAGAAAAACCTATTGAAAGTTATGAAAGACAAGTTAATCTATAGTGAAGATCTTTCTTATATGTGGAATCTTAAAAATATCTAAATAAGTTTAAAAATCAATCTCATATATAAAGAGAACGTATTGGTGCTTATCAGAGGCAGGAATTTGCAGGTGGAGATGGAGCTATGGTGGAATAAATGGGTGAACTGTTTGTTCCTTTTTTTTATAGACTATATTCATGAATGACATGATGTAAGATTGTAAATTGGCAATTCTACTATGATTAATACAATTCCAACCAAGACCTCAGAAGAGTTTTGTGTTCATTTGGAGTGGGTTAGTTTTGTCCGTCAAGCTGTGACTCAGTGTCCAGATCCTTCCCACTTGTAGTCACATGTGCTCAATAGGTAGATGTCAAGTTTTCTCAATCTATATGCATCTAGTTAGAAGTGAAAGGAGTATGAAGCATTACTCTTGGGCACCTTAGAATCTGTCCTGGAAGTCATTTGTAGATTTCTGCTCACTTAACAGGAACATGTCCTAGCTATGTGCTGGACAACTTTGTCAACTAATGTGTCTAGGATGAGCTGGCGAGCACAGTTGTGGGGCACAGGAGCCTCTCCCGCTTTCATGGCAGCACTAACGTTGTCCAACTGTTGACAGTGAGTCATCCCCTGAGGGCTTCTGGACTGCAAGAGGGTATAGGCTAGGCTGAGGCACCCCCCTGAGTGCACTAATTTTTTGCACTGGGCCTCTAGTATATATCTTACCTAATAAAAGAGAAAAATGCTAATTGACCATACCTTTGCTACCCCCACAGCCAATCAGCACTAGTATGCAAATTAACCCAACAAAGATGGTGGTTAATTTGCGTACATAGGCACAGAGTGAAGTGAAGCCTGCTATGAGGGGAAGGGTGGCGGTGGAGGGAGCTACTCGAGTGATGTTTCAGACAGAAATGAGGATGAGGACATGCCAGCTCCGGGTGGTCCAGAGTTGCTGGCTCTGGGCAACCCAGGAGCAAGAACGTGCTGGCTCCCAGATGGCTGGGGTGCAGGGACTTAATGACTCTGGGCAGCCAGGGAGGGGGACATGCCGGCACTCAGGTGGCTGGAAGTGAAGCCAGGGGCCTTTTCTTGCATTAATATCATGCAATGGGCCTCTAGTCTATAATAAAATATAACATGCTAATTAGACTGGACATCTTTCCAGATGACCTTCTAGACAAAGCTGGGACTGCAGATGAAGCCTAGGTGCAAGGTGTCAGAGAGAATACTGGGTCTTGGATGCCATAGGGAAGCCAGTACTGGGTGCCACAGCTGGTGGAAGGAATGCCTATTCGAATTTCATGCACCGGACCTCTAATCCTACCTAATAATAAAGTAACATGCAAATTAACCATCACTCGGCTACACAATCCACACCTACAACCAATCAAAGTGACTTTGCAAATTAACCAACAAAGATGGCAGTTAGTTTGCATATGCAGAGGGAAGGAAGAGTGAAGACTGAAGACCGCATAGAAGGAACAGGGAGGGAAAGCAAAAAGATAGGCAACTGTGGCTATTGGAGGAAGAGCACTGGTAGTGCATGCAGGGCGGGTCAGGACGAGGCACACAGCAGTGATGGCAGGAACAGTGAAGGCAGCAGGAGTGGCAGGTCAGGTAGGCATGCAGCAGCAGTGAGTGAGGCTCTGAGGCTCCAGAGGAGGTGGCAGCAAGTGCGTAGTATTGGCGTGTATGGTGAGGTGTGCAGCAATGGTAGCAACATGCAAGGCCGTAGAGACAGTGGTGGTGGTGGCAGCGGGCCCACCCCACCCTGCCCTGACCACCAAAGCGGGAGAAGTGGCAAGAGGAAACCCCACCAGAAGTCTTGCAGGAATACTCCTGCAACAGGTCGCTAGTATATAATACTAGAGGCTCAGTGCACGAAATTTGCGCTCGGGAGGCGGGGGAAGGAGGGGAGTCAGCTCAGCCTTTACTCTCTTCAATCTGGGACCCCTTGAGGAATCTCTGACTGCCTGTTTAGGCCCAAACCCGGTAGGATTGGGCCTAAATAGGCATTTGGACATCTCTCACAATCCAGGACTGCTGGTTCCCAACTGCTTGCCTGCTTGCCTTCCTGATTGTCCCTAACCACTTCTTCCTGTCAGCCTGATCACCCCTAACCACTCCCTGCCAGCCTGGGTCACTCCCAACTGCCTTCCCTACAGGCCTGGTTGCCCCCAACTTCCTTCCTCTGCTGGCTTGGTCAACCCTAACTGCCCTCCCCTGCAGGCCTGGTTTCTCCCAACTGCCCTCCCCTGCTGGCCATCTTGTGACCACATGGGGGCAGGATCTTTGGCTACATGGGACAGCCATCTTGTGTGTTCTAGTGGTGGTCAATGTACATATTACTCTTTTATTAGATCGGATAGCGGCCTAGAGCAGATGGTTTGCCCTGAGGGTGTCCTGGATCAGGGAGGGGGTTGCCTTGGGATGTGGGGGAGCCTTCGTGAGGGACCTATGGTGGTTTGCAGGCCGGCCACGCCCCCTGGCAACCCAAGTGGAGGCCCTGGTATGTGGGGTTTATTTACCTTCTACAATTGAAACTTTGAGGCTGGAGCTGAGCCAAGTCTTCTGCTTGCTCTGTTGCTGCCACCATTTCTGTTTGGATTAGTTTACCCTCTATAATTGAAACTTTGTAGCCTTAAGCAGAGTTCTGGGTGGGCAAGGGCAAGGGGAAAGCTGGCTTTCTCTATTGCCGGAAACCCTGGCCTCCTGCTCTTTCCAGCTCCGTGGCTGCCGCCATTTCTGTTTGGACTTATGTAACTTTGTAGCCTTTAGTGGAGGCCTAGGCCAGCTAAGGCAAGGAGAAATCTTGGCTTCCTCCTTTGCTAGGGAAACCCAAGCCTCCCTCCTGCTCTCTGTGGTGGTAGCAATCTTGGGTAGGTTTATTTGCATATTTGCTCCCTATTTGGCTGGTGGGTATGACTTGTGGGTGTAGCAGAGTGGTGATTAATTTGCATATTACTCTTTTATTAGATAGGATGTATATCTCTAATAAAAGATAAACATAAATTGTACCTACAATCTATGCCCTCCAGCCAATCAGGGTGAATATGCAAATTAATCCAACCAAGATGGTAGTTAATTTGCATATCCAGGCCAGAGTGAAGACAGCATAGAAAGAAACCAAGAGCTGCAAAAGGGAGTGAAGCTGCAGAGAAGCAAGCAAGAGGGGCAAGCTGAGAAGAGAAGGAAGCAGGTGGGACAAGGAGAAGGGAGAGAAGCCAGTGGGGCTGCCGAGAAGGGAGGGAAGCAGGCAGGGCAATAGAGACTGCAGCAGGAAGCAAGGGGCCTCTAGTATAATATAATCATAGTTTTGCAGGATAATACTATTGGAGTAAAGTGGTTAATCATACTGGCTTAATGGTCAACAAGAGTGGTTTACACTGTAGATTCCCACAAGTATGAGAAGAAACTCCCCTGGCTACAGCTACTCTGTTTTTTGAGGGGTTTGTTGTTGTTTTTGTTGTTGTTGTTAGTTTTGTGGGAGTAGTGTTTCTACTTATATGGTGGAGTTGCCCATTATCCTACTATGTAGCCCAGCAGACCTCACCCCAGCTGAACAGGGAGGTTGTTGAGCGTTGTTTGCTCCCCTATTGGCTCAGGGCAGAGGTATTTATCTTTGGTTGAAGGTTGCCTTTAGTTGGTATTATCTCCAGAGAGTAGAGCCTGGCAAGCATCAAATTTTACAGTTAGGAAATCTGCACCCCTACTTACATTAATAACTAGTAGGATTGGGTGAGGGATACCTGTGATAACTACCTAAAGGCTCAGAGAATTAGAAATAAGGGGTAATCAGTCTTTTCACTGTTAACTTGAGGGGATCTGGATGTTGATGCTTTTCCTGATCTTAGGACCATCTTCCCTTAATTCGAGTATAATGAGTCCAACCTTCCTCTGAGGTACGAATGGCGATTTTAGTTAAAAGTAGCACCTTATAAGATCCTTCCTAGGCTGGCTCAAGCTTCTCTTCTTTCCAGATCTTGATCAGCATGAGATCACTGGGTAAGTAAGGATGTACTGGAATTCAAGAGGTGGGGTTTGGGCAAGTAGTCTCTGTAACCTGATGGAGGGAAGAGGAGAGGCCCAACACATAGTTTTTAAAAAATTGATCCTTGATTTTCATGGTTGGCAGGTCAGAAATTGGACCTAAATAAGGTAATCCATAAAGTATCCCCTAAGGGAATATCCCAATGTCTTTATAAAAATATATTTTATTGATTTTTTACAGAGAGGAAGGGAGAGGGATAGAGAGTTAGAAACATCGATGAGAGAGAAACATCCAATCAGCTTCCTCCTGCATGCCCCTACTGGGGATGTGCCCACAACAAGGTACATGCCCTTGATCAGAATCGAACCGGGGACCCTTTAGTTTGCAGGCCGATGCTCTATCCACTGAGCCAAACAAGTTAGGCAATCCCAATGTTTTTATAGGGAAGCAAGTATTCTAATTGAGAAATTTTGTCCAGGGAAGCTTGATTTCTAGGATTAATTTGGTGATGTGTCTTTTCAGAGTTTGGTTTATTCTTCTTACTTTATCTGAGGAGGGTGAGTGTCAGAGTGTGCCGAATTCCCATTTTATCCCCAAGCATTTCATTAGTTCCTTATAATAGTGGCCATAAAATGGCTTCTATTATTCAAATACTAGAGGCCCAGTGCATGAAATTTGTGCTGGGCTGAGAGACTCCCTGGGGAGGGTGTCTCTCAGCCCAGCCTGCACCCTCTCCAATCTGGGACCCCTCTCACAACCCAGGACTGCTGGCCACAGCTGCTTGCCTGCCTGCCTAAATTCCTGATTGCCCCTAACCGCTTCTGCTTGCCAGCTGACCCCCCCCCACACTAATTATGCCCCTGCCAGCCTTATTAATGCCTAACTGTTCTCCTGCCAGCCTAATTACCCCTAACTGTCCTCTCCTGCTGGCCTGGTCTCCTCCAATTGCCCTCCCCTTCAGATCTGGACCCCCTCAACTGTTATCCCCTGTAGGCCTGATTGCCCACAACTGCCCTCCCTTGCAGGTCTGGTCTCTCCCAACTTCCCTCCCCTGGTGGCCATCTTGTATTGGCCATCTGTGTCCACATGGGGGCATCCATCTTTGACCACATGGGGGCAGCCATCTTGTGTGTTGGAGTGATGGTCAATCTGCATATCACTCTTTTATTAGAAAGGATGTGTTCTGAACCAATTCAAAGTGAAGGATTATATTTCCTTTTTTTAAAAAAATATTTTTAATTGATTTCAGACAGGAGAGAAGAGGGAGAGAAACATCAATGATGAGAGATAAACATTAATTGGTTGCTTTATGTACACCTTCTACTAGGAATTGAACCTGGGCATGTCAAACCATGACCTTCTGATTCACAGGTCAATACTTAACCACTGAGCCACACCAGCCAGGTCATATTTTCTAAGAATAACTTAATTACCTTACTGGTTATAGCACTTTGTAATAGAATAGCTTCAACCCAATTAGTTAAATGATATACTATCACCAGGAGGTATTTTAGGAGACCTAACTTAAGCATTTCAGTATAATCACTCCGAATGTTCAGGAATAGTCTTAACCTGAGTTCCTCCCTCCTGAAGGTGTCTCCTCAGTGCCTTTAGTTTGTTCACTATCCTGCAGATAATATAGCTCTCATTAACTTACTTTGCTATTAATATACTACACTAGAGGTCCTCAGCCCAGCCTTTACTCTCTCCAATCCAGGACCCCTTGGGGGATGTTTGATTACCCGATTAGGCCCAGTCCCCAGGATTGGGCCTAAACTGGCAGTCCAATATTTCTCTCACAATCCTGGATGATTGGCTCCTAATTGCTCACTTGCCTGCCTGCCTGGCCACACCTAATTGTCCCCCACCTCTACCAGCCTGATGGCCCCTCACTGCCTTTGCATGCTGGCCTGGCCACCCTAAACTGCTCTCCTGTTGCCAGGCATTTTCACTGCTTCCCTGAGTTGGTAGAATGGCTTTCTGTGCTAGGTGTTCTATATGGCCCAGTGGATCAGCCTCCCAGTCACCTAAGGAGGACACTATTGGTGCTTCCCTTTGTGACTGTATGCACAGACTTGTTGTAGTTAAGTCTTGATTGTTGTTGGTATCACTGGAAGGAATTGACCTTCAGGCCAATTGGCTGTGTGGATCAGCTGTGTCTACACCAGGAGACCTGTACTGGAGACAGCCTTATAGGACCAGACTTGCAAAATTGTCCCCCAATTTGCTCAGTTTGGATGGGGCAGAGTCTCAGGGCTGAGCAGACAGTCTTGGCTTCCTGTCAGCCCTGCTTTGCATGTGTGTCTCCATACCTCTTCCTTCCATGACTCCCCTGAATTTCTGCCTGACAGTCTAGATTCCCCCAGGCTCTCCCGGAGCTGGGGTTCAGTGCAGTTGGACTTGGGATTCAGTGCAGTTAGGAACTTCAAACTCTCTTTCGCAAGGGAGAGCTGGCAGCAACCTCAGCAGTTAGTCTTCTCTGTGAGAGTGCGCATGCACACAAGCCTCCAGACTCCTGCCCGCTACAGATTGCCAAAATCGCTGAGTCTCTGTGAGCCTTTCTCTCTACCTGACAGATCAAACTTCGCCCCTTCCTACCTCCCCTCCCCACTCTCTGATATGAACCCGAGTCCACTGGGTTTTGCCCGGAACTGGGTTTCAGTGCAGTCAGAACTGGGGTTCAGTGCAGTCAGGGTCTTCCTTCCCTCTCCCACCAGAGAAAGCCAGCCAGACATTCAGCTGCCCTTCCTCTCTGAGTGCACGTCTCCATACCTCAGTCCTTTGTAGCTCCTCTGAATCCTAGTGTTCTTTTCTCTTTCCTTCAAGTGGTAGAATTTCCACTCAACAAGCTTTCTGTGGTTCTGTATGATGTCTATTCTGTCTTTTAGTTGTAGTTTTGAAATTTTTGTGAGAGGCAGCAATTTAGGTGTTTACCTATGTCGCCATCTTGGTTTCTCCCAATGACTTTAGAAAACATTTTCTTCCCATCAGATAAGAGCCACTTCTTTGCTAAATTTTTGGAGACTCCTATCTTAGCCAGCTGCTCTTCCTCTTGAGAAGTGAAAACTGGGATAGCAAGAGGGGAAAGTACAAAAGTGAGATGAAAAATCTGTTATTTCTTCAGGTAACATTAGGCTCTCTAATTCATGGGAGATTAATTCCTTGTGTACTAGATCTTATTGCTATTAATAAGATTTTATCCAAAAGTGTGCACTACTCCAAAGGTATATTTCAAGTCTCTGTAGATGGTCCCCTCCTTTTCCTTTAAAAATTATAAGGCCTGGTTGAGAGAAAACAATTTCCATGCCTGGGAAGACCATCCATTGGACAGTCTCCCTGATCCCACAACTATGGGTTGTTCCCCATCAACAATGGAGTGCCCATGTGCCTTTTTCCCTCAAGCATTCTGGAGGAACCATCTGCAAAGAGTGTGAGCCCTGTAGAGAAAGGGGTTTCCCTGAGGTCAGGTCTGACTTTGGTTTGATAGTGAATGAGATTCATTCAATGGAGTTCAGCAGTTCCCTGTGCCCCTCCTCCAGTTAGAAACAGAGTTGGGTGTAGACAGCTATCAGTTGTAAGTACTAAGCTGTCCTTTTCAAATAAGGTTTCAAATTTCAATATTTAGGAGTCATCAGCCTACCTTTTGATTAACAATTGCTCTAACTTGATGTGCAGTGCTAACAATCAATGCTCCCCCAAAAGCCAGTTTTCTACTTTCCTCAGTTAAGAAGGTGGTTACTGCTACCGACTGAATGCACTTAGGCCATCCTCTAGTAAAAGGGTCTTGTATCTTAGATAAGTATGCACCTGTTTGCTCTCTTCCCCTCCCCATATTCTTGAGTTAGAACTCTTAGGTGGTTCCCTTGTCTACATTAACATACAGTTGGAATAGATTCTCTATTGAGGGCAATACTAACATTGGGGCAGTGATTAGGGCCTATTTTAGAGCCTCTATTAATTGCACCTCTTCAGATTTCCAAAGAAAGGGGTCCTGTTCTCATCTACAGTTTGAGGTATAGTCTCTCAGTTTTAAGTGCATAAGAATCAATCTATAACCCACAGTATACAATCAGTCCTAAGAATTTATTAAGTTCCTTTTTAATACCCAGGAGTGGCATGCTAGTTATTCCAGAGATCCTTTCTGGGTCAAATTGTCTCTTTCCTTCACTTAAGTATCCTAAGTAATATACTTCTTTCTCTAATTGTAATTTCACCTTACAGACTCTAAAAGTTTCTTATTCTTCCCAAAAAGTCATTTGTTCTCCCAAAAACTGAGCGGACCCCTTAACTTGCCCTTGTTGAATGTCAAAAAAGCCTTAGGGATATTTGAGACTTGAGGACTAACTCTCTGACTCCTTTGAAGATTTAGGTCCCTTAGATCTTTCATGTGATTTCTATGTACAAGATTATTATTATCCCACTAGAGACCTAGCACACAAATTCATGCATGGGTGGGGTCCCTCAACCTACCTGATGATTGAGACCTATTGTGGGGCCAGCTAGCTGGGCAGAGGGATCCTTGATCATGGCCTATCCAGCAGGGGTAAGGGTTATAGGAGGTTGGCCAGCTGGGAAGAGGGGCTATGGGACATTGGCTCTGAGAGCATACTGACAACCAGGGGGCAGCTTCTAATACATTGAGTTTCTGCTCCCTGGTGGTCAATGTATGTCATAGTGGCTTATTGGCCAGTTGTTCTGTGGGTAGTAATAGTCACTCAAGCTTTATGTATATAGACTAGTGGCCTGGTGCACAAATTCATTTGCACTGAAAGGGAATTCATTAGAAGAAATGTTTTAATACTGATATTCACACTTTATAATAGAAGTGTCAGAGATTAAAGAAAAATTAGAAAAATGTATATGAAAGTAGCATAAATTTATTAATAAATAATAACAACAGGATATAACAAACACATGGTATAAAAACAAAAACATGATATGAAAACAACATTATGCAAACAATGACTGATAAAGTGATTAGACTTATTCTAATAGCTCCCTGTATACCACATTAAGAGTAAAAACACTTGCAGAGTGCTTGACTAATTTCCCTTGAATCAAGTATTTATAACTTTAATGTCACATGCTCTTTAAACTCAAGAGAAAGCAACATATGAAAAAACAGGTTCAGGTAGGAATATTCCTACCTCTCTCTAGCATTTGTCCTTGTAATTTATTAATAGGGAAATGTTGGCATCACAAGAAACTGTCATCAAATTAATTTAAACGGGAGGCCAGTGTCAGATGGGGACAAATTAATTCTTGGAATCAGAACAACCTCTCCCTCTGCAGATCATGTTAACACTTCAGCTTCGATTATGTAGGTATAATCTTTTGATAATAAATCTAATACCATTACAAAGACCACATTTACTATTAAGATTCCTCAGTAGCATGATGATTGCATCCACTTTCCATTTTAATTATGGCAAGGCATTCCCGAAGGAGTAATTCTATTAAGAAATTCCATGGGAATTTTTCCTTTTCAGCAACATCCACTGAATCAATAGAATCATCACTCAAATATGTGTGAAAATCTCCAAGTATTTCCAAAATTTCTGCATTTAATTTTTGAACTTGTTCATTTTTTAGACAGTCGCAAATTTGATATATTTTTAATATTATCTATAGATATAGTATTTCCAAAGGTAGCTTCAATAATAGATCCTTTACAAATAATTTCACAGGGGAGTTGAATAATATATTTCGTAAATGAAAAATGCTATCCAGTTTGCCATCTCCAAGTTTTACTAACCATTCTAGAAGCAGAATCCTCTGGTCTCATATTTCTTTTAAGAGACAACTTTTGAAACACCCCCAAACATCATAGTATTTTAAACTCGTTCATACTATGGCCGATCCCATACTATGCAGTACACTACTGAGGCATTGTTGAAAATCCCCTCCAAGAAGAACTTTACCACCAAATGCAACATCCAAATTCATAATTTCTCTTAGTAATCTGTCTCTGGTGTTTATAGTATGGCTGGATGCCATGGTGCATTCATCAATAATGAGAAGTTGGGCCTTTTTAATAATTTTAGCAACTTCACTATTTATATTGAGCTGGAAATTAAAATTTCATTTAATGGAATTGGTAATTTATATTGGGAACGAAAGGTTCTTCCATCAAGATGTAAATTTGCAGCAATTTCTGCAGACACTGTGGATAAAACAGTACCACTATGATCTCTAATATAATGTATAAAAACATACAGATATGTTATTCCACTACCACCTGGACCATTCAAGAAAAAGCATTTGGGGTGTACAGTTTGATCTTCGATGGTTGAAGTTATAGTCTGAAAGGCTGCCAACTGTTCACGTTCAGAGAATTGATCAAAACCTCTTTCTGTTGTCACTTGTACAATTCATCTCAGTAGTTGTATTCATTAAAAAGAATAGTTTAAAAGTTTGAAATGTGAATATTTCATTCCATGCAATATGAATACTTTTTGAATTTTGTTAAGGGGATGCATTTCATAGTTCACACAGGCAGGTACCTTCTCTTCAAGGTAATTTCCAACAAAAATCTTCAATAAAATGAGATTTATTCTCATCTCATAATTTTTCTGCATCAGAAGAACATTCACACACACGTTTGCAAAAGGTTGCCTTAGTTGTTTGGGCATATTAAGAGAGATTAATCGCCAATCATATCTTTCCAGATAGTGTCATCTACATTAATAAAAGAGAAATATGCAAATTGACCATACTTCTGTGACACCAACCAGCCAATTAGGAGTGTGCATGCAAATTAATCCAACATAATTTGCATATGCAGCAGCTGAGCAGGGAAGAATGCAGGCTCTGGGGAAGAGGGCACCTGAGGGCAGGGGACAGAGGGAGCTACAGGAGCGGCACTCCAGCCAGAGCAGAGAAGACTGAAGGCTCTGGCCAGAGCCCACACTGAAGGCTACAGTGGCTGGAGCAAAGACTCTGGCTGGAGCAAAGACAGAAGGCAGCAGTCAGAGCAAAGGCATGGGTCCCAGGTGCCAGAGGAAAACCTGTACCAACAGCGAGGGGAAGGAAGGCCTATTGCACAAATCTAGTTGATTAATAATCCTTGATGTTTAGCAATTTCATGAAATGTTATCATAAATTACACCTCCTACAGTTCAAATATCAACAAAACATATCGCACCTTTTACATGCAGAAGCAAAAGTCTAAGCCTTAGACTCTAAGGTAACATCATTCTGGTCCTCAATAGTTCACAGTAAACTTTTTACCTAATACTTTATTCCCGTCCTTTTCACATTTTCTCCACAAAGAAGTATTATACACATAATGTTGTGGAATTTCCCAGTAACAATAATTACGTGCATCAGAATCTTCTCTATTCATTAAGAACCTCGGGGGATGTCTGACTGCCAGTTTAGGCCCAATCCTGCAGTCAGACATCTCTCTTGCAACACAGGATCACTGACTCCTAACCACTAACCTGGCTGCCTGCCTAATGCCCCCAACTGCCTTTCTCTGACAGCCTGATCTCACCCCCAACTGCCCTCCCCTTTTGGCTTTGTCACTCCTAACTCTCTACTGGCCTGATTGCTCCTAACTGCCTCTGCCTCAGTCCCCACCATCAGGGCTTTGCCTGGAAGGAAGTCGGACATCTGGAAGATTGCTGGTCAATCTGGTCTAAATAGCATATTAACCTTTTGTTAATATAGATAACACTGTCATCTCTGAGTCTTAATGCAATATCTGTTCCCCAGCCTTTCCATCATGTAGAAAAGAATAGGATACGTCATTGCATCGAATGTAGAAAACAGGATACAGATTTGTTTCATTTTAGTGGCATTCAGATTATTGGGATCTGGTTTACAATAAATGAGCAAGTCCCTTTCAAAAGGAGGTTCTCCATCTTTGTTTTACTTTGGTTGCACAGGGAGAATTATATCTACCCAGATCACTGTTATGATCATATTTAATCACCATTGTTACTTCCTTGGGAGCAATATCTTTTTCTGCTGCCTCAGATTTGGGCTTTCTTTTCTACCTCATGTAACATCTTGTACAGTTTTGTTAATTCATTTATTTTATGCATGAGGTTGTTGATGTTGTTCATGAGTCTTTCTGAGCAGTCTTGGTTTTCTGGCATTGCTAATATTTTACTTGTTGCTTTGGCCATATCTAAAATACAGAGTTGAGCAAACTTCCAAGAAACACCATCTGAAAGATGTAAAGTTCCAGTACAGTGATAAACTTGTCCGTGTATTCTAAAACGGTATGGCCCACATCCATGAAAGCAAAAGAAAAAAAAAACAACACCTATTTATTGAAAAAATATTTTCCATGAAATTTTTACTGTCAGATCTTCATTTATCATTAACTTTATCTTTGCTACATCAAGTAAGTTTTCCTCCACCTGGTATGCAAATGATCAAATAAGTTTGTAATTCCTCACCACTTTGGCCTCATGCATCCCTCCATGACCTAACATTTGATGCTGAAAATCCAGGAGGCTTCCATTCTCATGGAAGCCTCCAAGTTTTTGAGGCTTTTGTCACCTCAAAGTTTGCTACAGTGGTGCCTCGCATAAAGAACGCCTCGCACAGCGAACGCTGCACACAATGAACTTCATTTCATGATTCATACAACAAACTTCGTTTCACACAACGAAGTCGCCCGAGCTTCCACGACCGCTTTGCCCGAGCTTCCACGATCACTGCCGATGTATTGCATCCTTCCGCGCAGGCACTGCAGGCAGTCGTTAGTCACTGCGCTTAACTTAAGCACGTATTGTGGCAATCGTTCTTCATTACGAATTAAATCACGCACGTATCACGGCAGTCGTCCTTTTAAGTTAAACTCAATATTTTTTTTATATCATGGCTTCTAAAAAAAGCAGGAAGGTGATTTCTGTTGAAATGAAACAGGAAATAATTAGAAGGAGTGAATGTGGGGTAAAACAGTGTGACCTTGTCAAAGAGTTTGGCCTCAGCAAGACCACCATTTTCACCATTTTGACAAATAAGGATGCAATCAAATCAGCCAAAGTAGCCAAAGGAGTATCAAAACTATTTCATGAAAAACATAGGTCTTCAATCCACGAGGAAATGGAGAGGCTATTAGCGATTTGGATTAAGGACAGGCAGGTGAAAGGTGACGTAACAACCCAAGATATTATCTGTCACAAAGCCAAGAGAATTTATGACGATCTAAAGAAAAACGTCCCTGGAAGTAGCAGCAATCAAGATAATGAAGAAGAATTCAAAGCCAGCAGGGGGTGGTTTTTTAGATTTAAGAAAAGGTGTGGAATCCACAGCGTTACTATGCATGGTGAGGCTGGCAGTGCTGACAAGAAAGAAGCAGAAAAGTTCTCTATTAACTTTCAAAAATGTATTAAGGATGAAGGATACTGCCCACAACAAGTGTTCAATGCCGATGAAACGGGTCTTTTCTGGAAAAGAATGCCGAGCAGAACCTTCATTACAAAAGAGGAGAAGAAATTGCCAGGACACAAAGCCATGAAGGACAGACTTACCCTTATGTTTTCGTCTAATGCCAGCAGAGACCTCAAGATCAAACCTCTATTGGTTTATCACTCTGAAAATCCAAGAATTTTCAAGAAAAATAACGTTATTAAGTCCAAACTGCCTGTCCATTGGAAGTCCAATCAAAAAGCCTGGGTGACCCAAGTTATCTTCAACGAATGGATTCTGGAAACCTTTGCTCCTGCCGTGAAGAAATTCTTGCTGGAAAAAGAACCGCCGCTCAAAGCCCTTCTGATACTTGACAATGCCCCTTCTCACCCAAAAGACCTAGAGGAAATATTGCAGGAAAATTATCCTTTTATCAAGGTGCAGTATTTGCCACCAAACACCACATCCATTCTTCAGCCAATGGATCAGCAAGTTATTGCGAACTTTAAAAAACTCTACACTAGAGCCCTCTTTAATAAGGTGTTTGAAGAATGCGAGTTTGGTGGAGACAATATGACTATCCGAAAGTTTTGGAAGGAGAAATTTGATGTCCTTATGGCAATACGACTTATACAGAAGGCCTGGGAAGAAGTGTCACAAAGGACCCTCATTTCTGCTTGGAAGATGCTTGTGCCTTCGTGGACCCAGGAAGAAGCAGTAGTTGATGACACAGAAGTGGTGAAGGACATCATCACAGTGGCCCAAAGGTTGGAATTAGAGGTAGAGGAAGAGGATGTAGAGGAGCTTATTGAGGAACACGAAGAAGAGCTGACAACTGAAGAGCTCCAAGCACTTCTGGTCCAGCAACAGGACAATGCTCAAAGGGAAGCGTCATCTGATAACGAGGAGCAACAATCAAACAATCAACCAATCCCAACTGCTGACATCAAGAACATCCTGGTCAAATGGAAAACAGTTCAGGAGTTTACCAATGCCCACTATCCGGATTCAGCTGAAGCAAACAGGATCAACGATCTTTACTCCGATACTCTTATCCATTATTTCCGGCAGATGTTGGAGAAAAGAGAAAAACAAACGACTTTGGACAGGTTTTTCATGAAACCATCGGCCAAAAAGCAGAAAATGGATGAAGATGTGCAAGATTCGGTAGACTCTACTTAGTCTGTCTTAAAATTAAAAAAATGTGTGTTTTTTTTTTAAATTATGTTTTTAGATGTATCTAAATAAAAATAATAACAAAAAATTTATCTTTTTTTATGTCATCTTAGCATATTTTATGCTACAGAACGAATTATTTTTTTTAACATGTATTGTTATGGGAAAACGCGTTTCACATAACGAACTTTTCGCATAACAAACTTGCTCCTGGAACGAATTAAGTTCGTTGTGTGAGGCACCACTGTACTTGGAGAACGGTAGGCAGCAGCTGCACCTCCTGGTATTACAATCCTACTCAGGTGTCTCATTTCCAGTCTCGATCAGGCCTCGCTCCCTTATGGGGTCCTCCCCAGCCAGCCAATGGGAAATTATTATTCTCCATTGCTGACCCTCCATCCCACACTGGTCAATTTTCTCTAGGTGAGTGATGTTCCACAGTTCCTCTCACCTCAGGTCTTCTGCCCACTCTCTCTCACTGTCTTCCCAAAAATCTCTCATCTCAAAGGCCAGAAGCACTAAGCCAGAAGACTCCTTAGCCATTTGGCTTTTGGTACTTCTGGATTGGAGATGCCCAGTCCATAGGGCCACCTCTCATTTCTCATAATGATTAGTTTAGCAGCATGGACACCTGCCATAAACAGTCACTTATGGATTTGTGGTCTGGCACTACCCTTCCTCTCTTGTGGCCATGCTGCACTCCCTCTGCACACTTGCAAGGGAGGTCACTTTATTTTGCAAAACTGTTTGGCCACAACATAAACTAGATAATATGTCTCAATGGCCTGAAAACAGTACTTTCAATTTTAACACACTGATAAATTTAGATTATTGCTGTCGCTATAATAGAACATGGTCAGAGATTCCCTACATCCAGACCTGTTTCACCCTTTAGCACCAAACCTCACTCTTGATCCTACTTTACCCATCAAATGTTTCTCCTTCATAAAAAACATCTTAAACCTAATACTTCTGAATCTGCTCTTGACCCAGCAGACCACCAAGTTATTCCCTTGGATAACAGGCCAGTCAAGAAACTCCCTCACCTGCAGTAGATTCCCAAAACCCAGACCCTCATAATCAGCAACCACCTTTTCCCCAGTTTCTGAAAACCCAAATCTTGAGGACATGAGCTCAAAAACAGCCTTTCCCATTTAACACTCATTCTCAGGCCACCCAGAACTTCCTTCCTCAACAGCCTCTTCTATTCCTGTGCCCATTCTATCCCTGAGTGGAGGAGCAGGAACTGAGGGTATAATCTTTGTCCATATCCCATTCTCTATGGAGATTGAGAGGCATCATTCTCTTAAAACTCAAATGAAGTGCTGGTCCTCTAAAAGTAAGTCAGGGGCTAAAACTCATCTGGGCCCATTCTGTACACAGGGCCAAGTCCTGCCTAAACCCAAGACCCCCACATGGGCCCTACCCAATGTGTGGGAAGAAAATCAGACTATATTATAGCCCCTCCAGATCAGATCTCAGCAAGGCCATTCTCTAGATCTGGTTTGGAGCTCCCAGACCTCCTGGGACTGGCCACCAAAGAAGCTGCCCAGGCCCTGACAGGGCCCCACAGACTTACATCACCAGGACAGAGCCTCGAGTAACGACTGTGGTGGCAGGTAAGCTAATTTCCTTTTTAATTGACACTGTGGCCATTCACTCTACCCTCTCCAAATTTGCTAGGACTTGTCCACTCCTTAGTCTTTATTATGGGTGTTGACTGATCAGTCTCCATTAGCCACCTCATCTTACTAAATTCCCCCATTCACTCTTCTCATCCTACCTCAGTGCCTGGTCAGGCATCCTTTCATAAAACCCAGTTGTCCCAAACCATAGTCACCATCTCAGTTTCACTCTCTCACCCACAAGGCCAACCCATTCCTTGGACTGTAAACACCTTATCTCCTTATCTCTTCAATGAATGTCCCCTCCTCTGAACAAGAAATTTTCTCCTATCTCAGGCTCATTGGGTATTCTCGCCTCCAGGTTCACACCTTCAGTCTTCTTGCAAAGCTCCTTTATGACATGACATGGCGAAGGGACCCCCCTCACTGAGCCTTTAGATCCCAAGGCCAGCATTCTCACCCCTTTAATGCTCTGAAAACTGCTCTGATCTCAACACCTTCTCACACACAAACCCCCCTTCCTCTCCTTTCCCAAAAAACAACTTTCTTTACTGCACGTGCTTACTTAACAATCCGGCTACTATCAGAAACTGAGCTCATTATCTTCCAAACTTTAGACTGTTACCTCTAAGAAAAAGTCCTTTAGCTAGAGTCTTGGGAACAAGCTGCAAGGCCTGCTGTCTCCTGTCCATGCCTTTTCTCTAGCCTCTTATACCTATACCTAACTTTCCAAAGTCTTTATTAAGTGGGGCATTAATTTAGTGATAGGCTGTATTATTTTCAACTAGAGACCTAGTGCATGATAATTATGGGGCAACATATTCAGGAGCATTGCTAGGTTAAATGATAAACATCTAAATATTTTTAAATAGCATACAATACTGGCCAAAAACGGTTTGGCTCAGTGGATAGAGCGTCGGTCTGCGGACTGAAAGGTCCCGGGTTCAATTCGGGTCAAGGGCATGTACCTTAGTTGTGGGCATATCCCCTGTGGGGGGGTGAGCAAGAGGCAGCTGGTCGATATTTCTCTCTCATCGACGTTTCTATCTCTCTATCCCTCTCTCTTCCTCTCTGTAAAAAATCAATAAAAATATTTTTTAAAGTGTTTAAATAGCATACAATACTGAAACATTGATTGCTAGACACATTTAAATCCACCTGCTCTTAGTGTTTATTTCAGAAGTCTCTTGTACTTTGTTGAATATATTTGCTTGAAAGTAAGTGTGCTTAAAGTGTGTTAATAAATGTTAATATAAGAAATGTTGCCTATTTACTTTTTTGTTATCACTGAAAAATTAAGGTTTCTAAGAGTGAAGAATACATTAAAAAAAAGAAAAGAAAAGATTTGTACAAATTGTTGAAGATATGACAGAAAAATAATATTAGAGTAGAAATGCTTAATGAAAGGTCTGAGGCATGGTTATGCATTTTTGAAGAACACAGGAGGTTTAAAATCTAATTGAAAGTGTGAAATTTGTGAAGGTGTATACGTGATGAGAAGGAAAAGAGAAATATTGAAGGACAAGGTTGCTGGATATTTCTTAAGCTAAATCAGAATATTCAGCAGCAGAATATTAAGAAAGGAGCATACATAATGCCTTAGAACCTCCCCCCCTCCCCCCCTGCCCCAACCTGTTCTTCAGATTGGCTGGGGAGGGGGCGAGGTTTGGCATCTGTACTTCATGGGACAAATGTATAGATTTGCTTACTTTTTTCAAAAAAAAAAAAAAAAGGATACAAGGATACCTTAATTACTGGATAAGTTAGCTTTACAGAATATAACCAAAACCTCATAAACTCATTCATATGAGAAGCCAATATTCTATGAGCAACTGGTTCTAGTAAAATTTGCATATATACATGCAAAAAGAATGCTGTTTAAAAGTAAATTTAAGCTTAAAAAGAAATTTAAAGTCTCTTCCACTACTATTTACAGAATAAACTAAAAGTTATTGTTTAAGCATTAAATCTCACCATTAATAAGATGCCATAAGTAAAAAGAAAGTTTTACTTTAGATGTATGCTTCACTGTATTGACCAACATGTCTCTCTCCTACCTGTTTTTTGAATGGTAATGAAGTTGGTTACTCTGTTTGGAAGAAAGTAAAAGCCTGAAATGTAACAATTTAAGGCTTAAAAATAAAAACAGTAAGGATTAAGGTTCAGTAAAAATAAGAAGTTAAGTAGTAAATGTGAGATTATAACCTCAGGAAATTTAAAGTAATAAATTTGGCTGCTCTGAGTGCAGTGTTGCCTTATAACTAATTGATCACAGCCAGTTTGTTTTCATTCTTCTCCAACCATCCAGGTCTCTGGCCTCAACTGCTCCTTTTCCCTTGGATAACAGGCCACTCAAGCATTTCCTCCCACTTTCACTGCAGCACACTCTCAATCACTCATCTGTCACCCCTTATTGGTAGTGCCATTGAGACTACCCTCACAGCTTGGAGCATGAAAAAGGAATCTTATATCCTTTAATCCACCCCTTTCACCTTTCTGCTTATCTCCATGACCAGAGATTTTTCTTCCTCTGTGGGGAAAACACAAACATCTGTCTTCCCATCAGCTAGACAGGAACCTGTACCATCATCTCTCACCAATGTAGATGTAGTTCCCAATAGTCAGTCTTTGCCTGTCCCTGTAACCCAGCATATCTGACACAAAAGAGGAGTCCAGAAAGTCCTCTCCTAATAGCCCTGGGATCACAGCAGAGGTTGGGACTGCCATAGGGAGCTTAACCACTGCTTTACCTACTTTGTTTTGTTTTTAAAAAAATATATTTTATTGATTTTTTTTTGGTTTTTTTTTTTTTTTTTTTTTTTTTTTTTTTTTTTTTTTTTTTTTTTTTTTTAGAGAGAGGGATAGAGAGTTAGAAACATTGATAAGAGAGAAGCATTGATCAGCTGCTTCCTGCACACCCCCTACTGGGGATGTGCCCGCAAGCAAGGTACATATCCTTGACCGGAATCAAACCCAGGTCCTCAATCCACAGGCCGACGCTCTATCCACTGAGCCAAACCGGTTTCAACTGTTTTACCTACTTTGAAACCCTGTCTCAGGACCTATAAGAAACCAGTGGATGCCTAGCAAAGGGAAAAAGCGGGAAAACAAGAACCTCACCTCCCTGGTAACCAATTATCCACTTTCATGTCAAAAGGACACATCCCTCCTTATCCTGGGGGCCCAAAATAAGACTCCAGCAGAGTCCCAGATGGTCCTGCTCCATACCATAGAAAAGTTCTTACTTCATTGGTAACAAAGAGCAAATTATATAACCCAAGTTCCCAATTTCTGTTAATATCTGCTATTTTATATAATTTGTGTATTGGAGTTTCTTCCTAAAGTCATAAAATTATTTTTTCATTTCCTGTTCTTTATCCATTTAAAAACTTTGTTCTACAAAATATAATTGTTGGCATATAACTCAAATATATATTACTAATAAAAGAACACGAGTCATTTTCAGGACCAGTTAAGTACAGTAAACCGAATTGTTAATCTTGCAATTAATCATTTCAAAAAGAAATGAGACAATAGATGTTGTGTAACACAAAATAAAAGTGGTTAAGAAAAATCAGATGTCATGCTAGTACTTTAGAATTTTTGTTCTATGGTGGGTAATTTGTTTGGAAAAAAGTTTGTCCACTTTTATTAGTAACTAGGGGCCCGGTGCACCAAATTTGTGCGCTGTGGAGGGGTCCCTCAGCCCAGCCTGCCCCCCGTCACATTCTGGGAGCCCACAGGGGATGTCCTACAGATGGCTGAAGCCCACTCCCCATTGAGAGCCGACCTAAGCCGCAGTCTGGCCTCCCTTTGCTTGAGGTGACCAGACTAATCAAGGGAAGGCACCTACCCCATCACCCCGCTGCTGCAGCCACGAGCAGTCACCACAGCCGCCAAAGTATTTTCATCAACGTGGACTCCAGTCCCTTCACCATGAAAAACTGACTTTAAGCATTTTCAAGATGTGTCTTTCATAGGATCTGACATTTTTTTCTTTTTTTTTCATATACTTTGATTTTTTACAGAGAGGAAGGGAGAGGGATAGAGCTAGAAACACTGATGAGAGAGAAACATTGACTAGCTGCCTCCTACACGCCCCCACTGGGGATGTGCCCACAACCAATGTACATGCTCTTGACCGGAATCCAACCTGGGACCTTTCAGTCTGCAGGCTGACGCTCTATCCACTGAGCCAAACTGTTAGGTGAATATGGCATTTCTTTATTTTTCTTTTTATCCTCATCTGAGGATATGTTTCCATTGATATTTTCCCCTTCCCTTCAATCCCAAGCCAAAAGCCCCATCCCTGGCACCTCCAATTACAGGCTCCGCCCCAGGATTAGGCTTGGGAAGGGGTTCCCCACCAGCACCTTCCATCACAGGATAGGCTCCTTCTTAAGCTTAAAGCCTCCACTCCAGGCTATAGGCTTGGGAAGTGATTCCACCCAGCACCTTCCCAAGCCTAAAGCCTCCGCCCCAAGGTTAGGCTTGGGAAGGGGACTCCTCCCACCCGCACCTCCAATTACAGGCTCAGCCCCTTCCCGTGCATGAAGCCTCTGCCCCAGGTTTAGGCTTGTGAAGGGGTTTCCCCCAGTACTTCCCCAAGCTTAAGGCCTCTGCCTGGTGAGTTCCCTCCTGCCACCCCCACTTCTCCTGCTGTGCACCTCACCTTGCCCCACACACAGTGGTTTCCCTCCAGCAGCCCCAACCGCCTTGCTTTACATTTCCCTCCCTCTTCTTTCTATGCTGTCTGCAGTCTTTACTCCTCCCTTCCTCAACATATGCAAATTAACCGCCATCTTGGGCTGGTGGGTGTGGCTCATGTAGTGGAGTGATGGTTAATTTGCATGTTACTTTTTATTAGGTTATATATTTAAATAGAAGTCATTTAAAAAGAACCACAAAGCCCTTTCCACCGAGAACAGGTAATCCAATTCTAACCAGCAGCTATGTTTAAACAATGTGTCCATTTACACTTGAATGGTTACACCTTTTGATAGCCTAAGGGCAAGTTTACATGTGAACAAGTTTGCTCTCAATTCCCAGGACAGAAAAAAAACAAGGTTTAAAATTAAAAAAAAAACAAAAAAACAAAAAACAAACAGACAAACAAAAAAAACCACAAAAATATTGGCAGTTAAGAGATCTGAGCAGCACTTAGTCCAATCAAGTTCTATCCTTAACAACAAGAATTTTCTGAAAATTGGTTAATTTTATTGTGTTCTGAACACCAGAGTATACTTATGTTACCAGATAGGAACAGGCCAGGAGCATGTCTGCCTTAAGTTGGCCTGTAGTGTATGGTTTCTGAAGGAAAGATTTCACATTATGAGTCCAGGTGATTTTTGAGAGTGTATATATTAAAGTTGTGAGCAGTGAAACCCAGACTAGAAGCAACAGGAGGGCATAAGTGGTGGTTTACTTTGAGTCTCAAAAATACTATGAGACAGAAATGAGCCAAAGTAAGGCTGCTTTTAACTCATGGGGAAGTCAGAGAAAAGGGACTTTCAAGACAAGAACAGGCAGTAAGCTCTTGTTTGCAAGTCTTGTGGTGGCTCTAAAGAGTTTAGGATGAATTAAACTTCATGCTAGTTAAGTAGCATAGGTATGGCTTTAGAACCCACACTGGGTTTCTGTCTAAAGGTTTATATTTTGCTTCTGCTGGTGGCAATTGTAGGAGAGGTTTTAGGAGATAACTTTACAGGTGCACTTTTAATAACTTGATGCATCAAAATGAGTAACAACAGGAGTTAGAGATCTTTTACTTTTATTTTAGGTTTATTTTGTTATTCATTCCCCTAACTTCATTCATCCCTGGGCTTGATTGGCACAAATGGCATTACTTGAATCTCCGGTCTCTGTTTTCCTAACTAGGATTGTTTAGGTATTTATTCTCTGGTTACTGAGGGGAGGTATAAACTATTAATTCTCAAGTGTTCTGAGTGAGGGAACATAGGCCTTGCAATTCACTAGCTGGCTATAAATTCAAATTGCTTTGTTTTGTTTAATAATCATGTTTCAGTTTTCCCATTCCACTGGCCAAGAATTTTCCTGGCTTACTAGTAAAAATTGGGAATAAAAGGTAGAAAACTATACATTTGTTTAGGCTTTTATTTTGAAGGATTGGAAATGGCTCTGGGTGAGTCAGGGAGTGAGTGCAGAATGAATTGAAGATCTAAAAAATGACAGTATACTATAAACACTGTATACCAGCATCAACAAAATATTAATGTAACGTGCTGTAAAAACTATGCTACCGTGTTTCTCTGAAAATAAGACATCCTCTGAAAATAAGACCTACTTACATGTTTCTTTCTGAGTGAAATATAAGTCCCTCCTTCCCCCCCAGACTAAACATGAGAGGTTTGGTCCACTGATTCTGAAAGAAATGGAGTCACAAGAAATTCATCAGGAAATTCGGGAATTGGATTGTTATGATGATGTTCCAGAAGATGATGACATGATTGTCATTGAATAAATGAGTAAATTCTTGATACTGGAGGATTCACAGTTTGTCTGGTTTGTGTTGACAACTACCATACTACTGTACCGTATACAGGTAATAAATTTCCTTTATTTTCATTTAACAATAAATGTGTACCATATTCTTCTTCATGGAAAAATAAGACATCCCCTGAAAATAAGACCTAGCGCATCTTTGGGAGCAAAAATTAATATAAGACACTGTCTTATTTTTGGGGAAACAGGGTATTATTAGTCAATAGAAGTTTTCATCCCATTAGATATAATTTGTAGATTGGGGTCTATACTAATAAATCTACTCTAATAAATCTATACTAATAATAAAAGCTTACCTGATCCTCACATCCTGGCACGATGCCCTCAAGTCATCAGAAGATGGCCACCACCAGATGGCTGGCAGGGGATGGAAGTTAGGAGCAAAATCAGGCCAGCAGGGGGGCAGTTGGACGTCAATCAGGCTGGCAGGGGAATGGTTAGGGGCAATCAGGAAGGCAGGCAGACGAGCGGTTAGGAGCCAGCAGTCCCAAATTGTGAGAGGGCTGTCCCAAATAGTAAAGGGTGTAGGCCAGGCTGAGGGACACCCCCGCAGCTCCACACACACACACACACACACACACACACACACACACACACACCTCAGTGCACAAATTTCATGCACCAGGCCTCTAGTAATAAAATAAAACCAATTACTTTTCCAAAATCACAATCAGTTACCTCCCATATGTGAGATGTAAACAGTAAATGACTTAATTCAGTGCTCTAACACAAACCCTAGAAATACAATTTTGTGGTATACTTACACAAATTTCCCATATTTGATGATAGAATCCTTTTGTGTATGAGAGATAACAAGTAAATGTCACACCTTAACTACACTTGCTTTTTAGCAGATACTAAACAAGCAGCTATTGAACCACTATTGTATTTGTAGTCTGAAATACTGTTCTAGCCAATGTTGTTGAGTGGTTGAACATCAACCCATGAACCAGGTCACTGTTCAATTTCAGGTCAAGCCACATGCCTGATCCCCAGAGTAGGGGCCATGCAGGAGGCAGCTGATCAATGATCCCCTTTCATCATAGATGTTTCTATCTTCCTCTCCCTTCCTCTCTGAATTCAATAAAAATAAAACATAAAATAGATCTGTATTTCCTTCTAAATTATCCTATATAATAAAAGCCTAATATGCAAATTGACTGAACTGTGCAACTACTAGCCACTATGACATGCACTGACCACCAGGGAACAGAAGCTGGGCTGATAGCTGGTGAGTCCAGTGGAGCAGGCAGGAACCTCTCCCACCTCCGCGCAGCGCTAAGGAACAGAAAGCAAGCAGGTGTTAAGAAGCAAGAGGGTTGCCCTAACCAGTTTGGCTCAATGGATAGAGCATCAGCCTGCGGACTCAAGGGTCCCAGGTCTGATTCCAGTCAAGGGCATGTATCTTGGTTACGGGCACATCCCCAATGGGAGGTGTGCAGGAGGCAGCTGGTCGATGTTTGTCTCTCAATGTTTATAACTCTCTATCCTTCTCTCTTCCTCTCTGTGTGTATGTGTGTGTGTGTGTATATTATATATAATATATATGTAAAAAAGAGGAAGCAAGGGGACCCAGTCTGCGAGAGGGTGCATGCAGGGCTGAAGGACTCTCCTGAGTACATGAATTTCATGCACTGGGCTTCTAGTTATACATAAAAATTACTGTTGAGATTTAAGTTGTTAAAAAGTTATTATCTAGTTTAATAAAACATCTGCAAGTTTTTTGTCTTCAAATGTTTCCTAGGAAGCCAGAAAGCTCCAAAATTGAAAGGATACTTCATTTTATCTTCAAGGCATTCCACTAGAATTATAAATACTTTTAAACATTTGCACAAGTTAATTTATACAATTTATAGAATACCAAGAATACAGCCCAAATATTTCAGAAAGCGGAGTTGTTATAAATGAGATATTATTGTTAAAATAATTTGTTCATATTAAATAAGTCTTCATACAATTTGGTAATATATACTGAATTTGTGATTCAAAACTTGAGTAATTCCTCCTTCCCCTAACCATGTCATACAAGGAAAAAAGCATGGAATTTCTGTCATCTAATTTTAAAAAACAAGGCATTTACTTATCACATTGTTCCCTCAAATGAAAGCTATCATTCTAAATTTCTTTTCATAATAAATACATGATAAACAAAATTTATGAAACCTATATAATGTTCCTTTAGTCACTATATTTTATATTATACATTTTGCCAGTAATTATTTACTATCATTGTAATAACTGCAACTTAAACCAGATTGAAAGATGTATTTTAAAAATAAACATACCTTTGTAAGTGATTCTTTATAGCAGGCACCTCAAAAACTACCAGAGATTTGAAAGTTTAAAAGTTTTATGTTTATACAATATATATTTTGTTATACAGGTGTCTTTATATGAATACATAAAATATATGTAATCAGATTTGAAAATGAACACAAACTTCTTTACAGAAGTCTTTCTAAAACTCAAGAGTGCAAAACACTAAACATTCAACCATTTTAATAGATGTTTATGTACAATGCTAAATAGTTTTATTTATACATAGAAAAAGTAAAAGGAGTAGTGTGTAAAATGACAGAACTCCTTAATATTTAATGGCAGATAAATCTAAAAATCAACAACATTCCATTCACAAGTATTTTCAAGCAATAAATATATATTCATAAATAGTATGAATCTGTATGAAATTAAAAAGAAAAATCACAAATCTGAAGCTTATTCCTTATCCTATGTGCAAGCTATTATCTTTGTGTCCTATTATGCTATTAAATTAAAAAAATAATTTGGAACCAAAAGTATAATCATTCTAGTTATTAGCCTCCAATCAATACACAAAAACATAAAGCAGTAAAGAAATTTTCTCATCTAATTTTTACATTAATAAAAAGTTGATTAAAGAAATGAATTTGGTATCTTAACCAAACAAATGACCTGCTAGAACAGTTTTTGCTCCCCACCCCCAAAAAAATTCTTAAAAGGATAAAATACAACTGAAAATAAAGTTATCAAGCCAGAAATAAAGAAACAAAAAAAGGTGTCAAGTCATTAGGATGTTGAAAATTGCCAGTTTTGTCAGATACGATAAAACATGTTTATTATTAAGTACAACTGGATCTTCTGAGAGTACAAACAGTGTTCTCATACCAAGTTGATTGACATTCTATATTTGGAAGGTTGCATAGAAATAGTTTTTAGTTAGCAATCTCATAAAACAGCTATAAAATCACTGGTGCAAAACTTTCCTGAAGAGCAGAAAAGGCATCATATAACATCACTGGGCAATATCAAGAAGAGGAGGATGATACTGAAGGAACCTAAAATTAAAAATAGGTATGTTAGTTGGTATATTAATTCTTACCAGTATTCTCTAACTCATAGCTATAAACAAATAAAGAGTTAGAAACAAACAATGATGCCCAAAGTTCAGCAGCTACTAAATCTATTATATTCCCCAAGTGTCCTTAATCACTACCTCCTCCCATTTTCCTATAATTCATAATTTTTTTTAGAAATTCTTATGAAGCATTAAAATCACAAATCTTTTAGATGCTCAGCGAGTCGTCTAAAAAATAATTTTTAAAAATTCAATTAAAATCTCACTAGTATGTAATAAATTTTTTCTTTATGAAATAATGCTGAGAGCCATGCAATAAGAAATACCAGAAACTTAATTTCAAAAATTTAGAACTAAAAGCATTGGAACTGGATCAATATTAACAACTCACTAATAACTATTGTTTGCATTCATAAAGCTATTCAAAGCCAGAAGCATTAAATGCTATTCCAAGCAACTTGTCCTTGAAATAAAAGAATTGTAGAACTCACAATATAGTTTAATTTAATTGCATGCACCTAGATATGACCCATCATCAAACATTCCTATGAGTTTACTACTTAATAGCAAAGACTAAGTTTTAACTAAATACAATTAATGCTGAAAGCACAAGTATATTTTTAAAAATACTGATTTCTTTTTGGATCATTCCTACAGTTATCAATTTTGATTTAATTATTATTTAAGTCAAACAGCATAAAGACTATAATAATAATTTAAAAGTACAGAAAAAAATGCTTGGCCAATTTGGTTTAGTGCTTGAGCCAGGACAACATAATTTGATTCCTGGCCAGGGCACAGGAGACAGTGTAAAACTGCTTATAAGTTTGAGAACATAGGAATATTTTTTCCTTATGAAATGAGAAAACAAGTAATCTTCCTAATTACTGTCACTGCTGCTTCACAACCTAGTTATGTATCACATGTTAATTTCACTTACTAATGTAAATTGGTCATAGACTTGCATCAGGTCCTCCATTTTGTACTGCTCTAGCACCACAAAATTGTCCAGGTTTCTGCTTGTTTTTCGTGCACAGTCCTGGCAATGTACTATGTAGGTCTTCTGAGAATTGCTTTCATTAGTAACAAAAAGCAGATCAAAAACTTCCACCTATTTTATACAAGAGGAAAAAAACACTGAATAAAGATCATTAAATTTATTGCACAACTTTTATGTAACTATGAAAGTCTATTTTATGTAAAACTCTGGATAGTGCTTTTTCACTGAATGAAATTACTTAAAGCCTATATTTATTTAACACCAGGTTTATTTTATAGCACATGCAAAATGAAGATTAATGTTACATATTTAGATATTAACCTAAGGGAATTAAATACTCATTGCATTTACTAGTTTAATTCTAAGATTAATAATAGTCAGTCTATTTTTTATTTACTCAGAATATAATACAAAAATAAATCAAGTCATTCTTTTTTCTTTTAACTTCTCTATAGTAATATTCAGAGTCTGGATATATCTCCTTCCCATACTAAGCTCCACAAAGATAGCAACTACATATTATTCATTTTTGGCCCTCTCTAAAGCATATAATTATACTTAAAAACAAAACAAACAAAAACAAGAAAAGGAAACCACTTGAAAGAATATAAACAACAAATGTTCAGTTGTAAGACTCAAAGAAAATAGTACAGAGTTTTAACATATGAAAAACATTAAAGAATCTTATACAAAATACCAAAAAGATACATATTTACCTGAAGTGTAACACCTAAACATAATCTGTTTAATTTCATAATACATGTTGGTAAGGATATACATTAAAATGAAACCAAAGGATTTCATAAATTTATCTCAGAATATTCAATTTAAAAGTTGTTCTCAAACTTGTTTGATTTTGTCAGTAATAAAAATTCATTATCTTAAATCATTCTTGAATAGCTCTGCTAAAATTCCAGAGTTCATAAGGTTTTCTATTCATAGGAAATAACATAGCTTAGTAACCCATTTGAGTTTTCAGGTTTTTCAACTTATCATTCACTATCTCATCAAAAACCTATGGATTTTACTTTTTAAACACTTATAAAGTTCTTTTTATTAATATTCCTAACATTATGTAGTGTAGGAATATCAGACTACTTCAATAACCTCCATAATGAGCTTTCTTTCCACCTCCATCCTTTCCAGTTATCAACCATCATTTTCTCAAACATATTTTGACTTAGTGCTTTGGTCAAAAAATATTAATAGTATCAATATCTGCAGATAAAAACCAAATTCCTTAAACTGAATTTAAGATGCTTTTGTTAGCCACATAGCACTACTCAGACTTTATTACATGCACTATTAATTTCCCCATCACTATACTGTTTCTAAAGCCTAATGATGTATAAACCTCCAATTCTATCTACTTCCTGCCTGTTGAAATAAACTTATTCTTCAAGGAGAAACTCAAATGTTAACAAGTACATAGGCATCTCTTCAAATTTTCTATGACAGTGTTCTATCAGAATCTCATGGGCATTACAACTAGTTGTTTATAATATGTCTTCTCCAAGTAAAATGTAAACTCTTTTATAGGAAATTTCACATCTTTATTACTGTATGTTTTGCAAGCCTTGGCCACAGAGAAAAGTCAACAAGTATAGAATTTAATGCCGATTTCCTTGGATTTATAATGAAACAGATCTTATTTGTTGACAATAGTATACTTATTATGAACTAGCAGCCCAATACACAAATTGGGTGGAATCTGGCTGAGGTGAGGGGCCATCCTTGCCCTCTGGTTGAACTCCCAGTCAAGGGGGAAATTTGCTTATTAGCCTTTTATTATATAGGGTTATTTTTAGTTGAAAATCAGAAATGATTATCACCTAGCAAGGAAGTACTACCACATGAACGCTTCTGTAGGTGATATTGCTAAGTTAATAACTAATAAAGTGATTATTATACAATCAAATAAAAATTTAATATAGTTGTTATAATAGTCAATTTCAATGAAAAGCATTACATAAAAGTATAGGTAAATTTATAATTTAAAAAAAACAGACCACCTAGTGAATTCACAATAAAACAACTGTTAATAGGAATGTTTACCTCACAAATGCTACAGTAATGTGCTGGCTCATCACTTGTCCTCCCATGCCATATAACCTCTTTTCCTGCTGTAATAAGAGCTTCCCTCAATGTCTGACATTGCTTTAGTACTTTAAGAAGACAATACCTATTGTAGAGAAAAATTTTTGTGACAAGTGTTAAAATATTATTAGCATACAAGATGTACCAACAAGATATATTTTTTAGAATCCTGGTTCTATGATGTATTGATATCAAAAGTTCTTTCTCAATTTTTGATATATAACAGGTCAAACAATGACAATATTAAAGGACTAAGTTGAAATTTTTTTTTTTTTTAGGTTTTTGTGCTCATTGTATTTCTGAAATGTACCAATAGCAACAGTGTGACATATGATCAGAATGGGAACCAGTCTCCAAGGCAAAGTAGACATGGCTAGGAGTCTTATTTATAGTTGGCAGGAACCAATTTAACAATGTCTTTTTTTTAATTATTATCTGTGTACATATTTTAACATTGCCCACCCTCCTCCCATACATACTCTCTCTCCCCAGAGTTTTGTGTCCATTGGTTGTACTAAGTTGAAAATTTACATTTGAATATAAAAATCTAATAATCTTAGTCTATAAAACCTTGACACTTATTTAAAGCTATGCTCAATTTTTGCTTTGATCTGGACAACCGAAAGAACTATTTATTCTAAGGTTAAACCTCTTTATCATAGAAATATACAGTCTGGATTCCAGGCTGCACCTGTTTTCATTAGAGTAAGGTGAGAAGGCATATAGTTTTCAGTGAAACAAACAGTATCACATAGATAATTAATTTTAATACTCTGAGACCAAAGCAGAAAATTATTTATGGATTTAAGTTATTAGAGAATATGATATTAAGTAGAGTACTAAAGGGGAAAAAAATGATTGGTTCATTTTAATTTGAAGGTAGTATAATGGAATTCATTTATATTACTATTAACTTTCTATAATTTATACTGTCTTTACATTAGTAATTCTGATGCCAACCATGTAGTGAATTTCACAAAGTGTTCACTTTTCCATAATTTATTCTCATTACTCAGAATCATAGTTTTTCATGAATATATAAATCTGATCTTCTCCTTTGAAGGCAGTTACATAAAGCTGATTTATAAGGCACATACCAGCTGTAAAGTTATCCTACAAAGCATGAAAGTGGTTTAACAAAAATGACAATGTTTATGGACAATGTTTATAAACAATGTTTATTTCAGGTAATCAGACCCAATATAACTTGGAGATTTTGATATATTATATTGTTACTAATATATTTAATTACTAAATAAACTTCATAATATGATCAGTAATAAAGAAATTTTTAAATTTATATTTCTGTACTATTTTTACTTGTCAAGTTAATTTTTTTAAAAAACAAAACCAAAACCATACAAATATGTCTAGGATAAAATTATTATTAGAGAATATGCTTTTATTGATGATAGAGAAAGACAGAGAAACATTGATCAGTTGTCTCCCTTATGTGCCAACCAGAGATCAAACTCAAAACCCAGGCTATTTGCTCTGACTGGAATTGAACTTGGAACCAGTTTAGTGACCTTCAGGAAGAAGCTCCAACCAAGTACTGAAGCTAGATAAAATTACTTTAAGATATACAAACTTGATAATTTATATAAAAACTAGAGGCCTGGTGCACGAAATTCATGCACAGGGGCGGTGGGGGTTTGTCCCTCAGCCCAGCCTGCACCCTCAGCCCAGCCTGCACCCTCTCCAATCTGGGACATCTCTCTCACAATCCAGGACTGCTGGCTCCCAACTGCTGGCCTGCCTGCCTTCCTGATTGCCCCCAACTACTTCTGCCTGCCAGCCTGATCACCCCCTAACCACTCCCATGTCAGCCTAATTGATGCCTAACTGCTCCCCTGCCAGCCTGTTTCCCCCAACTTTCCTCCTCTGCCAACCTGGTCACCCCTAACTGTCCTCCCCTGCAGGGTCGATCACCCTCAACTGCCCTCCTTTGCAGGCCTGGTGCCTCCCAACTTCATCCCCTGCTGGACATCATGTGATGGCCATCTTGTGTCCACATGGGGGCAGGATCTTTGACCACATGGGGGCAGTCATCTTTTTTTAAAATATATTTTATTGATTTTTTACAGAGGAAGAGAGAGGGATAGAGAGTTAGAAATATTGATGAGAGAAAGAAACATTTATCAGTTGCCTCCTGCACATCTCATACCGGGGATGTGCCTGCAACCAAGGTACATGCCCGTGTTCAGAATCAAACCTAGGACCATTCAGTCCACAGGCCGACACTCGATCCACTGAGCCAAACTGGTTTCGGCTGGGGGCAGCCATCTTGTGTGTTGGAGTGATGGTCAATCTGCATATTACTCTTTTATTAGAAAGGATAAAGGCCAGCTGGTTTGCCCTGAAGGGTGTCCCAGATCAAGGTGGGGGTTTCCTTGGGGTATGGGGTGGCCTGAGTGAGGGGCCTGTGGTGGTTTGCAGGCAGGTCACACACCCCTAGTGACCCAAGTGGAGGCCCTGGTATATGGAATTTATTTACCTTCTACAATTGAAACTTTGTAGCTTGGAGTGGAGCCAAGCCTCCTGCTTGCTCCGAGGCTGTGGCCATTTCTGTTTGGATTTGTTTACCTTCTATAATTAAAACTTTGTAACCTTGAGTGGAGGCCTACGGCAAGGCAGGCAGAAAGCTTAGCTTCCTCTGTTGCCTGGGAAACCAAACCTCCCTCCTGCTCTCTGTGGCTGTAGCCATCTGGGTTGTGGTTAATTTGCATATGTGCTCTGATTGGCTGGTGGAGTAGTGGAGTGATGATTAATTTGAATATTATTCTTTTATTATATAGAATATTAAAAAAGTATGAATAACCATGTAAAGTCACTATCTTCTCTATATTTTCTTCATTTTCTATTATTCTCATTCATTTCCCTTTACACAATCTTTATAAATTCTATATAAATTTGAGCATTAACTTCTTAACTGATGTATCTTTAGCAAATACACTGAGAGGCCTGGTACATGAATTCATGCATGAGTGGGGTCCAGCCTGCCTGGCCAGGGGTAGGGGACATGGGTAGTCGGCTGGCCTGCTTGCTGATCAAACTCCTAGTCGATGGGACCATTTGCATATTAGCCTTTTATTATAAATGACATACACTGAGTGGCCATATTAGTATGCATTCAGAAATCATCATAATCTGACCACTCAGTGTATATTTTCCCAAAGTGAATTATCTTTTTTGTTGTTGCTGTTGTTAATACTCATCCTAGGATATATATTTTTTTCCAGTGATATTTTTTTTTAAAAAGAGAAAATTAAAGGGAGAGGGAGAGACAAAGAGAAACAGTGATGTGAGACATACATTCACTGGTTGCCTCCCTGCTTATACACTGCGACTGGGGAGTGAGCCTACAACTGAGGTACATTCCCTTGATCCTTTGGTCAATGGGCTGACATTAAAGGGGCTAGGGCAGTGGATTGTCTTTTTGTTTGTTTCCTTTGCTGTACGAAAACTTTTAGTTTGATTTATTTTTCCTTTTGTTCTCCTTGCCCAATCAAGCATTTCAGAAAAAATCCTAAAAAAAGATGTCTGAAACTTTACACCCATGTTTTCTTATAGGACTTTTATGTTTTTAAGTTAACATTTAAAATTTGATCAATTTTGACTTTATTGTTTTACTAGAGGCCTGGTGCACTAATTTCTGCAAGGTTGGCATCCAACCAGTCCACTCCAATTGGGAGCCGGGAGCCGCAGTGAGCAGAGTCTAGAGTTGTGCGAGTGACAGCCTGCAGAGAGGTCTGACCGTGGATTGCCACTCCTCCGTAGTGGAAGGAGTCGAAAGCTCCAGGCTTCACCGAATCAGTTTTGTCTGCACTGAGCACTGAAATACAGTTCCGGGCGAACCCCTGGAGCACCCATGCGCTTATAAGGGGAATCTGTACTGTCGGGTGGAAACTCAGGGGATCCGTGGAAGGCTGAGGTCTGAGCCGTGCACACAAGGGCAGGGCTAAGGGGAAGCCAAGACTATCGGTTCAGCCCTGAGAATCCGCCCCATCCAAGCTGAGCACAGAGGCTTTTGCAATTTTGCAAGACTGATCCTATAAGATTGTTTCCAATACAGAAGATATCCCAGAGTAGACACAGCTGATACGCACATCCAATTGGCCTGAAGGTCAATTCCTCCCAGGGATGCCAACAACAATTAAGACTTAACTACAAGACAATAGTTGCAGTACACAAAGAGGAGCACCAAGAGTGTCTATCTCAGGTAACTGGGGAGGCTGACCAACCAGGCCATATAGGATACCCAGCCACCATACCAACTCAGGGAAGCAGCGAAAATTGGGAGACAAGAAAACAGATCTCAAATGAAAGAAATGGAGAACAAATGACTGGATATAGAGTTCAAAACCATGGTTATAAGGTTTTTCAAGAATTTCTTAGAAAAGGCCAATAAATTTAGCAAGACCCTTGAGGATATGAGAGAGACCCTTGAGGATATGGAAAAGGACCAAGTGGTAATTAAACATACACTGACTGAAATAAAAACTATTATACAGACACCCAACAGCAAATTAGAGAAACGCACGAATCAAGTCAAAGATTTGAAATGCAAAAAAGCAAAAATCACTCAACTAGAAAAACTAAAAGCAAAAAGAATGCAAATATTTGAAGATAATGTAAGAAGGCTCTGGGACAACCTCAAGCATACCAAATTCAGAATTATGGGGGTACCAAGAGAAAATAGAGAGCAAGATACTGAAAACCTATTTGAAGAAATAATGACAGAAAACTTCCCCAACCATGTGAAAGAAATAGACGTACAAGTCCAGGAAGTGCACACAACCTCAAACAAGAGGAATCCAAAGAGGACCACACGCAGACCACATCATTATTAAAATGCCAAGAGCAAAAGACAGAGAGAGAAATCTTAAAAGCATCAAGAGAAAAACAGTTAGTTACCTATAAGGGAGCACCCATATGACTGTCAGTTGATTTTTCAACAAAAACTATGCAGGCCAGACGGGAGTGGCAAGAAATATTCAAAGTGATGAATAGCGAGAACCTACAACCAAGATTACTCTACCCAGCAAAGTTATCATTCAGAATTGAAGGGCAGATAAAGAGCTTCACAGACAAAAGAAAAGCTAAAGGAGTTCATCACCACCAAACCGGGATTATAAGAAATCCTGAAAGATATTCTTTAAGAGGAAGAAGGAAAAAAGATTAAAATGATGATCAACGTATCGTGTGTGTGTGTGTGTGTGTGTGTGTGTATCAACAAGTGAATCTAAAAATCAAGTGAATTAAAAATCTGAGTAACAGAATAAACTGGTAAATAGAATCAGGGGCAAAAGAAATGGATTGATAATTATCAGGGGGAAAGGGATGTGGGGGTACAGGAAGAGACTGGACTAAAATAGTACACCTATGGATGAGGGCAATGGTGGAGGGGAGGTAAGGGCAGAGGGTGGGGTGGGAACCTGATAGAAGGGAGCTAAGGGGAGAAAAAGGAGAAACAATTGTAATAATCTGAGCAATAAAGATTTTTTTTTTTTTATGTAATGAGTAACTAAGTAAAATAAAGCATAGGTACACTTTGCTGGCCTCACAATATTTGTGAGAATATATTCGTTAAAACAACAAAAATATTTTTCTATAAATCTAAATTTATTTATAATAAAGCATGAGTATTTCTAAAGGTAACAATCTAATAAGTTTTGAAAACACTGTAAATCAGGAGTGGGGAACCTTTTTTTCTGCTGAGAGCCATTTGAATATTTATAACATCACTAGAGGCCTGATACACAAAATTCTTGCAGAGGGACAGAGGGGAAAGGAAGCCAGAGGGTGTTTTCCTCAGCCCAGCCTACAACCTCTTCAATCTGGGATCCCTCTCACAATCTAGGACTGCTGCCTCCCAATTGCTCACCTATTTGCCTTCCTGATTGCCCTTACCTGCTTCTACCTGACAACCTGATAACCCTCTAACAAGTCCCCTGCCAGCCTGATTGCCCCTAACTGCCCTACCCTGCAGGTCTGGTCACCCCTAACTGCCTTTCCCTTCAGGCCCAGTTGCCTCCAACTGCCCTCCCCTGCAGGCCTGGTCCCTCCCAACTGCCCTCCCCTGCTGGCCATCATGTGTCCATATGGGGGCAGCCATTTTGTGTGTTGGGGTGATGGTCAATTTGCATATTACTCTTTTATTATATAGGACTAGAGGCCCAGTGCTTGAAATTCATGTTCAGGGGTGAGTGCCTCAACCTGATCTGCACCTTCTCCAATCTGGGAATGACACCACTTAGGCTTTTATTATATAGGATTTATTTAATATAATTCACTTAATATAAATTTGTGTTATGAAAAAAGCTCCTAGGTTTATTGAATTTTGAGTCCTGACTGTGGTTTCCTTGGCAGGCCCAAATGATTTCTTGTGCCTTATACAGTCCTCAGGCCAGATGTTCCCACCCTGCTATAAATCTTTTTCTTCTACTCACAAAAGGCATGAAAATATATATATATATATATATATATATATATATATATATATATACACACACACACACACACACACACACACATATACTGAAAATACTTAACAAAAACACATATATAGTGTCTCAGTCAGAAATTTCGTAAATTTGTTTGACCAGAATTATTCTTTTGTTATAGTGCAGGGATAGAAAAAGAAAAGCATGCAAACCACAATTTGGAAACATATTGCTAAGTGGCACTGTCTGAAATATGTATTCTAAATGTAATTATAAAATAAATGGCCCTCCAACCAGCAGCTATGTTTAAACAATGTACCCATTTACACTTGAATGGCTACACCTTTTGATAGCCTAAGGGCAAGTTTACTTGTAAACAAGTTTGCTCTCAATTCCCAGGGCAGAAAAAAAAGGTTTAAAATTATTAGATTTTAAAATTTATTCTTAGAAGTGTAAAAGTTTATTAATAATAATAAAAAAAAAACAACAAAAGGAGATTGAAAAACCTGATGAACAATAATAGCGGTTCATTGTAGTAGAGTCGGCAATATGGGAGGGGAGTGGACTGACTGTTCTCGAGGGCGGGGGGAGGGGAGGGGAGAAGGGAGGAAGGAAGAGACTGAACATAAACTGTGCACCTATCCATGAGGACAATGGGGGGTGGGGAGGGGGCGGAGGGTGGGGTGGGAACCTGGTGGAGGGGGGAAGAAATGAGGAACCTTTGTAATAATATGAACAATAAAGATTGATTTAAATAAAATAAATAATAAATAAATAAATAAATGGTCCTCATGGTATGGCTCAGTTGATTGGAGCATTAACCCATATACCAAAAGGTGGAGGTTTCATTTCTGGTCAGGGCACATGCCCACGGTTGTGGCTCAATTCCCAGTAGAGGGAAGAAGGAAGTCCATCAATGATGTTTACCTATCACATAGATAGAAGTTTTGCTATCACACTGATGTTTCAATATCACATCAGTGTTTCTCTCTTTCCTTCTTCTTTCCTCTCTTTCTCAAAGTAAAATATTCTCTTTTTTAAAATATATTAATTTCAGAGAGGAAAGGGGAGGAAGAGAGAGGAATACCAATGCAATACAATCAATAAATCATTGATTGGCTGCCTCCTGCACACCCCCTACTGGGGATCAAGCCCACAACTCAGGCATGTGTCCTTGACCAGAATCCAACCTAGGACCCTTCAGTTCATGAGCCAATGCTCTATCCACTGACCCAAATCAGTCAGGGCAAAAAATAAACCATTCTTAAAAACAAAAACAAAAAATAAAAACTAGACCAATAAAAGAGAAGCTACTAGGATACATATAATTCAAATTGTTAATCTTTAAATTTGTATTGAATGCATCAGAAAACTAAGAAAGAAATTATTTAGAGTAGCCAAAAAATTTTTACCATTTCAGTAAAATCACTATACTAAATGACAATTTTATTATGAAAAATATGTATTATATTTTCATTCTCAATTGATGTAGGCAAACTTCAAATTATTAAAACAGCCCTGGCCTGTGTTAGAACAGCAGGTTAGAACAGCTGCATTCCTGGGATGCAGTTTCGCTCCCCGCCTGAGTGTAGGAGATAATGTTTCTCTCCTATCTATGTTTCCCTCTCTCCTTCTCACCCTCCCTCCTTCCCACCGTCTCTGAAAAGTGATGAAAAAGATATCCTTGGGTGAGGATTAATAAACAAACAAAAAACAAAAAATAACAAGATCATTAGAAATCAATTTGGTCAGAGGTTAAGGAAAGCACAGATGTGTGAATTTAGTATAGAATCATGTATACCTTAATTACTCCCTATACCATAGTAATTATAATCTATTTGGAAAGGGAAAAAATAAACTTATACATAAATATTTTCATTTATGGAAGAAAATATCGTTAACATGTCAATTCTCTTATTTCCTTTTTTGGTCAAAACTTCAGAACTATTCCCCGAGTAGTGTGGCTCAATGGATAGAGCATTGGGGTGTAGACTGAAAGGTCACAGATTCAATTCCAGTCAAGAGTATATACCTTGGTTAATGGCACATCACTAGTGTGGGGTGTGCAGGAGGCAGCTGATGAATGTTTCTCTCTCATCCATGTTTCTAATTCTCTATCCCTCTCCATTCTTCTCTGTAAAAATCAATAAAACATTTTTTAAAAACAACTTCAGACTATTTTAGCATTTCAACTATTTTATCATTTTTCACTGAGGGAAAATTGGATAGCTGTACACCCGCCCCCTTTCCTCTGTAGCAGTGTTTTAAAGCACTTACTTAATCATTTCAAAAAGCTTTGGATCTGAGACTTTGATATTTCGAGCCATATTCCAAGAAAGATGAACCATGGGTACTAATGACTTCACACTTTGCAATTTGTTCCATTCATACCGTTCTACTGCCAATTTATACTGGGAGGCTACGAAAAAAAGAATTTTTCAAAGGTATAAATTAACCCAAAGTAATGACAGATATGAAGATAATCATTGATCACATTTCACTTGATAACTTTAATACCAACTCAAAATATTAGAAGATTTTAAATTATAATTATAGTGGTGTTTTTTTTAAATTATCCTGTAAAGAGCCCTCACTAAGGTTCAACTCTGTGCCACGCTTTTTATACTTCATATTATTTCAAAGCTTTATTGACTTTACAATTTTCATTTTGTAGATAGAAAAATAAATAAACGAGGCCCTGAAAAATTCAAAACATTTTCCTGAAGTTATATGGTTTAACAAAAGTAGAACCAAGAAGATATTATTAAGGTTTTTTTGGCTCCAAAGGCCAGATTCTTTATTTTTACCCATATTTAACAGTTTGATGTTCTCAGACTGTGTATGTGGTATACCAAATGAAATAAAAATTCTAAATAACAATCTGTTTTGCCCATAGAATAACTTCCTTTATAAAAAACAAAACACAGATTTTTGAATATCTGTTCTTGAATATCCATTTCTTAACTTCAAATTACTTTTCATACTAAAAATATTTTTTTAGCAGACACAACCTCTCAATTTTTAGTGAGCTATTTTCTATTAAAAAAAACAGTATCTACATTAGAAAAAGTCCTTCAGCATGTAAAGTCTATTAAAGAATTAATTTGAAATACCTGTAAGTGGACCAACATTCCAAGCAATATTGTTACACCAGCCAATGGCTTGAACCCAATACACAGTGCCTGCATTTATCCAGACCAAATCGCCAGGTCTTTGGATAAACCTATACACTGGAACATTTGCTTCATAAAGATCTTCAAGGTTGGGCCACCAAGAACTCATTAGGAAATTCAAATTATTTCTGGGGGGGAAAGAGGGGAGAGGAGAGAAAGGTAAGCAATTTTTTACTGTTTCATCAAACGTGGAAATAATTTCAAAACATTAAAAAGGCTTTCAGTCCATACTTCATTAAAACTTAAGAGTGTATAATAATAACTACATTTATCAAAAGTGAAAGCTTTAAAACAAAGCTTTAAAACAGTAGCAAGAGTAGGGAGATTTATCCAAAGATCTATACAATAAGCTTACATATATTTCTCAAAATCCAAAAATTAAAGTCCCACATTATACTTAGATATTCTGGTTTATAATTTGCTTTCAATAAAAATAGACTAGCTGAAACCAGTTTGGCTCAATGGTAGAGTGTCAGTCTCCGGACTGAAAGGTTCCAGGTTCGATTCCGGTCAATGGCAATGTACATCTGTTGCGGGCACATCCCTGGTAGGGGGTGTGCAAGAGGCAGCTGGTAGATGTTTCTCTCTCATCAATGTTTCTAGCTCTCTATCCCTCTCCTCTCCTCTCTGTAAAAAAATCAATAAAATATATTTAAAAATGTAAATAAATAAATAAAAATAGACTAATTTATCCCTTCTTCCTGAAGAATTTCTTATAATGTAAAATTCCTGAAAAGGAAATTGAGATCGAAGACTACATAAAGCCAATTAAACTTCATCAGAATCACTGTGGTAGATGTAAAAACAAGAACCTTCCCTTGATTCATCAATGGATCCACACTTTTCTATCTTCTACTTTCTAGGAATTGCTAGAAGTTCAATATTATTACATACACCACCACTTTCAGCACCAATACAAACAGAACAAATTATTAAGCTTTATTTTAAATTTTAATTATTTACTATTCTCGATCACATGATTAAATAACCACATTAACAATTTTTTTCTAAGAAGAATTTAGTAACATATACTTTAGGTACTTCAAATTATTTAATCTCAAGAAGAAATTCACATCATAGAAATTCACATTTCTCTTCTTTCTGAAGATTTAAGATGTTTTTACTCTATCTTTCCTCTTAAAAAATTACACAGTACAAACAAGTTCTATTTTACCCAAATACTACCAATATAAAATTAGAAAAAAATTTCCATTTAAAAAAAGAAAGGAAAGCCAATAAAGTCCAACTGATCATTTTGTTTCTAAAGTTGAGAACAATAATTGAAAGAAAAATGTTTCATAGAGTCATAAAGTTAAAATAGGAATTACAAACTTGGAAAGCAATTATCTTTATGGAATATAACATCACAGTCAAAGCTGAGATGATCCAGTGCCATTTTTCTAAATTGTGCCATTTTGCAATTTAGATAAGTGAATTATTCTAACTTAATATATCTAACACTCTGAATTCAAATTTTGGAACATCACCTGTCTTTTCCAACTATTTGTAACCTAGTTCACCTGTCTGTGTGAAAATAGTTCTCACCCAATATAGTAAGAAACAGTATACTGAACAAATACTACAATATACATTTTTTAATTGAAAATGCAATTATCTTTTACTTGCTTAAGCTTCTAATCTGCTGACAAAGTTCAGATAAAAGATTATTTTCTAAATAAATTCTTTTAAATTTCACCTCAGAATGAGGAAAACATATACATAAAACAACATTTAAAAGTAATCCTATGCCCTGGCCATGTAGTTCAGCAGATTCGAGTGTGGTACCATATACCAAAAAAAAAGTTGTGGATTTGATTCCTGGGCAGGGCACATATCCAAGCAGTGGGTATAAAACTGGTCAGGGCCCATATTAGAGGAAAATGATAAACATTTCTCTCTCACAAGAATTTCTCCCCCTCCCCACCCCATTCTCCTCTCTCTAAACATATCATTGAGAATTTAAAAAAAGTCAATAAAGGAATATTAGTTTTTAGACACTATGGTGTACTTTTTACTAAATAAAATATATTGATAAAATCTTCCAAAATGCTAAAAAAAAAAAAAAAAAAAAAAAAATTAGTGTGTGTATTGATTTAAAAATAATCTGATGTATATTATGAGAATTTCATCCAATATTTTTATCTTTATAAGTATATAATTTACATGGTTATACTAGTAACATTATCCACTCTGAAAATAGCAGATGATTTGCTTGTTGTTGGACAATGAAAAATTTTAGGCTGATTACAAAAATACACATTAATAAGGTAAAAGGGCATTTACTTTTAAAATTCTTACCATTTTTAAATTTAGTTACAAGAAGCCAAATTTCTCTTAAAGCACACTAGCCAAAAGAATGTAGATTCAGGTATCAATTTTAAAAATTAACATAAAAAATAATTTATTCCCTGTCTTCTGAATTCATGCCTATTACTACTTCTGGTTGTATGGCCTTTCACATATTATTCCACATAATATAGAATAAAAAATTTGAATTAGGATAATTGAAAATAAAATTTCTGCTAAACAATAATTTGAAATTTAGCATCATGCTTTTGCTCTTTACAAATGATGTTTTTCAAAATTACTTTAAAAGTTCAAAAACCCACTTTTCACAGAAGTCATTCAGAACTCCCCAATAATCTTCAGGAACGACAAACCATTCACAATCACCTGGACCAATATTTATATTAACAGAACAGAAGTTGTTATTTTCTTGGTGACCTGAAAATTAATGAGGGAAAAAGGGTCATTATTATACTATAAACTGAATGGACCAAAAATGACTTTAAGTCACTGGGTTTCAAGAGCTATATGAAAAACAAATGCTTGCAAATAAGTCAATAGCAAATGACAAGTAATATTAGCTATTGTCATTACTACTAGTAATGGTTCCTTTATAAAGACTCCCAGTTCTCACAAAGATTATAAGAAAATTAATAAAAATGTATATTTTAAAAAATGTAACTGGTCCCCTAACAACTTATACCTGTTAACTCCTATAAACATCCCAAGTTTATATTGGTACACACTTTAAATGCTTGTAATTATCCCACCACAGGTAAGTTACTGGCACAAAGCTTTAAAATTAGAGGTTTTGGATAGCATGATAGGTTTAGTTTAAAAACAAACAAACAACCCTTCAGAATAGGCCCTCAGAGCAAACAGAAGTAGACTAAATGTTCCAGTCAAAAGACAGAATAGTCACAGGAATATAAATTACAGCATAGTGAATATAATATTGTAATAGCCTGAGTAGTATAGCTCAGTAGTTGGGCCGGGCACATGCCCGAGTTGCAGGCTCCATTCCTATGAGGCATGTAGGAGATGTAGCTGATCAATGAGTCTCTCTCTTCATTGATGTATTCTATTTTCCCTACCCCCCTTTCTCTCTCTGAAATCAATAAAAATATCTTTTAAAAAATAGTATTATAATAATAATGTATGGGACCAACAGGGACCACTTTGTGAAGTATGCCATATCCCTGATTTTAACAGAGAATGTTGAACATTTATTGTAGTTAAAATAACATAAAATAAAAATTAAAAAAGATATAGGGTAGCAGAATAGATTTTTAAAAAACCAAACCTATCTTATCCTGTGTACAAGAGATTCATGTTAGATGGAAAGATACACATACACTGAATGAAGGAAGAGACATTTCATACAAACAGAATGAAAAAGAAAGTTGGGGTAGTAATATTCATAAAAAGGACATTACAAACTTTTTAAGGTGTCAATCCAAGAGGATATACTAGTAACTATTATAAATGTCTATGAACCAACATAATAGTGCTTAAGTATCTAAAACAAATATTAATGAACACAAAGGTTTGAAATTAATAGCAGTAACACTAGTAGGGACCTTTCCTTCTCTACTTTACTTTACTACTCTACTATTTTGCAAGTTTAACATAGTGGGAGATCATCCAGACAGCAAATTAATATGGAAACAATGGTGTTAGTTGTCATGTTACATCACATCAGATCACTAGAATGTTGCATCCTCCAAAGGGCAGAAAACTCAGTTTTTTCAAAAACACATGGGACATTCTTCAAGACTGTTTAAATATTGGGCCACAAAACAACTCTTAATAAACCCAAGAAGACTGAAATCCCATCAAGCATATTTTCTGACCATATGGTATGGAACTAGAAATCAGTTATAAAACAAAAACTGGGGGGGAAAAACACACACCCACAAACACTAAACAATGTGACTAAACAACTGATGAATCAAAGAAGAAATTAAACATAAAAAATATACCTAGATACAAATAAAAAAGGAAAGCATAACTTCCCCAAAGGATGCAGTAAAAGTAGTTTTAAGGGGAAAGTTCATAGCTATACACATCTATCTTAAGAAACAAGAAAACACTCAGCCCGGCTGGCGCATAGTGGTTGAGAGTCAACCTGTGAACCAGGAGTTCATGATCAGGACACATGATTGGGCTGTGGACTTGATCCCCCTAGAGTGTGTGTAGGAGGAAGCCAATCAAAGGTTCTCTATCATCACCAATGTTTCTCTCTCTGAAATAAGAATAAAATAAAATAATAAAAAGTTTAAATAAACAAGACAAAAAGGAACTAGAAAAAGAACAAATAAAATCCAAATGAGCAGAATAAAAAAAATAATAATTGACAGGAGCAGAAACAGATTCTAAAACAGAAAATGGACAGTAATGAAAACTATCAACAAAGTTTAGCCAGACTCATCAAGACAAAAAGAAAATGCAAATAAATACTATATACTAAAAGGGTAATATGTAAATAGACAAAGGGCAGAACTGAACAACCAATCAAAGCATAATTGCTAATGATATGCTAAGGCAGCTCCACCACTCACTATAATGTGCACTGACTACTAGGGGGCAGATGCTCTAACCAATAGGTTAGCTTGCTGCTGGGGTTCAGCTAATCAGGACTGAGTGAGATGGGCCTGACATGCCCTGGAGCCCTCCTGTGGTCCCTCCCTGGCCCGACCTTGCACCAGTGAGGTGCCTCAGCTTAGCCGACACCCTGTTGCAATCTGGGACCTCTCGGAGATGTTGGAGAGCCAGTTTCAGCCTGATCCCACAGGCCATTCTCCTTGGAAGGGTGCCAAGGAAGGGTGCCACACAGGGCTCATGGCTGCTGAACACTGCTGCAGCAACACAAGCCTCTCCCGATTGATTGGGACTGATTGACCACAAGCCACAACAAGCACAGTGGGGCCAGAATGAGGGGGAGCATCAGGTATGATCTGCGTTGGACTGAGGATTTCGGCCCAATTCCTGCAAGCCACCCAGAGGGACCCCACCTGTGCACAAATTCGTGCACTGGGCCTTTAGTAATTTTATCAAATGCAAGCTTAATGTGCTAAGTAACATATGCTTAGCAATATCTTATAAGATACAAACTTAATATGCTAAATAATATATTATATATGCTTAGCAATCAAAATGTGATATGCTAAGGGACACTCAATGCTCGCTATGATGTGCGCTCACCACCAGAATGCAAACACTTCAACTAATAGATTAGCTTGCTGCTGGGATCCTGCCATATTGAGATTGAGCAAGACTGGCCAGACACACCCTGAAACCCTTCTGCAATTCCTCTCCTGCTGAACAACCCCCACATCCCTCCGCAGCCCCAATCATGCCCTGGTGGAGTCCCTCAGCCTGGCCTGCACCCTTTCACAATTCAGGACCCCTCAGGGGATGTCGGAGAGCTGGTTTTAACCCGATCCTGTGCCAGGCCTCTGTATCAGAAATGAAAGAGGAGAGGTTATAACTGATACAACAGAAAAACAAAGGACTGTTAAAGAATAATATGAACAATTAATACATGCTAACAAACTGAATAACCTGGAAAAATAAATTTCTGGAAACATATTACTGTCAATACTGAAACTGAATGAAACAAACTGAATAGATTGATTACAACCAAAGCGGTAATTTAAAAAACCTCATAGCAATGTCCAGGATAGATGTCTTGACAAGTTAATTCTACCAACTAATCAAAACAGTAATAACTGTCCTTCTCAAACTATTCCTAAAAATTTAAGAGGAAGGAGCAATTTCAAACTTATTCTAGGAGGCCAGGATTACTCTGAAGCCAAAACCAGACAAAGGCATTACAAAAAAAGATTTACCGGCCAATATCACTTATGAACATACTAAAGGCCCAGTGTACAAATTTTTGCATGAGTGTGGCACCTTGGCCTGGCCTATGACCTCTCACAATCAGAGACCCCACCAGTGCACAATCAAAGCCATGGAGGGACATGGAAGATTGGCCAGCTGGGAAGGAACCACAGGAAGGCTCTAGGGCATGCCCAGCCCGTCTTGTCTATTCTCAATTGGATGGACCCCAACAGCAAGCTAGAGCATCTGGCCCCTAGTGGTCAGTGTGAAACACAGTTATTGGTCAAACGATCACTTAGGCTTCTATATATAAACATGCCAAAATCTGAACAAGTCAAATTCAACAATACATTACAAAGATTACAGACCTTGATCAAGTAAGATTTATACCATGGATTCAAAGATGGCTCAATATATGCAATTCAATTAACATTATATACCACATGAAGAACATTCTAAAATAAAAATCAGTAGATCATCTCAATAGATGTAGAAAAAGCCCTTGATAAAATTCAATATTCATTTAGGATTATAAAAACCCTCAGGAGAACCAAGATGGCTCCTTTACTTTAGCATAAGTAAAGCTGGCTGAGTGGAAATTCTACAACTAGAAAGAATAAAACACATTGAGACTGGTAGAAAGTGTGGAGGCATGCGCAAAACGGGCTGGTAACTGGGTGCACTGTTGTTCTTTTTTTCAAACTCCTGATTGCTCTAAACTCCAGTTCCGGGCAAGATTCCAAGGACCCAGACTCATACAGAGGACTGCACTATCTGACATTGGACCAGAACCCAAAGGCGGCTTTTTGCTCAGAGGTGCTCGTAGCAGTTATTGTTCCTAAATGGGAGCATGGGACCTGCCACTACATGGATCTCTCTGGTGCAGGGCTGACTGGCAGCCATTGCTGTATGCTGCACCCTGGTGATTTCCTGAGACCTCATGGCATCCACTTCAGAACCCCAACCAAGCTGTGTGCAGCAGCTTTTGTACATAAAGGGCCTGTCTTTTCCCAGATAAAAACATAACAAGCTACAAAGAGGTGAAATAAAACAGATCCACAGAAATATGAAGAATAGTAAAATAAATAAATAAATAAATAAATAAATAAATAAAATACTATGAGCAAGTCTACTCCAACAAACCTAGAAGAAATGAACATATTCCATATGACTTTGCAAAATTCAACCAAGAGGAATAAAAAAATCTGATAACTATGGAGGCAATTAAAGTTGTAATGAAAAAACTGCCAACAAACAAAAGCCCTGGACCAGATGGCTTCACAGGGGAGTTTTATCAAAGGAACAATTTCAAACTTATTCTAGGAGGCAGGATTACTCTGAAGCCAAAACCAGACAAAGGCATTACAAAAAATTTTATCAAATATTCAAAGAAGAAATAAACTCAAGAAAAATAAACCTCAATAAAATTCTAGCAAATCAAATTCAGCATTACATTAGAAAGATCATACACCATGACCAAGTGGGATTTATCCTGGGGATGCAACGATGGTACAATATCTATAAATCAATAAATGTTATATACCAAATAAAAACCACATAGTCATACCATTGATGCAGAAAAAACATTTAGCAAAATCCAACACCATTTCTTTTTTTCTTTCTTTAATATATTTTATTGATTTTTTACAGAGAGGAGAAGAGAGGGATAGAGAGCTAGAAACGTTGATGAGAGAGAAACATCTACCAGCTGCCTCTTGCACACCCCCTACCGGGTGCCCACAACCAATGTACATGCCCTTGACCGGAATTGACCCTGGGACCCTTCAGTCCGCAGACTGACACTATACCACTGAGCCAAACCGGTTTCGGCCTGACACCATTTCTTGATAAAAACTCTCAGCAAGGTGGGAATAGAAGGATCAAACCTCAACATAATATGGCTTTTACCATATTCTCAATTGTCTAACCATAACATCAGCAACATCATACTCAAAAGGCACAAAGAGAAACCATTTCCACTAAGGACAGGAATAAGACAGGGATGCCCACTCTCACCACTCCTGTTCAACATAGTGCTGGAAATGCTAGCCACTGCAATCAAACAAGAAGAAATAAAAGACATCTAAATTTGAAAAAAGTAAAACTGTTCTTATTCACAGATGACATAGAAAACCCCAAAGACTCCATCAAAAAACTACTAGACTTAATAAATGAATTCGGCAATGTAGCAGGATACAAAATTAACATCCAGATGTTTATGGCTTTTCTATACATCAATAATAAACTCATAAAAAGAGAAATTTAAAAAGCAATCCCATTTACCATGCAACAAAAAAATTAAGATACCTAGGAATAAACTTTACCAAGGAGACAAAGGATCTATACTTTGAAAATTTCAGGATACTAAAAAGAGATAGAGAAAGACATAAACGAATGGAAGAACATACCATGTTCATGGATTGGTAGAATCAACATCATTAAAATGTCCATACTACTCAAAGCAATCTATAGATTCAATGTACTTCCCATTACAATATCAATAACAGTTTTCAAGCTGTATTACAAAGCCACTGTTCTCAAAACAGCCTGGTACTGGCACAAGAACAGACATATAGACCAATGGAATATAATAGAGAATCCAGATATCGGTCCAAACCACTATGCTCAATTAATATTTGACAAAGGAGGCAAGAGCATACAATAATGTTGTGAAAATTGGGCAGATACTTGGAGAAAGATGAAACTAGACCACCAACTTACACCATACATAAAAATAAACTCAAAATGAATGAAGGACTTAAATGTAAGTTGTGAAACCATGCAAATCTTAGAAGCCATAGACAACAAAATAGCAGACATTTGTTATAACAATACCTTTACTGATACAGCTCCTAGGGCAATGGAAACTAAAGAGAAAATAAACAAATGGGACTACATCAAAATAAAAAGCTTCTGCACAGCAAAAGAAACCATCAACAAAACAAGAAAGCCACCGAATGAGATAACATATTTGCCAATGTTATCACCGATAAGGGTTTAATCTCCCATATTTACAGGAAACTCATACAATTAAAAAAGATAAATAATCCAATTAAAAGATGGACAAAGGACATTTTTTTTGTTTTGTTTTGTTTTGGCAAAGGACAGTTTTTGAAACAGGACAGAGGAAGGCCAAGAGACATATGAAAACATGCTCAATGTCACTAAACATCCAAGAGGTGTAAATCAAAACAACCTTGAGGTACCATCTCACATCTGTCAGAATGGCTGACATCAACAAATCAACAAAGGACAAGTATTGGAGAGGCTGCAGAGAAAAGGCAGCCACTGTGGAAAACAGTATGATATTTCCTAAAAAAATTAAAAATTGAACTGCCATTTGACCCAGTGATCCCACTTCTAGGAATATATGCCAAGAAAGCAGAATCACTAATTAAAAAAAATATATGCACACCTATCTTCAGAGCAGTGCAATTCACCATAGCTAAGATTTGGAAACAGCCTAAATGCCCATCAGCAGATGAGTGGATTAGAAAACTGTGGTACATCTACACGATGGAATACTATGCTGCTGTAAAAAAGAAGTAATTCTTAACATTTGCAACAGCATAGATGGATCAGGATAGTATTATGCTAAGTGAAACAAGCCAGTCAGTTAGAGATAAAGACCACATAATCTCACTCATTTATGGATAATAAAGCACATTACAAACTGTGGAACAAAAATAAAGGCAAAGAAGCATCGAACAGACTGTGAAACTACAGCAGGAAGACAGAGATGGGTTCAGTGGGGGGTAAGATATCAACAAAAGGACTCGTAATGCATGCATATTAACACAACCAACAGACTTAAAACACTGGGGTTTGGGAGATGAAGGCAAGTGCCAGTGGGTAAAGGAAACTGATGGGAGGTCAGTGGTGATGGTGGGGATGAGGGATGGAAAGAGAGACATATGTACTATTATTTGTAATACCTTAAACAATAAAATTAAAGTAAATAAATAAATAAAACCTAACAAGCTGCAGCTGGGTAAGAGACTCCAAAGCTCCCAAAAGAAGGCCCATGTTTTGGCAGCAGCAGCCTGCCTTGCTTCACAGTTGGGCATCTCTAAACCCCAAAGAAAGAGGAAGAATCTGGAGGAAGAATCTGAAGATCTATAACACCTGCTGGGTGGCCTCAGGCAGTGGCTGAATTTGCACCTCTTTGGAGATCCAAGGGCCAGTGTACCCAGGGGTCAGAGAGGGAACAGGCAGATTACAACTCCTCACATCCATAAGCGACACACTCAGAAGCAGACTCGGTGAACACCAAAGCCTCACTGAAGCAATCCTGCCTCATAAGGGTGTCTCCAGCACAGCAGTTTTCACATCATAGACACAGCTGATCCTCAGCCAGTTGGTCAGTTCCTCCAAGATACCAACAACAATCAAGGCTTAATACAAGACTGTGAACACAGCTCTCAAAGAGTTGCACCAAGTGTGTCCACCTTAGGTAACTGGGGAGTCTGGGCCTTCTAGGACACCTAGCACATAAAAGCCTCTCCATCAACTCAGGGAAGCAGCCAAAATGCAGAGACAAAGAAACAGGTAACAAATGACAGAAATGGAGGAAAGCAAACGACTGGATATAGAGTTCAAAACTATAGTTATAAGGTCACTCATGAATCTTCTAGAAACCTTCAAGGAACTTAGTGAGACCTTTAAGTCTTAGTGAGAATGACAAAAGAAAACACACACACACACACACACACACACACACACACACACACACACAAATGAAAAAGGACCAGTCAGAAATAAAGCATACACTGTCTAAAATAAATAATAATATACAGGAATTCCACAATAGAGGATCCCAAGAATCAAGTCAAAGATCTGAAATACAAGGAAGAAAAAAAAAATGCCCAACTGGAAGAGCAAAAAGGAAAAAAAAAAAAAAATCGAAAATATGAAGCCTCTGGGACAACTTTAAGCACACCATCTAAATTATGAGGGTGCCAGAAGAAGAGAGAGCAAGATATTGAAAGAAATAATGACTGAAAACTTCCTTCATCTGGTAAAATAGACCTACAAGTCCAAACACAGAAAACCCCAAATAAGAGGAATCCAAAGAGGACCACACCAAAACACATCATAATTAAAATGCCAAGGGCAAAGACAAAAAGAGAATCTTGAAAGCAGCAAGAGAAAAACAGTTACCTAAAAGGAAGTCAGCTGATTTCTCAACAGAAACAATGCAGGCAAAACGAGAGTGGCAAGAAATATTCAAAGTGATAAATAGCAAGAACCTACAACTAAGATTACTCTACCCAGCAAAGCTATCATTTAGAATTGAAGGTTAGATAAAGAGCTCAGCTCACTTCTCCTTAGTGCTGCTCCTTTAGTGCTTAACAGCTGTGAGCCCAGCTTCTGGCTGGGAAGTGTCCCCACTATGGGAGCACACTGATCCACAGGGGTCAGCTCCTATGTTGAGCATCTGTCCTCTCAGGGTCAGTGGGCATCATAATGACCTGTCATTCTGCCCTAATGGTCACTTAGGCTTTTATTACCAATGCATGAAATTTGTGTGATGGGAAAGGGTGTACCTCAGCCTGGCCTGCACCCTCTCCAATCTGAAACCCCTCAGTGGATGTTTAATTGCCCTGTGGGATTGGGCTTAAACTAGTAATCAGATATCCCTCTCACAATCTGCCTGCCCCTAACCACTTCTGCCTGCCAGCCTGATCACCACCTAACCACTCCCTTGCTGGCCTGATTGCCCCCAACTTCCCCCCACTGCTGGCCCAATCGCCTTCAAATCCCGCCCCCTCCCCCCTCACACACACTCCGCTGGTCTGGTTCCACCCAACTGCCCTCCCCTGCCAGCCATCTTGTGTGAGGGTGTGACAGTCAATTTGCATATTATCTCTTTAGGGAACTGGTATACGGGATTTGGGCACTGGAGGAGGGTGGTCCCACAGCCTGGTCTGCACCTTCTCACAGTCTGGGAGCCCTCAGGGGATATCTGACAAAGGCAGGAGAAGCTCCCACCATCACTGCTGCATTCGCCAGCTGTGAGCCAGGCTTTTAGGTTTTTGGCTGAGGTGTTTCAAGCTATAGTAGTGCACTGACCACCAGGGGGCAGCTCCTGCACTGAGTGTCTGCCACCTGGTGGTCAACATTTGTCACAGAAACAAATCATTCTGCTGTTTGGTCAATTTTCATATTAGCCTTTTATTATTTACAATAGAATTAGTTTTTCATATGAGCAACTGTAAAACCTCAATTTTATGGTCAATTAATTTAAAACAAAGGCAAAATATACACTGGAATAAAGACAGTCTCCAATAGATATTGTTAGGAAAATTGGACAGATACATGAAAATAAAGATATATTAAAAAATAAAAAGTACAAAGCCTCTGCACAGTGATTAATACCACAAAAGGACAACTTACTGAATCAGAAAATGTATTTGCAAATGATATATCCAACTAGGGTTTAATATCTAAAATATATAAGAAACTTATACAAAAAAATAAATAATTGCATTAAAATATGGGCAGAGGACATGAACAGATGTTTCTCAAAGACATACAGTAGATATATGAAAAGTTGCTCAACATCACTAATCATCAGAGAAATTCAATCAAATCTACAAAAGAGGACTTCATACTTATCACAACGGCTATTATTAAAAAAAATGAAAAGCAAGTGTTATACATATGTAATACCTTAATAAACAAAGAAAAACAAGTGTTGGCAGGAATGTGAAAGGAAGGTAAGTTCATGCACTGCTGGTGGGATTGTAAACTGGTGCAGTAACAATAGAATACAGAATGGAGTTTTGTCAAAAAATTAGTACCAATAACTCTACATATGTAAGACAAGATGAAAGTAATTCAGATAGCTATAGATAAATGAATAAAATACAATGTGCACACATGTGTGCATTTGCACATATATTGTTATTCAGAAATAAAAAGGAACTTCTTGCTATTTGTGACAACATGTGACAACCTTTAGAGTTTTATGCTAAATAAATCAGAATAAGAAATTCTGTGTGATTTCAGTTATGTGTGAAATTTTAAAAAACACCCAAAGATAAAAATAAACTCACTTTTTAAAAAACTATATTTTATTGATTTTTTATAGAGAGGAGGAGAGAGGGATAGAGAGTTAGAAACATCGATGAGAGAGAATCATCGATCAGCTGCCTCTTGCACACCCCCTATCAGGGATGTGCCCGCAACCAATGTACATGTCCTTGACTGGAATCGAACCTGGGACCTTTCAGTCTGCAGACCAACGCTCTACCACTGAGCCAAACCAGTTTCGGCTAAACTCACTTTTTATCATTACTAATTATATATCCATCATAGAAAGGAGTTCAATCTCTTGATTGCTAGAGGGTAGAATTTAAGGGCATGAATAAAAAAGATGAAGGGGAATGAATCAATAATACTGTAGTAACTGAATGGATAATTAATAGATTCAAAGTGGTGATCATATCATAAGGTATTTAAATGCTGAAACACTATGTTGTTGAAACACATAAAACTTAAATAGTATTATATGCCAACAATACTTTTAGAGTTAAATGAAATCCATAAATGAAAAAAATAAAGAAATTCAAGCACTTTTAGACACAAATGACAAAGACATATATACTATTAGACTTGATACGCCTTCCAAATTTTAAAGAAAAAAGGTGTTTTTAATTTCCTTTGACTTATGTCATTTTCCAATACTTTCTTTTACAAATCTTCCAAATTGAATGAGATAATTGAAATAAATCTTAATAGATACAGTTTAATGTTATACTTGAGAAGAAAAACTTGAGAGGAAAAAATTCTTGCATAGTATTAATTACAATGACAGCCAATTCATAAGTGAATTTCCAAGTATAGCCTATAAGTAAAAATTCTACCCAATGGATTCTATGTCTAGCTGTACATCAAAAACCCAGAGGAGCTAACTCAGTTGGTTAGAGTGTTAATCCCGATATGCCAGGGTTCTGGGATTGATTCCTGGTCAGGGCATATACAAAAATCAACTGATGAATGCAGGAATGGGTGGAATAATAAATTGATGTTTCTATCTCTCTCTCCCTTTCTCTCTGAGATCAATAAAAAGCAAACAAAAAACACATTAAAAAAAAAAGTGTGGAAGTGTGAATGTTTCCTTCCATTTGATAAGAAAGCAATGTACTCAAAGTAGTGATGTTCTTATTACACTAAAAGATTACAAAGCACAACAAAAATTCAGATGAAGTGCTCATTAAAATATGTCTATCTCATCTCTGGCCATTGTGAAGCATCAGCCTGTGCAGCAAAAGGTTGTGGGTTAAGTCCCTGGCTCCCCTAAGAGCTCATGCAGGAGGCAACTGATAGATGTGTCACTCTCAGATCAATGTTTGTCTGTTTCTGTCTGCCTGTCTCCCCATCCCTTCTTTCCATTTTTTTTTTTTAATTAATGGAAAATTAACAATATATATAGACAGAAAATTTTAAAAATGTAAAGGTACTATTTCATCAAAGCAAAACTGTTTCACAAAAACTAAAACAAAATTAAGGCAAGACTAAATGAAATCTCTGGCCAGGCAAGAAAAACAGTTAATAGACCGTGAGTTAATTAAACCAGGTTTGGTTGCAGTGGGTATTTCTAGAGATAATAAAATGGTTCCATATTGTATCATTTTGTTGAGAAAGATTACTCAATGAAGATGTTGAAAGAATCAATATGCCATTCAAAAGTAAAATAAGCATATTTGTCTCTTGACAAGTCAACAGATTGTTATTATTAGAGGCCTGGGGCACAAAATTCGTGCATTGTGGGGAGATGGAGGATGAAGGACATCCCTCTCACAATCCAAGACTGTTGGCTCCTAACTGCTCACCTGCCTGCCTTCTTGATTGTTCTTTTAGCCTGCCAGCCTGATCACCCCCTAACTACTCACCTGCCAGCCTGTTTGCCCTTTACTGCCCTCCTCTACAGGCCTGGTTGCCCACAACTTTCCTCCTCTGCCAACTTGATCACTCTAACTTCCCTTCCCTGCAGGCTTGATTGCCCCACCCAAATGCCCTCTCTTGCAGGCCTTGTGCCTCCCAACTGCCCTACCCTGCTGGCCATCTTGTGTTGGCCATCTTGTGTCCCCATGGGAGCAGGATCTTTGATCTCATGGGGCAGCCATCTTGAGTGTTGGAGTGACAGTCAATGTGCACATAACTCTTTGATTAGATAGAACAGAGGTTCACGGGTGGGGGCTGGCTGGCTTGCCCTGAAGGATGTCCCAGATCAGGGTGGAGTTCCCTTGGGGCGTGGGGCAGTTAGGGCAAGGGGTCTCTGATGGTTTGCAGGCCAGCCACACCCCTTGTGACCCAAGTGGAGGCCTTGGTATCTGGAATTTATTTACCTTCTACAATTGAAACTTTCTAGCAGAGCAGAGCCAAGCTTGACCTGTGGCTGTGGCCATTTCTGTTGGGACTTATGTACCTTCTATAATTGAAACTTTGTAGCCTTTAGCAGAGGCTTAATCCGGCCAGGGTGTGCAGAAATCTTGGCTTCCTCCATTGCCAGGGGCAACCCTCGCCTCCTTCTCTTTCCAGCCCTATGGCTGATACCATTTCTATTTGAATTTATGTATCTTCTATCCTGTTTCCCCAAAAATAAGACAGTATCGTATATTAACGTTTGCTTCCAAAGATGCGCTAGGTCTTATTTTCAGGGGATGTCTTATTTTTCCATGAAGAATACGGTATACATTTATTGTTAAATGAAAATAAAGGAAATTTATTACCTGTATACGGTATAGTAGTTGTCAACACAAATCAGACAAACTGTGAATCCTACAGTATCAAGAATTTACTCATTTATTCAATGACAATCACGTCATCTTCTGGAACATCATCATAACAATCCAATTCCTGAATTTCCTGGTGAATTTCTTGTGACTCCATTTCTTTCAGGATCAGTGGACCAAATCTCTCATGTTTAGCAATAGCATTGTCTTTAAATGAGAACTTTTTGTCAAAGTAGCCTGCTCACAGTGCATTTGCAATGCACTATCAGTGATTTTCTCCCATGAATTCTTCACCCAAGTCACAACTTCTTGCAGTTTAGGTTTCACAAAGTTTCCACGCTGATTTATCTCCATTCTATTTTCAATGTAGTCATTAATTTCCATGCGCAAATTGTCTTTGAATGGCTTGTTTATTGCAATATCAAGAATCTGGAGATAGGCCATCATTCCTGTGGGAATCATTATCTGATCTATTTTTCTTTCGTGAAGAAATGTCTTCATGTCTTTAGCGTGGTGAGTGCTGGCTGCATCCCAGACTAGCAGACCTCTTTGGCTCCCTGGCATAACAAGTGGCAACATTAGATCGACCCACTTCCTATAACTGCTTGTGTGGCCCAGGCTTTGTCAGTTTCAAGAATAAAAACGCCCAAAACACGTTCAATCTTTTCCTTCTTGCCCTCAGAAATGATTAAAGGTGGTATTTTAGTGCCATCCAGACGAATTGCCAAAATACAGGAAACATGTGCACTTTCATAAGCAGTGGAGGGAATGCACACTAAGGAGGCACTGCGCTGTTCAATAAACACTGCAATTTCATCCATATCAATCATGTTGGAAAGATTGTATTTAGAGTAGTCAGCATCATTAATAAAGGACTTGAGTATCTTTCAACCTAAACAATGTTGCAGATCTTCTTAAAGACAGTTCACTTCGCTGAAGGAAATTATCCAGCCAGTGTTGTGATGCTTTGAAGTCTTCAGGGGCTATGTCAAACTGTGGTGCCATTGCAAGGGCAAATTCTTGAATCTGTGCCCTATTCACAACCAAAGCCTTTGCTCTCCTGACAACAACCCATTCACAGACCAGGTCTTCCAGCTCGGAAAATAATGGTTGCTGACCTGATCCACACTTGCACTTTTTAGCATTTCACTTGTCCACTGTTCAGTGAGGTTACCATACTCTGCTCGCCATTTTCAGTCCAATCGGATACTCAACATCTTCTCTTTGCAGAAAGCAGTAAGATTTTGGCCCAAGAGTCTTCCACGATTCCTTTCGTGTACTCCAAAGAGTAGCTTTTTCTTTTTGTGCTCATTTCTAGGGGTAAAAAAAGGAATTGGGGTATCTAGGTGGGGGGAGGGGGATCACTTAAAATGACACAGGGGGATCAGAGAGGGGAATCAGAATGGCACAGGAGAATCAGAAGGGGGATTACCATTTTAGTAACCCCCTTTGATCCTCCTGTGTCATTTCAATTGCCCCCTCTGCTCCTCCTGTGTCATTTTAAGTGATCTCCCCCCCCCCCACCCCTGTGCCAAGAACACCTTCACCAGACATCCCCCCTACCCCTTTATCAGACATTTACCCCCTGGGGCCTGCCTGGGGACTGTCACTGGGCTTGCTGGGGCCTGGATCTGGGCTGGAGCAGGGTCTGCCACTGACTGAGAACCTTCAGTCATCATGAGGGCGGCTGCGAGCATCAGGTAGTGTCACCAGAGACAGACCAGCACTCACCACCTTCGCTGCGTCCGGTCTGCTCTAATCCTCCTGTTCTTCTACAAGCATCTGCGAAAGTCTCCTCCTCTCTCCTGCCCCGCGCTCACCACTCACTCCGACCTCCGCTCCGCCTCCACACAGCAGTGACGTCAGGACTCCGCGTAACATCACTGGTTGCTAGACGCCAGTCGGGGCGGCCCTAGCGACCAGTTTACGGTAAATTAGTTTTCATTCTGAGACAGAGCCTGGGGGGTCCTTATTTTCGGGGGATGCCTTATATTTCACTCAGAAGGAAAGGTGTAAGTAGGTCTTATTTTCGGAGGATGTTTTATTTTCAGGGAAACACTGTATCATTGAAACTTTATAGCCTTGAGTGGAGGCCTAGGCCGGAAAGGGCAGGAGGAAAACCTGGTTTCCTCCATTGCCGAGGAAACCCAAGCCTCCCTCCTGCTCTCTGTAGTCATAGCAATCTTGGGTTTTGTTTTGGTTTTTTGCATATTTGCTCCTGAATGGCTTGTGAGCATTGCTTGTGGATGAGTTTTGAGGGTGTAGCTGAGCAATGGTTAATTTGCATATTACTCTTATAGGACTATGTAATTGGTTTCTTTGAGAAATCAATACCAAATGTGAAGTGACTCAAGAATTCGCTTTTGGCCCTGACCAATTTGGCTCAGTGAATAGAGCGTCAGCCTGTAGACTGAAAGGTCCCAGGTTCGATTCCAGTCAAGGGCATGTACCTTGGTTGTGGGCACATCCCCAATAGGGGGTGTGTGCAGGAGGCAGCTGATGGATATTTCTCTCTCATTCATGTTTCTAACTCTCTCTCCCTCTCCCTTCCTCTCTGTAAAATATCAATAAAAAATATATATATTTTTTTAAAAGAATTCACCTCTGTAAGTAGTCTCCACAGGACCATAACAAGTGAGAATATTTTCTAAGAAACTGAAAAACCTTTAAATCTTAATAAATAAATAAATAAATAAATAAATAAAAATATTTAAATCTTTCTAAGAATTCACCTCTGTAAGTGGTCTCCACGGCACCATTACAAGTGAAAATATTTCTAAGAAACTAAAAGGACATCTACTAAGATATATTACAACTAATGGTGGGGGGAAATGAATGAAAGTGAAAAAAAGCATTACTTGGATAAATTAACAAAGTTTATGAAAATGTAAAGTGCTTAATGTCTACAGTTAATTATGTTATTCACTGGCATATACTTTATGCAAAATACTTTTTTGTGTGCCATTCTCAAAGACTTAATAAACATCAGTTTCATAAATTTTTGTCAAAAAGAGAAGCTGATCACTTATGGCTTAGCAGTCAGGGTTAAGACTGAAAATTGTTTTGAATGAGAATAACAATCAGCCACTGTCATTGGTAATTAATTTTTTTTTGCAGTTTTTATGATTCTTTTAAAAACAAAACTATTTTATATTGCAAAACAATGCTACACAATAAAGTCTAAAAAAGACAAATGTTTTTGGCACTGCAGGTACTATCAAGCTGCTTAAAATACTCTGTGTGGTATTAAAAATTAAACAAAAGTCTAGATGTCCATCCCTTCAACTATTTGCAGCACTATACCTTTAGTACCGTGTTTCAAACTTCAGTGCAATGCACAGAATATTTTCATTAGCAAAAGCCTTTTGTGGAATGAAATGTGAAAGAAAATTAAAAACTTTTTTTTTGGTTAATCCTCTTCCAGAGATATTTTTTCTTTGATAGTTTAGAGTGGAAGGGAGAGAAGGAAAGAGAGGGAAACATCAATGTGAGAGAGACATATTGAATTGCTGCCTCTTGTACAAGCCAAAGGTATTGCCTCTTGCAACCCAGGTATGTACCCCTGACCATTTGGTGCCAAAGCTCTATCCACACTTTTCAGAGCTAACAGAACTCTATATACTTTACAATCAATTAACATATTAAATAAAATATGCCTATATATTAATAGCAGTATTTGTTAATACCTATTTGTGAAGCACATATTTTTTTAAAGACAAAATATGTATTATCTCATTATTTATCATATCAATATTAAATTCATATAATACGATATAGTTCTTAATGGGGAAAAAAATTGGAAAACTATCAATAGATCAAGTCAAACCCTTTTATAATGCCTTAATATAGTTCACTCATTGAGTGACTTATTGCTTCCTTCCCAAGTTATATTTTTCAATTGTGGTGTTTTATATATATATATATATATATATATATATATATATATATATCAAGAATTAAAGACAAAAATTAATACTCTCAGATCAATTATAAGAATCATTATAAATATCTTTACCTATAAAAAAGAACTAAAAGATCTTTTGAATAAAATAATTATAAACAGAAAAGAAACTGTGTATATGTGTCACATTTGACTAACACTTTTTTTTAAAATAGAAACATATGTTAGCCCATAAAAATAACCTGGTGTTCGACTGCCTGGAACTTTCATGTATAGTTGAACTGTATTCATGCCCAGAATAGAATGACCAAGGTGGCTTAGAAGATTTCCTGCTGATACCACCCGCACAAAAGCAGGAAGTTTAGTCAACTCATGCAGCTGCAATTTCCACCTGAAATAAAATAACAAATTAATAGTTTAACTTTGTATCCAGAGAGAGAAGCATCAGTAAGACGCTCAATCCTCTTAGATAGAGGAGGGTGGATTAGGGGAAGAGATCAACCAAACGACTTGTATGCACGCATATAAGCATAACCAATGAGAACAGACACCAGGGGATTGAGTGCATGAGCTGGGGAGGTGGGTCACCAATGCGGGGATAAGGATACATATGTAATACCTTAATCAATATACAGGGGAAAAAAAGTTTAACTTTGCTACAAGTATTTATGAGAATTAGCTGCATCTTAAAAATCTTGTGATCTGACCAGAAAACATTAAATTTCTAAGTATTATACTTTTAAAGTCAAAAGTGCTAAAAAGTTTAACTTTTTTTAAGAAGTTCAAGCACCTAGAGTGATTACTGTACAAAAACAAAAAAATTATAATCATGTAAATCAAGCACTCCCTTCCACTCTAAAAAAAGGCTAACACGGGCCAAATAAACAAGATTTAAGTTTATGTGGGAAAAAAAAAAACAAAAAAAACAGCAAAAGCTTCAATTTTCATAGAAACCTAGGTTTATGTCGATAGAGACATGAAGAATACAAAGAACTGAAATACATGAGTAATCATTAACATAAAATGTTAATAAAAAATATTTTCATTGAACATTAACTTACCAGACATCGAATAACCGCACAAATTAATAAGCATAACGCAAATAACCTATTTTTCTTATTCTCTGAAAGTGAAATATTTCCCATTGCACAGACCAAACAAGTCAGTACAAGACTAATGACCTGGCAATTGCCTGCTAAAATATTTGCTGCTGGTATTAGTGAAGAGAAATGGTGCACCTGTGCATAAGGTGCATAAGAGAAATAATGCAACACGATAATAGTCATCAGTCATTAACGAATGTTGTAATTCGTTATTAATAATAATGTATAACAAAATGTTGTAAAAATTAAATAGCGAAATTTTTTTAAAACATTTTTTACATACCATTATAATGTCTGGGTCACAAAAATATTCGTTGTGGGCCGCATGTGCCCCTGAGCTGTGAGTTTGACATGCTTGATGTAAAAAATAATTTTTATTTTTCAAATATATAAAATTAATGTTCTGGCATTCTTCAAGTAAAAAAAAAAGTCTAATTTAAACCTAAAAAAGTTTTAAAATGTGGGGTTTTGGGTGGTTTTTTTTTTCTAATATCAATATAAAAAATATAGTAATAAAAAACAAATAACATTACTAGGGAATTTCTAATCCTACAATCCTATTTTTACTTTATATAAACAGAACTGGAAAACTTACTTTTTGTCATCAGAAAGATCAATGTTGGTCCCAAACTTTATGGTTTTAAAAGGTCCTTTCCTTCTCTTTCCAGAACTTAAAATAAAAAAAATAAAAAAAATTAAGTCCATGCCTTTTGGACAGAAATATTGACTGAACACTTAAAGTTACTTACATATTCGAAGCTGTAGATTCATTGTCTGAATAATCTTTGTTTTGCATTCTTTTCTCATTTTCTTCCTATAGATTAAATAAATATTCATGCATAGTATCCCATTACAGGTTAGTTTTAATTACACAAGTAAATAAAATAGTCTTATCCTATATAATAAAAGGTTAATATGCAAATTGACCCAAGGCAGAATGAGCAGTTGCTATGATGGGCACTGACCAGCAGGAGGAGACACTCAATGCAGGAGCTGCCCCCAGTGATCAGTGCACTCTCATAGAGGGAGTGCTGCTCAGCCAGAAGCTGGGCCCGTAGCTGGTGAACAGAACAGCAGTGGCAGGAGCCTCTCCCACCTCTGTGGTAGCGCTAAGGATGGCCAATTGCTGGCTGAGGCCCAGTCCCCACAGAGTCAGACATCCCTTGAGGGCTCATGTTCTGCAAGAGAGCACAGACTGGGCTGAGGGGGGAATTCCCCCCAAGTGCACGAATTTTGTGGACGGGGCCTCAAGTCTAAATATAACCTACTTGGTTATACTTTGAACACCAAGTTTCCATAAATAAACTTCAAAAAAATAAATTCAATGACCACATTAAGTAAAGAATCAAGGCAATCCAGCCGAAACTGGTGTTGCTCAGTGGATAAGAGTGTCAGCCTGTGGACAGAAAGGTCCCAGGTTCGATTCCGGTCAAGGGCCTGTGTCTTGGTTGTGGATACATCCCCAGTGGGGGATGTGCAGGAGGCAGTTGATTGATGTTTCTCTATCATCGATGTTTCTGACTCTCTAACCCACTCCCTTCCTCTCTGCAAAAAAATCAATAAAATATATTAAAAAAAGAAAAGGCAATCCAAATAACACAATATTCATCCTTTCATCAGCCACAAAACTAATATTACAGAACTCAATTATTTTGCAAATAAGAAAAACATGCAATCATTGTGGTGTAAAGATGACTTTCATTTTATACTTTTAAAAATGTTATTTATTTTTAAATATATTTTTATTGGTTGTTTTTCATAGAAAGGGAGAGGGATAGAGTGATAGAAACTTCAATAAGAAAGAAATATCAATCAGCTGCCTCTTGCACTGGGGATCAAGCTCACAACCAAGGTATAAATCCCCTTAACAGAAATTGAATCTGGAACCCTTCAGTCGCAGGGCCAATGTTCTACCCACTGAGCCAAACAAATTAGGGCTGAATTTTATTTTAAATACTATCAAAGGAATTTGAAAGAGTACTAAAAGAAAAAACAAAATAATATTTTAAAAACTTCACATTATTTTAGGATTAAAATATTCTGCAAGTACATATTCCCAAGAGAAAAATTTTATTCCTATTTCAAAAATAAAGAGTAAGGTATGTTTTTCCTTACTGACACTCTTCTCAAACAATAAAATCTGTAATTTTTTAAGATTCTGCCATATATTAAAAAAGAGAATGAAAAAAATTTAAAGCAAGATTAGGGAACAAAATATCACATGTGCTGATAGATACTCAAGCAACAAAGCAAAAGCACACCTTCTAAACTGACTGAGGGCATACAAATACAACTATGCATAGCTTAAGATTATATGGTGGGGAGAAAGGTAGGATTTTGTAATATGATTTTGTTCAGTCACCTGACCCTGCCTGTGTAAACCATACTAATAAAATTATTGGCATTTAAAGAAGTTCTTCACAATTTAAGTTTTTGACTTAAATAATATTGACTTGGCACTTGAATTTTTTGCAAAGGCCTCTGTCCTAGGACAGGACTTTTGCTGGTCAACTGTGTTAAATTCCATATTAATAATAAAAATTTACATAGCACTAGAGAGGATATTAAATGTGTTGTTTTTTTTAAGTATGAAAAAAACCTCTTGACAAGCTGCCAATATAATGCATGGAGTAAATGCATTAATTGAAATAACTGGAAGTCCCTATTTAAAAGAATAAAGAATGATCATTGCTGTGGAACAGGTGGAACCTCCTACTCCTTGCTCCCAAGACCAGAGATATTTGTGGTTGAACTGTAGGACATCAGACATGAAAAACTAGTTAAAGTGAAGTTTCTAGTTAAAGTGAAGTTTCTCTGTTCAAATACTGTGAACAGAGAATGCAGGAAAAAAGAAAGAAGAGGGTGGGTTAACTGGGCAGATCACAGCTAGTAAGCTGGAGAGACATTGTGGCAGCAGAGCCCCCAAACCCCTGAGAGTACAGAGTAAGGGATCTAAGCCATCCAAGTACCCCTAACTCAGAAAACAGAGAAGGAAATGGGAATCCAGGTAACACTGGGTAGGAAGCAGTAGAGATAAAGTCCATCTTAGAAGCTCAAACTGCAAAAGCTCAGGCAAAGAGCAATCTCTTTGTTGCAGCAGCAGGGACAATTGACCTAATCTAGGACTGGGGGGAATGGTCAAGCAGCAAAGCTCCACAGTGCAGAGCTTGGTGTGGAGGGAGCTGAAAGGTATAACCAACAGTGATTCAGAGAGCGCCTCTAGTCCCTGGTAGAACATTTTGCAGAAAGCAAGATGGCCTGGGAGAGACTAGTCTGTGTGCCTAGAAGGAAAAAAAGAGATTGGACTTCCCTACCTCACTTCCATAAATGCATTAAAAGCACCCTGGCCGAACCTGCAAAATCTGTCACATTGACCCTGATCTGCTGTTGATCCCAGTGAAAGGCAAATGTCCTGGAACTACAAATCTGTACCAGTAAGGCTCAATATGCAGGCTCATGAAACACAGCTGACCAGCAAAAGTCCTGTCCTAGAACAAAGGCCTTTGCAAAAAATTCAAGTGCCAAATGGGTTTGATTTTTATATTTGCTTTTGTTTAAGTATATATTTTTAATTGATTCCAGAGAGGGAAAAAGATAGAAATATCCATGATGAGAGAGAATCATTGATTGGCTGCCTCCCTGGATTCCCTCTACTGGGGATGGAACTGGCAACACAGACATGTGCCCTTGATTGCAATTGAATTCTTTAGTCCACAGGCCAACACTCTATCCAGAGCCAAACCAGCTAGAACTGTTTTTTGTTGTTGGTTTTTTGTTTGTTTTTGTGTGTGTGGGTTTTATCCCCTCCTACTCTGAGTGGTAGCAATGAACAACCAGGAAGCCAAACAGAAATAAGGGGTTGCAACAGTGTCTCCTAGTGGGTCTCAGTCTCAGTGAGTGTATTTGAGCCCTTCCACATCATTACAAGGAAGCAGATCCACTTCTCAGTGCGTACAGCCTGTCATTCTAGCACTGCCTAAGTAAGAAAGTGCCCACCCCCTCTCCTACAGATTACAAGCATTATCTTCAACACCCATCTGCTTACACCACATGCTGCAAGGTACCAGAAGCCCTCTGAGTGAAGATCCATGGGAGATGGGAGAGCACTCAGAGCAGGGACATTCAAAGGGTGAGACCCAAGAAAGACAGTCTCAGGGCTTAAGAGGACCCACTAATTAGACAAATGTTAGGTTGCCTGGCTTTAGCAACTGACACTGACAGTGAATCAACTTGGAGGCGTGTGACCAGCACATAAACAGGCCAGTACTGGACAACATCTGAGTAAATCTAACCAGCTAGAAGATCTAAAGGGTTTATATCTAGGCACCAAAATCTGTGGAGATTGTTTTTCTCTTCATATTTCTTTAATACTACTTTATTTTTAGATTTCACTTTATTTTTGTTTATTTTCCTCCCATATTCTTCTTTCACTTTTTGCTTTGCTTTTCTATTTTTCCTATTCCATATGTTATTTTATTACTATTACCTTTTGAAATTATTATTTGACTAGAGGCCTGTTGCAGGAAGATTCCTGCAAGAACAGGGTTTCTGGCGGGCTTCTCTCCCACAACTTCTGCACCAGCCCCAGCACTTTCCCTCCTGCAGCCACCATCCCTCTATCCCCCACACTTTCCCTCCCACCACCACTGCAGCCCCATGCTTTCCTCCTGCCGCCAGCCCCCTGCAATTTTCCTCCCGCCGCCACATCTTCCCACCCCCGCACTTTCCCTCCTGCAGGTGCCACCACCACTGCCTCCCTTTCCACTTTCCCTTCCTCTTCCTTCTATACTGTCTTCAGTCTTCACTCCTCTGTATATGCAAATTAACCTCCATTTTGCTGGGTTAATTTGCATATTCACTTTCATTGGCTGGTGGGCATTAAGAGTGATGGGTTAATTTGCATGTTTTTTTATTAGTGTAGATAATATATATCCTCTTCTTACATTTTACCTCTTTTTCTCATTTTCCTTCACATTCTTTTATTTTCTTCTCTCTCTCTCTTTTTCTCTCTCTCTCTCTCGTCACTTGTATTATAATATTCTCTTTTATTTCTCTCTCTTTATCTTCTCTTTCCTTATACTTTTTGTTGTTGGTGAGGTTGTTTTGGTTCTTATTTTTAGCTTTTGTTCTGTTTGTGTTGTATTCAATTGGGCCTACTTGATCTTGTCTTATTCTGTCAGCACCTGTATAACAGCTACCTGAGATTGAGCTTCATAGGCAGCCAGCCAGCCTAAGGACTGAGCTTTAAGGGCTGAGCCTGTGTTTTATCCCTTCCTACTCTGAGTGGTAGCAATGGACAACCAGGAAAGCCAAACAGAAGCTTGAAATGGACAATCAAAAGGCAATTACAAGATTTAAGAGAGAAGCCAAGATGGCAGCGTAGGTGGGTGGCTGGTCTATTTCTCTCTCTTTATCTTCTCTTTCCTTATACTTTTTGTTCACAGCAATTTGGGAACTGAAACTAATATGAAGGATATCTATAATCCAGAGCCGAGGGAAGGAGGTACTGGGTAGTTAATGGTCAACAATTAACATGAAAATGGGAGCAATGAGGGACCAATGGACTCTTAAATTGTGACCAGCTGGAGAGATGGAAGAATGGCAGGCCCGGAGCAGCAACAGCCAGTCAAGAGCAGCAGCAGGCAGGCCTGAAGCATCCAGGCCCGGAGCAGCCAGGCTGAGAAGCAGCAGCCATGCCCAGGGCAGCGAGGCCCAGATCAACCAGGCCCGGAGCAACAGCAGCCAGGCCCAGAGCAGCCAGGCCCAGAGCAACCAGGCCTGGAGTGTTTTGGGGTCGAACCCTGGGTTCAAAATGAAAGGGAAGAAGGAGCAATGCAGCCAATTCGGGTGCCAGAGTGTTATGTCCGTCATCACAATGGACTCAGAGACACTCCTGTGTCCCTTCACCCAAAAGGACTGAGAGTTGCCCAGATGACAGCAAAGTGGGAGAAGAAAACTGAAAGCTACCCAAGGGACTGAGGTGCCAACATGGAGTCATCTGAAGAAATTAAAGACTGAAGTGGAAGCTACTTCTTTAATCATGTTCCTGCTCATCTGTTAGCTTCCAGTCTTCTGCAAAGTCTGTGCAGCAAGTCCAAGGACTCTGAGTAAATCTACACCAGCAACAAAAGAGACTCATTTAGTAGCTAAAAATATTAATATGTCCATAATTCTGATTTCTCATTTTGTTTTGCATTGGCATTGTTGTTATTATTGAATAGCCAGAGTTTTGCTCTTGACATTCAAGTTTTGAAAATAACATGTATGTGATAAAAAAAAAAAAAAGGCAATTACAATAGGAGGTGCAGATAACCCAGGCAAGGAGCATTTCTACGGCACTAAACTCAGAAAATCAAGGAGAATACACCACCAAGCATGACAAGATATTACTCAAAAGACCAGTTGACCAGACTGTAACTCTAGTAGATTTATCTAATAAATAGATACAATCATACAGAGGCAGAAAAAAATGAAAAGATAAACAGGACCCAAAAGAAAAAAAAAAAAGAGAATTCTCTAGAAGATGAGTTAAATGAAATGGAGATAGGAAACTTATCAGATATATAATTCCAAGTAATGAATATATATATATATATATTAGGTCTAGTAATAATTAATGTCGTTTTCTAATACTTTTTTTAAATAGAATTTATTTAAACAATACAACAAAACTTAATCAACAATATAGTTGCCGTTGTTTTCTACTACTTGTGCCCAACGCTCAGGAAGCATTTTAATCCCTCTGTTGTAAAATTCTTGTGATTTTGATGCAAAAAATTCGGTCAATGCATTTTTGAGGCATTCTTCATTATTAAATTTTTTTCCAAGAAGAAAGTTTTGCAAAGAACGAAACAAATGGTAATCGGAAGGGGCAATATCAGGAGAATATGCAGGTTGAGGGAGAACTTCCCATTCCAACTGGCGCCGTTTTTCAGCAGTGATTCTTGCAGTATGCGGTCGTGCGTTATCGTGGTGAAGAATTACGCCCTTCCGATTAATCAGCGCGGGTTCTTTTTCTCTTAAAGCTTGGGCTAACCTTTCCAATTGGGCACTATACACTGCACTTGTAATGGTTTGGTTACATGGTAAAAGTTCATAATGAAGAATTCCTTTAAAATTCCACCAAACACACATCACTTTTTTCGCATGCAAGTCAGGTTTTGGCGTGGGCTGTGGTTCCTCATTTTTGTCCAACCATTGAGGCAGCCTTTTCAAATTAACATACAGCACCCATTCTTCATCTCCGGTAACAATTTGCTCTAAAAACAGCAAACGGTTTTGACGAGAGAGGAGCGAACTGCAAATTGTGACTCTTTGATTACGGTTGTTGTCGGTCAACTCATGAGGAACCCATTTTCCAAACTTTTGGACTTTGCCAAGTGCACGCAATTGATTGGAAATTGTTTTTTGTGAACAATTTAAAGTTGTCGCAAGCTCTTGTTGGGTAATTTGAGGATTTTGCACCAAAAGAGCTTGAGGAGCTTCTTGATCAAAATTGGACACACGGCCTAGACCACTCTTGTCATCTAACGAAAAATTTCCCTCGCGAAATTTCTCAAACCAACGCTGGCATTTTCTGGCGCTAACTGCATCTTGACCAAGAGCACTACAGATGTTTTTTGCAGCCTCACTTGCTTTTCTTCCTAATTGGAACTCGTAAAGCATGCGGTGCCGAATATGCTCTTCATCCGCCATCTTCTTAGCCCTAGTTTTGCAACAAAAACCAAACCAAACACAAACTTTTTCAAGCAAAACTTGTTAATTGCACTTCACACGTTCTGTAGATACCACGTGTTTGAAGGTTATGTACATACAAGTCAACGCCAAGCAAGATTTTAAACGAATGTTAAAAACGACATTAATTATTACTAGACCCGATATTTACCCACACATTTATATTTACTATATATTTATTTTATATATATATATATATATATATATTTATTATATATATATATATATATATATATATATATATATATATATATATAGTAAATATAAAGAATATACCAAAAGGAATAAAAAGCCAATTAAAGAAAGCAAAGGACTGAATCAGCAAATTAAACACAAGGAGAAATAATCACTCAATTAGAGTACCAAAAAGGAAAAAGAGGAGGAGGAGGAAGAGAATACATACCCAAATAATATATAAACTTATGTATATAACCAAGAGACACAGTCAATAACATGGGGAAAACATAGGGTGGGTTGAGGGTAGGGTGGAGGAGGTAAAAAGGAATAGGTAAGAGATATCTGTTTGCTGCCAACAATACAGTAAAATAAGAAAATAACAACAATAAAAAGACTCAGAACAACAACAAAATAGAGGAGAACAGTTTAAGGGAGCTTTGGGACAACCTTAAATGAAACAGCATCTGCATCACACAAGTAACGGAAAGAGAAGAGAGTCAGCAAGAAAACTAGAGAATCTGTTTGAAGAAATATTGGCCAAAAACATCCCTAACCTATAAAGGAAAAAGTCAAACATGTTCAGGAAACACAGAAAGCACCAAGTAAGAAGAACCCAAAGAGGCTCATGCCCAGACACAGGCCAAAGGGAAATGGCACAAAGTATTCAAGGTACTGAGAGGCAAGTATCTAAAAATAAGACTATTTTATCCAGCAAGGTTATCACTCAAAAATAGATGATGAAATAAAAAGCTTCACAGACAAAAGAAGGCAAAAAAAATTATTACCACCAAATCAGCATAGTAAGAAATGTTAGGACTGTTGGAAGAAGAATAGAGAGAGAGGAACATAGGCATGAAGGATAAAAATGGAAATAAACATATCAAGAATACCCTTAAATGTAAATGGATGAAATGGTCAATCAAAATTCATATGTTAGCTGAATGGATAAGAAAACATGACGTATATATAATTCACATACATGCTGTCTACAAGAGTCCAACCATAGAACAAACGTTTCTCCCTTTCATATAAAAAGTTAATGGAAAAATATCTACGAGGGAAAGGGGTTCGGGAGAAATCCAGGGCTGAGAATTAATAACAACAATAAAACTTACTTATTCTGGACCAAGCATAATACTTAATTTCTTTTCAGAAAGGAAGACAGAAGAAGGCAATATTTAGAGTTAAAAGAGGGGGTAGGAAAGCTAGAATTCTGGACCCAGAACGTTTATTTTCCCTCTTCCCACCTCCAGATAATTTCAACTTTTTATTGAAAGAGAATTTAAAACTTCATTCTCTTAACATTCAAATATACACTAGGAGCCCAGTGCACAAGTTTATGCACCTTGAAAGAAACTGTGGGCCACAAGGCAGTGGTGAGCACTGGGGTAGATCTTAGCCCATCCTCTGCTCCTTCTGACTCCTCCCATTGTGGCCCTGGGTCTCTGCCTGCTGGAAATCCCACTCCGACCACTGCTGTTCCCACACACTTAAGGTGCCAGCCCCACTCATAACCACTGAAGGTGCAGAGCGATTGGGTCTGCTGCCAGCAAAGGGTGTGAGAGCGATTGCTAAGCCCAATCATCCCTCAGGAGCAGGGGGAGGTGGAGAAGCCCTGAGGGGTGATTGGGGTTGGCAGCTGCAATGTGCATCTGCTGATGGTGCTGAACCACTGGGGCTGGTACTGGGCGCCAGCGTCAGGTGCAAGTGGGGCTGGCACCAGCAGCAGGCACAAGTGCTAGGCATGGCTGCGGCATGTAGGAGCAAAGAATTTTCAGTAACCACCAGAGGCTCACCCCAATGACAGTGACCAGTGCCACATCTGGTGCCCCAGCTCACCTGTTCCACCATCCCACCATGGCGAACACCGCGTGTTTTGTGCACATCCTGTCCTGTTGATTGGTTGTTCCGCTGTTCAGTCTATTTGCATATTAGCCTTTTATTATATAGGAGGATTAGCTACTATCAATACACTGTATTTTATTTACATCCTCAGGACTTTTTAGACCACACTTCACCCACTTTACCTATTTCTTCCACCAAATTCTAACAATCACCAAACTTTCTGTAAGTTTAGCTTATTTTTACTTCCTCGTATAAACAAGATTAAACATTATTTGTCATCTTCTAACTTTTTTCACATAGCATATCCTGATAAGATGTCACAAATGACTGAACAATGCTCAAGGTGTAGGGGCACCAACCTCCACACTCTGAACAGCTTTTGAGTCCCCATAATCATACAGTTATCCATTAATACATGTGGAGGATTGGTTCCATGACTCTTGCAAATACCAATTCCTAATAATAAATTAGAGGCCTGATGCACAAAATTCATGCACTGAAGGAGAAAAGGGATAGCCCTCAACCCAGCCTACACCCTCTCCAATCTTGGACCCGCCAGGGGATATCTGGTTGCCAGTTTAGGACAATCCAGGACTGCTAGCTCTTAACTGCTCGCCTGTCTGCCTACTTGATTGCCCTAACTGCTTCTGCCTGCAAACCAGATCAACCCCTAACTGCACCCATGTTGGCCTGATTAATACCCAACTGCTCCCCTGCTGGCTGGATCACCCCCAAATGCCCTCTCCTGATGGTCAGATGGCCCCCAACAGTCCTTCCCTGCAGGCCTATCCCCCCAAACTGCCCTCTCCCCTGCAGGCCTCGTCATCCCAAACTATCCTCTCCTGCTGGACTGATCTCACCCCCAAGTGCTCCCCCAGTTGACCTGATTGCCCCCAATTGCCCTCCTCAGCTGGCCTGATTGCCCCTAACAGCCTCTGCCTTTCTAATTACCCCTAACTGCTCTCTCCTGCCAGCTGATCTTGTCCCCAATTGCCCTCCTCAGCCGGCCAATTTGGTTCTGATTGGTTGGTTTCTATGCCATTGGCTCCTCACAGTTGACTCAGATTTGACTCTGAATTGTCTGTTTCTATGCCACTCAGTCTTAAAAGCCCTGCCTTCTAGGCAACCATTGGCTCCTTGCAATTCACCCAGATTTGGTTCTGAGTGGTTGGTTTCTATGACAGTCAGCATCTCCAGGCCTATTTCTAGGCATGATCACAGAGACGGGGCTGATCAACAGCAGTCCAAGGCTGCTGGCAAGTGGCTTAACTGCTGACCTCTAGGAAAGAGAGAGAGGCTTGGCTGCTGGTGAGGGAGAGAGTAGGGTTCGGTCATCCTGCTTCTCTCCCCCAGCCTTGCCAGCAGCCACTGCTGATCAGCCCCACCTAGCTCTCTTTCTCAGAGATCAGTAGTTCAGCCTGCTCACCTACTGCGTGCACAGCCTGGTGAATGGTCGAGTCTTCTGGTAGTTGCAGATCTGACAGACCCAGGGTTTTTATATTAGGATTGTATAAAGTAATACATTGAGTCAACAGACCACATCTCTGGATTCATTGTTTTTAATCTATGATTAGATGAATCAAAAGGTGCAAAATCTGAAAATGCAGAGGACTACTTTATATTTATGAAAAAATTCCACAAATAGTGGGCCTGTGCAATTTAAAGCCAGGCTATTTAAGGATCAACTGTATATGTGTACAAATTTGTATGAGTACAAATACAACAATTTCTTTACCTTTTCATTTTGGGTTGTTTCCATGTCCTGGCTATTATAAATACTACAGTGAACAAAGAGGTGCAGATAACTTTAAGCGAGTGACTTAATTTCCTTCAGATATATTTGAGAAGTATAACTACTGGGTAATATGGTAGTTCTATTTATAATTTTATTGCGAAGTCTCCATGCAGATGATTAGAAAAAAAAAAAGGAAGATATATCTTAGCTGTAGAGGTAACCACTGAGTGCAGAATCACAGACCCACAATGGCTCCTTCTCCCAATCATCAGTGAGGCTGAATGTGGCAGGTGAGAAATCAGCAGTGATTTTGTGCATAGACTTACTGACAAACTCATATGTTCTGTCATCCACTTTGGCTGCAACAATAGCAGCAGCAGCAGCAGCATGAGATCAACTCCTTGGTCTACTACCCAGCATGCCTTGGACCTTGCCCTGTTCCTACCTATTCATCTCAACCAACTTCTGCCTAACTGCTTACTCAAATTCTGCCCTTGTCCTGACTCCAAGTGGGCAAGGCAGTCGAGGAAGCTAAAGCTAATGCTACTGAACCAGAGCTAGAGGACTGTTCCTCTGTGACACGAAACCCAGACCCCAGGCCCAATGGGGACATCCATTAACAGTTCTAGGAGGGTGAGGGGTTACTTGCCACTAAAAACAGCCCTGATCCCAATTCCTTGAGTTTTCGTTGGCCTCTTCCTGCCTTCACATAGTCTACTTGTACGAGCTGGAGTCATTAAGAGAAGGTCAGTGTATTCAAGAATGTGCTGGCTCTACTCCAAATGACATCAACAGGAGCCTTTGATCTTATTAAAGAGATATGGACAAGAACCATAAAAAAGAATTGGTTAACTCAGAGAAACTTTATACAAAAGAAACAAAGAAAGAGAAGTGAGAGGATAAGAAATTGAAAACCTACCTGAAAAAAATGACTGAAAACTTCCCAAAACCAATTAAGTAGCCAAAGGCAAAAGACAAAGAGAGAATCTTGAAAGCAGCAAGAGAAAAAAGTTAGTTGAGAAGATGGCAGAAGAATAGATGGGCGGATTCTGAGCCCTCTCCCGAAGCAGAAAGAGAGAGCAACTGAGGGTTTTGTGCTGTGAGTGTTTATCGGCAAGCTGGGAGACAGCAAACACCAGAAGAAACTGCTGGGGGGCTGCTGACAGAGGTGCCCCTCACAGGGAAGCACCCACACGGGCTATGTCCCTGCCCGGAGCTACCTACCGGCTTGGACGGGGAAACCTCGCCATCTTGAGAGGAAGATAGGATCGTGTCAGAGGCCTGAATATCCACAGCCGCAGCGACCACCAAGCATCTGTGACCCCCAGAACGCGGATCCCAGGTGGCGCGAAGACGTGCCCTCACAGGATTGCCCCACTGCTCAGCGAAAAGGAGAGAGAGAACTACACAACCAGACATCCTAGATCATGGGGAGACCAAAAAACAGCCCGCATATGAAAGAAAAGCAGGCTTCACCAGAAAAGGAAGTAAACGATATAGAGGCAAGCAACCTACCAGAGCAAGAATTCAGAGTAATGATCTTAAGATGGCTAAAAAGAATGGAAGACAAATTTGACAATATGAGTAAGACCCAAGAGGAAATGAAAAAAACCCAAGAGGAAATGAAGATGACTCAAGATGAAATGAAAAATGACATCGCTACTATGAAGAACTCAATAGAAAGCATCAAGAGCGGACTAGAAGAAGCAGAGGATCGCATCAGTGAGCTAGAAGACAAGATGGAAAAAAATACCCAATTAGAGCAGCTTCTAGAAAAAAAAAAATTAAAAAGCAGGAGGAGAGCCTACGGGAGCTTTGGGACAATGCAAAACAAAACAATATTCGAATAATAGGGGTTCCGGAAGGAAAGAAACCCGAGGTAGACATGGAAAACGTATTTCAAGAAATAATGACAGAAAATTTTCCTGAGATAGAGAAGAAAAAACCCACACAAATCCAAGATGCTCGCAGAGTCCCAAGCAAAATGGATCCCAGAAGACCGACGCCAAGACATATTATAATTAAATTGGCAAACACCAATGACAAAGTTAGAATCTTAAAAGCAGCCAGAGAGAGACAGAAAGTTACATATAAAGGAACCCCCATCAGACTAACAACTGATTTCTCAACAGAAACTCATCAGGCCAGAAGGGAATGGGATGAAATATACAAAGTCATGCAAAGAAAGGGTCTGAATCCAAGAATTCTGTACCCAGCAAGATTATCAATCAAAATTGAAGGGGAAATCAGGAGCTTCACAGACAAAAAAAGACTAAAGGAATTTATCTCCACCAAACCAGCAATGCAAGAAATGCTAAAGGGTCTACTGTAAAAGTAAAGAAATAGGAAGCGAAGAAGGAACACAGGGGTATAGAATATAAATGGCATCAAATGAGTACCTATCATTAATAACATTAAATGTAAATGGACTAAATGCTCCAATCAAAAGACATAGGGTAACAGATTGGATAAGAAAACAAGACCCATACATCTGTTGTCTACAAGAAACCCACCTCAGAAAAAGAGATGCACACAGACTGAGGGTGAAGGGATGGAAAAAGGTTTTCCAGGCAAATGGAAATGAAAAAAAAAAAAAAAAAAAGCTGTGGTAGCAATACTTATATCTGACAAATTAGATCTCAGAGTGAAGGACATAAGAAGAGACAATAAAGGCCACTTCATAATACTAAAGGGAGCAATCAAACAAGAAGAGAAAAAAGTTAGTTACCTACAAGGGAGCACCCATACGATTGTCAGCTGATTTCTCAACAGAAACTATGCAGGCCAGATGAGAGTGGCAAGAAATATTCAAAGCGATGAACAGCAAGAACCTAAGCTTACTCTACCCAGCAAAGCTATCATTCAGAATTGAAGGTCAGATAAAGAGCTTCAGTGACAAGAAAAAGCTAAAGGAGTTCATTACCACCAAACCAGGATTATAGGAAATCCTGAAAGGTATTCTTTAAGAAGAAGAAAAAGGTAAAGGTAAAAATTATGAACAACAAAATGACATCAAATACATACCTACCAACAAGTGAATCTAAAAATCAAGTGAATAAAAAATCTGAAGAACATAATGGACTGATGAATATAATATAATCAGGGACATTGAAAGGGAGTGGACTGACAATTCTCAGGAGATAAGGGGTGTGAGGTTTGCAGGAATAGATTGAAAAAAATCTTACACCTATGGATGAAGACAGTGGCGGGAATTAGGTGGAGGGGAGCTATGCAAGGGGGTAAGGGAGGAATACCTGTAATAACCTGAACAATAAGGATTTATTTAAAATAAATAAATAAATAAAAACACAAAACACACACACAAAAACAAACACAAAAACAAAATAAAAAAACAAGTTCTAAGGAAAATTCAACAACAAGAAAAATTTCAAATTAACCTTGCACATGAGAGAACTCATAAAGGCACAATAAATAAATCCTAAAGTCATTAGAAGGAAAAATTAATATAGTTCAGAGTAAAAATAAAGGAAATAATCCTAAAATATACAAAAGATCAAAGATACCAAGAACTAGTTCTTTGAAAAGATAAGTAAATTGATTCATAAAGAAAAATCAGGACCTTAATTAGTAAAATCAGAAATGTAAAAAGTGACACCTATAACCACAGGAATAAAAAGAAAAGGATTATAAGAAACTAGAGGCCCGGTGCACACACTGGTGCACTAGTGAGGTCCCTAAGCATGGCCTGTGGCGATCAGGCTGAAACCTGATTGGCCCAGCCCCACTGTACCTGCTGCAGGTTCATAGTCAGTCCTGATAACCCAGGCAGTCCAGATTGGGAGAGCCTCACACTGCTGCAGCGGTATAAACCAGCTGTGAGCCATGCATCTGGCACCTATCAGTAAGCTGAGCAGCACTCCCACTTTAGGAGTGTACTGACCAGCAAGGGGCAGCTCCTGTTTTGAGTGTCTGCCCCTAGTGGGCACTGCACATCATAGCAACCCATCAACCATTCAGTCACTTGGGCTTTTATATTCATAGATTACTAGGAATAATTATGCCAACAAATTGGACAACCTGGCAATGAATAATTTCTTAGAAATATACAATCTTCCAAGCCAAAATCAAGAAAAAACAACATCTGAACCTAGCCAGGTAACTCAATGTTTTCCATATTATTAAAGGGTTATGGGTTTGGGGGGGTGGGAAAGGGCAGAGGGTGGGGTGGGAACCTGGTGGAGGGGGAAAAAATGAGGAACTTTTGTAATAATATGAACAATAAAGATTGATCTAAAAAAAAAGAAAATAAATAAATAAATAAATAAATAAATAAATAAATAAAGGGTTATGGGTTTGAACCTTGCTCAGGGCACATAGCTAGGTTCCAGGTTGGTTAGGGTGTATGTGGGAGGCAACAAATTGATGTGTCTATCTATCTTCATGTGAGGATTAAAAAATAAATCTATGATAATATACTAATTAGACCAAATACCCTTTGTGGATGACCAGTCAGAACCATGCTATGACACCAACTAGTGCCAGGCCAGCCATGATGGGTGTGATGCAATTGGTTGAGACTCAACCATCAACCCATGATTGCCCCACATAGGGAGGCCCAGGTCCCAAGTGCTAGAGGGATGCCAGTGCTGGTAGCCAGAAGAAGGAAGGCCTAGTTATGCAACAATTTTATGCATCAGGCCTCTAGTAAGTAAGCAAACAAACAAATAAAACAATTATCTGGCCAAAACCGGTTTGGCTTAGTGGATAGGTCCCAGGTTTGATTGCGGTCAAGGACATGTACATTGGCTGTGGGCACATCCCCGGTAGAGGGTGAGCAGGAGGCAGCTGGTCAATGATTCTCTCTCATCGACATTTCTAGCTCTCTATCCCGCTCCCTTCCTCTCTGTGGAAAATCAATAAAATATATTTTTTTTAAAAAAACAAAAAAAAACCAATAGCTGAACAAATAACTATTAACAACAAACTAGTCAAAAAACTCCTTCAAATGAACATCCTATACCATATGGTTTTCAAGATGATTTTTACCAAATGATTTCAGAACAACTAATACTTTTCATTCTTGAAAAACTTTGAGCTACTTTGGTAAATTTCTTCTCCTGAATTTTTTTTTTGAGCAACTGAGATTAATACAGGGAAAGTAATAATGCTTTCTATAGAAACTTCTTTCAGATAAAACAAAATAAAAACACCTTTCATTGACCAAATGAAATTTTCTTCCTATTAAAATAATACTTACCTACCCAGCTGTGTGGCTCAGTAGTTAAGTATTGATCTATGAATCAGGAGGTCAGGGTTCCATTCTCGTCAGGGAATATGTCTGATTTCAGGCTGGATTCCCAGTGTAGGGCATGCAGGAGACAGCTGACCAAATGACTCTGTCGTCACTAATGTTTCTCCCTTTTCTCTATCCCTCCCTCCCTCCTTCTCTAAAATCATTTTTTAAATGATTTAAGTAAACTAACATTCTAAATAAAAACATTTCAAAGTCTAGCCTGTTTGGCTCAGTGAATAGAGCATCAGCCTGAGGACTGAAGGATCTGGTTTCGATTCCCATCAAGGGCACTTACCTTGGTTGCATGTTCCTCCCTGAATGGGCCCTGATCAAGGAGTGTACAGGAGGCAACCAATCAACGTGTTTCTCTCACATTAATATTTCACTCTGTCTTTCTCTCTCTCTAAAAATCAACAAAAAAATGCCGAAACTGGTTTGGCTTAGTAGTAGAGCATCAGTCTGCGGACTGAAAGGTCCTGGGTTCGATTCCGGTCAGGGGCATGTACATTGGTTGCGGGCACATCCCCGGTAGGGGGTGTGCAAGAGGCAGCTGGTTGATGTTTCTCTCTCATCGACGTTTCTAGCTCTCTATCCCTCTCTCCTCCTCTCTGTAAAAAATCAATAAAATATATATATTTTTTAAATCAATGAAAAAATATGCTGTTAGGATTTAAAAAAAGAGAATTACCTCCAAGGTGAAATTAGTGTAAGACAATAACTTTATTCTTCAATTAACTATGTGTATCTCATGAACTATTAACTTTGCTTAAATTTTTGAAATTTTAATCATTTGTAAGTTATAGCACTGTTTAAATAAAATTATATGAATGCAACAGATTGTTATAAAAGTAATGTGTATAAAAGTAATATACTGGAAATAAATACATACTCTCAATGATTCCTGGAAGGAGGAGGCCTGGTACTGTGCATATTTAGCAATCGTAGTACGAGATCGATTACTTTCACAACGCCAGATTTTCTTCGTTCCAGTGGGATCCCAGTTTTCATCAGCTGGCTGCAACAACTGTGTCCTCACTTCTACCATGTGCTCATTGTTAGCTTCCACCAAAGTTTTGGTAGAGAAAAGTCCCAGGTCTTCATAAATAAAAAGTTGCATTAATAAATAAACTTGTATTTCGTAAAAGGAACATTTCGAAAACTTTCAAAAGTGCATGGAGATGGAGGTGGGCAATGGTAAGATATGTACACATATAATACCTTAATAAAAATTAAAATAAAATAAAGTGAAATAAAAAAAAATAAAAATAAAAATAAAAAAAACGAGCGTGGAAGTCCATCCATTTTCATTAAGGCTGTTTCAATCATTGGGGTACCAAATTTGCATAAAACTCTCTTGAAGCAACAGATCTAGCCATTTTGAGTATAACATGGGACTAAAGAATTTATAAGAATCTAACTTTACCTGCATTTTATATTCAAAAGGTTCTTGGTTATCTAATCTAAACCACTAATGCTGCATAATGATACCAAAATAAAAACTAAAAATCCACCATAAATTTATCAATAATTAATATTGACAGCATGTATTAACACTGAGAGAGGGAAAGAACATTAAATAAAAACTAAAAAATTTAGTGATTTTAAAAATTAACAGTAGTAAAAGAAAATTCCAACTTTAAAAGCAAAAACAAAAAACCTTACCTAATTTAAGAGCTCCAGCAAGGCCACGAATAACCGTAACAGGGTTTTTGGGATTTGTACAAAATTGATGTAATGGAGGAAAGAAAGCATCACGCTTATTTTCCAACTGAAATATTAAAATGTTTCATTAAGAAAAATGACTAAATATTATATAATCATTTTCATTTCTTAACCAAGATATCTATTTGAACATTACATTAACATCTACAATGTATCTTAACTATTAATGTTGTATTGCTATATATTATTTATCATTAGCCTTTCCAAGTAATTAAGACATAACTGAATATAAATTTCCCTTTTAGAGAAACAGATTTTAAATTTAATAAGTTTGATGTTACCAACCAATTGTATCACAAAATTTACAAGATATATTTAAATTTTTTAGCAGCTCAAAAATATTTACTGTTTGCTTTTTAAATATCTATACTAATAAAAGACTAATATGCTAATTAGACAGGAGACCTTCCAGAGACCACTGGACAAAGCCATGGGGGCGGAGCCGAGACAAAGGTGGTTAGGGGCAATCAGGCCAGCAGGGGAGAACAGTTGGGGAATCAAACTGTCAGGGGAGGGCAGTTGGAAGCAATCAGGCCAGCAGGTGAGTGGTTAGAAACCAGCGGTTCCAGATTGCGAGAAGCATGTCTGATTGCAGGTTTAGGCCAGATCCCACAGGGGTTCCCAATTGGAGAAGGTGCAAGCTGACTGGGGGAACTTTCCCCCCAGACCGCTCCTCCTGCCCGTGCACAAATTTTGTGCACCGGGCCACTAGTAATTCCATAATTCTTTTTTTTTTTTTTTAATATATTTTATTGATTTTGTTACGGAGAGGAAGGAAGAGAGAGATAGAGAGCTAGAAACATTGATGAGAGAGAAACATCGACCAGCTGCCTCCTGCACATACCCTACCGAGGATGTGCCCGCAACCAATGTACATGCCCTTGACCAGAATTGAACCTGGGACCCTCCAAGTCCGCAGACCGACACTCTACCATTGAGCCAAACCGGCCTCGGTCATAATTCTTTTATAAGAGTGGGAAAAGTGAAATTTACTAGCTTATTATTAAAATACAAAATTGTTCAATATTACCTATGAAAGATAAATCTTCATTTTGTACTTCTCTTAAGGTTTACTTTGAAAAGCTTATTTTCATCTTACTCCCAGAAGCTGTCTATCATGCTAAGATATCAGTAAATTTTAAGATAGTAAAATATTAACATAACAGCTAGGGAAAAAAAAAAAAAAAAAAAGGATCCAAATTTGCTCTACTGGCAGGCTCAGTGATTGAGCATTGATTGACCTATGAACCAAGAGGTCATGGTTCAATTCCTGGTGAAGTCATAGTTCAATTCATGATTAGGGTATGTACCCAGGTTGTAGGCTTGATCCTCATTAGGGGACATGCAGGAGGCAGCTAATCCATGATACACTCGCATCATAGATGTTTCTTTCTCTGTGATATCAATGTAAAAAAAAGAAGTTATATTTTTAAAAAGAGTCAAATCTCCAAAACCCTCTCATCTGCAAAATCATTCCAAGTATTTAATGTTTAATTTTTAGTTGAGAATTCTTTTATCTTGTGTGTTATAAGGAATGATAAGCATGGGCAACAGGAGGTTCTGGGAAAAAACAAATCATTTTAATTCATAGCAACTTTTTATATTAAATGCTTAAATTTGTAAAAATTAAAAAATGTAATTAGCTTCAAATAAAAATATCTACTTATACTTACTGTAACCTTTATAGTAATATGTATTTTATATCCTCATCAATTTTATATTCATTACCACTTTTTTTAAAGATAAAAAATTCTTTTTTTAATCACATAAAATCAAATGAATTTGAAGACACATACAAATCATCAGGTGGAGGAATGTAGATTTAGAAACATGTTAACAAAAAGATGACACAAAAACTAATTATCTTTTACTACTCTCATATAAGCCCACCCCATGGATGAGAAAACACTTTAAATATTGTTTAAAAATTACTTCTAAATATAACAATGTCAACAACCTTATCTGTGAGAGGACAAAAAATATTTTTGGTTTTTATCAACTAAATGTTCTCATATGCAAAACATAAAACCGACAAACTAATGCAAAAACATTTAGAGATAACAAATATATGTAAACCACTTTGTTTGTGTATCAGTAAAACTTCATTTACCAGAATAGATATTTGTCATATTTAGACTGAAAGCATCGTTACCCATCCTCTAATATTTGTCACCCATTCTCTGAGATACAAACACCTTTTTGCAAAATCTTCAAACCACTGAGAAAAAAATTTAAATCTTACCTAACTTCTAAAGATCAATTTAATCTGAGTTGGTTTAAAATATATCTTCAAAATACATACAAGTTCAGACACTTGATTTCTAACTAATTAATAAGACTCACATAAATACTAGGTGTAGGTGGATTCAACTTGTCCTTTGGCAAAGGAGGGTATGGTGACGATGGTGGTCTTGGAGGTGGACATTTATCAAAAAAAATTGGACTACTCGACAAGCCATTGTTACCTAAATTCCTGTAAAATAATAATTAGAAAAACTGCATCAGCTATTAATTTTGAAAATAGATTGTTAAAATCTAAGTTTTAAATATAGGGCATTCATAAGAATAAAATAATTTAGTATATCTATAATCCATTCAATAAAATAACAAAGAAAACAGAATAATTTTAACTTTAAGCATGTGTTCAGTTTAACTTTTTATACCTTTTAATCAAAACTAAACAAGATTTATTTATAGCCACATAATATAAATAATCCAAATTTCTCAACCTGCTCTAACCAGTTTGGCTCAATGGATAGAGCATAGCCTGTGGACTCAAGGGTCCTATGTTTGATTCCGGTCAAGGAAGGTACCTTGGTTGCAGGCACATCCCCAGTAGGGGGTGTGTGCTAGGCAGCTGATCCATGTTTCTCTCTCATTGACATTTCTAACTCTCTATCCCTCTCCCTTCCTTTCTGTAAAAAAATCAATAAAATATATTTTTAAAATAAATTTCTCAACCTTTGGATTTTCTTCATTTACTATTAAAAGAGTAACATATAAAACACAAGTTTTTATATCCTATATAATAAAAGGGTAATATGCAAATTGACCTTACAGCAGAACGACCAGTTGCTATGATGTGCACTGACCACGAGGGGGGCAGATTCTCAACATAGGAGCTGCCCCATAGTGGTCAATTACCTTCCACAGGGGATCCCTGCTCAGCCAGAATCTGGCTCATGACTGGCCAGTGCAGCAGCGATGGCAGGAGCCTCTCCCACCTCTGCAGCAGTGCTAAAGATGTCCAACTAACAGCTTAGGCCTATTTCCCCCGGGGAGTGGGCCTAAGCCGTTAGACGGACATCCCCCGAGGACTCTTAGGCTGCCAGAGTGATGTCTTGATTGCCAGTTTAGACTGGATCCCCCAGGGAGCAGGCCTATGCCAGCTGGTGGACAATCCCTAAGGAGACCCCCTGCACCCTGCATAAGTGCATGAATTTTCATGCACTGGGTCTCTAGTCTATAATAATTTCTAATATTTTTCTTCTTTTCTATATCATATTTTAACTGTTTCCAGAATACCCATGTGACCACTTTAAATCTACAGAGTCCACTTATCTCTATTCTCAAAAATGATTATCTATGCAACAACCTAATATTCAGCAAGATTCTACTTTATTAAATTTAAAATTATAGTAATTTTAAAATCAATTGTATGGTTGCTAAGAATTCTCATCTATAATAAAAGAGTAAAATGCTCATTGGACCAGACAGCTAACAATCTACTGGATGAACTTCCGGATGATGCCAGGGCTGTGAAAGCCGAGACAAGCTGCCACAGTTGCAAGGGCCAAGCCCCTTGTACAATTTTTGTGCATTGGGCCTCTAGTATTGTACATACTTATCTTGATTAACTCCCTTTCTCTTTAATTAAAGATACCATTATTGCTAAGCTATAAATTAAATATGTAGAAAATTATTCCCCAACAAAAAGTATAACTATCTAATGTTTATTTTTTTCCAATTTAAAATCTTTCAAATTTTAAATTGGGAAAAAAATACTAAAAACTATTAAGCCTTTGAAATAGTTACTTCCTGAATAATGGAAATATTTAAATATGGATGGCATTACATATGTTTAAATTTGATATGGAGCCCCAGCCTGCTTGACTCACTGGACAGAACGTCAGCCTGCAAAGTGAAAGGTTCTGGATTTGGTTCTGGTCAAGGATAGATGTTCAAGGTGTAGGCATGCAGGAGACAGCCAATCAATGATTCTCTCTCACCATTCATTTTCCTATCTCTTTCTCCCTCTCTCTTCCTCTCACCATTGATGTTTCTATCTCTCTCTCCCTCTTCCTTCCTCTCTGAAATCAATAAAAATATATTAAAAATTTTTTTGATATGGAAAACGTAAAATTATAAACTGAAAACGATAGTATGTTTACAAATACTAAGTATATATATATAAATACACAGCAAATATGTGGAGAAAAATCAATATAAATACACACACATATACATACATGAACCTAACAGTGGTAGTCTGAAAGGCTGGAATATGATATTTTTATTTCTTATATTTTCTAACTTTTTATAACATATATGTACTATTATAGAAAATTTTAAATATCCGATTTTATTAAACCAGAACTAAAATTAAAACATAAAAAAAATGTTGATATGTACATTGATACTGGAGAATAAAAAAATTGCTAATGAAAATATTTTAGATAAATGACTACCTTACTTTATACATAATTTCTATATATTATAAAATCAAAATATTTTCCATTTTCTGATTTGCATAGTAATCAACAATATTCACTTTGTGATTAAATTTCCCATACTAACCTGCATGCCTTCAGAACTTCTGTGGAATTTGAATATATAGACATAGACATTGACGGGATAATCTGAGGATCAGATTTGAAGCTAATTAAAGGTAAGTCTGTTTTTTCAGAGCGCTGTACGTTCTCTAGTCCTTTTCTATTAACTGTGTGTAACCTATTTTGAGGACTGTTAAGGCTGCTAACACTGTGTGTGGTTGTCTGCTCAGTGGATTTTGAAAAAGGTATTGTAGTGAAAACTACTGAAGAGGGGGAAGAGGTATTAGAATTATTAGTCTTTGTATGAATAGCTGGGTAAATATTACTGGCTTTGTCATAGGCTCCAGTACCCACACTATCACTGGCTTTTCCAATCAATGAGACAGAGACATGAGGACTGTCTGATATTAGTAAATTAGGTGATGTACAATTTCTATGGTTAGGACCACAAACAGGTTCTACTGTCAACTGCTGAACATGATCAGAAAGTTCCTTGACAACAGCACAGCCATTAGATATGTCTCCAGCATGCCTGCTTGTTTCAGGCACCAAAGACCTAATTCCTGAAGGCTGGCTCTCTTTGGTAAAGGTAGTGCCTTGTTGTCCACCTGAGGTAGAAAAATGAGATGAGAGGTGATTGTGAGCAGCTTCCTGTGTTCCATGTCCAGTCTGTTTCTGAATGCCAATGCTAGCTGCTTGGACATAATGGGCAGGTCCAGTGGAAAATGAAGGTTGTTCATCATTAGGTCCTGAAAAATGTGAACTCTGACCTTTGTGAAGTCCCTTTTAAAAAAAAGAAAAATAAAATAAAAGGTTTAAATCTATAATTATGCAAATCAAACAATACAAAAGGTTAAAAATGTTAAATAAAAGCAGACACCAAACACAGACACACACACAGACACAAAAATCACAGTGTAATATAATTTATCTCAAATTCTAAAATTTCATTTTTAAAGTTCCCATTACCAAATGATTAAATAGTACTTTGAGGGAAAATTATGAAACTAGGCTGATTCTATTTTTATTATTTGCTGTAGTATTTCTTCATATAAAATCTTGAGGCTTACTTTGTTAAATTCTGAAGCACACATTTTCATCTTTACAGAAATTTATTGGTAAATTTATATATGAAAAAGCATACATACAGCCATTAACTAAAGCTATAAACAAATTAAATATAACAAATTACTCATCTAAAATGTATTATAAGTTTAATATAAAAAATACGTTTATTAAGCCTTTATTATCATCAGTAAACTTTTTATGTAAACAGCAGTTATCCTCAAACAAAGCATCAACACTATTAAATCTATAAAAGTGTTGTAAGGAATAACTCATATGAATTTCCACCCTTCCATTTGCTCTCCCCATAACCCACAAAAATATTCTAGCAGTATCCAGAATAAATGACTTGCAAAGAGATAGCACATTTACCCAAATTTACATAATTAGGAGCTTATACTGATATTGTTAAGTAAATCTGATGGGGCAATTTATCAAAATTAAAAGTTTGAACAGAGAGAAAAACCCTTTCATAGGGTAAAAATATACAATGAATTATGTATGTTTTACCTGAAATTTGTGTTTGGTTGGTGTCATAAATTTCTAATCCTAATTTACTAAGAAAGTAATTAATAAACTGACATATCAACACTGGTTAAAGTAATACTATAATATTAAAACACTGTTCAGCTTCCAAACTATTTTAACAAAGAACTTGAAAGCTAGTACATTAAAGTTAGAAATAAAACAATATACTAACATTTTTAACTTCAAATTCCATATTAAGTGGAACCTTAGAAACACAGAGAAAATATTATGAATAATACTTTCTGAATTAGGTAATTATTTTAATAACTGGGTAAGCCTGCTGTCATGTGAAATGAAATTTTTCAGTTAATAACATGTAACGAACTGATTTATATACAGTATACGCTAGTCATTTTTAGTCATCTAATTAAAATTTTATAACATGACTCTGACATTGAGTTTTCTCATTAAAAAAATACCTTGAGAGTAGAAACCAAGATGGCGTCATAGGTAAACTGCAGCCTCACACAACAATTTCAATAAAATACAACTAAAATACAAAATGGACATTACCCAGAACTACAGGAAAGTCGACTGACTGGAAATTCTACAACGAGAAGGAAAGAGAAAACCAGAAGGAAAATCAGAGGAGCTGTAAAAGCCTAAGGTATGAAGACACGTTGCCCGCGAAGAGGACGGAGCTGGAGAGGAGGGGGAGTCTGAGTGCCTCGCTGGTGTTCCCTAGCGGAAAGGAGATAAAAACTCTGGACTGTGATGAACCCCAGATCCGACAGCACTGAACCCCAGTTCTAGGCCAGTCTCTGGAACCCAGGCTCACACAGAGGGAGCCTGGGCTGTTAGGCAGAATCTCAGGGCAGCAGCGAAAGGCAGAGCCCGCAGAGGCACACACATTACGCACAGAGGATGGACTCTGCTGCTAGAATGTCCTAGGGGGAAGGAGACAAAAGCTCCAGACTGTGCTGAGGCCCAGTTCTGACTGCACTGAACTCCAGTTCTAGGCCAGACCCTGGGGACCCAGGCTCATAAAGAGGGAGCCTGGGCTGAAAGGAGGAACCCTGGGGGAGCGGCAAAAGGAAGTCCCAGAGGCGCGCACATTGCATGCAGAGAACGGATGGTTAACTTGACTGCCTTAGTGGGAAGGAGAAAAAAGCTCCAGACTGCTCCGAACCCCACTTCCAAACCCACTTCCAACTGCACTGAACCCCAGTTCCAGGCTCATTGGGAGAGAGACTAGACTGTTTGGTAGCACGCGGAACTCGAGGGCACCTCACTCTCAGAGGTGCTTGCAGCGAGTACTGAAGAACCCTGAGGAACACTGAGACTCAGGAGCCTCATTCGGTGGGGCTGACAGGAAGCCAAGGCTGTAGGCTCCACCCTTAAACTCCGCCCCATCCAAGCTGAGCACAGAGGCTTTTAAGGATACCAACTATGGGAAGCTGTGAAAATGCACAGCCAAGGAAACAGATCATTAATGAAAAAAATGGAGAACAAAAAACAACTGAATATAAGTTGAAAGCACGCATGTAAGGTTTTTCAAAATTTCCTAGAAATGTCTGATAAAATAAATGAGATTCATGAGGATATGAAAAGGGATCAACTAGAAGTAAAAAATACATTGTCTGAAATAAAAAATATTATACAAAGTCCTAAAAACAGAATGGAAGATCACAAGAATCAAGTCAAAGATTTGGAACATAAAGAGCCAGAAGACACTCCTCCGCAGAAACAAGAAGAAAAGAGAATCCAGAAAGTTGAAGATAAGGTAAGAAACTTCAGGGACAACTTCAAGAGAAACAGCATCAGAATTATGGAGGTCCCAGAAGATGACAGAGAGCTAGATACCGAAAACATAGTGAAAGAAATAGTGACAGAAAACTTCCCCCACCTGATGAAAGAATTAGACTTACAAGTCCAGGAAGCACACAGAACCCCAAACAAAAGGAATCCAAAGAGGAACACACCAAGACAAATCATAATTAAAATTCCAAGAGCAAAAGACAAAGAGAGAATATTAAAAGTAGCAAGAGCTAAGCAGGTAGTTACCTATAAAGGAGCACCCACATGACTGTCAGCAGATTTCTCAACAGAAACCATGCAGGCCAGATGGGAATGGCAAGAAATAATCAAGGTGATGAATAGTAAGAGCCTACAGCCAAAGATATAATCTACCCAGCAAAGCTACCACTCAGAATTGAAGGCCAGATAAGGAGCTTCGCAAATAAAAAAAAGCTAAAGCAGTTCATCATCACCAAACCAGAATTATATGAATTGCTGAAGAGGGTTATTTAGGAAGAGGAAGAAAATAAAAATAAAAATTATGAACAACAAATACATAATATCAACAAGTGAATCTAAAAACCAAGGGAATTAAAAAAATCTGATGAACAATATTAACTGTTGAATATAATAGAATCAGAGGTATGGAAGGGGAGTGAACTGATGATTCTTGGGGAAAAGGGGAGAGGGGGGTGCAGGAAGAGACTGAACAAAAACTGTGCACCTATGGATGAGGACAATGAGGGATGGGGAAAGGGCAGAGGGTGGGGTGGGAAACTGGTGGAGGGGAGCAATTGAGGGGGGAGGGAGGAACACATTTATAATAATCTGAACAATAAAGATTAAAAAAAAAAACCTGCAAACCAAAATATCTAATTATAATAGATGCAAAAGTCCTCATCAACAGGCAGGCAAAACAAATTCAACATGGATAAAAAGAATTACACACCATGGCCAAGTGTGACTTATGCTAGGTATACGAGGCTGGGTGCAGGGAGACCTCAGCAGGATCTTCCCAGCCTGGGCCGTGTGGGGAGCTTAGGAAGTCTGGCCAAGTAGGCACCGGTTCACACCAACTCTTACTCTGCCATCTTCCTCCAGCTCTCCAAGCTAGCCCACCTGCCCCATCTGCCAGGGGGAACGGGCTCTGGGCGACCTCCCTGAGCACAGATTATAGACCCAGAGACTTCAAGGAAGAGTGCCCGGCAGGGCCTGGAGGGAACCAGTGCAGAACTACCAGGGCAGAGCTGCTTCAGTGTCTCGGTGAAGTTTGTAACAGATCCAAGGAGGAAACCAAGAGGGGAGAGGCTGTGAGGCATGAGTTCCCAGCACTTAAGCAACTTGAAAACAGCCCCGCTTGGAATGTGAGGCGGCTGTACGTTCAGCTGAAAAGTGAGGGGGCTGAACACCACCATCGCTGGGCTCTGGTCAGTCCTTGAAAAGGAAAAAATGGAGGGAGGGGCCCAGAAGAAGGGAGGACAATTGAAGGAAACCATGTCTAAACTTTCCCCAGCCCTCTCTCCCTTTCCGCTGCCTACAAAAGCCCCAGGCCTGTCCACAATTCTGCTCCACCTTTTAGTTCCCTATTCTTCAACCACAGAGGAAAGAAATAAGGAAGGAGTTCGTGCTGCTTTCAGAAAGTACCTGATTGGCTGGTTGCCTCCTGCAGAGGGAGGCGAACTGTGGCTTAGGGTAGGGGTGTCGAACTCAATCAGAGAAGGGGCCAAAATCTAAAATCCAGCCTAAATCGAGGGCAGAATGGTTTACTGAACAGTCATAAACTGACAATGTTAACCAGAAATGTGAATTTAAAATGAGTGGAACAATCTTTTCCTTAACAGTGCTGTTAACCAACTCACATGCTATCAAGCAAAACAGTAATATTGGTATCAAGCAAAACAGTAATATTGGAATGTACCTAAAATGCTCATTGTTTTGTTTTCTGGCTAGATGTCTGACACCATTTTCCCCGGATCAATGAGTCAATGTTCGGTTTTATTTCTTGGGCTGTAGCAAACCGCAAAACAGCATGGAGGTTGTCATCGGTAATGCATGATCTGTGCTTGTTTTTGTTCAGATTCATTATTGAAAACATCTGTTCACAAAGATAGGTGCTCCCGAACATGGATAGAATACGGGCAGCATGAAGTCGGAGCTCTGGCATTGAGTCAGAGGGCAGTAGAGGGTAGAAGTCCTCAATTTCAACATCCTGAAACCTTGATTTCAGGCCACTGTCAGACTGAAGCTCGATTATCTCCATCTGAAGGTGATGGGGCACATTGTTGACATCAACTGTAAAAGGATTGGCAAAGATGTCAAAGCCTGAGTGCTGTGTTCTAAAGTCAGAGAAGCGCCGCTCAAATTCACTTAGTAAACGGCTAACTTTGGTAGCCAGCCGACTGCAAGGAAAAGTACCAGAAATAGTGGTTGAGATACTCAAAAAACGGGAAAGTGGGCAAGATTGTCCTGTTCCAGTTGGGACTTCCATAGTTGAAGTTTACGCTGGAATGCTGTGATCATGTCAGACATCTTCGTGATGACTTGTTTGCGTCCCTGCAGCTTCAGATTCAGTTGGGCGAGATGCTCGCATATGTCACACATCATAGCAAAATCACATAGCCAGGCGGGATCCGACAGTTCAGGCAAGGGCTTTCCTTTACTTTCCATGAAAAGAGCAATTTGTTCTCTGCGCTCAAAAAATCTTTTGAGGACTGCGCTCTTGCTCAGCCATCTTACTTCTGTGTGGTATGGCACGTCTCCATGCTCTGCACCCACCTCCCGTAAAAACTGCTGGAACTGGCGATGATTCAGGCCACGTGCCCGTATAAAGTTAATAGTTTTAATGACTGTGGTCATTATGTCATTCATGTCCAGAACTTTTCCACACATAGCCTCTTGGTGGATAATGTAATGATAAGTAATCAAGGGTGTGTGGCAGTGACTTTTTTGCATTCTTTCCTTCATTAGTCCAACCAAGCCTTTCTTTTCTCCGCACATTGAAGGTGCGCCATCGGTAGTTAGCCCCACCAACTTTTCCCAGGGTAATTTAAAATTATTTATAGATTTCTCCACAGCCTCAAATATATCTCTACCAGTCGTCGTCCCATGCATGGCAGCTACATCCAAAAGTTCCTCAGTGATAGAGAGGTCGGTCTTCGTAGCACGTATAAAGATGGACAGCTGCGCTGTATCAGTGTTGTCTGTGCTTTCATCGATAGCAAGTGAAAAAGCGAGATAACTGCATGCCTGTTCGGCCAGCTGTGATGATAGATTTCCTGAGAGTTCTTGAACTCTATCTGCAATGGTGTTTCTTGACAAACTGACATTTTGAAAACTCTGTATCTGGTCTGGGCATACTTGCTCACACACTTTTAGCATGCATTGCTTCAAAAAGGCACCCTCTGAAAAACACCTTGAAGTACGGGCAGTTTCTTCAGCCACTATAAAGCTTGCTTTCACTGCAGCATCATTTTTCGCTGTAGCCTTTGTAAACATTTGCTGCTGTGATTGTAGTTTGCCTTTTATTGTAGTTCTTTAACAATTTTATGCTTTTCTTCCAAAGTATATTTGCCATACTTAACATTATGTTTGGTGTCAAAATGACGACGTATATTGTACTCTTTCATCACCGACACTGTCTTATAACACAATATACACACTGGTTTGCCCTCTCTAAGCACAAACATGTATTCATTTTCCCATTTGTCATTAAATTGTCTGCCTTCACCGTCAACTTTTCCTTTCCTGGACATTTTGGGATCAATATTGGCAGTAAAAGATGTAGTTTATTGGAAATCTGCGCTAGAAGGAAAAAGTTGAAAACTGCACAGGGATAGCTTGATTTGGCAGATGGAGTGGAGAAAAAAAAAAGTCAGTCAATAAATGCCTGGCTGGGTACAGATAGCAGATTCTGTTGCGATTTTTATGCCTGCACTTTATGTCAGGAACTGGCAGCTTCTGCTGTGTATTTTTTATGCCCGCACACTCACTCTCTCCTCGGCTCTGCCACCCGCACAACCACATCGGATGCCGGACTATAGGTCACGCCTCCTGAATCTCGCGTGACTTGTTATCTATGAGCATGCGTAATAGATAGCAAGTACAGTGGCCGGCGAGGCGGCTGGCGAGATCACAAGCCTCCTATGTCACCGCGCATCATTGTGATGGAACGCAGCGGAGTGCAGTGATGACAGCGCGGTGCGGGCCACATTGCAAGGCCTGGCGGGCCGGATTTGGCCCGCGGGCCTTGTGTTTGACATGTGTGGCTTAGGGGAATGGGCCTAAACCATCAGTAGAACATACTGTGAGGGCTCCTGGACTATGAGAGGGGGCAGGCCAGGCTCCCTTCCCCTGCCTCAGTGCATGAATTTTTGTGCACCGGGCCACTAATCTATAATAAAAGCAGCAAAAAAAAAAAAGTTCAGATTGACCAAACAATCAAAGAGCAAAACAAATGTCTGGACAACCATGCTATGACATGCACTAGAGTCAGGGCAGCCAAGGCAGGTACAATTGGTTAGGGTACACTACCATCACCCCATGATCATCCCATAGAGGGAGACCTAGGCCACCCTCCACTGGGCAATTGATGGGGGGGTCACTAATCAATCATCCAAAGAGGAAGGCCCAAGCCACCGGCTGGGAAGGTGATAAATGGGGGGAAGGGTTCGCAATCAACCCACAGATGCAGGCTAGATACGCAAGGCCTTCCTCTGTGAGGCGATTGACCTGGGGCCTCAGATAGATCACACCACAGAGAAAGGCTCAGGCCACATGTCAGCGACACTGTGGTGGGTGTGTGAGGCCAACCAGTGATTGCCCTGGAGATGGAGGCCCAGGCAAGCCAAGTGATCACATCCCATACCTGCTGCCTGCAGAAAGATGAACAGTGACAGGGGAGTTAGGGGGCAGCATAGCAGGGATGGCAAGCAATAGCAGTGGCAGGGGTGGCATCCAGAGGAAGGAAATCCATGGTAGGCCCTGATTGCTGGTGAAGCCTAGAGACTATTGAACGGGTCCTGGATTGCAAGAGGGTGCAGGCCAGGCTGAGGGGCAATCCCATGTATATGAATTTTGTGTCCCGGCCTCTAGTCCTATATAATAGAGTTAATCAAATGGTCATCACACCATCATGTCCTCATGCTGGAACCAGGGGACTTGAGACCAGGCTAATAGAACTGAGGCTAAGACCCAATGCCAGGATAGGGGACCTGAGGACGTGCCCCCTACCCTGTGGAATTTGACAGGGGTGGGGCTGGCTGGATCTAGGTCTCACACAACATTGAGGTGCATGAGCTCTGGGTACAGTGGTGTGCCCCAGACTGACAGAAGGAAGATTTTCATATACATTTTACTACTATTATATAAAAAGGGCAAATAGCAGTACTAAAATATTTCCTCTAATTAATTCCCTTATAATGTGCATGAATTTAGTACATCAGGCTACTAGTGGTTCACAAGTCTATACATATAAAAGACTAATATGCTAAGAGTCCCTCTCTCTGATCTCTCTTCTATGCTCAACACAGAAGCTACCATGACATACACCTGCCATTTACTAGTACAGAAAAATGGCAGCACAGACCTGGCACCGAAAAAGCAACAGTTGGCTTTCTCCATTGGGATACAGGCCCTACTACCACCCCAGAACAAGAGCCCACCAATTTCAGCTGACACTACTGATACCCCCGGGACAAAAATTGTAGCCCACAGCCCAGCCCAGCCCAGAAATGATGGCTGTAGGTGATGGGTAATGACATCACATAGCAATGCCTGGCTTTCTCTCTCTAGCGACAGGCCATCCTAGCTAATAAAAGGGTAATATGCAAATTAACCATCACTAGGTGACAAAAATGGTGGCACCCAGTTCCATCAGCCCTCCACTAAAGTGTCCATTACTGTCAGCCCCGCCAGGGGGAGCAGCAACCAGGAGTGAGGACTTAGTGGCTATGCTGACTCCAGAGCTCCTGGTAAGTATCTAAACAATAGAATGGTTGTGGCAATCCAATCTCCTTTTGGCTGTGGGAAGGTGGATTACTGTTGTGACTGGAGTTGTTCACTTGAGCTGAATGGCTCTGAGCACAGCCAAACAAAAATCTCGTTAGCACCTCAGGAGCAGCTGCTGGTTCCCAGATGATCCTCTTTCACTCAGCACTTCTGCCACACCCCGAAAACTCCAACCTGTACCTGGGAGCTATGATGCTCCCATCACTCACTGCTGCTTTCTTTTTTAAATCATCATCTGTGGCACCCTCTGCAGCTGCCACCACCTGTCTACTTTCACTACCATGTGCAGCAAAGTTTTCGTAGGAACCAGATTCCCGGGCCCCCACACCCCTAATTCCAGTCCCCAGAGGTGACCCAGGCTCAGAGATGGTGGCTTGGAAAGTGGCATAACCAATGCTGCCAGTCATTCTTCTGTTGCAGCTTTTGCCACACAATCCTAAGGGGGCTGCTCCATGTTTGCAGCACAGCAATACAGAGAGCATAATTTTTAAAAAATTGTTTTTCAACTCTACCAAAATAGATCTGCTTGTGCTCATAGACATACACACGTGAATTTGGGGGAAGCTTGAAAATTCAGAGTTTTGCAAGTAGAAAAATGGTGTTTTTCAACCTTCTATCCCATGTCTGAAGCATCCCCTTTCGTTTAACCCTTTCCTTATAATCACACACTTGATAATTCCAAGCTTAGTTGCTGTCTTGAATATATAATATGCTCACAAAACTGTAAGGGCTTGAGTGTGTGATTTTAATTACCGGGGAAAAAATAAATTCCTAGCAAGCACATTGTACCAGAAGGCAGTTACGAATATTTTTCCCTTACTATGTCCTGGAAGAGAATTTCTTAGCTTCTTTTGTCTTTCTAATGTGATATATGTCTGGCAACTGCTGCCACCCTCCAGTGTTCCCCAACTAAACCAATGTTACTATTGATTTGTCGATATATAAATCTGTCAATAACTTTGGCCTCACTTAATCCTTCTTTGTCCTATTTCCATCAGGAGGATATCAGGGGAATTTGTGCAAGCCCTCAGCCTAATGTCAGTTTCACAGTGTGATAATTGTTCGTATAATTATCTGTCACCCATTTGAAAGAAATAGGATCTGTCCATTTTCTTTTTTATGCCTAATATTTAACAATAGGCTAGACACATAGTAGGAACTTTGAAACTGACTGATTTCTTTAACACAATAACATACTCAATCTGAAGTTTCTCCATTATCCCTGTTAACATTTTTCCTACTTAAGTTTTTCAAAATGTCTTCCCCCTATTGTTCCCCTCTACCTCACTCCAGGCCTCTCCTCAGGCATTCACTAAATATAGTCTGTTTCCATGCAAAATGTCTTTTCATAATGGCTATCTCTACCTATGTCATTTTACCTGCCCTTAAACACTTTTAGGGCATTTTGAGGTCATTTCCAAAGACAAGGTACTCTTTAATGCCATAGATTTACATTTCTTGGTTCTTCTAAAGAATTCCAGACATTACCTCATTTATACTTCTAGGTTTTAGCTTAAATTTCTTAAGAAGGAGAAAGTGGAGGCCACATTCACATTTTCTTTAAAGGAACATGAGATAAAGAACAAGTACCATTAATGAAGAATTTTCCTGTCCATTCCTCTCTATCCCCTTATATTTCCAGTGAATTTTCACTGTACCAGTGAATTGTTTGGATGAAATATGTTTACTACCACACTAAATTAATTCCAGCCTGATCACACTCTAACCACTCCCCTGCTAGCCTGATTGAAGCCTAACTGCTCCCCTGTTTGACCCTAACTGCCAGCCTGTTTGCCTTTAACTGCCCTCACCTGCAGGCCTGGTCACCCCTAACTGCCCTCCCCTGCAGGCTTGATCACCCCCAACTGCCCTGCCCTGTTCACCATCTTGTGGCCATCTTGTGTCCACATGGGAGCAGGATCTTTGATCACATGGGGCAGCTATATGTGTGTTGCAGTGATGGTTAATCTGCATATACTCTTTTATTAGATAGGATAGAGGCCTGGTGCATGGGTTGGGGCCACTGATTTGCCCTGAAGGGTGTCCCAGATCAGGGTGGGGGTTCTCTTGGGGCATGGGGCAGCCTGGGTGAGAAGATTGTGCAGGCCGGCCACACACCCCCAGCGACCCTAATGGAGGTCCTGGTATCTGGGATATATTTATCTTCTAAAATTGAAACTTTGTAGCCTAGAGTGGAGCCAAGCCTCCTGCTTGCTCAGAGGTGGCAGCCATTTTTTCTATAATTAAAACTTTGTAGTCTAAGGTGGAGGCCAGTGTGTGTAGAAAGCTTGGCTTCCTCCATCGCTAGGGAAACCCAAGGCTCTTTCCATGGCTGCAGCCATCTTGGTTGGGGGTTAATTTGCATACTCACTCCTGATTGGCTGATGGGTGTAGCTAGTGGGTGTGGCAGGGTGATGGTGAATTTATGTATTACTTTTATTAGATAGGATAATAAAAGGCTAATATACAAATCAACTGAACTGTAGAATAACTGGTCACTATGACATGCACTGACCACCAGAGGGCATACGCTCAATGAAGTAGTGCCCCCTGCTGGTTGGTGCGCTCCCATAGAGGGTGTATCCCATAAGAGGCTCATGGCTGGCAAATGCAGCAACAGTGACAGGAGACTCTCCTGCCTCCATGGCAGCAGTAAGAAATCCAACTGCTGGCTTAGCCCTCTCCACACATTAGACATCCCCCAAGGGCTCCTGGACTGGGAGAGAACACAGGTCAGGCTGAGTGACCCCTCTTTCTAGCCACAATGTATGAATTTAATATATCAGGGCTCTAGTTTACATATACATAAAAGGCTAATATACTAAGTGTCAATCCAGGTATTGATTTCATGTAGCCATGCCCAGCTTCCTCTCCCTATTGACAACTATTCTTTTTGTAACCCAGGAACACAACATGCTTTAGAGACAGGTGCAAACATTTTACACTTGAACCTAATGTCGCTGAAGCTTTTTCCCATGCTTCATCTCATTTGATCCTCATAGAAGTCCTGGAGTAGGTAGATAGGAAACTCAGTGGAATCCTATTTTCTTATCATTAGCAAGAGAATGAAGATTTAGATAGCTTAGAAACTTGACTGGACTGAAAAGAAGAAATGGTGGACTTTGAAAATAACTTTAGGTTTACACAATGTGCAGAATATATTCAAACACTGCTGCAGTTAAATATTTTACCCTTTGCTCTCCCTATGTGATCTACAATAATAATCTGCTTTGTGATGCTCTTTTCTGTGTTGCTGACAATGACCAGACAGGGATGTTCAGATACTTCACTGAGTTGGAAAAAGTTTAGCTAAATCAGAAAGCAGTTCTAATTAAGAAAGTTTATTTTCTATATATAAAAGGCTAAATTGACTCCAGCATGTACGTTACATATATAGCTCTCACTGGCACCAATCACACATGTGTGCTTCAATTTGTCATTGTCAAGCCTGAATTTGGTTGACAATTGTATTATAAAGATAGGGCAAATAATGATATTAAAATATTTTTTCTAATCAATTTCCTTTCAATGTGCATGAATTCATGCAGCAGGTCACTAGTTTGATCATAACAATAAATGCAGACACAGCATGACAAATCCAAACATTCATGCATGATAAAATTACTCTCAGTGAGCTAGACATACAGGGGACCTTCTACATTAGATAAAAATATTTCCAAAAACTACAAATGACATATGTCAGAGTGATAAACTCAAAGCACTGCCTAATAAGAACAGGACAAGAAAAGTTTTACACATGCTTTTTCAATAGTGTCTTCAAAGTCTAGTTAGTGCAATAAAAAAAAAATAAAAAAAAAAAGGAAATATAAAAAAGTAGAAATTAAAAATAAAGCTTTCTTTGTTGGCATGTGAATCACTGTCAACATAAAAAATAAAAACATCCTGCACTTAATAAGCAATATATCAAGGTAGCATAGATAATATGCAAAAATCGAAGTCTCATTCTAATTGTAAAATAAGTTTTGAAGTTAAAAACACAATTCCAAATAGCACTCCCTCCATAATGAAATAATTTGCAAAGCTATTGCAAATTAAACCTTTTAATGAAGGAAAGAAAGTACTCAACAATTGGAGATACATTCCATGTTCACTAGCAGGCAGACTCAATATTGATATCAGTTCTTATAAACTTAGTATACAGACTCAATAAATGCAAATAAAAAGCTGAGCATTATTTTTATGGTTATTATCAAAATGCTTCTCAGGTTTATGTTAGGTAAAAGAGCCACCAAAGTTTAAAGGAAGAATAAAAAAGCTAGAGGGCTGACACAACTAGATTTTAAGACATAGAATAAAGCTATATTAATCAAAGCAACTGGCAAAACCAATTGACATTAATGAATGGGAAAAAATACAAGCCTAGGAATACACCCACATGTATAAAGTCAACTGATCTGTGATAATGGAGTAATCCTATATAACAAAAGCCTAGGTAGCTTTGGGCGATGTTGTCACAAGATGGCTGCCACAAGATGGCTGGCACAGGAGGGCAGATGTGGGAAATCAGGCCAGCAGGGGTGAGTAGTTGAGGGTGATCAAGTTGGTAGGGGAGGGCAGCAGGGGCTATCAAGCTGGTAGGGGTCAGTAGTTGGGGGTGATTGAGTTGGCAAGGGAGGGTCATTGGGGAAAGTTCAGGCAAGCAGTGGAGGGCATTTGGGGGTAATTGGGTGGTCAGGCAAGCATTTAGGCATCAATCAGCCAGCAGGGGAGCGAACAGGCAGGCAAGGAGAAGTGGTTACAGGTAATAAGGCAAGTAGAAAAGCAAGTGTGAGGGATGTCCAACTGGGGGGTTAGAACCAATCATACATAGTGAAAAGGGTGCAGGGTTGGATGAAGGATAACCTCCCTCCACTGCACAAATTTTGTGCACTGCGCCTCTTTTCCTATATAATAGAAAAGTAATATGCAAATTAACCATCACACCAACAAGCCAATCAGAGCAAGTATGCAAATTAACGCCAACCAAGATGGCTGTGGCTAAAGAGAAAGAAGGAGGGAGGCTTGGGTTTCCCAGGCAATAGAGCAGTGTTTTTCAACCGCTGTTCTGCCGCACACTAGTGTGCCACGAGATGTTGCCTGGTGTGCCGTAGGTGCAGACAAGACAAGAATTTTATAATTTTTCCCTATTTTGTTTACTTAATATTTCATAATAAAGTAATTATAAAATACTTTCTTTGTGTTTATTTGATTCCTATTCAAGAGAATTACTTTATATATAGTCAATATAGGCACAGAGTTAAATTTTTTAACATTTTCTAATGGTGGTGTGCCTCGTGATTTTTTTCATGAAACAAGTGTGCCTTTGCCCAAAAAAGGTTGAAAAACACTGCAATAGAGGAAGCCAAGCTTTCCATACACCCTGGCCGGCAGAGGCCTCCACTTAAGGCTACAAAGTTTCAATTATAGAAGATAAACAAACCCCCAACCACCATGGAGCCAGCTGAACCCTAGCAGGCCTAACACTACACTCCAGGCTACCAAGTTTCTATTATAGAAGATACATAAATCCTAAAAGAAATGGCTGCCACCTCAAAACAAACAGGAGGTTTGCCTCCAGTCCAGGCTACAAAGTTTCAATTGTAGAAGATAAATAAATCCCAGATACTAGGGTGTTTGCTTGGGTTGCCAGAGTCCATGGCCGGCCTGCAAACCACCACAGGCCCCTCACTCAGGCCACCCCATGCCCCAAGAAACCCCACCTTGATCTGGGACACCCCTCAGGGCAAACCAGTTGGCCTTTATCTTATATCGGATCTAGTAATAATTAATGTCGTTTTTAACATTCGTTTAAAATCTTGCTTGGCGTTGACTTGTATGTACATAACCTTCAAACACGTGGTATCTACAGAACGTGTGAAGTGCAATTAACAAGTTTTGCTTGAAAAAGTTTGTGTTTGGTTTGGTTTTTGTTGCAAAACTAGGGCTAAGAAGATGGCGGATGAAGAGCATATTCGGCACCGCATGCTTTACGAGTTCCAATTAGGAAGAAAAGCAAGTGAGGCTGCAAAAAACATCTGTAGTGCTCTTGGTCAAGATGCAGTTAGCGCCAGAAAATGCCAGCGTTGGTTTGAGAAATTTCGCGAGGGAAATTTTTCGTTAGATGACAAGAGTGGTCTAGGCCGTGTGTCCAATTTTGATCAAGAAGCTCCTCAAGCTCTTTTGGTGCAAAATCCTCAAATTACCCAACAAGAGCTTGCGACAACTTTAAATTGTTCACAAAAAACAATTTCCAATCAATTGCGTGCACTTGGCAAAGTCCAAAAGTTTGGAAAATGGGTTCCTCATGAGTTGACCGACAACAACCGTAATCAAAGAGTCACAATTTGCAGTTCGCTCCTCTCTCGTCAAAACCGTTTGCTGTTTTTAGAGCAAATTGTTACCGGAGATGAAGAATGGGTGCTGTATGTTAATTTGAAAAGGCTGCCTCAATGGTTGGACAAAAATGAGGAACCACAGCCCACGCCAAAACCTGACTTACATGCGAAAAAAGTGATGTGTGTTTGGTGGAATTTTAAAGGAATTCTTCATTATGAACTTTTACCATGTAACCAAACCATTACAAGTGCAGTGTATAGTGCCCAATTGGAAAGGTTAGCCCAAGCTTTAAGAGAAAAAGAACCCGCGCTGATTAATCGGAAGGGCGTAATTCTTCACCACGATAACGCACGACCGCATACTGCAAGAATCACTGCTGAAAAACGGCGCCAGTTGGAATGGGAAGTTCTCCCTCAACCTGCATATTCTCCTGATATTGCCCCTTCCGATTACCATTTGTTTCGTTCTTTGCAAAACTTTCTTCTTGGAAAAAAATTTAATAATGAAGAATGCCTCAAAAATGCATTGACCGAATTTTTTGCATCAAAATCACAAGAATTTTACAACAGAGGGATTAAAATGCTTCCTGAGCGTTGGGCACAAGTAGTAGAAAACAACGGCAACTATATTGTTGATTAAGTTTTGTTGTATTGTTTAAATAAATTCGATTTTAAAAAGTATTAGAAAACGACATTAATTATTACTAGACCTAATATAATAAAAGAGTAATACGCAGATTGACCTTCACTCCCACACATAAGATGGCTGCCCCCATGTGGACACAAGATAGCCAGGAGGGAGGGCAGTAGAGAGGGATCAGGCCAGCAAGGGAGAGCAGTTGGGGGCAATCAACCCTGCAGGGAACGGCAGTTAGGGGTGACCAGGCCAGCAGAGGAGTGAAGGTAGGTACAAATAGGCTGGCAGGGGAGCAGGTAGACATCAATCAGGCTGGCAGGGGAGTGGTTAGGGGGTGATCAGGCTGGCAGGCAGAAGCAGTTAGGGGCAATCAGGAAGGCAGGCAGGCGAGCAGTTGGGAGCCAGAAGTCCTGGATTGTCAGAGGGCAGTCAGACATCTTGAAGGGTCCCAGATTGGAGAGGGAGCAAGCTGGGCTGAGCGACACCCCTACCTCCACCCCTTGCACAAATTTCATGCACCTGGCCTCTAGTGTAATATAATGGAACAGAAGCAAACAAGGAAGTAAAAACAGCACATTAAAACCATGAGACTTTATAGAGATCTTATATCCTTCACAAAAACCAAGTAAAGTGAATGAAAAAGTATGAAATGCTAAGAAGTTAACATGGGAAAATCTAGATACCTTGGGTATGGCAATCACATTTCAGATGTAACTTGTAAGAAAGAATAAAGAAAGAATCCAATATGGAGCATGCAGAAGGTAGCCAGTCAGTGATTCTCTCATCCTTTCTCCCTGAAATCTATAAATGTATATTTGAAAGAAAAACAGGATGTCAAGAAGAGACATGAAGGAATTTGAATTGCACATTACTAAGTGAAGAAAACTATTCTAAAAAGGACACATTCTGTAGGAATCAACCATATGACATTCTGGAAAAGGCAATGAGGAATATATAGGTGAAGCACAAGGTATGTTTAGGGTAGTGAATTGTATTTTGTATTGCTCTGTGAATATGAATGGTGGTCATTACATACTTGTCAAAACTCACATGTTCCATACAAAGGGTCAATTATAATGTGACTTATGGAATTTAGTTAATGATAATACAGTATTTAATATATTGAGACAGGAAAATTAGAATAGTGAATAATAACCTGAAGTACTACCTCTCCCCTTTTCTATCTTGAAGGACAATCACAGATGTGACCTTTTCTGAACACCTCTTCACCCTTTACCTTCCACAATCCTATATAATAAAAGAGTAATATGTAAATTAGCCATCACTCTGTGACAAAAATGGTGGCACCCATAGCAGACTCTAGTGGCATCGCCCAGGCAACAGGAGCCCAGCATCTGTTCCTTGTCCAAGGAGGGAGGAGGGGGGAGGGAGGCGTCTCTGGTCAGAGAAGCCACAGCTCTGCTACAGGAGTGGAGCCTGTGGGGCCATGAACCCAGCATCGTGCCACAGCCCAGAGTTCACAGAGCGAGAGTCCACGCCCCAGCCAGCTATGCAGCAGGAGAGGGAAGGAGCCTGTGGGGCTGTGAGCCCAGAGTCCACACCCCAGCCTACCCTGTGGCAGGAGGGAAGAGGCCTGTGGGGCCCCAAGCTCAGGGTCCCTGTGGCAGGGGAAGAACCAGAAAAATGGATCTTTCCAGTTCCTGAAGCTGACAGAGCCCTATGGGTGCCAGGGTCCTCCACCTGCAGCCCCCAGTCGCAGCCCCAGTCAGACTGGACGCCCACTACCATCAGTCCAGACAGGACCGGTGTGGTGCTGAAGTGGGGTAAGGGGGTGTACAGCAGCCATTCTACAGACATAAAATCACTACTGCTGAGGCCACTCCCCCTCCCCACACACACTCACAAGTATTATGGTCCAAGGGGCGACTCCTGAGACAAGGCTCCCATGCCACCTCATGCGCAGCCAGGCAAGAAAGCCAAAGCACCTGAGTGCCCGAGCTGCAGGGCATCATGAGCTGGAGCCCTGAGGAGGCCCCAAGACAAGCATCTTCCCAGGGGCTGAGTGGAAGGAGGGGAGGGACTTCTGACTAGAGGCCAGATGAAGGATGCTGGTGTCTTTGCAGGCCAAGACCAGGCTCAGAGACACCCCCCCGCCCTCTCCCCTCGCACCCCCATGCACGAATTTTGTGCACCAGGCCTCTAGTTTTCTATAATTAAGACAAACAAAACTCATCTCAACCAGATTTGAGAACCATACACACCTAAAAAGTGACCAAATGGGATATTATAATATCTATATAATCTATACTAATAAAAGGGAAATATGCTAATTAGACCAGATAGCCCAGATATCATTCTGTGCTTGCAGCCAGCACAGGTGAAGCCGGCCCAGGTCTTGGCTGCCTGTAGCAAGACAGAGGGAGGGAAGCCCAGATCCTGGCTGCCTGCAGGTAGCCAGCGAAGGGAAACCTGGGTCCAAGGTGCAGTGACCAAGGCAGAGGCAATCAGGCAGGAAGGTGAGCAGTTAGGGGAGATCAGAAGGAAGGCAAGTGGTTAGGGGCAATCAGGTAGGCAGTTGAGTGGTTAGGAGCCAGTGGTCCTGGATTTTGAGAGGAATGTCTGACTGCAAGATTGGGCCTAAATTGGTAGTTGGATATCCCTCAAGGCATCCAGATTGCAAGAGGGTACAGGCCAGGCTGAGATACGCCTCCCTGCTGTGCATGATTTCGTGCACCAGACGACTAATCTTACCTAATAAAAAAGCAACATGCAAATTAACCATCACTCTGCTACGCCCACAACCAATCAGAGTATGCAAATTAACCCAACAGGCACAGAGAGGAGTGAAGCCTGCTATGAAGAGAAGTGGGGGTCTGAGAGGGAGCTACTGGAATGGTACTCCAGACAAGCAGCAAGGACTTGCACTCCAGTCAGCCCAGAAGTGAGGAGGTGATGGCTCCCAGGCAGCCAGAGAGCTGGGGAACTTGCCAGCTCCAGGCGGCCAGGGAGGGGGGACATTAAGGCTCCTGGGCAGCTGGAAGTGAAACCAGGGGAAGAAAGGCCTATTCTTGCACAAATATCATGCAACAGGACTCTAAATATATATAAGGCTAGGCAACCATCTGACCAGTATCTATGATGAGCAATGACCACCAGGGAGCAGGCCCTCAGCTCAACACAGATTCTTGGGTTAATAGAGAAGAGGGAACCTCATTCCGGATTGAGTCATCTGAGAACCACCCTCTTGCAATCCAGGACCACTCAGGGCATGTCGGACTGCCAGTTAAGACTGGATCCCCATAGGCTAGGCCAAGGGACCCCCACTGGCCGGAGGAACCCTGCTCACTTCACAGACATCCTTCAAGTTGCAGAACCACCCCAAGTGCAGCCAGCTGGAGAAGGACTGTAGGAGGTTGGCTGCAACATGTGTCTGACCCATCTAGCCCAATCCTGCCCCATCACTGACCTTCTAATTAATTTCCTTCCAATGTGCACGAATCTGTACACAAGGGCACTGTCCATTCAAATTACAACTAGTAGCCCTACTATTGCAAATGAACTTGTGCAACAGTAGCTCTCTCTGGGACCTGGCCTCTCTGTGCTACTGCCCAGAGATTTCCACGGCTCAGAGGTCCATCTGCAGCCGGGCATGGAATGCTTGCCTTGTTGCTGTGATTACAAAGCAAGCACTCCAAGAGGCTGCTCACTTAGCCAGCTCTCAGCAGTTGCCTCCCCACTCCTCAGGACTGGGAAACTCTGGCAGGGCTGAGAGGACTGAGTGCAGCCATCTTGTGGCTATGAGCACCACCTTCTTTTGTGATGGAGTGATGGTTAATTTTGCATATTACCCTTTTATTAGACAGGATTTTGGACCCATACTTGTTCTCAAATATTTATGACAATTAAGGAGGACAGGCTGAATACCACCAGAAGCCAAGGACCATCCTATTCTCCTGTTACCATTTAATAAAAACCTCTGACCCAGACCCCATCTGGGTCTTGTTCTTGAGAGCATACTATTGCTTTAATAAATTTACTAGGATTTGTTAAATCTTTCTCTCATACTCTCAAAACCTTTCTTGGATGATGACAAGAAACTGAATCCCAATATTGGGTTGAGGTCTTATTTATTGTGCTCCTAATATCAGTACTATACTATTATAAAGTGTTCAAGATGGGGGGAAAACATGGGTAATAGAAAGAAGTTTTGGGAATTTTTTGTAATATCTGCTAAATTTTCTATAAACCTAAAATGCTCTAAAATATAGTGTAATGATTAATAAATCTTTAAAAAGACATTATTCAAGAACCTCTACATCAAAACCTTTAATATTTCCAACTTACTCTCAAGAAAAATTATGGCCATTCTTTAAGTTCAAATTTCACCCTCTATTTATAAATTACATTTTAACCACATTTTACCTCTTTTCTTGTTTCTAATTCTCTCAATTTTCTAAGACTTTAACATCTTCATTTTTCCTCTTTTCCACACTAGTGCAGATTTTATATGCATATATGTAAAAACCTAATATGCAAAAATGACCCCTCGGGAGTTCAAAGGACAGGAGTTCTATTGCTCACTATGACATTGCGCTGACCAACAGGAAGTGGCACGGAATGAAGGAAGGCCCCGGTGGCAGCTGGCAGCTGGATAAAGTAAGCCCTGGCCCACATCCAGCAGCTGCTAGAGACAGTACCCTTGTATATATTTATATCCTATTTAATAAAAGGCGAAAATGGCCAAAACCGGTTTGGCTCAGTGGTAGAGCGTTGGTCTGCGGACTGAAGGGTCCCAGGTTTGATTTGGGTAAAGGGCATGTACATTGGTTGCAGGCACATCCCCAGTAGGGGGTGTGCAAGAGGCAGCTGGTCAATGTTTCTCTCTCATCGACATTTCTAGCTCCCTATCCCTCTCCCTTCCTCTCTGTAAAAAAAATCAATAAAATATATATATTTTTTTAAAAAGGCGAAAATGCAAATATTGCAAACAGTGGAACAACAGGTTGCTATGACCTGCTCTGACCACCAGGGGATGTGTGTGGAACATGGTAGTTGTTGGCTGTAGTAGAATGTTGGAGAAGGTGAGCAGGAGCAACCACATGAAGGCAGGGCACCACACGAGGAGGGCACCAGTTGCTGTCATTAGGGCAAGCCTCTGGTGGTTACTGGAAATTCTTTGCTTCCATGCACTGCAGTCCCACCAACATTTGTATCCGCTGCTGGTGCTAGATCCGCTACTCACACCCACTGCCAGTAATATCCCCACTCACACCTGATACCAGTGCCTGACAGGGGTCCCAATCTCTTGGTGTCATCAGCAGGTACAAGCAGCAGCTGCTGGCCCTGACCTTTTCCTGTTCCTGAAGGGCAAATGGGACAATAGCTGCCTCTCACACATGCTGACAGCACTGGCCCTGCTTGCACTTGCTGCTGGTTCCACATCATCAGCGTGTGTGAGCAGGGCTGGCACTGTCAGCATGTGGAAACAGCAGCAACAGGAGTAGGATTGCCAGTAGACAGGCGACTGGGGGGCATGGAAGGAGGGACTGGACAAGGGGTGTGGACAATAGACTGAGACTGCCCCTGTGCCCACTGCAGCCTCGAAGCCCACAGTTCCTTTCAAGGTTCACAAATTTGTACACTGGACCCCTAGTATAATCAATCCTATCTAATAAAAGAGTAATATGCAAATTGATTGTACTTTTGCAACGCCCACCAGCTAATCATGAGAAACTGCAAATAAACTCAACAAATATGGTAGGTTAATTTGCATAAACAGGCACTGAGTGGGATGATTGCATTGTTGCCATGGCAAAGACGCAGGCATTCAGCATCATTCCAGCGCTCAGGCCTCTGGGCAGTATGGAAAGGCGGAAAGGCGAAAAGGTGGCTCCTGCTGGAGTTGTACCATTGCATCAGGCCTCTAGTTCTATCTAATAAAAAAACGTGCCTCCACTACACTCACAAGCCATGCCCACTGGCCAATCAGGAGAAAATATGCAAATAAACCAACCAAGATGGCTGTAGCCACAGAAAATAGGAGGAAGGCTAGGGTTTCAAAAGCAATGGAGGAAGCCAAGCTTTCCACCTGCCTTTGCCAGCCTAGACCTGCATTCAATGCTACAAAGTTTCAATGATAAAAGATACATTAATTTAAACAGAAATGGCAGCAGCCACATAGGTGGAAGAGCAGGAAGCTAGGGTTTCCCCCAAAACTTCCACAGATTGGAGAGGATGCCCTGGTCCATTGGACAAAGGTTTTCCAAAACAGAGTAAACGTCAAGCTGAGAGACACTACATACTCTAAGCAAAGAATATGGTTGTTTACTCTAAGCAGAGAATATGATTGTTGGATGAAGACAGAATTTGCAGGCATTGATAACTCAGTTATTAGCCCATAAGAAAATCCAGCAGTTTGTCTCACGTTCAAAAGCAAAAAACAAAACCTGTTTTGTGTGACTGAAAATATGTTATCAATACATATCTAATGCTATCAATAAAGAGGGATATGCTAATTGACATTCACACTATCCCAAAGATGGCAGTGAATACAGCCAATAGTAAGAAATATGCAATGTATTGCCCCACCCTCAAAGGTGGTGGCACCCATAGCAAATTAAAAGGGAATGTGCTAATTGACTGACGTGCGCTCAAAGATAGTGGCATCCACAGCCACAAGAATGTGCTGCCCAGTATCCTCAGCTCCACTGGGAGAGACATTTGGCAAGGCTGGGTGCCTGCCTCTGAAGTCCTCCAGTCTCCTCAGAACCCTAGCCACCCTAGACTGGCCTGAGGCATAGGCAAGCTTCAGATGGCAACAGGGTCACCCAAGGCTCAGGCAACCAAGGCCAGCTGAGGCTTGTGCTACTGGCAGTGGCAGCAGCAGAGGTGTGATGGGGGTGATCCTTCCCCTGATCACCGGGTCACCTCTGCTTCTGAAGGCTCCCGGACTGTGAGAGGAAGCAGGCCAGGCTGAAGACTGCCCCCTCCCCTCCAATGCATGAATTTTCATGCACTGGCCTCTAGTTTAATATAACATTAAATCTTTCTAAATTAAAAAATACACATTTTGAAAATGACACATAATGTTCATATGGGTAAAGTGAAAGTCTTTTTAATTTTTAAAGAAATTTATTAATGGAGAAGATCCAAGATGGTGGCTTAGGTAAATACACCTAAACTGCTGCCATGCACTACAAATTTAAAATTACAACTAAAAGACAAAACATCTATCACCCAGAACCATGTGAAAGCTGGCTGAAAGGAAGCTCTAAAACTAGACTTAAAAAGAAAGAAGCATTCAGGGCTCAAGCACTGAAAAACTGAGGTACGGGTGCGCGCATACAATACAGGCTGGTGGCATATCCCAGCTAGCAGAGGGTTTTACTTTCTTCTACCTGAAGAGAGCCAAGCTCCCAATCTCTCTGAAATCCATTTTCTGAAGAGAAGCTAGACTATCTGCCATTGGGTCAGAAAGTGAGGGTGGCTTGCTTGCAGAGTTTCATGCAAGAATAGTTGTTTGCTGCACTGGGAGACAAGACACTGGACACAATAGAGAGGCAGACTACTCACTGGCAGGTATCACTGTTGGCCACACCCTAGCCCAGTGACACCCTGAACCCACCCCACACAATCTACAAACACACCCAAGCTCCAAGAAGCAGCTTTTGCATATGAATGGCCTTCTCTATTGCAATTTAACCTAGCAAACTTGCAACCTGGTGCAGACAGCTCCAAAGCCTCCAAGCTCCAAGCAGGGAGAGAACTGTGGTTCTTGCTGTAACTCCTGCAGGGTGGACTCAGACAGTAACTGAACTGCACCCCATTGGAGGTCCAGAAGCCAGTGAATCTAATGGTCAGTGTGAGACACCAGATTTCAACTCCTCTCATCTATAAGTGCCACATTCACTTATAGACTCAGTGAACACAAAAGCCCCACTGAAACAAGGCCTGTACCATAAGCCAGTCAGCAGCACAGCAGTTCTTCCATTATAGACACAGCAGGTCCTCACAGCCAATGGGCCTGGCGGTCAATTCCTCCAAGTGTACCAACAGCAATCAAGGCTTAACTAAACCAAGACTTTGTACTGAGCCCACAAAGGGGTGTACGGAAGAGCAACCATCTCAGGTGATTGAGGAAGCTGAGTCACTGGCCCCTATAGGTCACCTACCATAGAAAGCCACTCCATCAACACAGGGAGGCTATCAAAATGGGAAGACACAAAAGCATGTCACGAATGGGTGAGATGGAGGAAAGTAAACTACTGGACAACACAGAGTTCAGAATCACATTTATAAGGTTACTCAACAATCTTCTAAAAACCGCTGAGAAACTTGAAGGGACCTTCCATGACACTAATGAGAATACCAAAAAACGAAAAAAAAAAGGAAAAGGACCAGCCAGAAATTAAGTATACACTCTATGAAATAAAGAATATACAGAAACTCAACTGTAGATCAATGTACCCCAAGAGTCAAACCAAAGATCTGGGATATGAGGAAACAAAAAACACCCAACCAGAGGCACAAAAAAAGAATAATCCAAAAGTGTGAGGACAATGTAAGGAGCCTCTGGGACGGCTTTAAGCAAACCAACATCTGGATTTTGGAGTGCCAGAAGAAGAGAGAGCATAGGATATTGAAGGCCTATTGGAAGAAATAATGACAGAAAACTTTCCCTACCTGGTGAAAGAAATAGACTTACAAGTCCAGAGCCCCAAACAAGAGGAATCTAAAGAGGACTACACCACGACACATCATAATTAAAATGCCAAGAGCAAAAGACAAAGAGAGAATGTTGAAAGCAGCAAGAGAAAAACAGTTAGTTACCTACAAAGGAGTACCCATATGATTGTCAGCTGATTTCTCAACAGAAACTATGCAGGCCAGAGGGAGTGGCAAAAAATATTCAAAGTGATGAATAGCAAGAACCTACAACCAAGATTACTTTACCCAGAAAAGCCATCATTCAGAATTGAAGGTCAGATAAAGAGCTTCACAGATAAGAAAAAGCTAAAGCAGTTAATCATCACCAAACCAGGATTACATGAAATGCTAAAGGGTATTCTTTAAGAAGAGGAAGAATGAGAAAAAGGTAAAGGTAAAAACTATGAACAACAAAAAGATATCAAATACATACTTTCCAACAAGTGAATCTAAAAATCAAGTGAATAAAAAATCTGAAGAACAGAATGGACTGATGAATATAATAGAATCAGGGAAACAGAAAGGGAGTTAACTGACAATTCTCAGGGGGAAAGGGTTTGAGGGGTGCAGGAAGAGATTGGACAAAAATTTTACTCCTATGGATGAAGATAGTCCTGGGGGTAAGGGATGGTGTGGGGTAGGGAATCAGGTGGAGGGGAGCTATGGGGGGGTGGGAGAGAAAGAGAAACAAACACCTGTAATAATCTAAACAATAAAGATTTATTATATAAAAATATTTTTTAAATTTATTAATGGTATAAGGACAAAAAAAGCAGCTGAAAATTTTGTCAGTAATATAAAGATCTTATTTTCCACCATTACAGTGGACTTAAAATTTCCATTCCATTACATTTATGCCAAATCTTTGCTATCAAACTATTGTTAAAACAGCTCCACCAGAGTCTGGGTAATTATTAATTATAAAATAACTTGAGGCCTTATGCATAAAAATACTCATGCACACAGGGAGACTGTCAGCCGAGCCTGTGCCCTCTCATAGTCTTGTGACCCTTGCGGGATGCCCACCTATTGGCTTAGGCCTGCTTCCCAAGAACATATGATCTAAAAGTAATTACCATATATTGAGATACAAATTTTTTTAAAAGTATTGATTGCATGAAAATTCATTGCTGGTGGGGCTGAGGAGACAGGGCACCCATAAGGAAGTCCAGTAGTTTGTCTCATGTTCAAAATATCTTGTGGCGGTGGGCACCACCATCTTATTAGGACTTGATGATCAATTGGCATATTATCTCTTTATTGTATAGGATAAAAAAAACGTCTATAGGCCGAGGCCGGTTTGGGTCAGTGGTAGAGCGTCGTCTGTGGACTGAAAGGTTCCAGGTTCGATTCCAGTCAAGGGCATGTACATTGGTTGAGGGCACATCCCCGGTAGGGGGTATGCAAGAGGCAACTGGTTGATGTTTCTCTCTCATTGACGTTTCTAGCTCTCTATCTCTCTCCCTTCCTCTCTGTAAAAAAAAAATATCAATAAAATATATTATTAAAAAAAAAAGTCTATAGAACGTGACTGAAATATTATGTAGACAAAGAGCAAAATACCAGTGTTTTGTTCTAAATTTATTTATGTCTATTTAAAAGAAAAATCCGTTAATTAGTATTTCAATTCAGACATATAAATTCTGTTGAATATATGTAGTAAGTTGAGCATTAAAATACTCTGAGTAACATTTTAGTCCAGAAACGCAATTAACATGACAAATACTGGAGTAAAAATGGTATACATACTTGTTGCATTGAAACAAAATGATTTTCCAACTGTTCCAGCATCAGCTTCTGTGCTGGATTTAAATTATCTGTATTTGCATGTAGCTGTTCCAAGTGCTAACAAAATGAAAAGAATATAAAGTTAAATCTAAGAAATAACACACTCTCAAGCAACCTAACACTGAAAAAAGTAAGAACATTTATGTGGTCAAAATTGTGATTTCTAATCAAAACTAACTGATGCAAAGATTAAGTCCCTTGAGGAAAATGGAAAAAACCATAAGTTCATCTAAAGAAGGTTATTTATGTGTTTTAAGTTAAATATATTTTGCGTGGAAAAAAATTACAATCTTTTTGTATTGTTGTTAATTCTCACCCAAAGACATATTTTCATTGATGCTTAGAGAGTGGAAGAAGAGAAGAGACAGACGAAACACACACTGATTGACTGTCTCCTGCATACACTCCAAGCCTGTAACTTAGCATATGTATATGGTCCTTGACTGGAACTGAGCCCAGATACTTTATTCCATGGGCCAATGCTCTACCCACTAAGCCAAGTTGGCTAGAGCAAGAAATTACAATCTTAATAAAGCTACTTAAAACCATATAATGTACTAAAGGCCCAGTGCACACAATTCATGCACTGCTCTCAGCCGGGCCTGCATCCTCTCACAATCTGGGAGCCCTCGGGGGATGTCTGACTGCCACAGAGGAACGAGAGGCTCCAGCCATAGTAGCTGAGCTCGCTTGCTGTAAGCCGTTTCTGACACACTGACTGCCAGTGGTCATCTCCTTGCATTGAGTATTTGCCCCCTGGTAGTCAGTGCATATCTTAGTGATCACTCATTCTACCACTCAGTTGATTTGCATATTAGCCGGGTCTAGTAATAATTAATGTCGTTTTTAACATTCGTTTAAAATCTTGCTTGGCGTTGACTTGTATGTACATAACCTTCAAACACGTGGTATCTACAGAACGTGTGAAGTGCAATTAACAAGTTTTGCTTGAAAAAGTTTGTGTTTGGTTTGGTTTTTGTTGCAAAACTAGGGCTAAGAAGATGGCGGATGAAGAGCATATTCGGCACTGCATGCTTTACGAGTTCCAATTAGGAAGAAAAGCAAGTGAAGCTGCAAAAAACATCTGTAGTGCTCTTGGTCAAGATGCAGTTAGCGCCAGAAAATGCCAGCGTTGGTTTGAGAAATTTCGCGAGGGAAATTTTTCGTTAGATGACAAGAGTGGTCTAGGCCGTGTGTCCAATTTTGATCAAGAAGCTCCTCAAGCTCTTTTGGTGCAAAATCCTCAAATTACCCAACAAGAGCTTGCGACAACTTTAAATTGTTCACAAAAAACAATTTCCAATCAATTGCGTGCACTTGGCAAAGTCCAAAAGTTTGGAAAATGGGTTCCTCATGAGTTGACCGACAACAACCGTAATCAAAGAGTCACAATTTGCAGTTCGCTCCTCTCTCGTCAAAACCGTTTGCTGTTTTTAGAGCAAATTGTTACCGGAGATGAAGAATGGGTGCTGTATGTTAATTTGAAAAGGCTGCCTCAATGGTTGGACAAAAATGAGGAACCACAGCCCACGCCAAAACCTGACTTGCATGCGAAAAAAGTGATGTGTGTTTGGTGGAATTTTAAAGGAATTCTTCATTATGAACTTTTACCATGTAACCAAACCATTACAAGTGCAGTGTATAGTGCCCAATTGGAAAGGTTAGCCCAAGCTTTAAGAGAAAAAGAACCCGCGCTGATTAATCGGAAGGGCGTAATTCTTCACCACGATAACGCACGACCGCATACTGCAAGAATCACTGCTGAAAAACGGCGCCAGTTGGAATGGGAAGTTCTCCCTCAACCTGCATATTCTCCTGATATTGCCCCTTCCGATTACCATTTGTTTCGTTCTTTGCAAAACTTTCTTCTTGGAAAAAAATTTAATAATGAAGAATGCCTCAAAAATGCATTGACCGAATTTTTTGCATCAAAATCACAAGAATTTTACAACAGAGGGATTAAAATGTTTCCTGAGCGTTGGGCACAAGTAGTAGAAAACAACGGCAACTATATTGTTGATTAAGTTTTGTTGTATTGTTTAAATAAATTCGATTTTAAAAAGTATTAGAAAACGACATTAATTATTACTAGACCTAATATTATACAGTATCGGATTATAACAGAACAGATTAAAAGCAATATTATTTGCAGTTATGTAGTTAAATAAACAGCAGTTTCCAAGGAGGGAAAAAGTAATATTATCTATACTAATAAAAGGGCAATATGCTAATTAGACTGGACATCTTCCTAAAGATCTTCCAGATGTCCTTCCTGACAAAGCCGGCCCAGGAGAAGCCAGGCTGGAGAGTTCCATGAGATCGGAGCCTGGCAGGAGCACAGTGCTATAATAGGAAGCCCTCACTTTAAGAAATTAATTTAGCAGTTGATTGGGAAGCAGGAAGGCTTACAAACAGAGATGCAAAGCTGACCCACCTCAGGTCCCGAGCACCTGTACTTGCAGCCCGCAAAAAGCCGACAGAGGCAGTTGGAGGAAATGAGACAGTTGGAGGAAATTAGGCCATCAGGGGAGCAGTTAGGGGCAATCAGGCAGGCAGGCAGGTGAGCAGTTAGGAGCCAGCAGTCCTGGATTGCAAGAGGGATGTCTTGACTACAGGTTTAGGTCCTGTCTGATGGAGCCTAAACTGGCAGTCAGACATCCCAGAAGGGGTTCCAGATTGGAGAGGGTGCAGGCTGGGCTAAGGGAGACCCTCCCCTAACACCCATGCATAAATTTTGTACAGTAGGCCTCTAGTCCTATATAATAATGCAAACAGTCCCATCAGGAATTCAAGATTGTTCGCTTTGACATGCGCTGACTACCAGGAGCCAGCCAGGCCTAGGGACCCTACCCATGCTTGAATTTCCTGCAACAAACCTCTTGTGTAGCAGCATATAGGGGAAAAGTAGCAGCATATAGGGGAAAAAAAGTTCTGGAAGATACACAAATCTTTCAAATTCAGCAATACTTATACATAACATTTAACCGGCATTTACTATACAACAAAGACAGGAAAGGATCTATAACATAAGGTTTTTTTTCTTGTACATATCCAATATTATCTCTAAAAACAAAAACATTTTAAAAAAAAAAAAAAAAAGCTATTTACATTGATTACTGGATGAAAAGGAATATTAACTGGCTAGAGGCAGGAACTATAAGGAGCCTTTAAGTCGAATACCCATCTTTTACTAATTTTTACATTTCAAACACATTAATTCATTAAAAGAATAAAAAAAAATTTATAAACTCTACACTATGTGTTTTTGTTTTTGTTTTTTTGCCCTGAAAAATGTGGGCTCATTATGCTTATTGCCACTTAAAATGGAATAGACATAGTATTAAAAAATAGCTGAAAGGGTTCTATTACTGCTTGAATATAGAGGGAAAACTATTAATAGACTATAATTTCATACCTATAATTTCTGTAATTTGAAATACCATGCATTAACCTGTTGCTATAGTGAAGTATGTGAAACTGGTGGAGTTCTCAAAACTATTTTGAAAAAAAAATTTAGTGCTGAAAAATATATGGTTGAATTCAAACTTTAACTTTAATGAGTAGTGAGAAATCATGAGACTAAGAACTGAAGAATTTTTATACATAGGACTAATGTTTTAAAATCATTTAAAAATAATTTTAAGTGAATAGTCAAATTGGAAACCTATGAATTTAACCATCGTCCACTTTAAGAAATCTCTACTAAATAGTGGCTGGAAGAACTTACATGGTGTTTCCTCATCTACAAAATTTCATTTATTACAATGTTAGCAAAATGTGGTGGAAAAAGTATAATATTAAGTTTATGAAAACAGAAAAATGAGTAAAATGATTTGATGAACATAAAGGTATAGTTCTTGTCTTTAAATGATAATACAACTTCTCAGCAGAACATACTGCCAATAACTGAATAACTTTTCACCTTGTATACAAGTTTAAACTATAAGGGAAGTAACACTTCAGAATACTTAAAAATTTCATTTAGAAAAAAAATTTCCTTGATTTTAGAGAGAAGAGGATGAACAGGGAGAGGGAGAAGATAAGGAAGACATATATGGAGAGGGAAAGAAAAACATCTTTTCATCCCACTATTTAAACATTCATTGATTCATTGATTTGCCCTGAACAAAGGTCAAACCAGAAGTCTTAACATATTGGGATAATGCTCTAACCAACTGAGTTTCCTGACCAGGGCAAAAGCTTTATTTGTGATTGGAAATTTTCATTTCTCTAAAATTTACATATACCTTTATTGGACTAGATATTCTTTTCTTCTTGGCAGGACTGGAGAGGCCATCTACTTGGCTAGAAGGAATCATTTGTACTGGCAAGGGTTGCTGTAAAATTGGTGTTTGACTGAGGCCTAATACAGGTTCAGTTTTTGGATGATGAGTTTTAGAAGCCTAAGAATTACAGAAATAAGACAAAAAATATGGTTCTACATATTCATAGTTCATTCTTCCCAATTATAATACATTTTTAGCTGCATTATTTCCAAAACTATGTGAACACCATATAATACAATTATTTAAAAACAAAGTCCAATGAGTCACCAGGAGAATTGTGTACCTTCTATGGAAAAAGTTTGTTTTGTTTTTCAATTTGATAAGTCAGTATGATAGTCCCTTAAGAAATCCCTTCAAAAAATAATGAGAAACTTTAAGGTTTTAAAAGGTTATGCCAAAATTCCTCCCACACTAGAGGAAGTCATTATTTTTATCTAAATCCCTTTCCAATTAAATTTGAAAGTTTTTTGTTTTTTTTCAAAATGCCAATCCTACTCTTAGTAATGTAACTTGGACCACTACAGATTGAAAAGAACCCTTAAAGCTGGGTACCTACAGAACAGAACCCAACTTCTCACCTGCTGTGCTGTGTTCATGGCACCCTGCCTGGAAGTAAGCTCTGCAGGTATTGGTAGGCTCCATGCCTCCTCAATACTAGGAAGTAATTTAGTTTTATTCTGTAGACTACTTTGTGGAAGGTTACACAACTGAGCCTAGGAAAAATTATGTAGAAAGCAAATTTAACACAGGCCTATTAAAGTAAGTCCACTAACTTTTCCTGAATGTTACTTATTTTTATAAAGAAAACAGTTTTTAATTGTGAGGTTTTAGATATATGCTAAGTATAAAGAGGGCGGCTAGGATATACTCATGTGAACCAGGACAAAGCTACGTTCTGTTTTTTTCTCAACTCTCTTCAATATTCTCTCATAAAATTTCAAGCAAAACTAAATAAAAAATTGTCCTTTTCTAAAAATGTTAAAACAAACTGAAAAATCATGCAAATTAAGGTGCATCAAAAAGCATATGTGCAAAGAACATTTTAAATTCTACATATCTTAGCTAAAATAAAAAGTAAAATATCACAAAATATTAAAATTATAAAAACAAATTCTTGACATCGAAACAAAAATATACAAACTTTCCAGCCACCCTCTTTCTACCAGTTATCATCATACTGAAATGGGTCTTGAGAAACATGCTACTTAAAATTTTTACCTGTAGAAACTTAATTCTTCCTGCAAGTGTAGAAGTATTAGCACAACTTTTGCATCTAGTTGCATTTAAGTAGCATTTAATGGCATCCTGAGGTTGACTGCAAGATTCATAGAGAGTGCCAAGGTCCATCCAAGCTGCTGCATGCCCATGGTCCAATTGTACAGCACAAATATATGCCTGCAAAGCATCCATAGGCTGATTTTGCTGCTGATAGAGCACACTGAAAAGAGAAACAAAAAGCAGATTGTCTAAAATGACTGGGTATTACATTAATATACATTATACTTAATGTATTTCAGTGAATTTATGTATCTACTGAAATGCTGTTACTCTTATGTGCACAAGCCTTACCCTATTGAACACCATGTATCTGCACTTGCTTCTGATTTATCAATAGACTGCCTGTAAGATACAAAAGCATCCTGAACTTTCCCAATACTTGAATAGCACCTGTAAAAGGAAATAGATACAGTCAGATAGCCACGAACATATATATGAAGTATTCCACTAATAATTAAAGCAATTACATTTTGCCAAAATGCATATATGGAAAGGAAAAACAGTAATAAATAATCTAAACATAATATCTTATTTTATACCTACATTTTGGGAGGAACACTCTATATACACATGAATCAATACACAATATCAATATGCATTAGATACTTAAATGCAAAAGTAAGAAGTATCTGACATCAAATCCCAATAAATTTTATTAACAATAAAATCTTTATTTGGAACCTTAATAAGTTCTAAAATATAATTTTTTTAAAAACTTGATTTTATAGTAAGAGTAAGAACAACAGAAGCATAGAAAAATTTAACAGACTAAAAATAATTGCTGTCTAAAATGATAATCCCAAACTCAGAAAGAGTTAATATCTTCTATTTGAGAAATCAAAAGTTTTCTGTATATCCGGTAAATTTTCCTAACAAGATTAAAAGTATGGTGAGGGGTTTGGGATGGGAATGGGGGAATGAGGACAAATATGTGATACCTTAATCAAAAAAGAAATAAAATAATTTTTTTAAAAAATAAAAGCACATGTCATGTTTTAAATTCAGAAAATTATAAAAAGCCCTCCATAAAAGATTGCTATTCTCAAAGACATGAAAAAGTGTATTATTTCTAAACATACTTCATTATATCTTGGACATATATGGCTGTGGTTAAAAACAACAATTCCTTATATTATGTATATTTTATCAAGCTATAAATTTTAAATTCTGAGCCACAACAAATAAAATATCCAGATTCATTCTCATTTAATCTACAGTAGTAGAAATTCTAATATATAAAACTTAATATAGTCACAATATGGAAACAAACTTAAGTGTCCATCAATAGATGAATAGATAAAAGTATAACATGCATATAATGTAACATAACTCAACCATAAAAAAGGAGGAAATCTTGGTATCTATAACAACATGATGGACCTAAAGGATATTGTGCTTAGTGGAATAACTCAAAGGAAGACAAATTCCAGATGATTTACAGAATTAAAAAAAGATATCTAAAGTTAACAACAAAACTAAATTTCAATTACACTTCATCATACACTTCCACATAATTGTTAATGATCTATTCTTATTTTTCTTAATTAGTCAAGCACTACAATTGAATTATCTTTATAATCTTGAATTAAGATCTGATTAATATCACCCAAATTCTTTCATTTATAAGTGAAATGAAAATTGAGATCTTGAGCTGTAAAATGAACTTTTCTATAGGGCTACTGATAATCATCAGACAGAATAAAAATAATTTATAAAAATGAATACATTAAAAGTGACAGAAACTGGGGGAAACATAATTTAAATACTGAATAAAAAATACTAATGATTACTATCTCATAAGATTCTTTAAAACTTTTTTGAGTCATTAAAATGAGCAATAATCCAAATAACAATAATTCAAATCTATCAATGTGAAAACGGAAACTAATAAGCAAAATAATTTTTCAGTAAAAGCACCAAATTTAAGAGACCCAGTTTAGTCCCCCAAGACTTTTTACTATAATGTATTTTAAATAAAATATTATTGACCAGGTTATATTACATGATTTAATATTTGGGATTTTAAGTCAACTTTAAGTAGTATAATCCAAGGGTCTGGTCTCACCTCCCAAGGAAATACCAACACTGGCCAGAATTAGGATCTGCTTCCAATGACTTTTGGAGATATTGAATTGCATAGCTTTCCTTGGTGGCTTTGTCTCCCAGTAGATCCACATTATGATGCATCCATCCTATAATTTTAAAATTATGAGCATTTACCCATAATTCAACTATTCTATTAGCTTTAAAAATACCATGAATAACACCAAATAAAATACTCTTTCAGTACATTTTTATTTACCTTTGATCAAACTTCCAATATTTCACAGAAAAAAATACAACCAAAGCTATCAAGGTCTTATAAAGAGCAGAGAAAAAAATTAACTAATTTCAGGCAATGAATGTGCAATAAGTAGATTAGAACCTAAATTTAAATTAGAGAAGTCCAACTTATAAACCAATTAATATAAATATTATTAATTTACTATACATTTAAAGGTTAAAGTATTTTTGCCCTAGCCAGTTTTGCTCAGTGATTAGAGCATCATCCACGGAACTGAAGGTTCACAGGTTCAGTTCTGGTCAAGGACAAATAACTAGGTTCAGGCTCTGATCCCTGCCCTTGCTGGGTTGCATGAAAGAGGCAACCAAATGATGTGCCTCTCACAATGATTCATGTTTCTCTCTCTGTCTCTCCCCAACCCCTTCCACTATCTCTAAAAATCAGTTGAAAAAAATGTTCCATGAGGATTAACAAAACAAGATTAAATATTTTTGAAAATCTAGCAAACCAATATTTGTAAGAGATAACAATTTACATAATCAAAGATAAATCACTGGTTATTTTCATTAACATTTCACCAAGAATAAAAACAGCAAACAGAAAAACTCTACAGCTATATTGAAATCTAAGTGAATATAGGCTCAAAGACTTAAAAGAGCAATCTAATGTTTAGAATTACAGCTACAAACAAAATGAAAAGATTGTTATGAAAGAATATTAAACATTTAATACAAATAGAATCCAATTTTTCACAAATGAGTCAATTCAAGTGTATTTAAATACCTCTGCTAAAATGCCACTTAGGCAAACTGTTTAATTATGTTTACAATTATAAATAAAATAATTATAAAAATCTCATTATCACTCATAATTTTGTTTAAAATTTAGAAATTATTTAATCAAGACCAAATAAAAACTGAAAGAAAAGCAAACAAATATTAACCCAAATATTAAATCTAGAAATGATAACCAAAAATATGAATTACTGGGGAGAATACTAAGTATAAAAATAACTTTGGACATCAGATTTTTCTCTTTTAATACATAAAAATATAATAAACTTATAAAATACAGAATATTCCTTCATTTTTAGATGAAATTTTAAAAGCCACTTACTGGCTATACAAATTATTTTAATTCAATTAAGTTCACAGACTGCTAAACACATATATGCAAGTATTCAAGCATCCTTCAGAAGGGAAAGTACCAGGATATAAACTGAGAATTTGAAAGAATTAGCTGCATTGAAGCTCTATATTTAGAATCACTTTGATGAATTGTGCTAACCCTTAGATGTAAATATATATCAATTCTGGACAAAAGAAAGAGAACACATTTATAACAAAGCATTCATTTTAAGTGCAACTTCAAAATAATGTGTCACAATCCTAAAACACAGAATTCTAAATAAAAATTGACTTTTAAATTGGAAGTTAAAATCGTTTCCTTGAATCCCACACTTTTCTAAATTATTATAATATATAATAAAAAGTAAATTTTTATGTACCTAACTGTTGTAAAATAGTTGCTTTTACTTGTGCAGGTAGGTTTTCTGTCTGTAAAAGTTGTTCATAGGCTTCTTTTGCAAAATGATACTTCTTCTAAAGAGTAAAAAAAAAAAAAGGAATATTCATAGAAAAAATGATAAACCTTTAAATAGAAATTCTCTATATAGTAAAAAGAACTGTTGACTTGGTTTAGTTAACTTTTTAAGTAATAAATAAATAAACTAATACTAATACATACTTGAAATTAGGTTATATATAAGTATTTAGATATTAATAACTTAGTTTCTATTATAAAAACATTTGTGAAAGTGCTAATTTATTAACTGATTATTCTTTAAACCAGGACAGCTTTGTTTTGGAATAATAGCTAATAAAATAAAAGTATCTTTCCAAATAACAAGGTATCAACAAAATCTATAATAATAAAAGTATAATATGCAAATTAGACCAGACATCATTTAGAATAAAGCTGTGGCATCAGGGGGCCAAGCCCCTTGCATGTATTTCGTGCATCGGGTCTTTAGTGACATTATAAAAATTTGTTGCATCCCTAAAGTTAGAAAATTATTTAAACCTCATGTTATTTCACTGTCACAAAGCTACAGATTTATTATTTCATCAAATATATACTTAGTCTAGAAAACTTTCAAAGATATGGACAAATTTTTAATAAGTAAATATAGTAGACATTGCTATTATCCTTTACAAATCTAAGAGAAGTAGTTAAAGATCTTGATTTTAAAATATAATTGACCCTTCCTTGAACAATGTAGTGCTGACTCCTATGTAGTCAACATCCACGTTGACTTCTGAGTGGGGATGAGGTCAGAAACAGAGAAAGAGATAGATCTAGATAGTGAAACATTAATGTGAAAGAGACACATCTGTTGTTTGCCTTTCACATGTACCCAACCAGGGGCAGGAATTGATCTTGCAACCCAGGTACATATTCTTAACCAGAAATCAAACTTGAGACCCTCCAAGTCCAAAGGCCAGTGCTATAACCACTGAAAAACACCAGCCAGGGCATATTTTTATACAATAAATATGTTAAGAAATTCATAAAATACATTTATAGTACTATATGCATGTATTAAGGGAAAAATCAACATTAAAGGACCTGCAAATTCAAAACTGCATTATTCAATAATTATATACTTTTTTTGAGGGGGTTGGGGGGGATGGTTTGAGGGATTATAAATTTATTCAATCATCCACATACCAGATGGCTGAGCCGGAATGGCTCCAGCCCCCAGTGACAGGAATCAGCAGCTTTTTTAAAAAAAAACAATTATATACTCTTTCTGAATTATTAGGAACAGATAAGCTTTTAATAAAATAACATTTTCCATTGTTATGATCTAACAATGTTAATATTTAAGATACAGACAAATTTCTAAATGAGCCTATTACCTACACTTCTTTCAAAAATTACTAAGGCTAAAATATATGATTTTACTGTGACATGTTTAATACCTCAAAAAAAACAAAAACAAAAAACATTTTATGTTTAAAAAACACTTGAAAATCCAATGACTTTAGGCATTTTTTAAAATCTCACGAATAGATAAGTTTTTACTGATTTTTTAAGAGAGGGGAAAAAATTGATGTGAGAAACAGCCATAAGTTGCCTTCCATATGCACCCCAACCTGGAATTGATCTAGCAACCAAAGTGGGCTGGGCAGGGCTGGACATTTTTTAAAGAATGATAAAAGATGGCTGAATTGTTATTTAGGGATATTGTATTATAATGGTTAGAGTAATATACTTAATTCAAATACATGTGTCTACGGGGACTAAAACACGCTGAATTTTTACTTTACATGTGATTAAATTAAAAAAATGATAACAAAATAAAAACAGCCCACTATTTTTATCTTTTTATATCTATACTAATAAAAGGATAATATGCAAATGGTTGGGATGCCATCAGGTATAATGACTGATCAGCTGGAGGCTGTGTGTGCAGCTGGCAAAGGGAGGCAGGGACTTGCATTGAGGGCAGGGGTGGGGCCGCAATGCAGGGCTCCCCGTTGAGAGGCCTAGGGGTCCCAAGACTCTGCAAGGCAAGGAGGCTCGACCCCCCAAGGTCCGGCCTACCTCTTTGGGGTAATCCATTAAGGAGCCCTGGATGGGTGGGCGGGGCCTACCTCTTTGGGGCTCTGGATCACAGGGCTCCTGCACTGCAACAGGGCACAGGCTAAGCTAGGGGACCACCCAAGTGAATGAATTTCGTGCACCGGACCACTAGTATACACATACAGATACATAAGCATTCCACAATTTAAACAAAGATAACTTCAAAAAGATTGCAACGTACCCAGGGTTAAACACTTTTCTAAGCAAGCAAGTGAATGCATACTGGTATACACAAGGAAAGATGCAGGATACAAAATTAATAACAACAACAAAAAATATATTTTTTTTTCCATACACTAGAATTTTTTTAAATTCCACTATAAAAGTAATCTAAAAGAAAAATAAGTTGACCAAGGATGTTTCAGACTTGTATAAACACTGTAATTTCTATAATCATTCATCTGTAAATTGATTGGTTTTTGGTGATAGCCATCTTAGTAAGTTTGCAGTGATCACTATAATTTTGGTGATATAAATGTCCTCATTGCATACATGGATCATGGCCATGTTGGATTACACATATGGACTGATAAACTTTAACTAGCTCTGAAACTGAACTATACGCAGCTGTAGTATAGAACACAAATTGGACACTGGCATTTTGCAAGCTTTCTGGAACCCAGTTGCATCTTTTCCAAGACTGGCTTTAATGGCAGGGACTTTGGAACATGAAAAATGTAACATCGTGCCAATGAAGCCTTCTTCCATATCCCTTCTTCCTAGTAAGACTGCTAAAAATGCTTAATCAGTGCATAAAGAACCACAATTTCACAACCATGAGGGACCGAGGAGTTTAATTCTCTAATAACAATCTGATTGTGTATTCTTGGAACTCTATCAATGTCTTCTGGCTCTTTTATGCTCTGTTCTCTAAAGACTGATTTGGTTATTTGTAGTCTTTATAGTTTCACTTGAATTATAAAATTGTTTTTTTCTATCTCTGTAAAAAATATGCCATTAAGACAGGCCCAGAGCAGCAGCAACCAAGCCCGGAGCAGCCAGGTCTGGAGCTCCCAGGCCCGGAGCGGCCGGGCCCAGAGCAGCCACGCCCAGAGCAGCTGGGTTGGGAGCAGTCAGGCCCAGAGCAGCAGCTGCCAGGCCCGGAGCGGCCAGGCCCGGAGCAGCAGGGCCCAGAGCAGCCGGGTTGAGTGTGGCCAGTCCCAGAATAGCAGCTGCCAGGCCGGGAGCGGCAGGGCTGGGAGTGGCCAGGCCCGGAGCAGCCAAGCCCAGAGCAGCCAAGTCGGGTGAGGCTAGGCCCAGAGCAGCAGCAGCCAAGCCCGGAGCAGCCAGGTTGGGAGCTGCCAGGCCCGGAGCAGCCGGGCCCAGAGCAGCCGGGTCGGGTGCAGCCAGGCCCAGAGCAGCAGCGGCCAGGCTGGGAGCAGCAGTGGCCAGACCCGGAGCAGCTGGTTGTAGAATGGACCAGAGCAACAGAGGCCAGGTTCGGAGCATCCAGGCCCGGAACAGCTCGCTCCTCACCTGCCCCCACCCCAAGGCTGCCTCTCAGACATGGCTGGAAACTTTTGCGGGAACTTGAGGGTCTGCTGAATCAAGTGAGGAAGGCTTAGATCTGGATGTGTTGAGTTAATATAGCGCTGGGATGTTGATCTGTGTGAGTGCCTTGTGTGGGGCCTGGATGAGGTTGGTTGATCTATGATATTTGGAAATGTCTTTTGTGTGAAGTGTATCCTTGGGCATGTGGAGGTATTATTGATTTGAGAAAATGCTAAGTAACAGATTTAATATCTGAAAATTTTAAAGTTCTTTTTTATATGCATATTGATTGATTTATTATTTTACTTACTTGAAGACAATCTGAGTAGTGAAATACACTAGTCACAGATAGACAAATACAGCATAATTGTACTTATGCATCCAAAATAGTTAAAATTTAAGGTCTCTTGCCAAAAAGAGGTTTTAAAGCTAACACCTTAATTTTAATGGAGAAAGGGGAAGAAAAGCCCTTCCCACCCAGAACAGGTAATCCAATTCCAACCAGCAGCTATCTTTAAACAATGTGTTCATTTACATTTGAATGGCTACACCTTTGAATGGCTACACCTTTTGATAGCCTAAGGGCAAATTTACATGTAAACAAGTTTGTTTCTCAATTCCCAGGGCAGAAAAAAACAAGGTTTAAAATTATTAGATTTTAAAATTTATTCTTAGAAATGTAAAAGTTTATTAAAAAAAAAAAAACACACACACACACAACAACAACAACAAAAAAAGGAGATTGAAAAACCTGATGAACAATAATAGTGGTTCATTGTAGTAGACTCAGCGATATGGGAGGGGAGTGGACTGACTGTTCTGGGAGAAAAGGAGGGAGGAAGAGACTGAACATAAACTGTGCACCTATGGATGAGGACAATAGGGGGTGGGGAGGGGGTGGAGGGTGGGGTGGGTACCTGATGGGGGAAGAAATGAGGAACCTTTGTAATAATATGAACAATAAAGATTGATTTTTTTTTTTTAAATATGCCATTAGGATTCAGACAGAAATTAATATTTGCGGACCATAATAAATGTCTTCTTACGATATACAAGAAATTTTTTCATTTCCTCCTATCTTCTTTCATTAATGTTTTGTATTCTCAGTATACAAATCTTCCACCTCCTTAGTTAAGTGTATTACTAAATACTTTAATATTAGAGGCTTGGTGAACAAATTCATACATGGAAGGGGTTCCTCCGCCTGGTTGGTTCCATCTTGCCAAGTTCCTATCAAGGCCAACCAGCCCGATCATGGCAACAGTAGATTGGCTGGCGGACCAATGGTAGGGGTGTCGAACTCAATCAGAGAAGGGGCCAAAATCTAAAATCCAGCCTAAATCGCGGGCAGAATGGTTTACTGAACAGTCATAAACTGACAATGTCATAAACTGACAGCAGAGTGCAGTGATGACAGCGCGGTGCGGGCCACATTGAAAGGCCTGGCAGGCTGGATTTGGCCCGCGGGCCTTGTGTTTGACACATGTGGACTAGAGGGAGGGAGGTTGTCCAATAGCAGAAGGTTGGCTATGGGAGCACACTGACCATCAGAGGAAAGCTCCTTTGTTGACCATCCGCTTCTTTGTTAACAAGCTGCCATAGCAGCCAGTCATTTGGTTGACCAGAAGTCCAATTGACCAGTCGTAACAGTCACATAAGCTTTTTTATATGCATATTGGTTAATTTATTATTTTACTTACTTGAAGACAATCTGAGTAGTGAAATACACTAGTCACAGATAGACAAATACAGCATAATTGTACTTATGCATCCAAAATAGTTAAAATTTATAGGCTCAAAATGTGAAATAGCGATTGTTACCAGCTTAAAAAGGTAATAATCAGGAGTTATTAAGTTATTAAGTTAATAAGAATAAAGTTTTAGTTAAAAAAAAATCAAGGTATAGATCGAAAATCTACAATGCAACATTCTACATGTAGTTAATATACTGTACACTTAAATATTAAGAGGGAAGATCTCATGTGAAGTATTCTTAGCAAAATCACATTAAAAATACGAAAATCTATTGGAATATTTAAAAATACAAATAAATGGAAAGAATACTATATTCATGGTTTGAAATTACTCAAACAAATTTATTTATATAATGCGTCTTTCAAAATTACATTGCAATTTTTTCAGAAATAAAGAACATCTCAAAATCCAAATGAAAACATAAAGGTCCATCTATGTTGTTGCAAATATCAGTATTTCATCCTTTTTTATGGCTGAGTAGTATTTCATTGTATATACCCTGTTTCCCCAAAAATAAGACGGTGTCTTATATTAATTTTTGCTCCCAAAGATGCACTAGGTCATACTTTCAGGGGATGTCTTATTTTTCCAAGAAGTATATGGCACACATTTATTGTTAAATGAAAATAAAGGAAATTTATTACCTGTATACAGTATGGTAGTACAGTAGTTGTCAGCACAAACCAGACACACTGTGAACCCTACAGTATCAAGAATTTACTCATTTATTCAATGACAATTATGTCATCATCTTCTGGAACATCATCATAACAATCCAATTCCTGAATTTCCTGGTGAATTTCTTGTGACTCCATTTCTTTCAGGATCAGTGGACCAAATCTCTCATGTTTAGCAATAGCATTGTCTTTAAATGAGAACTTTTTGTCAAAGTAGCCTGCTCACAGTGCATTTGCAATGCACTATCAGTGATTTTCTCCCATGAATTCTTCACCCAAGTCACAACTTCTTGCAGTTTAGGTTTCACAAAGTTTCCACGCTGATTTATCTCCATTCTATTTTCAATATAGTCATTAATTTCCAGGCGCAAATTGTCTTTGAATAGCTTGTTTATTGCAATATCAAGAGTCTGGAGATAGGCCATCATTCCTGTGGGAATCATTATCTGATCTATTTTTCTTTCGTGAAGAAATGTCTTCATGTCTTTAGCGTGGTGAGTGCTGGCTGCATCCCAGACTAGCAGGCCTCTTTGGCTCCCTGGCATAACAAGTGGCAGCATTAGATCGACCCACTTCCTTATAACTGCTTGTGTGGCCCAGGCTTTGTCAGTTTCAAGAATAAAAACACCCAAAACACATTAAATCTTTCCCTACTTTACCCTCAGAAATGATTAAAGGTGGTATTTTAGTGCCATCCAGACGAATTGCTAAAATACAGGAAACATGTGCACTTTCATAAGCAGTGGAGGGAATGCACACTAAGGAGGCACCCCGCTGTTCAATAAACACTGCAATTTCATCCATATCAATCATGTTGGAAAGATTGTATTTAGAGTAGTCAGCATCATTAATAAAGGACTTGAGTATCTTTCAACCTAAACAAGGTTGTAGATCTTCTTAAAGACAGTTCACTTCGCTGAAGGAAATTATCCAGCCAGTGTTGTGATGCTTTGAAGTCTTCAGGGGCTATGTCAAACTGTGGTGCCATTGCAAGGGCAAATTCTTGAATCAGCCCTATTCACAACCAAAGCCTTTGCTCTCCTGTCAACAACCCATTCACAGATCAGGTCTTCCAGCTGGGAAAATAATGGTTGCCGACCTGATCCACATTTGTGCTTTTTAGCATTTCCCTTGTCCACTTGTTCAATGAGGTTACCATACTCTGCTCGCCATTTTTGGTCCAATCGGATATTCAATATTTTCTCTTTGCAGAGAGCAGTAAGATTTTGGCCCCAAGAGTCTTCCACGATTCCTTTCTTGTACTCCACAGAGTAGCTTTTTCTTTTTGTGCTCATTTCTAGGGGTAAACAAAAGGAATTGGGGTATCTAGGTGGGGGGAGGGGGATCACTTAAAATGACACAGGGGGATCAGAGAGGGGAATCAGAATGGCATAGAATCAGAGGGGGGATTGCCATTTTAGTAACCCCTTTTGATCCTCCTGTGTCATTTCGATTGCCCCCTGCTCCTCCTGTGTCATTTTAAGTGATCCCCCTCCCCCCACCCCTGTGCCAAGAACACCTTCACCAGACATCCCCCCTACCCCTTTATCAGACATTTACCCCCTGGGGCCTGCCTGGGGACTGTCACTGGGCTTGCTGGGGCCTGGATCTGGGCTGGAGCAGGGTCTGCCACTGACTGAGAACCTTCAGTCATCATGAGGGCGGCTGCGAGCATCAGGTAGTGTCACCAGAGACAGACCAGCACTCACCACCTTCGCTGCGTCCGGTCTACTCTAATCCTCCTGTTCTTCTACACACATCTGCGAAAGTCTCCTCCGCTCACCACTCACTCCAACCTCCACTCCGCCTCCACACAGCAGTGACCTCAGGACTCCACATAATGTCACTGGTTGCTAGACGCCAGTCGGGGCAGCCCTAGCAACCCCTTAACAGTAAATCAGTTTTCATTCTGAGAGAGAGCCTGGGGGGACCTTATTTTCGGGGGGAGGCCTTATATTTCATGCAGAAGGAAACCTGTAAGTAGGTCTTATTTTCGGAGGATGTTTTATTTTCGGGGAAACACAGTATGTACCACATGTTTTTCATTGGTACACTATTACAAGACATTTTGTTTCCATGTCTTGGCCACTGAATAATGCTGCAAAGAACACAGGGTGCATTTATCTATGCAAATATATGTTTTCAACTTTTATGGTTACAGTCCCAGGAGAGGGACTGCAGGATTCTTATGGTAACACTATTCTTAATTTTATGAGGAATTGCCAGATTGCTTTTGTTAGTGATTATACCAATCTATACTTCCACCGCTGTGAATGGGGGTTCTCAATTTAACACTTGTTACTGCTTGTCTTATGGATAATAATCCCTCTAATAGGTGGTATCTCATTGTAATTTTGATTTGTGTTTCTCTGACTGATAGTAAGGTTGAACAGTTTTTCATATATGTATTGCCTGTTTGTATGTCTTCTTGGGAGAGGAATATTTCAAGTCCTCTAGCCAACTTTTAATTGAGTGGTTTGTTTGTTTGGTGTTGAGTTTTATTAGTTCTTTATATATTTTGGAAATTAACCTTTGTCAGAGCTATTAACCTTTGTTGACAAATGTCATCTCAGATCTAGCTGGTCACTTCTTTTATTGTCAGTTTCTTTTGTGGTTTAGAAGTTTTTAGTTTTATAGTCCCATTCCTTTATTTCTGGATTTACTTCCTTTGCTATTGGGGCAAAGTTCATAAAATGTTCTTTACAACTAAGGTCCATAAATTTGGGGCCAATATTTTCTTACATAAAACTGTTTCAGATCTTATATTAAGGTTTCTGATCCAATTAAAATTGATGTTTGTACTTGGAGACAAACTGTAATCCAGTTTCATTCTTTTTCCAGTTTTCCCAGCACCATTTACTGAATAGACTATGTTTATTCCATTTTCTGTTTCAGGACCGTTTAAAATTATCTGTCTGTATACATGTTGTTTTTATAGCTAGGTTCTCCATTCTTTTCGTTGATCTGTAAATCTATTTCTCTGTCAATACCAGGCACTTTTAATTATAGCTCTATAATATAATTTGAAGTCAGGTAGTGTGATAATACCAGCTTGTTCTTTTTTTCTCAGGATTGCTTTGGCTTTCTGGGACCTTTTGTAGCTCCATACAAATCTGTTGATTTCTCATTGTATTTCTTTAAAAAAAATTACATTTAGATTTTGAGGGAGAATGTATTAAATTTGTATATGGCTTTAGATGATAGGACCATTTAAGCTATGTTGATTCTTACACAGGATATTTTCCATTTTCTTTTCTCTCTTGCAAACTTTTTAAATATGGCTTTGTAATTTTTCAGGATGTAGGTCTTTCATGTTTTGTTTATTCTTAAATATTTTATTCTTTTCATTGCAACTGCAAAAGGAATAATTTTTCCACTTCATTTTCTGAAGTCTACAGGAAGTATACAGGAAGGCAATAAATTTTTGCCCACTGAATTTGTAACCTACAATTTGACTATATTTGGTTACTGTTTCTAATAATTTTTTGGTGAAATCTTTAGAGTGATTCATGTACAAAATCATGTCATCTGCAAAAACTGACAGTTTTACTTATTCTCGACCCATTTGGACTTTAATTTCATTCTCTTGCCTTATGACTCTGACTAGAACTGCCAGAGGTAGCTATACTAATAATAGAGGAATATGGAAATCATCTGAGATGGCATCACAGTAACAGTAATCACTGAACAGCAGGCTGCGTGTGGGGCTACAAAGCCAGCCTAGAGGCAGATTGGGAGTTGGGGGAGGGTGCGCGAGAGGGACTGGGCAGTAAGGAGGAGAGGGGGAGCGGCAATCAGCCAGCAGGTAAGTGGTTAAAGAGTGATGAAGCTGACAGGCAGAAGTGGTTAGGGGGCAATTAGGCAGGTAGGCAGGCGAGCAGTTAGAAGCCAGCGGTCCTGGATTATGAGAAGGATCAGGCCTAAACCTGCATTCGGAGATCCTCCAGGGGGTCCCAGATTGAAGAGGGGAAGGAGCGGTCTGTTGACCCAGTCACCTCTCCCTCCTCTGCCAGCCTAGTTGCCCTTAACTGCCCTCCCCTGCCAGCCTGCTTGCCCCCAGCAGGCCTTGTCAATCCAACTACCTTCCCCTGCAGCCCTGGTCCCCCCACTACCCTTCCATATTGGGTCGGTCAACCCTCACTGCCCTCCTGATGGCCAGATCACCCACAACTGCCCTCCCCTGCTGACCATCTTATGGTGGCCATCTTGTTTCCACATGGGGGTTGCCATCTTTGACCACATGGGGGTGGTCATCTTGTGTGTTGGAGTAATATTCAATTTGCATATTAACCTTTTATTAGAAGGGATTTCTAATTTAATCAGTTTTCTTTTTATAACTCACTTGTGTTATTTTGTGGTTGTTGGAGAATATATAATGGGTATAATTTTTTGCCTTTTAAATTTGAGACCTTTTTTGTGGACTATAATAAGAATCAAAAGTCAAGAGGAGGGCAGTGGGTAAAGCAGGCCAGCAGGGGAGGGCAGTTGTGAGCAATCAGGCCAGCAGTGGAGGGCACTTAGGGACATTTGATCTGACAGGAGAGTAGTTAGGCACTGATTAGGCTGGCAAGAGAGTGGTTAAGAGGTTTTCAGGCTGGCAGGCAGAAGCACTTAGGGGCAAAAGTCAATCTGCTCGTTTAGGCATGATCTTATTGGGATCAGGTCTAAATGGGCACTCAGACATCCCTCGAGGGTTCCCAGATTGCAGAAAGTGCAGGCTGGGCTGAAGGACACCTCCCATAAATGAATTTCATGCACAGAACCTCTAGTTTGAAATAAGGACCATATACAGCAATGAGTGAAAGAAAAAGTGCCAATGAGTTTTAAAATTTAGTAGACTTATTTTAAAAGGATGAAAGTAACTCACATAAATTAACTACTAATATAAAAACTAGTGTATGAAATTCATGCACAGGGAGTATATACCTTAGCCTTGGCTACACCCTCTTCAATCAGGGGATATTCTACTGCCAGTTCAGGCTCCATCCCTGTAAGATCAGTCCGAAAATGGCAGTCAGACATACTTCTCTCAATCCAAGACTACTGGCTTCTAACTGCTCATCTGCCTACCTACTTGATGGCTCCTATCCACTCTGCTTGCCAGCCTGCTCACCCGCAACTGCCTCACCTTCAGCCTGTTTGCCTCCAATTGCCTACACTGCCAGCTTGCTTGTCCTCTCCTGCCCTCCCCACCAGGCTGATCATCCCCAACTGCCCCTGCCAGTCTGCTCACCCCAACTGCCCTTTGCCAGCCTCTTCACCCCCAACTTACCCACTGATGGCCTGCTCACCCCCCAAACTGGCACCCTCTGCTAACCTGCTCACCTCCAACTCACCCCTCCTACCTCACCAGCATGGTCATCACCAATGCTCCCAACAACCAGCCTGATCACCCACAACTGCCCTCCACTCTTAACCCCTAAACCTTCTACCTCGGCCCCGCCACCATGGCTCCGTCCAGAAGAATGACTGGAAAGGTCTCCCAGTCTAATCAGCATATTGCCTTTTCACTAGTATAGATAGAGGCCTGGTGCACAGGTGGGGGCCAGATGGTTAGCCCTGAAGGGTGTCCTGGAGAAGAGTGAGGAATCTCTTAGAGGGTAGGGCAGCTTGGGCAAGAGGCCTGTGGTAGTTTGCAGAACACCATGCCCCCATTGGGGTGAAGATCCCCACAGTGGGGGAGGTGCTGCCCTGGTCCAAGGGCTGGGGCAGACTGCAGGCCAGTCACACCCCAATGGGGTGAGGGTCCCCATTGGGGGTCGTAACCAGCTTGGGTGAGGAAATAAGGACTGTTTTCTGGCTGGCCACACCCCCTTCAGGTTGGGGGTTCCCTCTGGGGTGCCTGGCCAACCTTGGTGAAAAGATGAGGGCTATTTGCAAGCCCCTCTCTCTGTCACTGGCACAGGTAACCCAACCCTCCCATGTTATCTGTCTGGCTCCCTGGCTGCATCCATCTTTATCCCATTAATTTGCATATTTCCTCCTGGTTAGCTGTGGGTATTGCAAAGTGATGGTCAATTACAATATTACTCTTTTATTAGATAGGATAGTGTTATGACCTGGCTAGTTTTTCTCAATGGTTAGAACATGAGCCTGTGAACTGAAGGATGTTAGGTTTGGTTCAGAGTCCAGGACATGTACTAGTAGTTCAGTAGCAGGTTCCCCAGCCCAGATTAGGGCAGGTGTGGAAAGCAACTTCTGATGTGCATCTCCCATATTGTGTGTGTTTCTCTCTCTTTACTCTTTCCTTCCCTCTACTCTCTAAAAGTCAATGGGTAAAATATTTATCAAGAAGAATTAAAAATCCTATCTAATAAAAGAATAATATGCAAAAAATCAACCGAAGGACTTATATACATGCATATAAGTACAACCAATGGACACAAAACTCTGGGGAGGAAGGGCAGGTATGGGAGGGGGTGGGCAATCATATATGTACAAAGATAATAATTTAATTTAAAAATTTAAAAAAAGAATAATATGCAAATTGACCATCAAACCAACACACTAGATTGCTGCCCCATGTGATCAAAGATTGCTGCCCCCATATGGTCAAAGATAGCCATCCCCATCTGGACACAAGATGGCCAACACCCAGACCTTGGGGAACCAGGCTCATACAGAGGGAGTCTGGGCTGTAAGTCGGAAACTCAGGGGAGCGGCACACGTTGGCACAGAAGATGCACTGTTGACTGTGCCACTGGATTGCCCTAGTGGGAAGGAGACAAAAGCTCCAGACTGCTCTGAACCCCACTTCCAAACCCACTTCTGACTGCACTGAACCCCAGTTCCAGGCTCACTGGGGGAGAGACTAGACTGTCTGGTAGTGGGCGAAACTTGAGGGCACCTTTATCTCACAGGTGCTTGAAGCGAGTATCAAAGGACACTGAGGAACACTGAGACACAGGAACCTCATAGGGCGGGGCTGAAAGGAAGCCAAGGCTGTAGGCTTCACCCTGAAACTCTGCCCCATCCAAGCTGAACGCAGAGACTTGTGCAATTTTCCAAGTCTAGTCAAATAAGGCTGTCTCCTGGCATAGTCACAGCTGATCCTCACAGCCAATTGGCCTGGAGATCTATTCCTCCCAGTGATACCAACAACAATCAAGACTTAACTACAACAAGGCTGTACACACAGTTCACAAAAGGGGGTACCAAGAGTGTCCACCTTAGGTAACTGGGAGGCTGACCCACTGAACAATATAGGACACCTTAGCACACAAAGCCACCCTACCAACTCAGGGAAGCAGCGAAAATGCCGACACAAGGAAACAGATCACTAACGAAAGAAATGGAGGTCAACAAGTGACTGGATACAGAGTTCAAAATGATGCTTGTAAGGTTTTTCAAGAGTTTCCTAGAAAAGGCTGATAAAATAAATGAGACTTATGAGGATATGAAAAGGAATCAACTAGAAATAAAAAATACATTGTCTGAAATATTATACAGAGTCCTAAAAACAGAATGGAAGATAGCAAGAATCAAGTCAAAGATTTGAAACATAAAGAGCCAGAGAATCCAGAAAGTTGAAGATAATGTAAGGAACCTCTGGGACAACTTCAAGGGAACCAACATCAGAATTATGGGGTCCCAGGAGAAGAGAGAGAGCAAGATACCAAAAGAATATTAGAAGAAATAGTGACAGAAAACTTCCCCCACCTGGTGAAAGAATTAGACTTACAAGTCCAGGAAGGTCACAGAACTCCAAACAAAAGGAATCCAAAGAGGACCACACCAAGACAAATCATAATTAAAATGCCAAGAGCAAAAGACAAGGAGAGAATATTAAAAGCAGCAAGAGAAAAGCAGGTAGTTACCTATAAAGGAGCACCCATAAGATTGTCAGCTGATTTCTCAACAGAAACCAAGAAACATTCAAGGTGATGAATAGCAAGAACCTACAGCCAAAAATACTCTACCCAGCAAAGCTATCACTCAGAATTGAAGGCCAGATAAAGAGCTTCACAAATAAAAAAAAGGAGTTCGCTGGGACCGGTTTGGCTCAGTGGATAGAGCGTCGGCTTGGGGACTGAAGGGTCCCGGGTTCGATTCCGGTCAAGGGCATGTACATTGGTTGCGGGCACATCCCCGGTAGGGGGTGTGCAAGAGGCGGCTGGTCGATGTTTCTCTCTCATTGTTGTTTCTAGCTCTCTATCTCTCTCCCTTCCTCTCTGTAAAAAGTCAATAAAATATATTTTAAAAATAAATAAATAACTAAATAAATAAATAAATAAATAAAAATAACCCAGGAAATAAAACTAACTTAAAAAAAAAAAAAATTTATGAACAACAAATACGTAACAAGTGAATTTAAAAACCAAGGGAATTAAAAAATCTGATGAACAATATTAACTGGTGAATATAATAAAATCAGAGGTACAGAAGGGAAGTGGACTGACGATTCTCGGGGGGAAAGGGGAGAGGGGGGTGTGGGAAGAGACTGAACAAAAACTGTGCACCTATGGATGAGGACAATGGGGAGTGGGGAGAGAGCAGAGGGTGGGGTGGGAACCTGGTGGAGGGGAGCAATGGAGGGAGAAAAATTGAGGAACATTTGTAGTAATATGAACAATAAAGATTTCTTTAAAAAAAAAAAAAAAGATGGCCAACACAAGATGGCCAGCAGGGGAGGGCAGTTCGGAGGGACCAGTCCTGTAGGTGAGGACAGTTGTGGGGGATCAGGCAGACAAGATAGGGCAGTTGGGAGTCTACTAGGCCTCCAGGAGGGCAGTTAGAGAGAACCAAGCCTGCAGGGAAGGGAAGCTGGGATAACTAGGCCTATTGCAGGGGACTAGACATGCAGGGGAGGGCAGTTGCAGGGGATAAGGCCGGCAGGGTAAGGCAGTTGGGGGAGACTAGACCTACAGGGGAGGGCAGTTGGAGAGGACCAGGTCTGCAAGGAAAGGCAGGTGGGGGGAACCAAGCCTGCAGGGGAGGGCAAGTGGAGGTGACCAGGCCATCGGGGGTAGAAGGGACAGTTTGAGGCAACTAGGTAGGCAGGTGAGTAAATTGGGGGTTATCAGGCTGGCAGGTAGAAGCAGTTCGGACATCAGGCACGCAGGCAGGCATACAATTGGGAGCCAGCAGTGCTGGATTGTGAGAGGGAGTCTGACTGCCCATTTAAGCCCAATCAAACATCATTTGAGGGGTCCCAGATTGGAGAGGGTGCAGGCTTGAGGGACACAACCCCCAATGCAGGAATTTTGTGCACCAGGCCTCTAGTCCTATCTAATAAATACTAATATGCAAATTAATCATCACTCCACTACACCCACAAGCCATGTCAACCAGACACATCCACCAGCCAATCAGGAGCAAGTATGCAAATTAACCCCAACCAAGATATCTGTGGCCACAGAGCAAGCAGGAAGGAGGCTTGGATGTCCTGGTGATAGAATAAGCCAAGCTTTCCACACACCCTGGCAGGCCCAGGCCTCCACTCAAGGCTACAGAGTTTCAATTATAGAAGATAAAAGCCACAGAGAAGCAGGAGGCTTGGCTCTGTTCCAGGCTACAAAGTTTCAATTGTAGAAGGTAAATAAATTCCAGATACCAGGGCCTCGGCATGGGTCACCTGGAGGGGGGTGTGGAGGGGAGGGGGAGAGTAGAGGGGCCGCACGCATGTAGTTGGCCTACAATCCACCACAGGCCCCTCACCCAGGCCACCCCACGCCCCAAGAAAAACCCCACCCTGATTAAGGAGACTTCAGGGCAAACCTGATTGCCCCCACCAGCCCTCTTATCCTATCTAATAAAAGAGTAATATGCAGATTGACCATCACTCCAACACACAAGATGGCTGCCCCCATGTGGTCAAAGACCCTCCCCCATGTGGACACAAGATGGCCACCACAAGATGACCAGGAGGGAGGGTAGTTGGGAGGGACCAGGCCCACCGGGGAGGGCAGTTAGGGATGACCAGGCCGGCAGAGGAGGGAAGTTGGGGGCAAACAGGCTGGCAGAGGAGCAGTTGGGCATCCATCAGGCTGGCATGGGAGTGGCTAGGGGTGATCAGGCTGGCAGGCAGAAGTAGTTAGAGGCAATCAGGAAGGCAAGCAGATGAGCAGTTGGGAGCCAGCAGTCCTGGATTGTGAGAGGGATGTCCTACTGCTCAGTGGGATCAGGCCTAACTGTGTAGTTGGACATCCCTTGAGGGCTCCCAGATTGGAGAGGATGCAGGCTGGGTTGTATGACACACATCCCGACATGTATGATTTTGTGCACCAGGCCTCCAGTATATAAAGTGTTATAAGATACTGAAAAATTATATAATCAATTTATGTAACGTAAATCAAATGAAATTCTCACTGACACATAAATTACCAAAACTAACTTTAAAAAAACAAGAATTTTCAACAAATTTATCTGTAAAGAAATTGAATCATATTTGAAATGTTTCCACCTAAAAAGGGGAGCAGAGGATTTTCACTTAAAAAAAGAAAGGTTTGGATCCTCTGGCTTCACTGGTGAGTTCTACCAAACACTTAAAGAAATAGTACAAATTTTTCTCAAATAGTTTCCAAAGAATAAAGAGGAAGGGAACACTTTCTAACATATTCTGAAAGGTCAGTATTATATTCATCCCCAAACCAAATATTAGACCCAGAAAAAGAAAACAAAACAAAACAAACAAACCAAAAAAAAAGCAAACAAAAGACAATAATAACTTTTTGGAATATTATGTAAAATTTTTCAAAAATAATGTCAAAATTAATTTACTGGCATAAAAGAAATTTATAACCCCTCAATGACAGATGATTCAACATACTCATATCATTCAATGTAATACTTGACATTAATAGAATAACTTAAAAAATAATTCTAAGATCAGTTCACCTTATAAAAACACTCATTTTAACAGTACAGAGAAACCGTCTGGCTGGTGTGGCTCCGTGATTGAGTATTGACCCATGAACCAGCAGGTGATGGTTGGATAACTGGTCAAGGCACATCCCCGGGTTGTAGTCTTGATCCCCAGTAGAGGGTGTGCAGAAGGCACCTGATCTATGATTCTCTCTCATCCTTAATGTTTCTATCACTCTTTCCCTTCCTCGCTGAAATCAATACAGATTTTAAAAAATGTATATATGGAAAGAACATAACTAAGAAAAAACATTTATAAAAACCCAAGTTAATTATACCATCTTTATTTGCAACTGCCACAATTTGGAAGCAACCCCATTGTCCTTTATTATGTGAACGAAGATATAAACTATGGTACATCCAAACAATGTTATTCAGATATCAACAGATATGGGACATTAGGCTGTAAAAAGAAATGGAGGAACCTTGAATATATATTATTAAATAAAAGAGTCTGAAAAAACTACCTAGTCTCTGATTACAACCGGAAAAGGTACATTATGTGAACAATAGAAAGATTGGTTGGGAAAGGAAAGAGAAAGGATTTTTAGTGCAATAAAAAAAGCTCTGATGGTACCACAATTATAAAAAAACACTAGAGGCCTAGTTCACAAAATTCATGCATGGGAAAGACGGGGTGTTCCTCAGCCCGGCCTGCACCCTCTTGCAATTCAGGACCCTTCAGAGTAGGTCCAACTGTCAGGATAGGACCTAATCTAACAGTAGGACATCCCAATCACAATCTAGGACTGATGGTTCCTAACTGCAAACTTGCCTACTTGCCTGATTGCCCCAACCTCCTCTGCCTGCCAGACTTATCACCCCTGAACACTTCCCTGCCAGCCTGCTCACTCCCAACTGTCCCCCTGCTGGCCGGCTTGCCTCTAACTTGCCCCCCTACACATCTACTCATCCCCAATGCTCCCCCTTGCCGGTCTGACCAACCCCGTTGTCCCCCTCCACCAGCCTGATCATCTACAACTGTCGTCCCATCCTGGCTTGATCACCCACACTGCCCTGCTTTCTTGTCCTCTAACCATCCCTATCTTGGCCCCGTCAACATGGCTTTGTTCAGAAGAACGTCCAGGGGATCTCTTGGAAAGTCTCCCAGTCTAATTAGCATATTGTCTTTTTATTAGTATAGAGGACTGGTACAGAGATGGGAGGCTGGCTGCTTTGCCCTGAAAGGTGTACCGGACCTGGGTGGGGGGTTCCTTGCAGCATGGGGCAGCCTGTGTGATGAGCCTATGGTGGTTTGCAAGCCAGCCACAACCAAGGTACATGCCCTTGACTGGAATCAAACCCAGGACCTCTCAGTCTGCAGGGCAATCAGGAGGGCAGACAGGCGAGCAGTTGGAAGCCAGCAGTCCTGGATTGTGAGAGGGATCCCAGATTGAAGAGGGTGTAGGCTGGGCTGAGGGACACCACTACCCTCTTCCCCTCCTCCCCCACATGCATGAATTTCATGCACTGAGCCTCTAGTAATCCTGATAAAGAAAGTGTATGCAACCAATATTGTAGCACTAAAATATATTTTAAAAATTTTGAAGGACTTTTAAAGTTAGTTTATTTTTTTTTTTTAATATAATTTATTGACTTCAGAGAATAAGGGAGAGGAAAAGAGAAATAGAAACATCAATGACGGTAATCCTTAATCAATAACTTCCTGCACGCCCCTATTGGGGATCGAGCCCACAATCTCAGCATGTGCCCTTTGCCACAATTGAACCCAAAACCCATCAAAGCATAGGCCTATGCTCTCTCCACTGAGCCTAACCATCTATGGCAAAAAACTTCTAGAGGACTTTAAGAGATAGATCAAAAGTAATATATTCATAGTAAAGGACATGTACACCCCATTGACTTTACTGGGTAGATATCCAGACAATAAATCAACAATGAAATAGTGACTATAGAATTGTACTATTAGTTTTTAGCTATATTACTATTACTTATAATTACACTGTGTTTTGAGAATTTACTTAATACAATTTGAAGTCTGTGTTTATTACATGTGCCAAAAGGCTTTTTATTGTGTGTCCATGAAAACTGCTGCATTTCACTATTAGCTGTGGGTTCTATGCAGGGCAATTGAATATATATTATGATTGCTATATATAATGTAATTCATACTATCATATCCTGCCCAAGATTAATTATTTTTGGCTGGTTGATTGTGCAATTATTGAATAAGGATTACTGGAGACTTCAATGATAATAGCAGATTCATATATCTCATAAGATTTGTCAGTTTTAACCTCATGTATTTTTATGCTGCCAATTGTACATATGTTTAGAATGGTTCCATTACAAGCTATCACAATCTTTGCATTTAAAGTGTGTTTACAATACTCATTCTAAAAAAAAAACTAAGTCCAAATAATACTATACTACTTCCAGGAGTTTTATAAACTATTTGTTCAGAATATTCCCAATTTCCTTTTCCATTTCTGCTAATATTATTTCATTTTACATATTTAATTAAAAAATCTAAACAATCTATAAAAATCTAACCATAAGTTTAATGATATATTCTCCATCTTTCTCCTAGGGGAAGGGCTAATTCTATCTAATAAAGAGGGACTATGCAAATTTAACATCATGCTGTCACAAAGATGGAAGCACCTAAGGCCACAAGATGGTGGCACCAAGTCCCCTCAGCTCCACTGGAGTCCCACAGTCCTTTCAGGCCAGCTGGGGGGAAGAAGGGGGGAAAGTGGAGGGTTGGTGGCAGGTGCATGGTGCAGCCAATTCCACCCTCAGCTCCCCAGATGCCCAAGTCCAGCCTGAGACTCAGACAAGCCTTGGATGGAGGCTGCCCAACTGCCAAGGGACAGCCCAAGGTGCAGGCAAGCCTCGGATGGCAAATGCCTAGCTGCCAAAGCAGGCCCAAAGTCCATGCAAACCTCAGATGTTGGCTTGCTCTGGCAGCAGAGATGTGATGAAGGCATCGTCTTTCCCTGATTGCCAGGATGCCTCCCACCAAGGCCTCCTGGACAATGAGAGGAGGCAGGCCAGGCTGAGGGACCCCGCTCCCATGCATGAATTTTCATGCACCAGGTCTCTAGTTTCTAAATAGAAATTTAAAGTCAACAAAGGAGAGCCTGACAAAGCACTTCCTTTGACTTTATGATACAGGCGGAGCACATGTAGAGTCCAAATAGTGTCATATGTGCTATAAAATATATCTGAAATATTATATTAGGTAAATATCAAAATGACTACCACCTTAAAAAAGCATAAACTAGAATCACATCATGCCTTACCAAGCAAAAATACCAATTTTAAACTATGCTAGTGAGGCAATATACAAACTAGTATACAATTTTCAGTATACAAATTTGCTCAGTTAAAAAGTAAGCATGGAAGCTGAAATGGTCTCTATACATTTAGTCTGGCATTCAGTAAATAATTCAAAGCAAACTGGGGGGAAATTTTTAAAGAAAAATCAAGTAGAAAAACTGAATAAAACAAAAAAAGAAATTCAGTTACTGAAATTCTTAAACACTAACTTTTAAAATAACTGATCAATATACTCTAAAATCCCTACCCAGTTTGGCTCAGTGGAGAGAGTACTGACTCATGAACTAAAGGGCCAATGCTAATGCCTCCCAGTAAAGGCACATTCCTTAGCTGCAGGCTAGATTGCCAGCCCTGGTAGGGCATAACAATGAGGCAACCAATTGATGTTTCTCTCTTTATCTCCTCCTCCTTTCGACTCAAAAATCCAATGGAAAAATATCCTCAGGTGAGGTTTCGCAACAAATATTCAAAAAAGTCAATGGTGAATAATTTTAACACAGAGTTACAAACTATATCAAAATCTATCCAAAATTTTAGGGAAAAAAATAACTAAACATAAGAACTAAAAAGTTGTTTAACTTTAGGTGAGATATAGAAAAAGATTCAACTGAAATAAAACTCAGAGAAAATAAATATGAAAGTGGAGAAAAACTGAAAATAAAAACAGAAAAGAGACAGTGAAACTTGTAACACACAAGTACTTAGTCAAAAGAAAAACAACTGAGGAACAGCAATTTTAAAGATGTAACTTCCTGTACAACCTAAGAGGATAAGATAAAGATTCAAGAAATATGGCAAATTACAAACAAGAAATCCTAAAGAATTAAGATCATGATTAGAAAACATCAGAAAACCAAATATAAAGACGAATTATTAAGTAGTCTGCAAAATAAGTAGTAAAATAAATCAAAACCTGGGTAAAGCTGTGCTTAACATTTTTCAGATTAATAATACAATCATGAGACTTCTTATCAAGAAAGAATAAAAATCTGAAGTCAATGGAATACAAATTTCAAACTATGGAAATAAAATACAATTCTATACCTATTGAAAACATCCATCAAAAATAAAAAAGATCTGTGGTAAATAAGGGAATAAAGCAGACTATGATACACAAAATCAAGTTTAATTCCATTAACATAATTCTTCGAGAATTGATTTAATAGACATGCAATATTTTTTAAATAAGAAAGTTTAAAAGCATATAGGGGACACCTGAACTCACCCAACTCTACATATTACCATGATTTGTCCAGTAACAACAAAATATACATTCTTTCTAATAAAAACAAGGAATTGGTCATTTACAAAGACTGATGCAATGTAAAATTATCTAGTAGATTTAAATAATGAGTTAACATCAACTTTAAGTTGGAAATAAGTAAAACACAACATAACCAGAAAATTATATAATTACTAGGGGCCCAGTGCACAAATTCATGCACTTTGAATGGCACTGTGGGCCACTAGGCTGTGGTGGGCAGAGGGCATGTTTCTACCCATCCTCCATACCTCCACCCAGCCCCTCCCACCACAGCCTCTGGTCCCTAAACTGCCAGCGGTCCAACTCCCACCGCCACAGCCCCCACATGCTGCCGCGCTGACCCTGCTCATGCCCGCTAACAGTGTGGATCGATTGGGGCTGAAGTAAACCAACTGGGGGTTGCAGCAGGTGTACTCACAAGGGAAATCAGAGTCTTGAGCTGAAACTTGCATTGTTGACAGTACCATGCAATCAGAACTGGCGCCAGGCACCAGCAGAGGGTGTGAGCAACAGCTCTGGCAACAGCAGCAGGTATAAATGCCAAGCAGGATAGTGACACACGGGAGCAAGTAATTTTCAGTAACCACTAGAGGCTTGCCCTGATGACAGTAACCACTAGAGGCTTGCCCTGATTTCAGTAACCACTAGAGGCTTGCCCTGATGACTGTCCACACCTTCGTCTGATGCCCCCACTAACCTGCTCCACCATTCCACCAGCGCTGACTACAGCCATGTTCCATGTTCCATGCACACTCCCTGGTGGTCAGCACACATCAGAGTGAACAGTAGTTCGTTTGTTCCCCTGTTGGTCTATTTGAACATTAGCATTTTATACGTATCCTGGGAACCCAGTGCATAAAATTCATGCACTGGGGGTGGTCAGAGTCCCCATCTCACATACTGGGAGCACTCAGGGGATGTCCTACTGACGGATGTCCCAGGGGGCGTAGTCCTAAACTGCAGTCTGGCCTCCCTTTGTGGGAGGTGAACAGGCTGATCCGGGAAAGACCTGTCACCCTGCTGCTTCACCCTGCTGCTTCAGCCACTGCCAGTCACCACAGCCAACAAGTTGTTTTCAACAACACAGACTCCAGTCCCTACAACCTTAAAAAAATGACAACTTTCTTTAGGCATTTTCAACATGTCTTTCATAGAATTTGACCTTTCTTTCTTTTTTTTTCACCCTCACTGAAGGATAGATATGTTTCCATTGACTTTAGAGAACATAGAAGAGAAAAAGAAACACAGAGCCACATCAAAGTGAGAGGAACACTTTGATTGGTTGCCTCCTGCATGAGCCTTGAAATAGGCCCCAGCCAGGAAGGAGTCTGCAACCTAGGTACATGCTCTTGATCAGAACCCAGACCCTGAAGTCAGCAAGCTGAAGCTCTATCCACTGAATCAAACCAGCTAGGGTAGGATATGACATTTCTTAACCCTCCAGCTGCGGACCTTCATTTTTTTTCTACAGAAGTATGATGGAAAAACCCTAGATCACCTTTTTGGATTCTTATTACCCAAGTTAGTAAGAATAGTACCAGTGGCATACAGGAAGCTTAGCCAATGTGCAGTCAGAAAAGCTGTTTCCTCTAATAATTTACACCAATCGCAGGCTGGGCCGTGGCCAGGCCTAAAACCTCTGGCGAAAGTTTTAAGCCTAGGCAGGGGCCCTCCAGCTCCCTTTGATTGCAAGTTCCACCCTGCCTATGCCTGCCCAGGCCAAAAGCCTCTTAGGCTGGACCAGAGCCCCAGACCCCTGTGGGTGATCAATGAGGGTCTGCTCCTGCTCCTACGATCGATTACAGAGGGTCTGCTCTTGCTCAAGGCCAAAAGCCTGCACCGGGAGCAGGAGAGCCCCAGCTCCCTGCAATCTATCCAAGAGCGGACCCCCAGCTCCCTGTGATCGATCGCTGGGGCTCAAGGCCGAAAGCCAGGCCAAAGCAGAAGCAGAGCCCCAGCTCCCTGAAATGGATCGAATGGGATCCACTCCTGCACCAGGCTGAAAGCCTCTGCCTCTGCCTCGAGCAGGAGTGGAGTCCCAGCTTCCTGCGATCAATCTCAGGGGATCCACTCCTGCCCAGGCCTTACCTCACAATGACCTAGATGCCAGGATGTTCCTGGTACACGGTTGCTGGTTGCCTATGTATACAAATTAATTGCCATCTTGTTTGGGTTAATTTGCATAGTCACTCTGACTGGCTATCAGTGTAGTGAAGGTACGGTCAATTTAAATGCTTGTCTATTATTAGGTAAGATATAATCTAGAGGCCTGGTGCATAAATTCATAATTGAGTGGGGTCCCTTGAAATAGCCTGCGAGGATTGGAAGCCAGCTGGTGACTTAGGAAAGCAGCCCCAGCTCATGCCTCAGCCATGGCCTTGTGCTGCTCCCTTATTTGTACCTCCATTCAACCAATGGATCAATCAAGCCACCCTGCTCAGTATCCTCAATGCCTGGTCACTGGGCAGTGGCCTCACCTCCCTGCCATTGGTCACCATCTGCAGGGTAATTGGGCCCCTGCTATAACCTGCCTTAGCCTGGTAATGCCTGCTCACCTGCTGTACCATCCCATCATGGCACTGCTCTCATTGGAGCCCAAGGGGGCAAGAAGCACGTCCACTGACGCCCATGCCAATACCATGTCGCTGATGCCTGCCATGTTTCGACCGCCCTCTGGTGGTGAGCGCACATCATAGCAAGTAGTCAAACTCCTGGTCTCTGGGTTGAATGACAGGCCAAGGGAGAAATTTGCATATTGGGCTTTTATTATAAAGGATTAATCAATGTGTCTCATGAATGATGGATTCAAGAAATTAAGTAATAATTAAAATTACAAACTAATCTATCTACAATAACAGAAACATGCAAATTGTCTGCACCTCCTATATCAAATAAGCCATGCCCACCAGCCAATTAGGAGCAAGTATGTAAATTAACCCAACCAAGATGGCTGTGGTCATAGAGCTAGAGCAAGCAGGAGGCTTGGGTTGCCCTGGCGACAAAGGAAATCAAGCTTCCTGCCTGCCTTGGCCAGCCCTGGCATCCGCTCAAGTCTACAGTTTCAATTATAGAAGATAAATAAATCCCATATACCTGCTTCCAGCCGGTCCTGGCCTCCACTCAAGACTACAAAGTTTCAATTATCCTATCTAATAAAAGAGTAATATGCAAATTGACGGTCACTCCAACACAAGGTGGCGGCCCCCATGTGGCCAAAGATGGCTGTGCCCATGTGGACAGAAGATGGCCGCCATAAGATAGCCAGAAGGGGAGGGCAATTGTGGGTGATCAGGCCAGCAGGGAGGGCAGTTAGCAATGACTGGGCTAGTAGAGGAGGACAGTTCAGAGAACCCAAGTCTGCAGGGGAAGGCACTTGGGGGGGCCCAGGCCTGCACCAAGGGCAATTGGGGGGACCAGGCCTGCACTGGAGAGCAATGGAGGGGAACTAGGACAGAAGGAAGAGCAGGTGGGGGAGACCAGGTCTGAAGAGGGGGCAGGAGTAGGTGATCAGGCCAGCAGGGAAGGTGGTTAAGGCTGACCAGGCCAGCGGAGGACAGTTAGGGGAGACCTGGCCAACAGGTGAAGGCAGTTGTGAGAGGACCAGACCAGTAAGGGAGGAGAGTTAGGGGACCCCAGACTGCAGAGGAGGGCAGTAGGGAGCAACCAGACTGGTAGAGGAGGACAGTTAAGGATGACCAGGTCAGCATGGGAGGGCCGTTAGAAGCATTCAGGCATTAGAGTGGTTAGGGGATGATCAGGCTGGCAGGCAGAAGCAGTTAGGGGTAATCAGAAGGCAGGCAAGTGAGCAGTTGGGAGCTATCAATCCTGGACTGTGAGAGGGATGTCAACTTCCAGTTTAGGCCAGATTTCTGTAAATCAGCAGTAGGACATCCCTCAAGGGGTCCCAGATTGGAGAGGGTGAAGGCCAGGCTGGAGAACAACCCCCTCCCATGCATGAATTTCGTGCACCCGACCACTGGTATATAAGTATGTATATGTATGTATGTGTATGTATGTATGTATGCATATATAAAAGCTTTAAGCAACTGGCGAGTACTATGATGCACACTAAACACCAAGGGATAGATAGTCAACATAGGATGGTAATCATGGGCAGGAAAATGTGGAACACACTGATGAATCTCAGAAAGAACTGGGGAGGGTGGAAAGATATTAACTAAAGATCTTATATACATACTTATAGCCTGTTGCATGAAGAGATTCATGCAATAGGCCTTCCTTCCCTTGACTTCCAGCACTGGTTTTCTCTGGTTGGGTTAATTTACAGGACCCAAGACTTCGATCCGGCCAGAGTCTGCCTTCTTCATCTTTGCTACAGACCCTGGACTCTGCAGTCTTGTCTTTGCTGTGACCGAAGTGTTGCTCCTATAGATCCCTTTACATCCCCCTCCCTTTCTCATAGCAGGCGTCCTGCCCCACCTGGCCACTCAGTGCCTCAAGCAGCTGGGTGGTGGTCATCTTTGGTCTTCTAATTTGCATACTCACTCTGACTGGCTGTGGGCATAGTGGAGATACGATCAATTTGTATATTTGTCTATTATAAGGTAAGACTAGAGGCTCTGCCTTTGAAGGTCAGTCTGTAATCAGGTCTCTGACAACCCTAAGGGATCCCAAGAGGATGCAAGCCAGGCCAAGGGACCCCACCAGTACATGAATCCATGCACCTCGCCTCTAGTTTTATATGAAGAAGAAACATACACCAACCTTATGGAATGCATCAAATCATTTTTACTGTACAATTATGGCATTGATCCCTTACATGTCAAAAATTAGCAAAAAGCAACACTGAATAAGTTATACCAAAGAAAGTAATGAGAACAAATATCAGAAACTAATAAAATAGAAAGCTACCATAGTGTATGCATGTAGTTTTTAAGTTATCTATATAATAAAAGAGTAATAAGCAAATTGACCTTAACAGCAGAATGTCCAGTTGCTAAGAGGTGCACTGATGACAGGGGCAGATGCTCAATGTGCTTCCACAGGGGAGCACTACTCAGCCAGAAGCCAGCTAGCTAGCATGGCTAGCCAGTGCAGCGGTGGTGATGGGAGCTTCTCCCACCTCCACAGCAGTGCTAAGGATGTCCTACTAATGGCTTAGGTTGTTAATTGGGCATCCCCTGAGGGCTCCTGGGATACCAGAAAAATATCTGACTGCCAGCTTAGGCCCAATCCTCTGGGGAGTGGGCCTAAATTGACAGGTGGATTTCCCTGTGGGGTCCCAGACTGAGAGGGCGCAGGCCGGGCTGAGGGATCCACCCTCCCACACAGAGGACACAAATTTTCATGCACTGGGTCTCTAGTCTAAAATAATAAAACTGTAATATGCTAATTAGACCAAATGAAAGCTCTAACAAGAGTAACCAACAAAAAGTGTGGGTTCAAATAAATAAAATCAGTAGATTTTGTTTCTGAATATCACAGATCTCTAGAAACAAATGTATGCCAATAATGTTCAGATTAATTGAAAAAAATCTCTTCCCTAAAATTGAATCCAACCAAAGTAAGGTTACACAAACTTCCATATATGAGAAATCTTAGATCAAATGGTTTGACCAGTAAAATTTTATAAACACTAAAAAAATAATCTTTAACACAAAAGTCTTCCCGAGAATACAAAATCATATCATTTCAAAATACCTCTTGTGAAACAAGTATAATCACAAGTGGAGATTCCAAAATCTCCAAAGGACATTACAAAAAGTAGAAACAAATATCAGTCATGAACACAAATACTAAGCAAGTCTTTCACTGGTGTCTGTGAAGGATGGGCCAGAACTCTTATGAATACCAAAATCCATCACTGCTCAAATCTCTTGTATAAAGGATACCAAAATCCATCAATGCTTTTATAAAACTAGAGGCCTGATACATGGGTACCTCAGCCAGACCTGCACACTCTCACAATCCAGGACCCATTGGGGAATGTCTGAGTGCCAGTTTCAGCAATGTGATATTGCCCAAAAGATATAGCAGTGCACGAAGTGGCAGGTGCCACTTATCACAGTGCCTGCTGCTACCACCACTGCTCAGTAGCATCCTGCCATGAAGGCAGAAGAGGCTCACACCACCACAGCAATGCTCGCCAGCTGGGAGGCTGGTGTCTATCACCCATCGGTCAGCTGAGCAGAATTTCCACTGTGGTAGTGCACTAACCACCAGGGAGCAGCTCCTGCATTGAACATCTGCACCCTGGTGGTCAATGAACATCATAGCAACCAGTAGTTCGGTTGTTTGGTCACTTAAACTTTTACATATATATTAGAGGCCTGGTGCATAAAATTCCTGCACAGGGAAGTGTGTCCCTCTGCTCAACCTGCACCCTCTCCAATCTGGGACCCTTGATTATTAAACCTTTGCACTCCGCTGTCCCCTCTCAGGGGACATCGGAATTCTAGCATATCACTCAGATGTCCCCTCTGAGGGGACATTGCAGTTTATTAGTGATTACGGGGAATTGAGTTATTTCAATGCACTCCGCCGCAAAGTAGCGTCGAGTAGCTGGTAGCCAATGTCCAGAATGGTTCGGAGTGCAAAGGGTTAAAATCTCTTGCACATAAATAAGACTGACATGTAATACCTGGAGCTCTAAATTAAACCTCTAAATGATATGACTTCATTTATTTGGGCCCACATATGACTAACACCCAAAGATATAGCAAGATTGGACATATTCAGGCTTTCAATAAATCTTTTTATAATATTTAATATTTTTATAAAATATAAATCTTTTTATAATATCTAATTATAATATTCACTAGAGACTGGTGCACAAAATTCGGGGGCTGTCCCTCAACTCAGCCTGCACCCTCTCCAATCTGGGACACCTTGAAGGATGTCCTACTGCTGGTCTATAGGGATTGGCCTAAATGGGCAATTGGACATCTCTCTCACAATCTAGGACTGCTGGCTTCCAACTGCTTGTTTGTCCCTTCCTGAATGTCCCTAACCGCTTCTACCTGCCAGCCTGATAACCCCCTAACCATTCCCCTGCCAGCCTGATTGATGCCTAACTGCTCCCTTGCCAGCCTGTTTGCCCTCTCCCCGGCAGGCCTGGGTCAACCCCAACTGCCATTCCTTGCAGGACCTGTCGCCCCCAAATTCCTTCATCTGCCAGCCCTGGGTGACCCACAACTACCCTTCCCTACAGGTCCCATTGCCCCAAATTCCCTTCTCTGCCAGCCTGGTCACGCCTAACTGCCCTTCCCTGAAGGTTTGATTGCCCCCAACTGCCCTCTCTTGCAGCCCTGCCCTCTCCAAACTGCCTTCCCCTGCTGTCCATCTTACGGTGAACATCTTGTGTCCACATAGAGGCAGTCATCTTTGACTACATGGGGCAGCCATCTTTGTGTTGGAGTGATGGTAAATTTGCATATTATTCTTTTATTTGATAGGATTAGATAGGATGGGTGCATGGGTGGAGGCCACCTGGTTTTCCCTGAAAGATGTCACTGATCAAGATGGGGGTTCCTTTGGGACTTAGGGTGGCCTGAGTGAGGGGCTTGTGGTGGTGTGCATACAGGCCATGCCCCCAGCAACCCAAGCGGAGGCCCTGGTATCTGGGATTTATCTATCTGTTATAATTGAAACTGTAACTTTGAGCAGAGCCAAGCCTCTTGCTTACTCAGTGGCCAAAGCCATTTTTGTGGGGAAGGCCAAGGCAGGCCAGGGCTGTGGAAACGTGGCTTCCTCCATTACTGGGGCAATTCAAGCCTACTGCTCTCTCCAGCTCCTGGCTGCCACCATTTCTGTTGGGATTTATTTATCTTCTATAATTGAAACTTTGTAGCCTTGAGTGGAGGCTTGTGCCAACCAGGATGTGCAGAAATCTAGGCTTCCTCTTTTGCCGGGAAACCCAAACCTATTGCTCTCTCCATAGCAGCAACCATCTTGGTTGGGTTAATTTGCACACTTTCTTCTGATTGGCTGATGGGCGCAGCTTGTGTGTGGCAGAGGTGCAGTCAATTCGCATATTATTCTTTTATTAGATAGGCTCAGTGCATGAATTTGTGCATGGGTGGGGTCCCTCGTCCTGGCCAGTGATTATGGTGGATTGAGGATGTTTTGCCCAGTCTTGATTGGGGCTAATAGGGGCTAGCAGGCTGAGAAGGAAATGTGGAAGGTTGGCTGGCCAAAAAAGGACCAAGGGAGGGCTCCAGGGAGTGACAGACCTATACACCTATTCCAGATCAGCCAGACCCAGCAGCAAACTAACCTACTAGTCTTAGCATCTGGTGGATAGGTCAGACACCTAGCATATTAGGTTTTTATATAGGTAGATGGCTGGTATCCTATATAATAAAAGCCAAATATGCAAATCAACCATAGGCTGACCACTAGGAGGTAGACGCTCAACGCATGAGCTGCCCCAGCAATAGCCCCGCAGATCAGCCCTGATCAATGGCTAGGCCTAGGAACCCAACCTGTACACAACTTTCGTGCATAAGGCTTTTACTCTGTTTCCCCCAAAATAAGACATATTAATTTTTTATATTAATTTTTTCTCCTGAAGTTGCACTAGGTCTTATTTTCAGGAGATGTCTTATCTTTCCATGCGCTAAGTCTTATTTTCAGAGGATGTCTTATTTTCGGGGAAACACAATAGTTTGCTTATAACCTTCACATATCCTCCCATGTACTTTAAATTATATCGAGATTCTTTATTCTATGTTATAAAAGCCTAATATGCTAAATGCTCAGTCAATTGGTCGGCCATTCAACCAATCAAAACATAATATATTGATGATATGCTAAGGCCACTCAACCTCTCATTATGATGTGCACTGATCACCAGGGGACAGATGCTCCAACCAGTAGGTGAGCTTGCTGATTGGGACTGAATGAGATGGCTGGACCTGCCCTGGAGCACTCCCGTAGTCCCTCCTCAGCTAGCCAACTTCCCACATCCTTCCCTGACCCCAGTGCACCAGTGGGGTCCCTCGGCCTGGTGTGTACCCTCTCACAATATGAGATTCCTCAGAAAATGTCAGAGAACTGGTTTTAATCTGATCTCATAGGCCCGACTGGGGACCCCACTGGTGCAAGAATTTGGACCTCTAATATATAATCACAATATATATGCTAAAGAGCAGTTACACTGTATTGCTTAGGGTATAGTGACAAGAACAGTTTGCACATGTTCCATACAGGCAAAACTACATAATCAAGAACAATATAACTCTCTTTGAATACTTGCAATCTGCATTTGGTTAAATTCCCAATAGGAAGCAAATAATCTTACCTAATAATAGACAAACATGTAAATTAACGAACCTGTGCTATGTCCAACAGACAATCAGAGAAAATATGCAAATTAGAAGGACAAAAATGGTGACCACCCAGCTGCTCCAGGCATGGAGTGGCCAGGTGAGGCAAGACACCTGCTATGAGAGGAAGGACAGGGGGCTAAGAGATCTACAGGAGCAGCACTCTGGCCACTGCAAAGACAAGACTGCAGACTCCGGGGTCTGCAGCAAAAATGAAGATGGCAGACTCCACCCTGAGTCTGCATCAAAGACAAAGGCAGCAGACAAAGGCAACAGATTCACGCCAGAACGAGGGCCTGGGTCCCAGGTGCCAGAGGAAAATCAGTGCTGAAAGCCAAGGGAGGTCTATTGCACAAATGTCTTCATGCAATGGGTCTCTAGTGTAAACAATAATACATCTAAATCAAGTTTTGTTTACTTCAGGGTCACAAGGCTGATTACAATTTGAAACATCAATATTAACTTCAAAATCCAAGCAAGATGCAGGAAACACACTTTTCTTTATATCTCCCAATTAAAGCCCACAGAAGTCACTCAACTTGACACATAAAACAAAAATAAGATTCCCAAAAACAAAGAAAAAGCGGTTACTGCTCTTAGAATTCAAGAAAAAATATAGCAGTAAGTTCCATGGGTTTGTTTTGCTTTTTGTGATTTGTGGGGGGTTTTTTGTTTGTTTGTTTTTTTGGTATTTTGTTGTTCACTTTGCTTTGTTTTGCCTCATATATTCCTTACTGTATTCTGGAAAAGATTCCACTTGAAAACAATAGGTGCAAATAAAAAAGCATCAAGAAAAGATTGCTCTCTCAACTTAAAAGACAAAGAAAGAAAGAAAGAAAGAAAGAAAGAAAGAAAGAAAGAAGGAAGGAAGGAAGGAAGGAAGGAAGGAAGGAAGGAAGGAAGGAAGGAAGGAAGGATATAAAGAAGGAAAGAAGGAAAGAAGGAAGAAAGGAAGGACACTTAAGGCAGTAAGATTCCGCTCCAGCAAATACAACAGGACTCTATGGTCACCTTTACCACTAGTCTAAAGTATTTAATCAAACATGCTGGACCAATGTTTTAATACTGTATTACAATTATGCAAAAAGTTCTTCACCTTGAAGAACTGAGTGAACACTACACATTGTCTCTGTTGCATATTTATAACTTCCTCTGTTTTAGAATAATGGGTTATGGTTAAAATCCTATATTTATGCAAAAGTGTCAGAAAATATCTCAATAGTCAGCAATGGTTGTTAAAAATTAAAAATAATCCAAATCAATTTCAGAAAAAAATAATAGAATTACTATGTGACAAATATACACTAAAGATATGAGAAAATCAAGTGTTTATAAATAAGAATTTTCACGTATTAAAAATTAGAAAAATAAAAAAAAACCTACTTTTAAATCCATAGCAAACTATTTGTTTCAGATTACTTTAACAGACCATTAAAATTTATAAACAAAAATTTTCTAACAGGAGAATTTTCTTGGATTAATAAGAAAAAGTTTTCCACTGAGATTAAGAATTCTTATAAATATCATATGAAAGTATACTTACTGCCTAGGCTTTCCTTTCTAAAAAGAATATATCCAGTTCAGAGTTCATGCCCTATTCTATGATAACAGCATCAATTAAAAAAAATAACAGACTTATACCAATTTTTAAAAATTCAAATGCAGGAATTCTATAACTTAATCTACAAATCAAGTGTAAAATTAATAATTGTCCTTCTTTAGAGCATGCTATGAAATACTTGTAAGTTCTAAAGCGCACAATGATAATAATAGATTGAATGTATTTTAAATCATTTTTCCTACATCAAAATAAACAAACGAAACAAACAACAACCTATTTTAACTCTTTTGCTTATACCTTTCCAACTTTCCCAATTATTAAAGAGGCTTTTCTTCTATACATTGTATATTTTCCGGTAATTTGTCAAAATTACTTGCCCATATATTTAATGCAAATTAGTTTCTAGACTCTCAATCCTGTTCCATTGAACTGTGTATTTTTTCTGAGAATACTATGCAATTTTGATTATTTTCACTCTGCAGTTAGGTTTCAAGTCAGGAAGTATGATAGCTCCAGCCTCATTCTTTTTTCTTAGGATTGCTTTGACTTTTGATTCCATAAAAATCTGGATTTTTTTCTTTAAAAAAAAAAAAATGCTTTTGTGACCCTGGCAGGAGTGGCTCAATAGTTTGGGTGTTATTCCATGCATCAAAGAGTTGTCATTTCAATTCCTGGTCAGGGCACATTTAGGGTTATGGGCTCCATCCCTGGTAGGGACCATGCAGGAGGCAGATGATTCATGTTTCCCTCTCTCAATGATGTCTGTCTCTCTTTCCTTTCCCCGCAATCTCTAAAAATTAATTTTAAAAATTTTAAATAAAAATGCCATTGTGAGTTTGATGATTTCATTAAATCTGTATATTTCTTTGGGTAATATGGCTATTTAAATATCTAAATACAAGAACTGAGAATCTCGTTCAACCCTTGGGTGGCTTGCTGGGCCTGAGGTGGACCCAATGGCGAAACGAATCTGGGGAGCGGGCTGGGGTACCCCAGGGCAATTGACAAACACTGACTTAACTGACCCCAAACTATCTTATTATAACCTTAATAATATAAATAATAAAACATGCAAATATCTTTCCTCTTTAGGGTATAATTTTGGATTAAATGTATCCATTTCATTTGTATATACATGACTTTTTTTCCATTCCATTACTTTATACTTGGATTTAAAAAAAGAATGAAATTCACTATCCAGTGTTTTTTTACTATCCATTGTTTTTCTCCTGAAACTCCGTATTACATGTATGTAATCTATTCTAATAAAAGGGTAATATGCAAATCTGTCAGGCCCCCTCACAGTACAACTGAACAACAGGCTGCGTGGAGTGACCAGGCCAGCAGAGAGTGCAATGAGAGGCAACTAGGTCAGGAACGGAGGCAGTTGGGAGCAACCAGGCCGGCAGAGGGAGGCAGTTAGGGACAACCAGGCCAGTGGACATCCCCTAAGAGGTCCCGGGTTAGAGAGGGGACAGGCTGCTCTAAGAAGACTACTCACACACACACCCCTGGCATGAATTTCAAGTATCTTAAAACTGAAATATATGCCGAAACCAGCTTGGCTCAGTGAATAAAGTGTTGGCCTGCATACTGAAAGGTCCCAGGTTCGATTCCAGTCAAGGGCACATCCCCAGTTGGGGGGAGGGGGTGCAGGAGGCAGCTGATCGATGATTCTCTCTCATCATGTTTCTAACTCTCTATCCCTCTCTCTTCCTCTCTGTAAAAAAATCAATAAAATATATTTTTTTAAAAACTGAAATATATATTACCTAATAAAAGAGTAATATGCAAATTAACCTCCACTCCGCTACACCCACAAGTCACACCCACCAGTCACAACCACCAGCCAATCAGAGCAAGTATGCAAATAAACCCCACAAAGATGGCTATAGTCACAGAGAGCAGGAGGGAGCCTTGGGTGTCCCCATCAATGGAGGAAGCCAGGCATTCTGCCTGTCCTAGCTGGCCTAAGCCTCCACTCAAGACTACAAAGTTTCAATTATAGAAAGTAAACAAATTCCAACAGAAATGGCAGCAGTCACAGAGCAAGCAGAAGGCTTGGCTCCGCTCCAGGCTACAAAGTTTCAATTGTAGACGGTAAATAAATCCCAGATACCATGGCCTCTGCTTGGGTTGCCAGGGGAATGGCTAGTCTGCAAACCACCAGAAGCCCCTCACTCAGGCCACCCCATGAGGACCTCCACCCTGATCCAGGACACCCTTCAGGGCAAACCAGCTGGGCCCCACCAATGTACCAGGCCTCTATCATATCTAATAAAAGAGTAATATGCACATTGACCATCACTCCAAGACACAATAGCAGCCCCCATGTGGACACAAGATGGCCACCACAAGAAGGGCAGTTGGGAGACACCAAGCCAGCAAGGGAGGGATGTTGGAAGTGATCATCCCAGCAGGATAGGGCAGTTAGGGGTGATAAGGCTGGCAGAGGAGGAAAAGTTGGGGCAAACAGGCTAGCAGGGGAGCAGTTAGACATCAATCAGGCTGGCAGGGGAGTGGTTAGGGGGTGATCAGGCTGGCAGGCAGAAGCAGTTAGGGGCAATCAGTCAGCCAGGCAGGTGAGCATTTGGGAGCCAGCAGTCCTGGATTGTGAGAGGGATCCCAGATTGCAGAGGGTGCAGGCTGGGTTGAGGGATATCCACCCCCCTTCTGACCTCATGCATGAATTTCTTACACCGAGCCTCTAGTATAATAATAAACATTCAACTACACACTTTATGGATGAACTCTACATAATTATGTTCAGTCTCCTACACACTTTCTAATTTTCTACTATGAACTTTAAATTTGTATGTCATTATAGTATTCAATTCAACAACCAAACACAATCTGCCATATACCAGTAGTAACTATTCTAAAATTAAACTGAGCCGGGACCGGTTTGGCTCAGTGGATAGAGCGTCGGTCTGCGGACTGAAAGGTCCTGGGTTTGATTCCGGTCAAGGGCATGTACCTTGGTTGCGGGCACATCCCCAGTAGGGGGTTTGCAAGGGGCAGCTGGTCGGTGTTTGTCTCTCATCGACATTTCTAACTCTCTGTCCCTCTCAATTCCTCTCTGTGTAAAATCAATAAAATATATTTTAAAAAAATAAAATTAAATTAAACTGAAATAGTTTCAAAAATCTATCTTGAAATGATAATACCAAAGAATGACTAAACTGTTTAATAAAAAAATAAAAAAAATAAAAAATTTTTTAAAAGGTGGTTTTGCCCTGATCGGTTTAGCTCAGTAGATAAAGCATCGGATGCGGACTGAAGGGTATACTGGGTTCGATTCCAGTCAAGGACATGTACCTTGGTTTCTGGCACATTCCCAGTAGGGGGTGTGCAATAGGTAGCTGATAGATGGTTCTCTCTCATCTATGTTTCTATCAATGTTTCTAGGTCCCTCTCCCTTCCTCTCTGTAAAAAAATCAATAAAATATATTTAAAATAACAAAAAGTGGTTTAAAGATATATCATTGTTAAAAGGAAAACAGAAGAATTATTCAAAGACAATGTCTTTTGACATACATCCACAATTTTTAAAAATTAAATGATATAGAATCATCTAGTGATAGGCATCTAGGAATAGAATCATTTCTATCCTCAAAAAGAAAAATTAAGGACAGTGAATGATATCACAGAATGGAGATAACCCAATATTAGAAGCAAATAATATTAGATATTTTCTATTACATAGCAAGCGGAGTGGGAAATATATTAAATCATAGTTAATTGAAATAGTTATAAAAAAAAAAACTATACTAATTGAACATGAACCCAAATTCCCTTATTGCTCTTATAAATTATGACTAAGCAAAATTTTAAACATTCAATGAATATAAACTATTAAGTGCAAGTACCAGTTTATACCGAAACTCAATTAACCTATATTTATCTTACATAATTTCAATTAAAGCATAGATGAGGATTCTATTGTAAGTTCTTGTTCTTATTTTAAGTAAAGTAAATTAAAACACTTACCTGTGTTTCATACAAGTGAGCTATATGAAACTGAACTACAAAGGATCATGGAAAGAAATTAATTATAATACATCCGAGTTTTAGGTAATAAACAAAAATAGATAATAAAAATATGAAAAATGAGAAAATGCTAATTCATGATTACAAATTTGATTTAGAAGGTGTAACTTCTATTTATCTACTAAATCAAATAAATATTATAAGCATGTTTTTAAAAAGCATTCTTTACTATTAAATAATAATTTATGTTAAATAAAAATCTCATCCACTTATTTTTAATTGCAAATAATATTTGCACCCATAGAAATCAGTAATAAATAAATTTACACAGTTCAAACTGACAATATTAGGTATAATATTCTAAATGTAAGTATCTTGACATATGGCATTCAGTATTGTCACCTTGAAATAATACTTTTGACAAAGTTCTACACAAGAAAAATGTGTGTGAAAATAAATATTTTACTAGTATTTTAGTTTATAGAAAATTTTTGGTAGATAATTTTACTAAATTATTTTATTTTCTTTAAGTTCTTAAGAGTTAGGCTACTTAAAAAAAAAAGTCAAACTTAAAAAAAACAAGACTATAAAATAAGTATGTCTGAAAACTTAAAGGCAGAGTATTTTGCTTCTGTATAAAGAAACTCTTCTTGCCCTAGCTGATGTGACTCAGTGGATAGAACACCAGCTTCTGGACTGAAGGGTCCTGGGTTTGATTCCGGTCAGGGCATATGCCCAGATTAAGTGCTCAGTACCCAGATGGGGGCATGCAGGAGATGGTCAATCAATGATTCTCTCTCATCAGTGATGTTTCTATTTCTCTCTCTCCCTCTCCTTTTCTTTCTGAAACCAATTATTTTTTTTTTTAAAGAAACTCTTCTTGATTCCCAATTCTTAAAATGCATGAATGAAGACTATTTAAAAAAAAAAAAAATTACAGTAAGTTTAATTACATTCAGATATTTGAGTTATATTGTTCTCATTTGCAAGAACAAATATCCTTTCTATTTTGGGTTTGGTTTTAACTAGAAAAAACTTTCAAATTATATGCAGAATATGCCCTGGCTGGTTTGGCTCACTGGTTAGTGTGTCCTGGTCAAGGGAATGTACCTTGGTTGCCAGCTTGATACCCAGTCCCAGTTGAGGTGCATGCTGAAGACAACCAATCAATGTCTCTCTCTCATGTTTCTTTTTTTCTCTCTCTTTCTCTCTAAAACTAAATGGAGCCCTAGCTGGTGTGGTTCACTGGATAGAGCATCAGCTTGTGGACTGAAGGGTCCCAATTTTGATTCCCGTCAAGAACACTTGGCTGGGTTGCAGACTTAAACCCCAGTGGGGGCATACAGAAGGCAGCCAATCAATGGTTCCCTCTTATTACGATTCTATTTCTCTCTCTCTCCTTTTCCCTTCCTCTCTGAAATCAATAAAAATATTTTTAAAATAAATGAATAAATAAAATTTTTTTTTAAATATTGTAGGGAGATTGACAAAAAATAAAATAAAATTATACATAGAATATTTAATTGCATGGGTTTTGTCCAGAAAGGCTTTCACAGGAAAGAGAAATTCTCATTTAAGATAAATCCCAAAATGATTTTTTTTCTTCTTTCCTTCTCTTTCCCCACATCTTCTCCCTTATTTTATATCAATGAATAATGTAAAAAATAAAGTTCTTTCTAGGAGGTATGAAAAAAATTACTAATTATAAAGCTTAGCTCTTTAAGATTCTGATTCAGTGAGTCGATGGTATGAAGGCTTTAATACTGTTTCATTTTAAGTTTCCCAGTATTATCAGTATATATTCTGTATACCCAAAATAAATAACACTGCACAAGGTACCCAACCCATAAGTTCCCTACCATAAATTAAAATATTAAAAAAGATATAATTTTTCCATTTAAAAAGACAGGCACTCTAAGGTAATAATAACTACCAATAATAATCTAACACAAAGGAGGCAACTACTATAGTTAGTGTTCTATGAGAATTAGAATATTTATGGTTATCAAGTAAATATTGAATATTATTTTTAAAAAAACAACTATTCAAATTAATTAATTGCCTTAAAGTCTGTGAGTTAGTCTTGTACCTCTCAGGTTTGTTTTCAATTACCAACAAAAGGCATTTGTGGTCATGATTTGAAATGTATTATATATAGCCTATTCCTCAAAAAGTCAATAAAACTATGGTACTTAGAAATACTTACTTTCAACTTTGGACAATGTACAGGGATGACAGTCAATCAACGCTAACTGAAAATGCTGTAACAGAAAAGTAAAAATAATAATATGATAAATTTAGAGTTGCATAAAATTGGTTTAAATATTTAAGACTATTATGGTCAAGTATATAATAATGAAATGATGTGGGAATTCCAAAATGGCCACAAAGTAAGTGCCAGTTACTCTGACCTGCTTCTAGTGCCAAATCAGATCAACAGCTAAATTATGGAACAATCAGCTGAAAAAACAACTGAACTGAAATTTATAAGAATTTATGGAAGAAATCACATCAATACTGACAGCAAGGGTGGAGATATGAAACGGGATGGCCCTACTCCCAACATTGGTGGCTATGATTGCAGAGAAATATCTAAGTTGAGAGGGCTTCACACTTAACTGGGGAAAATCTTGTCAAGGAGAAACTGCTGAGGCAAATTCATGCCAGGTTTCCCAGCCCAGAGCACCAGAGCTGGAAAAAGCAGCCCATCTGGATGTGAAAATAAGCGGAAATTCCGTCCATCAAGAAAAGACAGAAGTCAGCTAGAGATCCTTTAGCCCATTAAAATGTCAATGCACAAGATCTTGTTTGCAGCTATTCACTCTGGGCTCCTGGGGAGGGAGGATGGAGCAAATTACAGTCACATGATGAGAGACTTGGGTTTGCTGCTCTTTGGGAAAATTATGTATGGGGAAAAGCTTCTGGGATTCCTATTCTGATTCATATTTCATTATCTCAAAGGCAATCTTTCTTGGTGGAGCACCCCCCTTTCTTCCTGAATGGCACCAACCTGGGGGAATTCAATAGTCCCATCCTCTGGACTACCCTACCCCTATCCCCACTGGGCAGAGCTAAACCCTTAGTGAGGAGTCAGTAAGAGAGTTGTCTGAATGTGTAGCTGGACCATTCCCCCTACTTGACTCTGACTTTCCTTTCCCCATCAGATAGATTGCTGGAACAATCCCCTCTGTTACACTGGCATACCCCCACACATCCACCCTCAGGACTCCCACTCCCACCCAAACACACACTTAGCGGCTATGCCCAGCTGAGATCCAGGCAGAATCAGGACAGAATGAGCTATATGGCTCTGAGCAGGGCCACACCTCCTGTCTTCCCCAAGCCCAATCAGCACTGCCCCCTCATGGGAGATCCACTAGTTTCATCTTCCCAACTCACATGCCTAAACAAAGCAGAGTCCTCCCTTCACATAGTCAAATCACTATATAGATCTGAAAAATTCTGCTGGCCTCACTCTGATGACTGACTATAACCCTATCCCAATACAAGGTATATAAGAACCCAGTATGTAAAAGCTAGACATGATATACCTACAGACATTTGCTGAGTAGCCTCACACACAACACTGGCATATAGTTTAGGCTTGCATTAATCTGGTGATGTACTGTGAGCCTACCTTAGGCAACTCAAAGTACCACCAGAGGCTATTTCAGTGACTAAGGCTACCAGGAGGTCAGCAAACAAAAGCAAATCTTGGAGTGCCTTGGGACTTTTCCTAACCTGCACCCAGGACCAAAGCTGGTAAAAACCAGCTTTTCTGAATAGCTTGTCATATGCACCCAGGCCAAACAGAAGTAGCTACAACTATAATTTTGAATTACTTATAGCTCCAAACAGGTTGCCCAAAGCCAATGATAGATAGTTTCTGAGATTAACTTGCACAAGTTGCTCCCAAGGGGCCCTGAAACAGCACACCCAGTAGCCATATTCATACAACACCCTATATGGACCCAGTAAGCATCACAAATGGCAAGTCCAAAGGAAAATCTGGTCAAGGAGAAACTGCTGAGGTAACTTCTCACTTACTAGGATCAACACCTACACAGGCACTCCTATATCTTCATTACGGTTAAGCCTCAGAGTTGATCCAAACCATGAGTGTGCAAATAACAATCAATACTCACTTATAACAGAGGGGCTCACACAACCCACCCACCGGATATTCCTGGAGCACCCTTCTTAGGTGCTCAAGGAAAACTTACACCAGCTCCCACAGGCCACAGGACACCTACTACAGAAAGGCCACCCAACAAAAACTGGGAGTCAGCAGATCTACCTAATACATAGAAGAAGAAAGAAAAAAAAAGAGCTCTGGCTGGGTTACTCAGTTGATTAAAGCATTGCACCAACACACTAAAGCTATGGGTTGAATTCCCAATCAGGGCATATATGACAATCAACCAATAAGTGCATAAATATATGGAATAACAAATTGATGTTTCTTTCTCTCTCCCATACCTCTCTAAACAAACAAGAAAACAAATGAAGTAACAGCCAAAATGGGGAAGTTAAGAGGCCCCAAATGACAAAATAGGAGGAATCTCCAGAAAAAAGAACTAAATAAAATGGAGATATGCAATTCATTAAATAGAGTTCAAAGTAATAGTTATAACAATGTTCAATAGCATGAAACAGAACAAAGGAAATCAATCAGAAATGAGTACACTAAAATGAAGAATATAATGGAAGAAACAATAAATGGGATGAAACAGAGTATCAAACCAGCAATTAAAAAGACAAAGTAGAAAAAGAAATCTCTTAATAGTAATAAAATAATTTTTCAAATTGAGGCATAGGATGATGTATTCAGTGGTTACTGTTGTCCTACACACCCAAGAATCCCAGTTCTGATTCCTGTTCAAGGGTTTGTATTTTGGTGGTGTGTTCACACCCCAGCCTCTGGTTGTGGCAATATGCAGAAGACAATCCATAGATAATAATGCTTCCCCCCACACACACACATCTGCTTGAAAAGCAATGGAAAAAATGTTCTCATATAAGAATTAACAAAAAGATTAAAAAAATCAGAATAGTTTATAGAACCTTTGGGATAATATGACATATAACTAAGGTGATCAGATGTCCCCCTTTTGAAGGGACAATCCAGATTTTTAACAATTTGTCCCATGTCCCACAGTTTTAAAAAAGTCCTGATTTTTGGAAAGAATGCACGACAAGCTAGGGAACGGCAGGAGAAAAGGAAGGGAATATACAATTTTCAGCAGCCATGTGGCCATTTAGCCAGGATATGAGTTTTATATTATTTTTGTCAAACTTTAATAATAAAAAATAATGTTAAGAACTGATGATCAAGAACTGCTTATCAAAGTTGGTATTGTTGATCAGTAATTAGAATTCGATCACCATTGTTTGGATTTAATGAATAATGGAATTTTTTGGGATTGGCAACGACGAAACATTTTGTAACTGTCTCAGACGATATACATCGTACTGTGTGCTACCCTGTTTCCCCGAAAATAAGACAGTGTCTTATATTAACTTTTGCTCCCAAAGATGCCCTAGGTCTTATTTTCAGGGGATGTCTTATTTTTCCATGAAGAATATGATAAACATTTATTGTTAAATGAAAATAAAGGAAATTTATTACTTGTAAATGGTATGGTAGTATAGTAGTTGTAAGCACAAACCAGACACACTGTGAATCCTACAGTATCAAGAATTTACTCATTTATTCAATGACAATCGTGTCATCATCTTCTGGAACATCATCCTAACAATCCAATTCCTGAATTTCCTGGTGCATTTCTTGTGACTCCATTTCTTTCAGAATCAGTGGACCAAATCTCTCATGTTTAGCAATAGCATTCTGAGACAGAGCCTAGGGGGGCCTTATTTTCGGGGGGGATGCCTTATATTTCACTCAGAAGGAAACCTGTAAGTATGTCTTATTTTCAGGAAAACACAGTAAGCTAGTTAAACAAGTGATGTCATTACAAATCAGCTATTCAGATAATTTAGGTAAGTTATTTATTTCAAAATTCATAAATTTTCAACAAAACTGGTTTGGTTCAATGGATAGAACATCGGCCTACGGACTGAAAGGTCCCAGGTTCAATGCCGGTCAAGGGCATGTACCTAGGTTGCGGGCACATCCCCGGTGAGGGGTGTGCAGGAGGCAGCTGGTCGATGATTCTCTCTCATTGATGTTTCTACTCTCTGTCCCTCTCTCTTCCTCTCTGTAAAAAAAATCAATAAAATACTTTTTTTTTAATTCATAAATTTTCTTGAATTTAGCATTATTATTATTTATAGTGGCAGCAAAAAGTCTAGCGCCGGCCTTGAAAGTGACACTTAAGACTATACATAATTTTATTTATTATATTTGTAAATTGTACTTACATTGAAATTTAAAAAATTATATTACAATACCATTTTTGCATTCAATGAAAATTTTTGTTGCTTCATATAGACCAATTTTTTAATCAAGGAACCCCCCCCAATCCAGTCAACAGTGTCCCACTTTATCGATGTTAAAATCTGGTCACCTTACATATAACATCTACATCACAGGAAAGAAGGAAGAAGGGGGGGTGGAGGGGAGGGTAAAACAGGAGAAGAGGAAAAGGAGGAGAAAGAGGAGGAAGAAGAGGAGGAAGAGGAAGAGAAGGAGGAATAATCAAGAACTTCTTTTAAGAAATAATGACCAACCAAAACCGGTTTGGCTCAGTGGATACGCATTGGCCTGCGAACTGAAAGGTCCCAGGTTCAATTCCCATCAAGGACATGTATCTGGGTTGCGGGCACATCCCTAGTAGGAGGTGTGCAGAAGGCAGCTGATCAATGTATCTCTTTCATCAATGTTTCTTACTCTCTATCCCTCTCTCTTCCTCTCTATAAAGAAAAAAAAAAAAAAAAATCAATAAAATATATTAAAAAAAAAAAAAAAAGAAAGAAAAGAAATAATGACCAATTACTTCCCTAATCTATTGAAGAAAAAGGGACACAGTGCATGAAGTGCAAAAAATCCTAAACAAGATGAATCCAGGGACCACACCAAAACACATCATAATTAAAATGACAATGCTAAAGACAAAGAGATAACCTTAATAGCAGCAAAGGAAAGATAATAATTACCTATAAGAAAACTTCTGTAAGACTATCAGCTATTCTCTCAACAGAAAAAGTTCAGTCTAGAAGGGATTAACAAAATGAGCCAATGAAGTAAGTGTTGGTTCTTTGAAAGGTAAAAAAGATAAATATTATAAGACTCATCATAAAAAGAAAAGAGAAAGGACCCAAATTAATAAAATTAGAAAGGCCAGAGAAAAAGTAACAACTAACAACAAATAAATACAAAATATTTTAAGAAAATATTATGTCCCTTGCTGGTTTGGCTCAGTGGATTATTTCATCATTGATGTTTCTCTCTCTCCCCTCTCCCTTCCTCTCTGAATCAATAAAAATATATCTTAAAAAAAGAAAATACTATGAACAACTATATTCCCACAAATTTGAAAATCTGCAAGATATAGTAAATTCCTACAAACATCAATCTTCCAAAACTAAATCAGAAAGTTTAATACCATAGACATATTACAACCAGTAAAATTGAACATTAATTAAAAAAGTCAAAAAAAAACTGGGTCATACTGCTTCACAAGTAAATTTTACCAAATATTCCAAGAACACCTATTCTTCCCAAACCATTCCAAAAAATTTAACAGGAAACAAGACTCCTAAGCTCATTTTAGGAAATCAGCATTATCCAAATTTCAAATTGACATAAAGATACTACAAAGAAAGCAAATTATATGCCAATATTCCTAAAAAACATAACATCCTTACAACATATTATCAAAGGAGATGAAGTAATAAATATAAAAAATGGCTCAGTGGCTGAGAATCAACCTATAAACCAGGAGGTCAAGGTTCAATTCCCCATTGGGGCATATGGTAAGGTTACAGGGTTGATTCCCTATAGGGGTATGGAGGAGATAACCACCCCATGATTCTCTCTCATATTAAGGTTTTTCTCTTTCTCCCTCTCCCTTCCTTTCTGAAATCAATAAATACATATATATTTAAAATAGAGAGATAGATAAATAAATAAAACATTATACACCATGATCACATGGAATTTATTCTAAAGATATAAGGTTGGTAGAATATGTACAAATCCATAAGCATAAGACATTTTAAAAAACAGATAATTTGATCAATACTAGTAACTGTAGAAATATTTGACAAAATCCAGTACTAATTTATGATTTTTTAAAAATTCTCAGGAAAGTGGGAGGAATCATTCTATCTGATAAAAAGGTAATATGCAAATTAACCATCACTCTGCAACAAAAATCCTGCCCCCATAGCCACAAGATGGTGGTGCCAGTCCCCTCAGGCTGCTGCTGGAGTGTCAGGCTGGTCTGCCAGAGCAGAAAGACTGCTGCAGTGTCTGGGCCTGTCAGCCCTGCCAGGATTCCTGGGGACCAAGCAGCAAGGCTGAATCCATCCCAAGACAAGGCAGACAGAGCGTGGACAGCCAGGCATGGAGCCTTCCTTAGCAGAGAGGTGGTGGGGAAGCCCCAGGCCCAGCAGTCAAAGCCAGAACAGCAGGGCTTGGGAGCTTCCTTAGCATAGAAGCAGGGGGTGGGGGAAGCCTCAGGCCCAGCAGCCAGAACCAGGACAGCAGGGCATCAGGGCTTCCTTAGTGCGGCAGCGGTGGGAGCACCCCCAGACCAAGCAGTCAGAGACCAGACAGCAGGATTTGGGGGTTTCCTTAGTGCAGTGGTTGCAGGAGCACCCCTAGGACCAGCAGAGAGAGCCCAGACAATAGGGCTTCCTTAGCATGGTGGCAGCGGGAAGACCCCTAAGCCCCACAGACAGAGCCTGGAAAATAGGGCATGAGGATTTCCTTAGTGTGTCTGTGTCGGTGAAGCCCCCAGGCCTGGCAGACAGAGCACACTGCAGGGAAATGAAGTTTCCTTTGCATTACAAAATTCGGTGGCAGGCACAGTGTACAGCAGGATATGGGGGCTTTATCTCCATGGTTGCAGCAAAACCTCCAGGCCCTAATAGTGGGCCTGAGCCATCAGCAGGACATCCCCTAAGAGCTCCTGGATTGTAGAGGGTACAGGTTGGCTGAGGGACCCTGTGCACGAATTTCATGCACCGGGCTTCTAGTACTTCAATAAAAAGACCAAATATGACAAACCCAACGCTAACATCATATTCAATGGGCAAAATGAAAAGTGTTTCCCTTAAAGTCAGGAACAAGATATGCATGTCTGTTTTCACTATTCTTATTCAACCCTAGGGGCCTGGTGCATGAAATTCATGCACCTGGGAAGCGGGGATCCTTCAGATCTTCCTGACCCTCTCACAGTCTGGGAGTCCTCAGGGGTCGTCGGACATCCTTAGTACTACCATGGAGGTGAGAGAGGCTCTCGCCAACACCACTACACTTGCCAGCCGTGAGTCACATATGTAGGCTAGATGTTCAAACCCTAATTAGTGGGCTTATATAGGAATCAATTAATTGATGTTTCTCCATCACATAGATGTTTCTCTCTCCCATCCTCAATCAAAAAAATGAAAAGATAACAAGTTGAATAGGAGAATATATTCGCCAGTGACATATCTGATAAGGAATTGATATCCAAAGTTTATGAAAAAGTTATAAAACTTAACAACCAAAAAAATAAAAAAGACACATAAACAATCCAATTAAAAAATGAGCAAAGGGCCTAAATCAACACTTCTCCAAAGAGAACATGCACATGGCCAATAGACATATGAAACGAGGCTCAATGTCACTAATCATCAGAGAGATACAAATTACAAATTAAAACAACAGTGAGATAATACCTCACACCGGTCAAAATTGCTATAATCAATAAATTAACGAAGTGTTGACGAGAATCTAGCTGGCTAGATTAATGATGATGGTCACACTCTATGAATTTCCAATGTAGAAGAAACTTTTATACTGGGGAAATATGCCATGTAAGACTTTCATAGCCTGAGAGAAGTCAATGCCCAGCATCAAAGGATGGCTGACTCTCTTGTTAGGTAGAGGACAATGAAGTTGAAGCCAATCTTCAGGTACACTCAAACTTCTAGGCTCATAGGATTTATGCTAAATCTATTTTGCTTGTGCTCCATAAATGAAACAAAGCCTGTATGCTAGAATACCTGTTTGCAACCTGTTAGACCCGCTACTTAAAAAAAGATTCCTTTCAAAGTATTGCTCCTCAGTGACAATGCAGCAGAGAGTTCTTGGGATATACATTATAATTAAAGTTTTCTTGTGTGTTAACACAACATTCACTGTACAGCCCATGAATTAAGAAATCATTTTCAACATTCACATCTTCTACTAAGCCAGGCTGTGATTTAAAATTGAAGGAAAAATGAAGCTTCAAAGACAAGAAAAAGAAGTTCATCACCAACAAACTAGTATTATAAGAAACTAGAGACCCGGGGCACAATTCCTACATTGCGGGGGAGAAAGGGGAGCCCAGGGGGGAGTGTCCCTTAGCCCAGCCTGCACCCTCTCCAATCTTGGGACCCCTCAAGAAATGTCTGACTACCCATTTAGGATCCAGAAAGAACTGGGCCTAAATGGGCATTCGGACATGCCTCTCACAATCCAGGACTGCTGGCTCCCAACTGCTCACCTGCCTCCCTTCCTGATTGCCCCTAACTGCTTCTGCCTGCCAGCATGATCACCCCTTAACCACTCCCATGCCAGCCTGATTGATGTCTACCTGCTCCCCTGCCAGCCTGTTTGCCCTCAACTTCCCTCCTATGCTGGCCTGGTCACCCCTAACTGTCCTCCCCTGCAGGCCTGATCCCTCCCAAAGGGCTCCCCTGTTGGCCTGATTGTTCACAACTGCCCTCCCTTGAAGGCCTGATCCCTCCCAACTGACCTGCCTGCTGACCATCTTATGGTGGCCACTTTGTGTCCAGATAAGGTAACCATCTTTGGCCACATGGAGGCAGCCATCTTGGAGTTATGGTCAACCTTCATATTACTCTTTTATTAATAGAATTGGATAGGATAGAGGCCTGGTGCATGGGAGATGGCCAGCTGGTTTGCCCTGAAGGGTGTCCCTGATCAGGGTGAGGGTTCCCTTGGTGTGTGGGGTGGCCTGGGTGAGGGGCCTATGGTTGTTTACAGATTGGCCACACACATCCAGCGACCCAAGCAGAGGCCCTGGTATCTGGGAATTATCTATCTCCTATAATTGAAACTTCGTAGCCTTGAGTGGAGGCCTGGGCCCACCAGAGTATGCAGAAAGCTTGGCTTCCTCCATTGCAGGTGAAACCCACACCTCCTGCTCTCTCCATGGCTGTAGCCATCTTGGTTGGGTTAATATGTATAGTTGCTTCTGATTGGCTGGTAGGTGTAACGGAGGAATGATCAATTTGCATATTACTTTTATTAGATATGTTTAAAAAATTATTTCAGAAACAAGAGGCCGTAATTTTAAAGATTGACATGTCAATAAATATGTACCTATCAATTATCACTTTTTTAAATCCCCTAAAGGCCCACTAAACGATATGTTTTCATTGATTTTTAGAGAGAGAAACATTGATGTGAGAGAGAAAAGTAGATCAGTTGCGTCCTGTATACATTCTAACAAGATTTGAAGTCACAATCTTTGGGTGTTTGTGATAATGCTCCAACCAAGTAAGCCACCAACCAAGGCTCAATAATCCCTTTATTTTTTTAATCCTCACTCAAAGCTATTTTCTCATGGATTTTTAGGTAAAGAGAAAGATAGAAATATTAATGTGAAAGAAACGCATCACTGGTGGCCTCCTGCATGTGTTGACCA